>NC_070584.1:20119705-20768455 GCF_027409825.1 Scomber japonicus | reverse complement strand
CATCTCCTCTCTCTCGCAGTGTTGCACCCTCCAGCACTCACTGCTTCTTCTTCTTCTCTTTGCTGCATCTCTCTCTCCCTTTCTTCTCCCTTTCTTGCGCTGTCCTGTCTTATGAAGCCCTCCCTCTGCCTCTACCTCTCAACAGTAGCTGCTCCTTTTTTCTCTCTTCTGTCTCCCTCAGTCTCTGCACCACAGCAAGGAGTTGGTGGCACAGGGGGATGGCAGACGGCCCTTTGTGGAGTTCAAGGCAGCTTCAAGATTTTGCTGGATTCCATGAGTTTCATTAAGAAGGCTTTTTCCCTGAAAAGACCTGTCTATCTCTTAGGAATGGGAACTAGACCAACTGCACACTTGTGTGATATGGACACTTTTAGTCCTATATCAGTGCAGACATTTCTGTCTTATAGGAGACATACATAACTATTATTTTTTCCATAAATGCTGGGATTCATTATGTCCTGATTATTTTATTCCTCTCCTTTTTAATGAAAATGTTCCTAAAACAGTATTAAGACCAATCTAGTACACTAAAAAAAATTAAATCTTTCTTTTGTAGGTTGTCTGTATGAGCATGTGCTGCTCATTCCTCAAATTAAGAGCTGAAGAAATAACCCTTGCATTTGTGATGGATCAGCATGCTGTGTAAACAGATTATGGGACATAATGTTGAATAAGAACTTTTTTTTTTTTTTTTTTTTTTTTAATGAAGCGTACATTCTTGTTTACTCTATTTAGCAATGGTATACATATCTTTGTTTTGACACTAAGCTGTCCATTAAGAAGCAACTAATAATCTTCTTAAAGGCTCAGGGGCCAGTTCATTATCAATTCGTGGATCATCACTTGTATATTATACAGTCAGGTATGATTCGTAATTGTAAGGAAGAACAAACTTTTTTGACAAACACAACTAATTGTTAAAATAGACAGTGATCCATCTAATGGGAAGATTTTACGGCCGGTTATATAACGACTTCATCACATCAATAAGAGGCAACACTGTGATAGCCATTTATCTGATACTAAAAGGTCATTATCCATATATCAGTATACCTGCCACATACATTTACACATACTCAGATAAACACACATTGTAACACTAAAACACACAGATGGAGGCCTTAAATTCTTAAAAGCAGAAAACAAGATAAAAGAATGGAAAAAAGCCAGATCCAAACATTGCCAGGAATTGATGACTTGAACACAAATTTCACATATTTATACAATCACAGCACATTCCTGCTTCATTCACACAGTTGTCAGACGAAATGAGTATCTCCAGATGTGTACAACACTGACAAATATTCACATATGTTAAACAAGCTCCCACTCTCTTTGAAGTCTTGTTACACAGGCTCCCACACTTCAAAACAGACACTTTGTCACACTCAAGCTGACGCTTGAGTATTTGGTCATGCAACATGAACACATGTATACAAACACAGGAACACTCACGTAAGTACAAAGTTATGTTCAAACTGCTCAGATACATATATCAGATTTCTTTCTTTAATGTGGACTTTCTTAGGAGACAGAGACCTTGGTTTGCTACCAAGTGCACTGTGTCTGAAACTTCTCAAGAAGCCAAAGAAAGAAAGGAAGAAAAACACTTTTTTTCTACCAGCTGCAGTGTCTATCTCTTGTTTTATGTGGTCATATTTTCTCTACTGAATAACTATGAGGTTGTCTTTTGCTCTCAGTTTGAATTTCAACCAGCCTGCTTTTTTTCCCCAGAAATTCTCTGCGATCACTGTGGACATTCGATCACACCCCTTTCTTTCCGTCTGTGTCCATCTGTCTTGGTTTCAGTCTTATATTATTTTACCAGATTCCATATGGTGGCGACAGTGGTAACACAAGATGTTTCTGCCTATGAGGGTGACACTGTAATTTATGCGGATAATGCACAGCGACCTCAGTGCTCTGGCAACTTGCAGCATTTGATTAACTGCCCAGCATAGTATTTGGATTCACAGCAGTAGGAGAGGGGAATTTTACTGTTAACCAGTCTAGATTTCCTCCCAGGGGTTCTTTATTGGTGTGTCACTTGAAATGAATTGGGATGCAAGGCAGGGCAGGGCTTTTTCAAAAGTAAAAACCTAATAAAATAGATGTACTCTAAGCTTGGCTGTAAAAATGTGTATTTGTTTAGCAAAGTAGGCTCATGGCATTGCCCCTGATGGCCCCAGTAGATGTTGCTGATTGTTTTGAATAGCCAATATATCAGCGGCAATTGCCCTATAATGTAATTGGCTGATAATGGCATCATGACATCATCTGCAGCCCTCCTCTGGGCAGGACTGAGAATCAGGTTTATTGTGCATGGAGTACTGCACAGGGGCTGAGGGTAAATGGAATTAAGTCTGTACTGGTAACAAATTCAGTAAAATGAATCCACTCAACTTATTGTAAGCCTCAGCATTTCTATTAATGAAAGAAAAACACCCCCTCTAAGACTTTCACTTTGCATCTATATAATGGGATTTTCCACATTGAGTCTCTTGATTAAATTTACGGGAGGACATTTCCTTGTAATATATAATTCTTAATCATCACAAGACTTTCTCCTTTCAGTGGGCGCTCTTTTGAAATCAAAGAGAGTCAGAAAATATTGTGCAGCCTACCAAGATCATCACCTAACTCAGAGTTGGGTCACATAAATGTTTAATTCAGGTGTGCGTACAGTGCAAGCAGATCTTCTGCCTCTATCTTGGACTGTAACTCGAGTCTACTCTCTAATTGAATGAGATGGAGCGTGAGTCAGAGGTCACAAGTTCAACCCACTGTAACCTTTTTGGCCATAAGTCTCTCTCCACCCACCTAATTCCCTCACTCTTCCTTTCCTTCTGAGATATCATTTTATAAAGAAGAACGGACAGAACATTATTGATCTGTGACACTTCAAGAAAATAGATGTGCTTCTGTACTGACTCTCTGCCTCAGCCAGCAAAGGCTGATTGGTGTTTGCAGCTTTCACCTCACCCTTGTGCTTTCTGTCTTATTCAGCTCATGTGCAGCCATGCACATAAATAGAGACAGAGGCTGCTAAGCTGTTTAAAAACGATTGAGGGAGCACAGAATAATTGAAGCTACACCTGACATAGCCACAAGACTGCAGACCTTACAATTTGCAATAACCATCATGCAATTGGCCTTTAATTTCCATCCCTGAGTGGGTTACTTGTGGCCCATACTGAGGGGGCAGCTCTGATTTGCATGTGTGAGATTGTGTATGTAAGTGTGTGTGTGTGTATGTGTGTGCACACGCACATGTATGAGTGCTGAATAGCAATAGGTGGGAAACCACGAAAAATAAAACTTTAAATGAACAAATGTCCATGTGTTATGTGCTGTATTGAGAGAAAGGAGAGAAAGGAATGAACACAGAAAAAAAGAGAACAATGTGTGTGTGTGTGTGTGTGCGTGTGTGAGAGAGAGAGAGAGAGAGAGAGAGAGAGAGGGAGAGAGAGTTAAAGGGCTTATTTTGTAAATGAGGAAGTCGGCAGGAACAGCTGAAGAGGTCTTTGGGCCGGTTGCTTTTTGGGGAGTGGCAACTACCAACCCCATGCCTTCCCGTTTTTCCCTGCCTCCCCTTGAAACACCCCCTCCCTCACTGAAGCCTCTTGTCACAGGTGAAGGAGTCGTGGAAAAATTACCTCTGTTGCTCTGATGCACACTCTCCCTCCCTGTTCCCTGTCTCTCTTCCCTCTCCCTCGTGAATGCATTTCAAACATTCATTTTCATGTTCATTTCAGTTTGGCCCAGGAGAAAACACCTGTCGTGACTCAAAGCTACTGTGTTTTGTTTTTTTTTCCTGTGGGCTCTTATAACTTTGCCATTCCCCCACTTGATAGTTCATTCAGTTCAGAGGTAATTACATCTGAACGTTTAGCCTGATAGGATGTGAAGATGGCTGAATGGAAATGAGAGGGGGTGGCCAGGTGGAAAAGAGCCCATTTCTTTGTAGGTCGGGAGCAATTTTTCTTTTTTCACCCATGTCACTTTCAAAGTCAAGGGGGCACACCCGTGACTAAATAGCCTGTGTTCCCCCCATCTGTGTGTGTGTGTGTGTGTGTGTGTGTGTGTGTGTGTGTGTTGTATTTGTTCCATGTCATTTCAGCCTCTACAAGCACTAACTGAGATTACCATTTAACTGCTATTTATGAAAGGGCTCTGACTGCAGGAAACATTGTGAGAAGTGATAAAAGAGTAACAGTAATATCTAATTTTCATTTTCTGTTTATGTTTATGTAAAGTCCTCTCTTGTTAGAAATACCAATACATTTTTAGTTCAGCCTGCCATTTCAAGGGTAAAATTTTGCAAATGATAGTTCTCAGGAGTATTGTAGTTAAAATCAGTATATGGTTGTTACAGGGATTTTAATTTGAAACAACAGATACATAAAGTGGCGACCTGGGGTGACCAAGACCCCAGGAAGCGTGTCAGGTTCTGACTCAAGCCATTTTGAAATAGGGTCTTTCTCAATACCAAGTAGACAAAATTTTGACTTACGCACTTGCTAGTTTGGATTTGGTAAGTGTATTAAAGACTGATGTGTCCATTGTCCATTATTAATACATTTTACCTCAATATACAGATGGGGGACAAATTAAAGGATTTAACTGTATAGAAGAGGGGAGAAACATATCAAATTCAGATTCTACCATTTACCAGGGGTCACTGAACAGTTTGGTGAGTTTGAAAATGATGTGATTAAAATGCTAGGGCCTTTACAGTCACCAGATCTCATTCGGAATGAACACCTATGGTAGATATTGTATCATGTAAGTTTGAACGTGTAAGACAATACTTTCCACCACCATCTCCATATGGCCAAATTATATAATATTAAGTTTGCTCTTCAAATCTGTATAATGATGTATATGATTTTCTCTGGTGCTATATGTCCTTCAGGGTTCAGTTCTCTTGCAAAAGAGATGTCGATCTGAATGGGATTACCCAGTTGTTGTATAAACGAAGGAATATCTTGTGGAGAATGGTGTTCACCCCTCAATTTGAGTTCCACAGACTTGGCGAAGCACAGAAGCTATTCTAGAGGCTCGTGGTGGCCTGACTCCATACCAAAACACTTCATGTTGGGTTTTCCTTTAATTTGTCACCCATCTGTATGTATATACTGAAATTGGTCATATCTGTACATATAGAGCCCAAGAGGCAGTGCTGTAATTCTGACAATGTGGCAGCTACAATTGTTAGATATAATCTGTAAGATCATCAGTTATCTTCCAAAAGGAATTACCATATATCAAAATGCTACAAACATTATAGCTACCAAAGGACTGCATAGATCAGTTCAATGCATTCTGGGATACTTAGCTTTGGCCTTTGGCCAACCAATGGTCTAATTTCATTGGTCAGTCAGGGACAGACCAGTCCAGTCCAGATTAGTTAGAATGTCAAAACTGTCCAGAAAAGATGTCTTATAGTCTATCCCCCATAAGGTGCCCATAAATGGCATTTATGGGGGTTGGTTAGGTGAATGTATGTCTCTACATGTGGAGGACAAATGAAAGTTAAAGTAAGTCATATGCATACAGATTCCAAGCTGATATATTTTTCGTAAAGCTAAAGTGTTATGAACCGTTTACACTTTATTTGTACCTCCTTTACTATGTCTCCCTAATCTGTGCCTTAAACCAAACCTCTTAAATGCACTTAAAAAAATCTTGACACGACTGTAATTCATTTCTTCCTCTTCTGCCTCTTTCACACTTGCTGTAGCCATTTTTCCTTTCCTCTACCTTCATGCCATTGTTCCTCATCTTCCCTCCCTCCATCTCCCCTTCATGGTAATTAAGTCTCCTCTGTATCCCCACTTAGTCTTAAGTCCCCTTTGATACACTCTCACCAAACTCTGGTTCACTTTCCCTTTGGCACAATTTCGTTTGGGCAGATCAAAACACAGCTACTTGGGTAGACATGACTCAACAGAACAAATGAACTAGGATTGAAAACATTCCTAGTTTAAATATCTGGCTCCAGCTATGACCAGGTGTAGCACTGTATGAGTAGTAGTATGAGTGGGTGGGGTTAACGACTCTTTTATTGCCTTAGTTTATGAAGGCAGGGTGAGGGAACAGGAGACCCCAGCTTTACAGATTTGAGTCAAAGATAAGTGTTGGGGTCCCTCCTTAAAAATTCCAACTGGATAATGGAATACATTCCCCTTTATGGAGAGGCAGCTGAAAAACTCCAGTAGGAGACACAAGTAAATCTTACAGGCATAATAATCCACTGTTTGGGTATTTAGCAGTGAGGAAAATAACTCAAATCGGTAACCACTGATATGTGCATGCTTCACAGAGGTTTTTATTTTCATTCAAAAGATTTGTCCAAAAAAGAAGACATACTGTAAGGGTGCTTGAGAGGTTTGTAAAGGTTGCAAGGTCACATAGTTGAATTATAGCCTGTAAAAAATATGAACTGTATGGATGTTCCACATATGCGTATGTACTCAACCAGGTGGCTCAATGAGGCCTTTCATTCCTTCATCGTCTGTAGCTACTGGCTATAAAACAGCTGGTCATTTGGGTGTTTGCGCCAAATGTGTGCGCTGGGTGCACCATTATATGAGTGAGTCAATCACTCCATCACCATAATTGATGATTATAATTCCTGGATTAGCCTCAAAAACTGTGAAGAGACCATTACAACCATCTCTTCTGGTACGTGACAGTATATCATCACTTGAACTTTGGGGACTTTTTCATAACGTGTTTAAATGTGCAGTTATTAGGTTTATAGAAAGCTATTGTGTTAATAACAGCATGTGTATTACAACACCAAAGGAGAGTACATGCCTTGGCCTTGTCCCCGGCTGTCATTCCATCATTCCCATGCCTAGGGAACGGCCCCAGTATGGGATCCCTATTCCGATGACAGACGAAAGGGCAAGTCAAGTCTCCCACTGCTCCTGAAGGACAAAAGCCAGTCATAATAAGTCATGGCTGATCCCTGGACCCTGGGCCCCCCCCCCAACAAGGAAGACAAAGCGTTGAGTTCTCCTCACAAAGGCAAGTTATTACAGCCGAGAGCCTCACGTTGCTACATTGTCAATCAAACCAGCTCGATAGAGGAGCGGGGCTGGGCTGTTTTTCTTCACTTAATTTGAGGGAAATCAAAGGTATTTTCTCTCACTCTCTCCTACCTACTGCTCAAGCACTTTCTATCTCATTCCCTTTCTTTTTTCTTTCTCATTACTTCCACTTGCTCCTGCCTCTCCAGTTACAGACTAGTCTTTCATCTCCACGGCCAAGGAATGGAGTGATAGGATCAGAAGGAAGAGTGAAGAAAGAAGCTTTGTTGCCCTTTACCTACCCCCTCTGATACCCCACCCTGGCCTTCTAATAACCCCAGGGCCACTCAGGTCACTCCAAGATCACAGTTTTCACTGTTACAGCTCTGTAATAGATACAACTGTTATGCCTTGAATATTTTTTAGTATCATAAAAAGACTGCAATCATAAACATGCCGTTTTTACTCAATAGCTGCAACCCTGATATAATTGATACCAAATAAGTCTTTAAAAAGTTTTCAAAATAGAAAAAGAAAGCAAAACCAAATCCTATTTCTCCCCAAAAATAAGGAAGAATTGATTTTGCAGAGTTGCAAAATTCCCCTCAAAACAGCTCAGTAATACAATACATTAAAAGGACAACATTTACCAGTTGTCTCTTTGCCTTGAGAATTCATGGCATTGTTGCACTAAGGAATTACAGAGTCCATAGGGTTGTGCGCTAGAGAGACACAATGCATGGGCTTAAAGTCTCATAAATTGTGGGTTTCTCGCCTTCTGGATTTTCTGGCATATTTGAAAGACCAAGTCCTTAGTTGGTATCTTAATGTCGTCCTTGGGTTTATGGAGGCTTACTTTCTGTTAGCTCTGGTGCCCCACAAGTCCCAGCTAATCTGTTGCTGTGGGTTTCTTGGTGAAGCTTTCTGATGACATTGAAGTAAATGGAGCCAGACAACAAACACTAACAAAGGGGTAACGCTATCCATAGCTAATGTCTGAGTGGGCCTCCCTGAGTTATCTGTTACTTTTAACAAGTCAAAGCCTTCATAAATTTAGCATTTATATGAGTGGCTTAAAGCCTGGCAGTTACTGACCTACAAAAAGGTTTGGGTGCATGAACATACTTAGGTCATACTAGCTCTCATGTGCAAAGAATGAATTGAAAACTTGTGTCATTTTCTGCCTGTGTTTTCCTGTTGATCCCCTAGGCAGATGCCTCTGTCAGCACCAGCAAGGAAATGTAAGTTCACCATGGGTTCCCCAGAGCCAGGGCCTTTCCCAGGAGCACAGCCCCCATAGGGTAAGGGTAATTAGGCCAGGTGAATAGGCCAGCAGCCTGCTTACAGTGGGGCCTTGTTCCCTGTTGTAGCATGGCTCATTGTCTCAGGACTGAGGTAGAGGGCAAAGCTTTCATTCAGGAAATGGATCAGGGGCTGGGACTTTAATTAGAGTCACCATAATTGAGTATAATGCAACCGTAATTGAAGATTCACTAAAAGGAGGGATTGAAGCAGAGTCCAGCACAATGGAGTGTCCTAGTGAGGGCATGTTTGGAGGGGAGGGGGAGTCTAAATCACCTGGGGAACACTGTCATTCCACTGCAGTATAAATAACATTTGGTATGCGATTTAAGCAATTTGCAGGCCTCCAGAACAAGAAAAAGAGATAATGTGCCTGTTTGTTTGAAAATAGTGTTGTTCAACATTATGACTTAGAAAAGCGATTGTTCGACGAGGGTACTCAAAAAAAATGGCTGAAAATGACCAAATGGGCCAACTATGTCGAAAAACATGGATGTGTTCTATATTACTGGCCATGCCCATCCTTGTCTCTCCCCCTACTGTCTTCTCCCAGCCTGTAGCTGTGCTCTCTTCCAGCCTGTTTTTCTCTGGTGCACAGAGCTGCTACAGGCAAGATAAGGCTGGTCTCCCCGAGTTAGGGCTTAGCATAATCCCTCTTCCTTCCTCAGAAAAAAAAAAAAAAACGTGCTCAGGCTCATCAACACACGGCTGACGAAGAGAGGAGGAAGTGATGGAGAAAGGGAGGGAGAGAGAAGGCAGCAATGGGGGAGGTGTGAAGGGTAACGAGGGAGGGAGAAAGCAGGGGTAGAAGAACAGGGAATAAAGTGAGACTGCTGCCACACATTTAGCAAAATTTCAACGGGCGTGAAAGAAGTACAAAGGAATGTGAGCATGCAGCTGCAGTGGCAATGGAGAAAAGAGGAGGAACAGTTCTGCCTTCCCGATGATCAGAGTGGAAGCTAATCCTTTGACAAGGGGGTCTGGGGAAACCCAATCCCAATGCCCAAAGGCCTGACATGCCTAAAGCTGGCATCCCAACTCCAGTGGCAGGACTCAGACAATGTGTCTGTGAGCTGGTGCCATTTACTGTCTAGGAATAAGCTTGAGCAAAGCAGTATGGGGTACAGACCGAGCTGCTACCCACCTCCACAAACACAAAACAAAAAGTCTGTTGTGAAAATAGATAAAACAGCTGGACACATGTATTGTGGATGCATGGATCAGTGTGTTGAAGGACAGATATGTTCATGTATGCATGCTCAACAGCTAGATGAATGGATTAGAGGCCAGTGTTCTGGTATCATTCACATGAGACCTGGAGGTAGCACTGATACAATGAGTTGAATATAAACTACACTGTAAGCTCAACTACTGATGTCCTATTTTTGTTTCCTGTGAGGTGCAGTTAGATATTAGGAAAAAAGAAAACTCTTGTCACTTGTCACCTTGATTACTGAATATCAAAGATTGTTAGATTCAAACATAAAATAAACCATCTCAGTGAGGATGGTAAAAGTACTGTTCCTATCAAGGTGATACATTAGTCTTGCCTTAACAGTGGGTTGCAGTCCTGATGTTTCTTCCAGGGTTTTTATCATTTTTTTCATTGTCTTCTCCTTAACTCTCAAACAAAATAACACATACTCCAAGTTAGCCATCTTAAGATTAAAAGAAAGTACAAGATCTGCCATGTGTGACTAGATGTGACAATTTCTTGAGACTTTCCAAAGTCAAGATGAATCCCAGGAGGTGAACAATCATTACAGATGGGAAAATGAAGCTGCAATAGGTTTGACACTTCAATAATAGTCCATGTTTGAAACGATAGCAAGAACACCATTCCCTGGTAATGCAATACCAAGTGAAAACACAACACCACCAATGGCCTGATTTACTAAGATACAGACACACAAATAGTGGGTACTAAATTGCGTGCACAGTGCAATAGATTACGCGTTTTGCGAGTGATCTGCTAAGAATAACTGTGCAAATGAACACAGGTGCAACAGGGTGGACACAGCAGTATTTAAATGAGGGTTTTGCGTGTCTGAATGGAGAGTTTGGATGAGCAGAAAGCTGCAAGCACAAAATGAAATGTGATCAGGTTCTAGTGGAAGAGGTTAACAAATATATTGAGTTATAACAAAAACAAATATTACCAGAAAAACCGACATATGGGAGAGTATTTGTGACGAAGTCAATGCTGTTAGTAAAACCAAAAATATTCCACTCCAAAATTATTAATACAGGTGGAAAAACTCCATCTTGTGCGTATTCTGTCATTGTGCCTCCGTCTCCTCCTCTCCACAGTAACAGCAGTCATCTGTGTGCAGTGCACAGCTGGTTAATACCTGCCCTTCAAAGGTATTATTAATAGACGCAGTTAGCGTCAGAAAAAATACCTTCTGGTTTGGTAAATCACAATGCGTGTGCTAAATAACATATTTGCATTTTCTCCTCCTTGTATTTCGCACACTGGGGTTGAAACGCCCCGTATTACATATTCATTATGGTAAATGTACTAAATGGACAGCGCGTAATATCTTGCGCAGTTGCAAGACGCAAACCTCAGTGCGCTGCGTTAGTAGATCAGCTTGCACATTTTTTGCGGGTGATGTCAAGTTTACACACGTTTTTACACACGCAGACCTTTAGTAATCCAGGCCCAATGTGTCCTTTTCATCTTGATATATCAGGCTTCAGTGGCCAAGGAAAACTCAGAAAACATGCAAGTTAGCACAATGTCATCCCTGTCTTATTGACCTGATAATGTTTTGGTGACTGACAGATGTTTTATAGTCTCAGCCACTCTTGACTAAAGATTCACTTCGTTTTTTGTTGTGTGGCTAACTTCAGACGAGTACAGGGATCCAGTTAGAAAGCAAGTTAGAAACAAAAACTTGAGAGATTCTATCAACATTGTTTTGGCATTTCAAAAATGCCTTTATTTCATGTTTCTTTCTTTTGATAGCACAAAATCCCATTATGTCAAAAAAACAAAACATTTGTGGGTTACCATGTTTACAAAAAACTGCTGTGTTGATTTCAGCAGAGCTGAGAAGAGGAAAGAAAATGAAAATGTAACATGGATCGACTTTGCAGTGTATCATAGTGTTAATTATTTTGTGGAATGGTAACCTAAATTAAATTTAGATGAGATGAATGTTTTAATCAATTGGCAATCTGGGGCTGACATGAGACTGATTGAGAATGTTTCATTATCAACAAACAATTTCCACTGTCTGGAGCCTTATGTTGATTTTCATTTGTGGCAAACGTGCCACATGCCATTGAAGTTGTTGACAATTAAGACTGACAGTGCAGGTATTCATCATGTCATACTGGTCTATTTTCTTTTTTAGCTGAAGTGTACGGTATGGTTATGGGTGTGTGACTGTGGCTCCAAGTGTTTAGTTCTCTTTGGTTCAATGGGAGCATACAGTACACACGTTTAAGCATGAATGTTTGGGTCTGTGATGAGAGGAAGGCATGCTGATGAAGGGATTACTAACGATTTTTGTCTGTGCTTGGTGATGGGAACAAAGAGCAACATGGACAGTGGAGAAGATTGCATGACAAATGCCTTTCTCTCATGGTTTATATGTGGCTTTATATTGGTCCCACTACACAGAAAAAAAAGTATATATATATTTTAATACAACTGGCATGGCTGTGTGTGTCAGATGTGCCGTGTTTACAGACAGCACAAAGAACAAACAACATAAAAGCCAAGTGAAAATTTACAATGACAAAATGATAAAAGGCATGTAAAATTAGTAACAGAAAGGTTGGAAGTGAGATGGTTCCTTCAGTCTGTTTGGACTCTGTCACAGTAATATTTTCTTGTTTTCTTGTAAAATACTGTAATTTATTTGTGGTACCTTACTGAGGCTATTGTAAAAATGCAGTAAAATGTATAACAGTGTACAGTAAACAGCATTATCAGACCGGGAGTGATATATTGATGTATATATATGTATATATATATAATATTTAATTATCATGAAATAACTACAACTTTCTGGAGCTTCTGTTAACCTTACCTAGTATCAGTAAAATTCTTGCAATATATATTT
Source organism: Scomber japonicus (assembly GCF_027409825.1). Classification (NCBI taxonomy): domain Eukaryota; kingdom Metazoa; phylum Chordata; class Actinopteri; order Scombriformes; family Scombridae; genus Scomber; species Scomber japonicus. The sequence continues at coordinate 20,756,040 of NC_070584.1, read as the reverse complement.
GTTAGGCATCCTGTTTTACCAAAAAGGGCGGATCAAATTGCACACATAATGCATATTTTGACCCCATAACGACATTAAATACAAACTATATGCTTCAACATCAACAGTAAATGTCAGGTTTTGGTTGCAAAAAATGAATGTAAAAATAACCAGAAGGAAGTTAATAGGAACTTTAATGTGAGTTGTTATTTTTCACCAGTGGTCAGCACTCTAATGTGGAGAAACCACTGTGAAACTTGCAGATGTACAGCAGCCTGAGGAGACCAGACTGCGATGCAACAACAAGAAAGTATGTGTTTTGAGTAAGGGTTGAGACTTACTTTTTCTTGACCATGATAGAAACTTTTTCCTCATATTGTTCTCTTCACCTACACATATAACAGAGAGCCAAACTTGAACAAATTATTGCACAAATTATTTCTTTCAGAAAAATAATCTGGGAAATGTTGTGAACTCATGAAGACACTTTCAGCATTTTCTGTTGAAGTTTCTAGATATCCCATGCTGAGACTTCAGACACCACTTCAACACTGTTGGAGTTGTATGTGCTGCCTTAATTATATTAGATCATCTCAGCATGTGTCCTGCTAGAAACACTTGATGCAACTCAGGGTATTCTACAAACCTGTCAACAGTTTTCATCAGGAACATTTCTCTACCAGTCATGAATAATGTGAAAATGAAAAATGTCAAAACAACTGTCTTATCTTTTGACTATTGAACATCTTCAATGGACGCTACACAATGATGCCTCATTGGCAGTGTGGAGGAAGGACCAAGTGCCACTTATTTACTGCCAAATTCATATTTATCCAGCGATATCATTTTGCCTCACTGAAAAGGTGACACACTCTTTTTCTTATTTATTTATATGAATATACAGTTCATGCTTAAATGCTTAAATTATGTTACATCCAGACTAAATATCCTGCTTGGTCAGCCATCTAGCAGTTGCTGCATGCTCTGTCAAGCAGGGAAGATTTGGTGTCTGATTTGGTTAAAGGTGCAGACCCAAAGCTTTCAGTCAATAGAGATTATGCAAACATTGCTTTCCCCACATACAGGAATGGTCATTTAAGTGGTCTTGACACTAGCCTCTTATTACTGATTCACCATATGGGTTTGGGCTTGGTTAAGACTTTCATAGAAAGAATGATGATCAGTATGCCACAACCCATCAGACAGCCAATCAAATGAGAAAAAAAGTAAAAACATGGCAGCATCATCTCAGATTTAATGCAACTATTTGAATAGGGCTAAAGATTATAGAAGGACCAAGCCAGATTTGTTGTCTTGCCATCAGACAGACTTGGCTCCAACAAAACCTGATCTGAATGCAAAAGCCCCCAGGAGAGCCATTGTGTCTGTCTTCCAGGACTGTCTTACAAATATCTGTAAAGCTTCTCAGTATTGGATTACTAATCTCCAGGTTGCCAATCAATTTGTGATCCAGGAGTTAATCAAAAGATGTCCAAATGCTCCATTACAAACATATATTTAAAAAAAAGAACACTTAAGCTTAAGTCCCACCATGATCATCATGGCATATTATACAAACACAATTATATTTAAACATTGAATTAATTATGTAGTAAATTAAAGAAATGTATGCATTAATTATCATGTTTTTGTATTTCACTATAGACTTCACATTACACCAATAATATATTTTTCTTTCTTTTCTTTTGCAAAGAAATGTGGCAGAATATAAACCTGCAATATAAAAGATTCATTATGTATCTTCAGTTGGTGGATACAACTTATTGGAGATAAATGTCCACTTTAAACAGCTCACATGACGTGGTAAAGAAGCTGTTATATGACTACTTTTACAGCACAGTGCTTTCAGTCTAAATGATTCAGTGCCATTTGAAATAAATGTTTCTAACATGAGAAATACCTGGGCAGTAGAGCCGCACGGCAACCATGCCAAACTCTTAACAAGTGAACTAAGACCATTCAGCTACACAATTTCCAGCCTGGATCCATGCGTGAAAAATATAAGCTATATAAGCTTAGTTAAAAACTGTCATTCTCCTCTTTTTTAAGCAAACACTGACTCATGCTGGGCAATGTGCCAACTTAAACATATTAAGATGTGGCAAACCAAAACAGCAGCATTGATGCAAGGGACTCGAGACAGCTCACAGGTGTGAGAAGAAAAAATAAATAAAAACAAGAATAATTGCTGGTGCACTTTGTAATCATATTGTCTAAATGACGCCAACACTTGCCCTACTAGTATGAACTGTGGTGACAATAGGCCATACGTCTTCTAAAAGGTGCAGCTAGTTTATATTTTTTATGAGTAATTGTAATAGTGGCAGTTAAGAACAAGTCAAACCTGACTTGTTTTGTTTATCAATTTGCTCTTGCGTAATGAACTCAAATAAATGTATGATTTATGTTGTTACTACAGTGACCAGAGGCTAAACATATTCCTGTTATCAAATTTATGTCAAATAAAGGTGTTTCAATGTGAGTTTCCTGCTATAATTAATGCAATCATTCAATTAATTGCAAAATATTTGGGACTGCAATCGCAGAAGTTTAACTTGTTGTATGCTGCTGTCAGTCAAATGCTGCATGCAGTCTGTAATGTGGGAAATCTGGGGATTCAAGCATGATCTTCTTTCATATTTTCATACGTCACTCTGGAAAAGCATCATGCCTAAAATATCAATGTAAAGTGCGACAACTAATTACTTGGACAGTTGTCAAAGGGTGGTACTCTGTTCATCACAAAGGATTGACACTGACAGCTCCTTGAATGCTGGCTTGAGACCTCCAAGGAATTTACAAGTTTTTAATCCTTGCTTTAGGTTATTATCTACCAGACAGGTGTGGCTCTATTGAAAACTGTCTGTCTCAACAGATCCCAGCCTGATCACATGGGGATTTCATATTGACAACATGTGTGAACCTACCTGGTATGGAAGCAATGCCCAGAAGCAGAGGTTTAAGCCTTTAGGGGCTGTTTTGCTGACTCTGCAGACTAGAATTGTAAAGCACCACAGGGGGCTAATTGGTTTAGGATCCCATTCAACCACCTTTTTGGCAGGAAATTCTCCATATTAGGATTTTTTGCAGTGATCACAATCATTTTTATTCTTTTTTCACATACGCATAAAGTGGAGAAATCTAAATAATTTAATTTGAAAATTATTCATTAAGAGTTTTTGGGGTTTTGTGTGAATTTTTGTAGATGGCACTCCTTTGTTTTTCTTGGCTATTGTTGTTAATAACTCCCCGATACTACACAAACAAGCACCTGCAACATTATGTTGGGAAAGTCCTGCCTGCGTCAGAGTGTTTAGAACAACAATTCTTATACACACACACATATGCGCGCACACAAACACACACACACACACACACACACACACACACACAGGAAGTGGTTACAAAAAGACACAGAGGGACTAGTCTGTCTCCCACCTCTTACCTGTCTCTGTGATAAATTAGACACATCTGGCATATCCACTTGGGCCACGGGTCACTATGTTGGCTTGCCAACAGCTTCTGCCTGTTTTTACTTAATCTTTCATCAGTGCTACCTTTTCTGATTTCATCAAAGAGATTAAATGTGGACTCTTTGTGGGGTACCTTATGAATCTCATGACATTTTCTTGGCCTGCAATACTTTGCCTGGTTGCATAAAAGACAGAAAGCTGCAATAGTTATAAACTATTTATGTAATTATGAAACTGAAAAATATAAAAGCTAGGGCCTATCTTGACTTTATGTGTATGATGTTGAAAAGAGGAGAAGGAGAGCACTCTGTTGCTCTCCAGGGAGATGCTCTGTGGTTGCTCCTTGCCCCACCACCTCTTCTCCTCAAGTTAAGAAACACATGAAAAGCCAACTCGTTGTGACAGCAGTTATTCCTTTCTTGGCCCTCAGGGGCCTGAATAGAGGCTGATTGTTGGGGCAGGGGAATATGAGGGTTGTTATTGTGAGGAGCAGTGCCTGGGAGCTGAACCCAGACCTGTGTCGAGGGTTAAGTGCTTTGAGCTGAGGCTACAGGAAGCCAGATGGGCCTGCTTCTTGTGTCTCCTTTATCTTAAACCACAGACTGACAAATGCTGGTGATCAACCTGTTGTATGCTGGTTGTGACAAATGATGATGCACCCCTCTGTTGAGGCCTTGTCAGTCATACACAAACCCAACTGGCTAATAACAATTTTTATTGTCATAGCGCCTCACTTTAAAATCACCACCTCCCTCTTGTCCTCTTTCCCCTTCCTTCTCCTCTTTCAGACATTGCAAGGGGAAAAAAAGATTATTCTTCCGCTGACATATTTTATCATGCCCTAACTACATTGTAAATTATGCATCTGGTTTGCTGCTCATTATTTTTAAGCAGCATCGAAACAAGGGACCATTCTCAGGCTATAAGTCCCAGTGTCTTTCTTTCTCTCCTTCTGCCTTTTCTTCCCTTCCTACTATTTCCACTACTTAAACTGTACATTGTACTTATGGTATCAGCATCATTACAGATTCTAAATCCACTATCACAAAGCTGGAGTGATGAAAACAACTACGCCTTGTGTTGGAGGGCAAAATGACAGGATTTACACAGAATGTCTCTGATCATGGGGAATTAAGATCAGAAATATGCTGACTGAGAAGCTTACAGCAATAGCATGTTATTGTGATGCAGCTGAGGGTGTGAACTGAAATTATGCATACACATATGTAGGCTTAGGGTACATAGGAAGGCAAATTAATGTAGTGTAATAACTGCATAGCTCACACCAATAAAATTATCAGCAGGCAGCCTATGCCAATAGTTATTCAAAGCAAGACTCCATATCTTTGCAGCTTGTGCATATGATTGGCTGTGTTACATTTGCCTGTGTGTGTGTATGTGTGTGTAAGTAGATACAAACATGTGAACTCATCCCTTTAATTCCACTTCCCACATTCCTCATTTACATGTTACAATGCCAAAATATGAAGCAGGTAAAACTGTGGCATGCTTGTTTTCTCACAAAACTCAAACTATTTTGAAAGTAACTGAACAAGCAGCAGGCAGCTCACTGCTAAAGAGGAAATATTAGCCATGTTCGATCAAGTGAACACTGGAGGGAAAAAAAATGTTTATTTGGTCCAAGTAAAGAAGCAGTACCATCACACTGACAGACTCGTCCATATTCATGAGGTTTCTTCAGAGGGGGGAAAAAAAGACACAAATCTGAATATAGAAATGAAAATTACAAATGCATGAGATTTCTTAATACTTCCACCTACCACTCCAACCCTCCTTCTCTCCTTCACTCTCTTCTACTCCCTAATCCCCATCTTCTCAATGCTTTGTTTCCTCCTTTCCCTATGTTTTCTTTTTGCGTCAATCTCACTCATTTTGTCAAACCCCCTCCCTCTTTTTCTTGGTCTAATTGCCCATCTTAATCTGCAATACCAATACAGTGTCAGTGTGTGACTGACATTGTTGTTTCAGCTACTTCTGTGCAAAACATCTATCACTCATGAAACTTACTTTCACTCTATCTTACTTATATGTTCAGCAAAGCAACGTGAGATTTCTTTATTTTTTTTAATTATTTTTGGTAAGGGCGGGAAATATACAAATGTCACTATCCTTAAATTCATGGCTTTTGGAAAACATGACTCACATTATCTAACTGTATAATGAGCATATTCATATTACCTGTCTTGATTGTCACATCCCAACAAGAAACAGACATTACTCTAAAAGATTTTGGTGCAGCTGATGCATTTAACTCCATCTGCTGCCTTATTGGCTACAGCTATTGATTTTCCTTTCATGATATGGAGATTCATTCACACAGAAGTAGCCAACCTAACCGTGATAACTTTTTAACCTTGAGAAATATGCATGCCCAGGCAGTCCAGAAAGCGCACTGAGTCCAGGACAAAATTGATGAACTGGCATGCATTAGCATAGTTCGAGTGTTCCCTAAGGGAGCGCCTGTAGCCTGAAGCTCTTCATGCTGTTTGCTTGTCTTTTTAAGCGTGCAAGTGTTCACGTGCACGAGTGTGTGGGAGAGACACCTACTCTGTATGCGTGTGCCCGCAGCCCCTCTTGTGCAGGTGGGTGGATGCATGTAAGCCTGTCAAGAGTACTTGGAGAGGAGCTGCCAAGGTGAGAGAGAGACTGACCCTGGCCACCTGTCCCTGACACCAACCTCACAGCACTCTCTCTCTCTCCCTCTCTCTCTCTCTCTCTCTCTCTCAATCCTCCCTTTACACACAGCCATTGCTCTTTACACAGGTGATTGATTAAGCCAGAAAGCCCAGGCTTTTAGGGCTGAAGGAGGGGGGCGCGCAAGGAGGGGTAGTGGATGAATGACCAAGTGTCAGAGCTTCTGTCCCAACTTAGTCAGGTCTAACCAAGAAACAAGCAGACAACACCTGCATCCGGCTTTGGCGTCACCTGGCCACCATGCTGCTGAGGAATGACACAACCTCTCGAACTCAGCATCATGAGAATTTATTTTCTATTCTTACTTAATCATGCAACATTAGTAACAGTGATTCAATCTAGGTGGAGTGAAATGATACATGGTGATTTTATGTGAGTATGCAGATAAAACTCTTGTCTGAGATGTAACTTGCCAGGACACATTTCTAAAACGCAGTCAGATCATTTGTTTTTGGAACATGAGCCCCATTTTTCTTCTTTTCCCTGTCTAGGGGAAGAGGTTTGTCTGTCAACTCCTAGTCACTGTGATTTCCGTTGATTTTTTTTTCTTTTCCACCTAGTTTTTAAGCTTAAAGGGCCTTGTTGACATGAAATGAGGTGAATCCTTCCCGGATGAAAGGGAATACCTTGTCTGGTTGCAGAACAACAGAAGGTTGGTGCCGCTTTCAAAACTCTGCAGACTTGGCATGGGAATGGCCACCCCCTCACTCAGCCCTCTGTGTTTATGCTTCTCTGACACTTGTGAAAATAAACACACTTCTTGGCAGCTGAAGCACCATCAGCTCATTGCTACATAACGATTAAACACGTTTTTTGGAATCATTATGGGGGATATAAATCACAAAAGAAAACCGACTTTTAAAGGGTTTTTTTCCTTACAAATACGAAACGGAACCACCACCTGGGATGCCAAATGCATTAGCATGCTATCTTTCTGCACCTTATCTATGCAAGACATGTGATTCATGCTCTTTCTAAACGCATCTTTCAGGAGTGAAAAGGATTGCCTGCTGACCTCTCAACATTCTGTCTTCATTTAATCAGGTAATCCAATAAACTGCCATGATGAGCTCACAGAAATGGACGTCTTACCTCCATGGTAAATTAATTTAACGTAGCAAGCCATAATGTATCAGTGACCAAATGTAAACAAATGACTCTAAAATTGATGGATTGAACCATGATTTTTGAGAAAGATAGCACAGACACAACAAATTTTTCAAGAGAATGTTGTAAATGTCAGATGCAAATCACCATGTGCTTTGGTATTCTGAATCACTCACTGTGTAAGATAGAAGCAACACTGTTCTCATACTGACTTGGCCCGTTCAGACGTCAAATCGGTCGGTCAGGAGTAACAAATCCATTATGTGTTCTAGAATCTGACAGCTAACAGTACATATTAGTAACCTTTTAATATATTTTGTTTGATTTACATAGTCTTTAAATCAAATGCTATTGGCAGAAAATAAACATTGATATGACATCATCGTCATTATTGTTCAAGGTTGTAAGACAGATAAATTAAATTCATTTATGTTATTAAAAGTCAAGACAGAGTCTGTATGTCATTTAAATCTACTTTAGAATAATTAAGTTAACAAAACCAGAATGAAATGATTTACTTTGGTTGCAGTATAAAAGAAAAGCCCTACATGAATACTGACGCTATGTAATCTTCTTTGATTTCGCAGGTGTAGAAAATACAGGGGGAAAAGGGATTCACCTACCTAGGTCTGGCAACATATTAGGCACTACACATTTAAGATTTTATTGTATTTTGTGGAATAACCAGTCACCACTGAGTTTATCCACAGGAAAACGTATGTGCTTTGCTCGAGGGTGCCCCAAAAAAAGTTGTTTATTAGCCAGTTCAGGATTTCATATTTGATCCAAATTCACCCCAGTTGCTTTTCAACCTAATCCCTTATAATTATAAACTTTTCTCAAATGCATCAATGCTACACCTATTTACTAAGTGAGAAAAAAACAGTGTATAAACATTGATTTATTTGGGAGACTGGCAGCGAAATTGATCAATAGCTTCAGACACATTGAAATGAGATTTGGTGTGGTCTGAGACACAACACAATTGAGAAATAAACAAAAAAGTAAAATTAGACATGGTTACCACCCAGACACCAACACTTTAAAATGAAAGTCAGCGAGAGCTTGGATTAATAACTTGTACAGATGAATTAACAGAGCAGAAGCAATCTGTCCTGGAAAATATGTTGGGGATGTCAAAGATGATACATTATGTTTACCAGGCAAATGACAAAGTGCTGCCATTGTCAATAACCTGCAAACTTTCACTGTCTATTTTGTGCCGAGGCCAAAAAAGAGTAAACAATGAGTGCTGAAAGAATGTCCAATATAACATCAAATCTGTATGAGAAAGACAGTGCCAGGGGACACAAACTGAATGTCATAGCTCTATTGGTATATGGGAATTAATTTTGTAAGTTGAGATCACCTCTACACGGAAACACAAACCTCTATTAACTCTCGTGCTTCTCTCTAACCATCAGACAAGCCACAACAATCTGTTTTAATGAGTACAATAACAATATTAATATAAGATAATTAATTAACTAAAGTCACAGAATAAAAATTGGTCGCGCCGTGATGGAAAAATGCTTTTTATAGATTGATCTGCTCCGATAATGTTACGAGGTCCAATCTAGGGGACATGTCTGAAAGGGGTTATACTAAGTTACAGAGTTTTGTGACCAGTCCACTCAAGTCATAAATGCCTAGAGCTTTACTATAGTATAAGATCTTTACTTTAAGCCTGTGACACTTCACACAGTCTGAATTCACTCTGCTGCACTCAACTTTTACATTAAAGGCACAATATGTTAGCCCATTTCATTATTTATTCATCAGGGCTAACAGCATCGTCTGCGGGGAGTCCATGATCCTCTAGTCCGAAGAGTTGCACTCTGCACTCCACCCACAAAAGCCTCTCCTTGGTCTTGCAAATTGCATCTTTATGAAGGAATGAGGACAGGCCATTTTGTCACAAACACGGTTGTTGGCTCTTCAGGGAGTGCTTTGGACCTGTAATTGACTGTGAGACACTGTCCCTGTCACGTTTCCCCATCTGCAGTGAACACCATTAGGACTGCACAGACCCAATGGCTCTCTGGCGGGAGGGTAGCGCTAAATGGACTAGCACAGTGGCATTTTAGCATTGTGCTCCTCAGGGACTGTCACATTCAGCCTTTTAGAACAGTCATGGCCCTCAAAGTCCTTAAGAGGGAGAGTTAGGCCTGGGAAACATACACAGTATTAGAAGTACAGTATTATTGACAGGGACCATGAACTCATTCAATGAATGTTGGATACAGGTGTATTTCCCTTTCTGAAGTTTCAACAGAATTCTATTAAAACTCTTAATCTTCTATCCATGGCTGTTCTAAAATATTTCCTTAAAATGAAATGAAAAATAATTGAATGAACAGCTCACTGTTTGCAGTTCATGTACGATCACAAGTCGTTTTCAGATCCAGAAGGGACCAACAGAAGGTCAATTTTTTTCTTTCAGTATTCAGTATTATAAGAAATGTAGAAGAAACAGCCTTAAGCTTCAGTCAAATTGATTGCATAAGTTGTTGAGAGGGCTGTCTTCGCCTCCTCCAGTGTGAAAAAGAGTTAATAATTCTTCAAAGAATGCAATGGGTGAATTTATAAATCCCATGATATGTATGCCGGTTTAGACAGCTTACCACCTTTTATGGAGAGAGGTGCATCAAATGGTAAAATGTACCTCTTATGGGAAAGAAAAGGTGCAAGACTGTCAGCCTTAAGATGTGTGTTGTCAAGGAGGATTTTGAATTCTCTTGAGGACAGAAAGGGAAAAGCGTGCTTCTTAAGACACCTTTTCGGCAGGCCATCTCATCTTCATAGTTGAAAGAAAAATTAAATATACAGTATACTGTCACAGTAATCGGATTTAGGGAAACTTTTGTGCTACTTATGAAAGTAAGAAAGAGAGAGAGGAAAGGAGATGATAGGAAAGGGGGACAACACATGACATTGAAAGTCTCTGAACAGACTATACTGTCTCAACGTTCTTTATGTTAGTTAAGAAAAATGTGTATGTGTGCTTTTATTGTTTTGGTGTGTGTATAATTGTGTGCTTATATGTACATTCATCTGTGTGTATGTGTCAGCAGAGAGAATGCAGTGCTCACCTGTAGTTGACCTCTTGCTGGCAACTGGACAGGTGAGCTGTGTTGCTGCCTCATTATATTCAGGCACTGCAGAGTTTGGCCCGCAGAGTACTCATAATACCCAAAAACTACCTAAAATGACACACAGCAGTATGCATAGACACACATAAAAACACACACATTCATTATTTCTTACTTTACCCACAATACACACAAACACCTTGCTGATGGAATAAACCTGTTGCCCTCTTATTCATCTTCATCTCCTACATTTACATTGCGTCTGCTTTTATGCTAAGACTTAAATGAGCAGCTTCCAACAGCAAGTCAGATTTTTTTTTTTGTCTTCTATTTTCTCCCCTTGTGATGGTGGAAAAGCTGAGGGGAGAATCAATTTTGGGCCTTTAATGTTGTGCTGACAACAAATATATGAGGGTTAGTTGTCTGGTCAGTGGGCAGTCAATCAGTTCATAGCTTAGTGAAACATTGAATATTGATAGAAAATAGAATAAAAACAGAAAATAAACGCATGACAGAAATGTGCAGCAATTATGTAGAAAATATGAACACAATGGACACACTCTCACACCAGTAAGCACAAATACCAATATAAATGTTTTTTTATTGTATTGAGAGTGCCAATAACGCAATCTGTCATGATAAACAAAAGACTGGGGCATTTCTACCAGTATCTGTCATCTACAGCTGTCTTTCAACCGTATGAATGCTTTCCCCTTCAGCTGATTACTTCAGTCATCTGAAGTCAGCAGGACAACTACTGTTATTTGTGTTACATCTGCAGCCTCTAATTTGAAAAGTGCCGAAACCAAAGTGGAGCACCATTATGCATAATGATCCATTGTGGTTATCTTGATTAAATCATGCTCAACTAACACCATGCTGCCACTGAGAAGTAAGCTCAAAAACCTCTGTGTTTCTTTACACATCAAAGAGGTCAGTTATTGTTGACCTGACCTGCACAAGCAAAATTGTATCTATCCAAAAGGAAATTATCAGTGTTAGTAATCCTCAAACTTCTTAATGTGTATTAAATGTTTTTCAGCAGGATATTTGCGACCATATGTCTATGCAATATTTTTCTGCTCAGAGAATCAGGTCTGTGCTCTTCTCTCCTCTTGGTGAGCCATTTTGGTCATTTTGAGGCAGGTCATATAATTGGCAAGGGGGAGAATGATCAACTATTGCGCTATTTCCATTTCAGAGAACCATTTGGCATATATGCAATAATTGTATCCCGTGACTTAGCTCGTTGTGGCAATTGCAAAGTTTAACGACAGTCTACAACAAAGAAGACCTTTAAAGTGGAAAACGAGAGAGAAAAAATCCCATAATGGTCTCCTGAGCAGTGCTCTAGGCTACACAGGAGAAGCCTAATGGCTGTGGTTTTGCTGATAACATTGCTCCATGTCTCCTGATCAATATTCCTACCTGTCTTTCAAAGTGTGAGTTTAAGGCAAGAATCTGAATGTCAATACGATCCCCCAATCAAAATCATATTCTCGATATAAAACCTCTGTTCAGGATCACAAAGTATGCTTGAAAACTGCTCACACAGGAGGAGAAGAGGACATATTCTAAAACAATTTCATCAAAACACATTTATTTAAATTCATATCTTGAGACCTCGTCTTTAACCTATAAAGTACATCCCATGGGTCTCTGTACATTTCCTCCTCCATAAAAGACAATACTTTTTGAATTTGTCTTGAAAATCCTCCAAGAGCTTATGAGAGAGAGTTTATGTATATATTATATATGCTTAATATCTGCATGCCTGGTTATGTTTTGGTGAATGGGCCGATAAAGCACAACACACACATACACACACAGTGGTGAAAACATTCCTTAGTAAGTGTTCATATATCCACCAAGAAATGCCTTCAAATGAATGGTATTGATTTGTTCAGCTTGTTCAGTGGAGCAGAACACCATTGGAGGCTATTTGAATGGAAGTCAGCTCCTTTTAACAGGCCCAGTCTGTCCTCCTCTCCGCCCTGGCCTCACTGGCTGTTACTGGCATGCTACCCTTATTGATGTCTCAAGCGCATACTTTGATTTCTCCTCCGTCTGGAAACTCTGCACCATTTAAAACTTTTAATCGGTTGTGTGCTTGAAGTCTGGGATATCTGAACCTGAAAGCCAGTGGTAAACTTTGTCTAACCCAGCTCACATAGATGTAATTGAATTAACACGGAACTCAAGTGTAAGTTCATTAGAGAAGTTTGGCTGAAATTGAATTGCAAGGCTTACCTTTTTTTTTTTTTTTTTTTTCAAACATTACTCCATGGTTAAAGAAAGACAAAAACATTTTCACCACTTGACCATGGACAAAGTTTAACAGCAAATGGTTACATAGTGATAAAATGAGGAATGTGTCTTATGTGGGCACAAATAGTAATAGGTGAAGGGAGTTGGCGAGTGTGACCGAGGGAGGTTTGGCTCTAAGTGGGCTTTTGAGTCATGAACAAGAGCTCTCTAATCGTTGACGAATGAGCCAATGGACAAACATGCAGACATGGTGCTAGTTTGTTTGTAAATATTAAGCTGGAGAGTTGTAAAAGGAGATTGACGAGAGTGCTGGGGGGCACCATTAAGACTTTTAACACAAAATCCATCCCCCTTTCATTTCTCCAATCCCACCAGCCAATAACACTGCACCCTACTTTACATCCCAGATATCTGTGACCCAGAACTGCCTGCCTCTGAATACCCTTTTTAAGAAAGCAGTCAGCCTCCAAACGTTAAGGGCACCCACTTTACAGAGGGGCAGCAGAGGTGAAAGGTTAAAGGTTAAAGGTAGGGTTGGTAATCCTGTTCAGAAACACTTTTTGTTATACTGGGAGAAATGGTCCTTCTATTATGAAAGGTATCAATACATTATGGCTTTAGAAAAAGGAACGGAAAAAATCAGAGCTCTGTAGCGGCCACAGGACTGATAAAACCCCGACCAATCCGAGCCGTTCGGTGCGAACAGAAAAAACCAATCAGGTGGCTTCATGTCTAGTTTTGCTTCCGCATACAGTCTACGCCCCGCCCCCCTCTCTCCCTGCCTACTGCGCGCGTGCACAGTCTTCACCTGTCGCTGTTACCGAAAAAACAGCACACCTCTCTGCAGAACTACCGAATACGGATGTAATATTTATTTAAGAGCAATGGCTGAGAAAATACCACTTGCACGTCTACTTGTAACGGCTCGTCCAGAGAAAAGGGGAAGAAAGAGAGGCCGGAGGAGGAAAGGACTGCTAATAAAAAGGCTCTGGATAAAGCAAGAGGTCAAACAAGAATCAACATCGGAGTAGCATTTGAGCGGTGGAGACAACTGAGGGATCTGAAGGGCCTGAACAGTGATGCCGAGGTTGCTCTCTTTCTGTTGGACAGGTAATGATTTGTTTTGCTTCGGGGAGGATTTGTTATATATATGTAAGTTATGCTAACGTAGCTACTTTTGTAGCTTGTATTAGCGTAATGCTAATATTAGCTTTGCTGTGTGTTTAAAACGGGTCGGTGACGCCAGTATTGAATAGATTATACTGGTATATTAATTTTAAAGATATTACTCTACCCTAGTCTTCAGTGTCTGCATTATTATTGTGATAAAAAGACCTACGTATATTGGCTTTTACACGTTACAACTGTGGTGATGTAGCTCATCTATGTTTTCATAGCCATGAGAAGGACCGATCAACCTCGACGCCGTCTAAACACGGATTGATGAGACTCTCCCTCCAGTTCAACTATTGTTTCTGAGTCTCTGTCCGACCGGTGAGTTCAACTTGCTGCTGCTATGAATATGTCTTTGGGATATAAATATCTGTCTTTCATATCTAGCTTTTTCTGTTTTATGTGCCTCAAAGTGCCATTTGAGGTACTTCAGAAAACATCATTATTGCACATACAATATGTGTTATCAGTGATATCTGCTATATCATTATACAGACATTGAGTAAATGTTAGTGATGGCCTGAGGATAAAACCTGTCCTTCACCTTAGGAGGTCCAGCACTTCACACTGAGTTGTTAACATAAACAACAACAACCATCAACACTAAAATAAAACACAGCTAGCATAAGTTGTACCTCTAACTCTGTGTGGTGTTGGTGGAGTAATTGATCATGCTACAAGCTTGTCTATGGACTATACTCTGGTAGATGCTATGCAGAGAGGATAGAAACAAACTGAGGATCTTCTCAACAGTTTATATCAATCTTTATGCTCCTTTGGTCCAACTGCCAAACCCAAGACTTCTATTTCTACATATAAAAAGTTCTGTGTTTTGTCCTCTATGAATGAAGAGTAAATGTATGTTGACAGTATTTTCTAATTTTGTAATCTTCACAGAGATGACGTGATGAGATGATGTTAATTCTTCAACTGGTTTGAGCAGACATCTGTCCCTCCCCCAGCCCAGCCATTACTGCAGCTACCCCCCTCGTTGACACCTCTAGTATGCTACCCACACTAAGCTCAAAAGCATACAGGAGCTTTTGCAGACCCAACTCAGCAGAGGCCTAGGTGAGTTTTCTTACAATATTGTAGTTTGATGAAGAAGTTCTAACATAATTATGTGCAAAATAAATGGGAAATAAAGCTCTAAGTATTCTTATTCTTTGATTATCTCAAAAATGTATTCATTATTGTCAGATGTGTAATTGTGATATTCTTCCTAAAGGTAAATCACTGCCAAAGGAGTAGATCACCACCGCTGACAAATACTCCCTACACACAGCCTGACCTGTCTACCTTACCTGGGAACACCTTTTCCAATGTGTAGATACACTCATGTTGAAAATGTACAGATTATTTATGTAACAATAAAAAGGGTTATACCAATTTTGTTGTAATTATTCTGTAATCACTTATTTTTAATGTGGTGGTGAGAAAATATATTGCTTCTGTTGCAGAAATAGTCAAATGAAAGGCATTCATCATTTTCAACTTTTTATTAAAAACTGACAAAATATAAATAAAAGACCAAATTTAAAATGTAAAATGTATACTTCCAGGTGAGGGTTAGGAAGCAGGTTGTTGCCCACAGCACTTTTTTTCTAGATCTGTGGGCATCTCACAGCACTTCCTGCACACACACCATGTAGGTAGACGTGGAGCTGGAGAGCCTGGTGGAGGAGCATCTGCAGGACATCAAACATGAGGCTTGGGTCTCTTGATCTGAAGCAACTGATGAGATTCTTCCAATTTCAGTCGTTCAATTCTAGCCTGTAAAAAATAGTTCATCAAGAAGATTAGACTCTCACCATCTTGTCCTTTATTATTACTAATATTGTAATTTCATTTATTATATTTTTGGTATGTTGCCGGACCAGAGTTAAAAGTTTCATGTGTTTATATTATAGTATTATATTCTTTAACAGTTTATGAATGACAATAAACTCAGAAGTGTTGTGTTTACAGTAAATGGCAGGTCATTGTTTACAGTTCTTGATAATGTTGAGATCAGGAAAAAAGAGGCTATTTTAGAAAGGCTACCTGCTCATCTGCAATTCTTTGAGCTTGCAGATTCTCCACTCGTTGAATATCCTCATCTTGTAAAAGCTCTCCGGTCGCAGTCCGGCTTGCTCCACGTCCTTGACCTCAAGTTCCTCGGCCTCTGCCCCTTGCACCCCCTCTAGCACGGCCTCCTCTGGCTCTAGCACGACCGCGTCCCCTTGGAGCTGAAGACGTGCTCGATTCAGGACTATAGCTCGGGTCTGAGCCAGTGCTCTCATCGTGTAACCTCTAACAATGAAACAACAAACATAGCGTTAGCCTAGTAGCATAAGTGTCTAAGTTTTATAGTAAAATTGAGATATTGGCCCAAATTTACTTTCCTAACACTTCTGCATCACCCTGCATAATTGTCAATAAAAAACATAGCAGATATGCTACGTGACTAATAAAAACATAAAATACACGTTTGTCAGTGAAAAACACGTAACAGTTATTACAATGTAATTTAGCTGATGGGTCTGAACCATAGGTCTGAATCCAGACGTATCCTTGGGGAGATTCAGCAGATTCAGACCCGGGTCCCGGATCTGAATCTGCACAGACTGATGTGCTATAAAACAAACAAAAAACATAATAATATAGTTTACTTACAGGTAAATGAGACATGAGACTGTTTGGTTGTTGTCCAAAATACTTTGAAATGGCTAGCTCGTAGCTCTCCTCTCCTCCCTGCAGCAGTGTGCGCGTTCCAGTTTGTGGGGGCGTGGCTTGGACGGACTCACTGACGGGAGGGGGAGCAGCGGGGTTGAGCTTAGAGGAGGCAGGAGGAGGTGCTATTTTCAAATCTTGCTAGCTCTCTTGCTAGCTTTCCAACATTACCAACCCTACCTTTAACTGCAGCTCTTCGGGCTGAAATGAACTTTGATGACAAGTTGTGTGCTGATGTGCCAACAGGTCAAACAGACCTTGGCGGAGCTGTGGGCTCTTTATCACTTTAACTGCGGGTATAACAATCAATTTGTCAAATAAAATTCAGAGGGCACACATGTACCTACAACCTGTTTTTGTTTGTTTGTTTGTTGCTATTTTTATTTTTTCCTTAAAATAAACATGGATTATTGGAATCTATTGCAAAACAATTTTGCACTGAAAAATTAAGGGATTTGTTAATACTATGAACAACAATACCAAAAAAAACAAACGCACACAATGTTGTAATGTTGCATTTGCTAATGCATGACCTTTGATTATTGATAGGCCATTTGCAGACAGCCTTATCTGCACAATATGTCTCACCATTACTTTACTGACCTCATTTTGGCTTGGGGGACAACATTATTCATGTGAGAGCCAGAGGAGAGGAGGAGAAGGAGAGATGGGGCCTGTGGGGGAAATGGTATGAGTGTGTATGTGTGGAAGAGGACTGCAGAATTATCATCAATAACCCACCTCCCCTCTTTGTACGTAAAGAGAAGAGGGATGGTGGGAGGAACTGAATAAGGGAGTGAAGGAAGAGTGACAAAGGGGCTGAAGCAGGGTCAGGGAGGGGCAACCATACGGCAAAAAAGAAAAAAAACCCTGTCCAAATGCTATTTTTAAGTTCCTCTTTCCTCTCCTCTCCACAGCTTGGGGTGATTTAAGAGTGACCAAACCCAGACAGTGTGAGAGAGAAGAAGCATTCATCACCTGAAGAGACACCGGTGTTCACAAGGAAAGAAGGATGAGGACCCCAGGAGAGGCAAGAAGGAGAGGGATAGAGGGAACGATGATAGGACGAGATAGAAGGAAGCGCTATTGACTTGCATCACTGTCCACTGATATGTGCGTGTGCGCCTCTATCTTTGGATGTCTGCATCTGCAACTGATATTGTATTTAATCCGTGAGTGAAGTCATGTACGTGTCAGGACTGTAGTGCCTATATTCATAAAGACTTGAATTTGCCTCGGGGCTGAGCGTAAGCTGAATTTGTATATTTAGTCCTAATAATCTGCCTAATATATTAAAAAAACTGTCACTTTTTTATTGTACTTTTTTATTGTATTCTATTGAACTTTTTTAACATGTATTTGTGAAGCACTTTCTTTCCTTTTTGTTTGTTCAATGTTGAAGAGCACAGCTGCAGATACAACTTAATACATTTCTTAATCATGGCTGTTTTTTCTGGAAAGACAGGATCTATTACTTATTCTGGTCCTGGTCTTGACATGTGTTCTGCCCTCACTGTGTGTAAAGCCACCCTTGCAAAACTTGGCAGACAGTTAACATCAGAAGGTGGGAAAAAAAGACCAGGAGGAGACTGATTTCAGTTTGAAGGCAAAGTCTTGTTTAGTTTTCTGATTCTCTTTTCTTTCCTTCTTTTAATTTTTGTAGAACTGCAATGACATACAAATACACATAGACTGAATGTTACAGTGTGTACTAAATAATGTTTAGCTGTAAATATTTAACTTTTTTAACAATGCTTTTTAACCTCTTAACGCACGCTATTCCGTCTACGGGACGGGACGGATGTTAGGAGGTAGCCACACATTCTTCTGAATGTTTTAAACACCAACCCTTAAACATATATATTCATGACGTATATTGTTGGAAAGCTTAGATTGCCCTGATTCATTCAAAACCACTCACAACTTATATGGTTGCTTACAGCCGTAATAGTATTAGCGATTAGCTCGGCTAGCCACTCAGCTAAGTGAGAAAAGCTATAATGCCTACATACCTTCAAAGTCTTCCGTTTATCCACAACGATCATCTTATGACTCAGGACTTTCTGTACAGCTCGCCAAGTAGTCATTCTTGTGAAATATGAAATCCGTTTCCTTCTAACCGAAATACTTTCCTCAATATGTCCATGTATTTAGTCCAACACGTAACGTAATAACACAAATAACAAACCATATACGGTCCGTTTACGTCATTTCCTGACCTGCACGTCCATCTCAGAGTACACGTGACTAGATGTTTACGACCGTGAGCCTCTCCTGCTTCTGACGACACCACACACAAACCAATCAGTGTTTAGGATTAGGCAGTACTTATGTTCAAAGCCAATGAGGACATGTGACCGACGACAATGACGATATGGCTTTGACAGCTGTTCCAGCCTATGGAAATATTCGGTGAAATTAAGTTGATAACCTTTTAGCCAATAGTCAGAGGTTTCCAACGGTGTATGACACTAAGCTATCAAGTTTGGCTGTCCATAAACAAACTCCAAGCGTAACTGGCGTGCGCCCGGTGCGTAAAAGAGTTGAACCATATATCATTACGCACTCGGCATTTTGGTACACGGTTGGTTCTTCTTCGACTTGACATATGACTTATAGCAAAATAAACAGGTAGGTCGGTCGGTAGGTAGTTGGATAGATAGACAGTTAGTTAGTTAGTTAGTTAGTCAGATAGTTCGTCAGTCAGATAGATGGATAGATGGATGGATAGATATAGATAGATAGATAGATAGATAGATAGATATGGTCAAACAAAATAAAAATATAGATAACCAATAAATATGGTTATATATAATAATAATAATAATAATAATAATATGGTGTCAGCTTTCATTAGAGACCAAGATTTTGATTGTAGGCAAAGGGGTTGTGAAGTTATACGTAGGTGTTTGATTGTGGTTATACAGCATTGGTAACCAAGTGTCCATTTGGAGTCTCCAAAAAGGACCTAAGGAAAACGCATAGACATACCTTTTGAAAAATAACTCTGAAAAATTCATCTTTTGGTCTTTTGACTCCAAATTTGGACTGCATGAAGCCAAGACCTGTGGCTGTGGCCTCATTGTGTCTATATCTCGCCGAGAGGTCCCTGAATGTCTGTACACATGTCATTGTATAGGCAAACCTATGGGCAAGTAAACAACCCCATCATTGTAACCTCTGCCACTCTTTGTCAGTAAGTCACAGAATCACACAGACTTTTACAAGAATCCTGAGAGTGTTTCCTTTCCAATGATACCAGACACATCTCTGAGTCTCAAACTATGTGGGATCTGTGCTGCTCACAACTTGGGCATGTCGTTTAGGCTAACAACATCAAAAATAGGGGCGTGTATTAAGTGGTTAAATATATGAACTGACACCAACATGAATTTAGCTGCTAAACATTCACAGAGTTGCAATCAAATGGAATGAGTAGTACTGCAGATAAACCACATAAATTGCTTAGAAATGTAACTTAAAGATAAAGTACACAAGAAATGTAATGAATTTGCCCCAAATGTAAAAACAATGTTTTTATGAATCACATGAATTGTAATGGACATGAACTGAAAATATTCCCAAAATAATGCACAAATCACTCTCAAAGTACACAAATAAATCACGTGAGTGGACAGGAGAACTAAATCAACATTAGCTCACAACAAAGGCCTCCAAGCCAGCATCACACACAATAAACTGCAGCCTAATGCTAAAGGCTAGCAAAATAAGCAACATGACTAGAGCTGATTAGCAGCAAACGTTACATTTCTGCCACAGAGTGAAACGCAAATGAACTATGAAACAGATATCATCAATAAACATTACTGAGACAATGAATTACTACTTACAGACGTATATTCACCCGGGCTTGTCAACTAGAAATGAGAGCTGCACATGGCTTGTTGTAGCATGACCAAAAACAGAAGTGAACTGAAAGGAAAATACTACTGGGGTAAGTAATGTGAAAAGGCATCTGTAGGAGGTGCTGTTGTAACTGAAAGAGCTGAACAACATGGTTTCAGTCTACTTGGTAGACTGGTCTATTTTGACCAAAAAATGTATTCAAAGTAAATATAAATTATTTTAAGAATTAACCTTGGCTTGATTACCAAAAGCATGATTATAATACCAATACACAATGATGAATCATACTACTTTTCCTGAACTGCATGTGAGTATTTTGTGGCGTTGTCTGTTTATTCCTTAGGTTTTGTTGTTGAGAGCCAGTATGTTAATGAGCATAGAACAAAAACCAGCATGGACAAACAAAAAAACTCAAAATAATAATAACAATAATAATAATAATAATGCATTTTATTTAAAAGGCGCCTTTCAAAGCACTTAAGGACACCTTACAAGGCAATATAAATCAGATAACATTGAGTGCAAAGATAAAGAATAAATATGAATGTGACTACAAAGTGCATTAGTACAATAAATAAACAAGAATGTGATTGCTTAGTCAGTGTGAGACAGAGTATGCCACTCTGAATAAGTGCATTTTCAGGTGGGATTTAAAGGTGGAGACAGAGTCAGAAGTGCGAATGTCTGGCGGGAGAGAGTTCCAAATGTGGGGGGCAGATCGGCTGAAGGCTCTTGACCCCATGGTAGTTAAGTTGGCAAATGGGGCAGAGAGCTGGTTGGCAGAGGAGGATCGGAGAGTTCGGGAAGGTGTGTAGATGTGAATAAGTTCAGAGAGATATGATGGTGCCAGGATGTGAAGGATCTTGAAAGTGAGGAGTAGAATCTTGAAGTCAATGAAGGATTTGATAGGGAGCCAATGAAGTTGCTGCAGGGCGGGAGTGATGTGTTCAATAGAGGGAGTTCTGGTTATGATATGAGCGGCTGCGTTCTGCACCAGTTGGAGTTTATGCTGTTTACGCTGTAGGTGGCAGAGTGGAAGTAGGTTTAGTAGAAAGATAGAGTCGGGTATCATCAGCGTAACAGTGGAATTGTACATCAAATTTCCTGAGAATGTGACCAAGAGGCAGAAGATAAATAATGAACAGGAGGGGACCAAGGACAGACCCCTGGGGAACACCACTAGAGACTGGAAAGGAGCCAGATCTCAGGCTCTTGAGTTGAACAAACTGTGCGCGGCCAGAGAGATATGATCTGAACCAAGCCAGAGGGATGTCAGTGATTCCAATGGAGACTAATCTGTGCAGGAGGATGTCGTGAGAAACAGTGTTGAAAGCTGCGCTCAGGTCGAGGATAACCAGAATGGAGGGTAGTCCAGAGTCAGATGCCATCAAGAGGTCATTGGTGATTTTCACTAGGGCTGTCTCAGTGCTTTGGAGGGGATGAAAACCAGACTGAAATTGTTCATAGAGATTGTTGTCAGACAGATGGGTGTTCAAAAGTCAGTCACAAGTCTAATAAAGCTGCCGAGAGACATACTCTCTCCAGTGTTTCCTGGGTCTTCCCTGAGCCTCCTACCGGTGGGACATGCCCTGAACACCTAACCAGGGAGGCGTCCGGGAGGCATCCTAACTAGATGCCCGAGCCACCTCATCTGGCTCCTCTCAATGCGGAGGAGTAGCAGGTCTACTCCGACCTCGCCCAGGATGACTGAGCTTCTCACCCTATCTCTAAGGGAGAGCCCAGCCACCCGACGGAGGAAGCTCATTTCGGCCGCTTGTACCCGCAATCTCGTTCTTTCGGTCACTACCCAAAGCTCATGACCATAGGTGAGGGTAGGAACAAAGATTGACTGCTAAATCGAGAGCTTTGCCATTCGGCTCAGCTTCCTCTTCACCATGACGGATCTATGCAGAGCCCACATTACTGCAGACGCCGCACCGATCCACCTGTCGATCTCCTGCCTGTCCATCCTTCCCTCACTCGTGAACAAGACCCAGAGGCACTTGAATCCTGCACTTGGGGCAGGATCTCATCCCCGACCTGGAGAGTGCACTCCACCTTTTTCCGTCTGAGGACCATGGACTCGGAGGTGGTGCTGATTCTCATCCCGGCTGCTTCACATTCGATGGCGAACCGATCCAGTGAGAGTTGGAGGTCACGGCCTGATGAAGCCAACAGGATTACATCATCTGCAAAAAGCAGTGACCAAATCCTGAGGTCACCAAACCGGAACCCCTCGACGCCCTGGCTGCTCCTAGAAATCCTGTCCATAAAGATTATGAACAGGATCGGTGACTGGAAACAAGTCCGACTTATTACCAGCAATGCGGACCAAGCTCTGACACCGGTCGTACAGGGAACGGACGGCCTGTATCAGGTGGTCCGATACCCTGTACTCCCGGAGAATCCCCCACAGGACTCCTCGAGGGACACGGTCGAATGCCTTCTCCAGGTCCACTAAACACATATGGACTGGTTGGGAAAATTCCCATGTACCCTCAAGGATCCTGCAGAGGGCGTATAGCTGGTCCACAGTTCCATGACCTGGACGAAAACCACCTGACAAACCCTCCTTACCAGTACCAACGAATAGACCTTACCAGGGAGGCTGAGGAGTGTGATCCCCCTATAGTTGGAGCACACCCTCCGGTCCCCCTTCTTGAAAAGAGGGACCACCATCCCAGTCTGCCAATCCAGAGGCACTGCCCCTGATGTCCATGTGATGTTGCAGAGTCGTGTCAACCATGAAAGCCCCACAACATCCAGGGCCTTAAGGACATCCGGGCAGATCTCATCCATCCCCGGGGCCCTGCCACCGAGGGGCTTTTTGACCACCTCAGCGACCACAGCCCCAGAGATAGGAGACACCCGGGTCCCCAGGCCCTGCTTTCTTACTGGAAGGCATGTCGGTGGGATTGATGAGGTCTTCGAAGTATTCCTTCCACTGATCCACAACGTCCCGAGTCAAGGTCAGCAGCGCGCTGTCACCCCCCGTATACAGTGTTAGGCCGCAGTTCGATGATTGACTTTGTAGTCGTGTCTTCTGACTTGCGGCCGCATGTCTTGGACACTCGGGCAAAGAGAGCGAAGCTGTCAATTGATCACCATCTGGTGGTGAGTTGGCTCCGATGGTGGGGGAGGATGCCAGTGAGACCTGGCAGGCCCAAACGTATTGTGAGGGTCTGCTGGGAACGTCTGGCAGAGTCTCCTGTCAGAGAGAGTTTCAACTCCCACCTCGGGGAGAGCTTCGACCATGTACCGGGGGAGGTGGGGGACATTGAGTCCGAGTGGGCCATGTTCCGTGACTCCATTGTCAAGGCCGACCAGTGCTGTGGCTGTAAGGTGGTCGGTGTCTGTTGTGGCGGTAATACCCGAACCCACTTGTGGACACTGGCGGTTAGGGATGGCGTCAAGCTGAAGAAGGAGTCCTATAGGGCCTTTTTGGCCTGTGGTAGCTGAGGCAAAAATCCGGACATGGGAGGAGTTCGGTGAGGCCATGGAGGCCATCGAAGAGGTTCTGGACCACCATCCGGCGTCATTACATTGTGTATTATTCTCCTGCATATGCAGGTATATTGTACACAGCATCATTATCATGTTAAAACTTTCACACTCCCCTTCAATGTGCAAGGACCAGTGTGACTTTTTCTGTATCTGCCTGTATGATGGTTGTTTACATTGCTGCTGAAAGTGCTGCTGTTTTCTTTTTCTACCTGTGACTCAGAGCTGGCATTGCCCTGACAGTTAAAACAATAAACAGTTGCATGGTGTTTATTTTATTTACTTAAACCAAACCTTATAATTAGTTCACAATCAGTTCCCAGAAAAAGCAACTTATATTTGTCTTGGTACTCTAATCCTGTTCAGACTGGAAAATTCACAATGATAAAACTGACATTTGTTATCATTTTTGGCTGCATAGTGGCTTGAGCTAGCATTAGTATGGCATACACAATCCAGATAGCAACAAGAAAAAATATAATTTAACAGTAAACATGTTTGGTCATTTAGGCAACTCACTGCTGGTAAAACTGGTCTTTTGTTATAACAACACTTTTAAACATCAATGTTTACATTTTATAAAGTATGCTGGTATAAGATATGCACTAGCTATATGACATCCTGAAAATCCCATTTGAGCAGCAGTTTTAAATCTACCATGAGGCCCTGTGGTGTCAAGGTGCATATCAGCTGTCAAATCTTGACATAAAGGAGAGAAGAACGGTGGAGGAGCAGAGGTAAAGGGCAGATTCCAGTGGCCATCAATGAAATCCTATAAGCAAGAAGAGCTACACTGCATGTCAGTTTCTTCTCATCTGTCTATAATCAGGATGTCAGGTACATTGTGGAAATGAATGGGCCTCACTGGTTTTCCAGTGGAGACAAGTCCTAGAGGCTACTTTCTACCTAACAAATTAAAACATGTCATACTCATGTTAGTATCTCAGGATGCAGTCACGCAGAGAGCTGTGATTCCCAATCCACATCAACTGCATGCATGCATGACTGGTTGGGACGAGTAAGGAAACTGAAGTGATTGCACAACCTCAAAGTCAAGGGAACCATATTATTTTCTCTTAAAATACATTTTAAACATCAATGACACTACATATTGTAACGTATGGGTATGTCTATATCAGAAAAGTAGAGCATTTCATTCTGCATTTGTTTTAATAAGTAAGTCACCCTGAATTAAAAATGATTCTGCTTCAAATCTATCCTTAACAGGTATGTATTCTTCTCATTTACTTTCTATCACAACAGAAACTAGCTAAATGGTTTTCATTGTTTTCATAGAAAACTGCATTAGAGAGTCCAGTAGGTCAGCACACTTGACCGCAACTTAGGCTTCTGGGGAAATCCACCCATGTGTCGCTTGTTGGCTGTGACCTGCAACCTGGCCTTGTGCACCACAATCCCAAATACGATTTGGCCAGGCCTGTGACCTGACACTGACTTTTAATCTGCTCAGGGTGTAAACAGAAAATCTCAGTCCTTCTCTCTATTGTTCAGTTCCAAACCTGGACACATGGGAATAGCAGATGGGCCTGGTAGGAAATACAAAAAAGTATCTAACAGGGCAGATTTTGAAAATATGTAGTGAAAAGGGAAGAAACTGACGTGGATGAAGTTGAGGCAGAAAGGTGCCTGATGCTTTGTGATGTTACTGCTGTTCCTCCTTCCCTCTCCCTCAGTTCAATTAGAAACTGGGTTTTGGCCCGCTTTGCTGGCAGGACAGTGTTAACTTAATGCGGTGTGAAAAAATCATTATGCCACTCCACAGATGGACCCAGTCATGCAGAGGAACCTTTGTGCTCCCTTCAGAAAGCCAGTTTTAAACAGGGGCACTAATAAAACTGAGACCCAAGTATTTGTCGATGACAGCAATGTGTTGCAGGGCACAAAGGGTAATAGGAGAGGGGGGATTGAAGAGAAAGATGACAGAAAAGAGAAGAATGAAAGAGTGAGTCACAATGAGCCAGCTAAGAGGGTAAAGATGAAGAAATAAAAACTAGATATAACAAAAAACGATTGTTTAGCTAAGTTTTCTTAAGAGCAAAGAGGAACGAGTGGCAGTTTCTTATGGGTTTAGATTCTCAGCATTTCTGCCACCTCAACCAAAACATTTAGGTTATTTTTGAAGGACTAAAAAGAGGCCAAGGTCTGTGTTTGATTCCCATCCAAATCTGAGTATTGATCCTCATAATAAATCCTTCAAAGCAGATTTAGGAGGACAAAAGAAAACCTCTCCTTCCTCACGAACACCAGCTATCTTTTCAGTCCTCCTCTCTTTCTGAGATTCTCCTAAAACATGACTTTTGTGAAAGATGGGGGTGGGAAATGTAAGACAGTAAAAATGTAATAAATCAAAAAGTTCCCCAAGCCAAGAAATGAATAAAAAGGATGCTTTGAAGCTTGGGACAGATGGTGGCTACATGATAACCTTTTCACCCTTGTACCCTTGGGGTCCAAACAGGCAAAACGCATGTAAACATGTTTTATTACATCATAAAACTTTGAGGAGGTTGTAGCATGTCTGGACTTCCTCGAGGGCTTTTATTTGCTAGAGGAAGGCATGTTCTTGCTGAGCTCTTAAATGCAATGGCTGTATACATGTATGACTAAGTACATGTTGATGGCAAAGAGGATAGGGAGTAGATGACTGACTGAAGTATCAGATTTAGCTGCTCAGTGATTCACTGTGTGGAATTATGAACAGTGGATTGTAAGACTGTGTCCTGACCTCTTTCTGGTACAACAGGACAAGTGACGTAATTAATCTTGATATAATGTCCCTGTAAAGATGTGGCTAGATGTCATTGGACAATCACAGTTGAGATAAGTGTGGTCTTGCTGACTTTAAGAGCAAAATGTGCTCCGAAAACTATTCTTTAGATCACAAAAGGAGAGAAAACTAGAAGTATACATAAGTTGACATTGCAAGCAAGGGCTTTGAGATGTGTAGTGAATAGAAAAATACATTTACTTCCAACTCTGATTTCCATTTCAGTTTCAGCTCAACTAAATGTTTTCTTTTTAGAAAACATTATGCTTAGCTAAGCGTTTCACATAACATACATTTGAATATGTGTTTCCACCTTTGGGCAATGTCACATATTCTTTAGTCCACGAAAGGTAAACTGTGTTTCAGAGTTCACGCTGATTTTTCAAAGTTTAGTGAAACCTTGTCGCAAGTAGCCAATTCCAAGGAAGTGTCTGTATGTCCATTACCTGTCTACCCACAAGGCCTTGAGACACCAGTTTGTTTGAGAAAGAACCAGGATATAAACCAGTTCACAGGACACTGACACTTTTATTACCCTCTTGTTTCTACAAGAGTCATGTTGCTGGCTTTTTACTGCATTTGTTTCAAGACACAAGGCCAAATAATTCCTCCTAAGCCAACCATGAAAAAAATGCTTTTAGACTAAACAACCCAGTATAGAATTGTCATAAAATGCAGTCTTTCTCTGTGTGGAAAGTAATAGTTTCCTGAGCCAAGAAGTTATCAGATGAGGTATAGATGCAAATGTGATCTGAAGTCAGTGTATTTAACATGTCAGAAAACATAAAATACTTTGCTGACCACATACAATGATTTTCATTCACCAATTTATTTTGGTTTCAGTCTCTAAAAAGGTTCATCCACCACTTATTGCATTATTTCATGGTCAACTGCAAGCCTTTAGCAATCATCCCATGCTAACATCTGCAAAGGTTGCCTCTAAATATCTGTGGTATCTATTTGAAATTCTCTAACAGCAATTGCAACACCAAACCACATGCTGATAACAAAGTTAAAATCATTAGTGGTGATATTGTAAGACGAAACCACCATGGAGAAGAAAACATCCCAAAGCCCCAAACAATTATGGACATATCGCACACAATCCCCATGTAAACAGAGGGAGGAATGCAGCGTGACTGCATGAAGATACAGATCTCAAGAAGTCAAATCCCACATACGCCGGAGAGGCAGATACAAACCACTGTGAATACTGGAAATATGTTGTGTTTACAGCAAAACACACCTCACAGTGGTACGTCTAGGTTCAGTCTATCTCAGGTATACAGCTCCTAAGGCTCTGCTTTGTCCCTGGTGTCACACCATAGTCTCTAGTTAACCTTTGTTTTATGTCCTGGTATTCCATTACACTTGTGCTCTGATGGGGTAGAGAAACAGCATAGTTGCCAGTCAGGGGAGTGGTTGACATTTTGGAGGTTGTTAAGATTTAAACAGCTCGCCCGCAGGAGGCAGTAGATAGATAATGGAGGCTCCAACTGGATTGGGATGACCGAGAAGTCATTTTAGATCAATTCACATGACATTCCTCTGCATGCATAAGTGAAGAGACCTTTTGGAAATACTAAAATAGAAAATGCCAAGATTTAACTGTACCTGTGAGTGGTATTTACAGTGTCTGTGCTGATCAAATGGTACGCCACTGCTGAATTTCATGATATAACTTCTTCATCAGGATCTGTCACAATTTATCTTCTTGAGGCTAATTTATTTGACTTTGTTTTAAATTAGCACAGAAAAAAATGATTGGAACTTAAAAGAAGCAATGAAAAAAAACAATGAAATCTGCAATAATGCAGCCTTTTCTGATGATTTATCCCTTCCATGCCCACTTACAGAATACACCAGCATATATCAACAACCTCCAACATGTCATATCCACGCCTGTATAGTCTGTGTTTTTCCCTCCCTCCCTTGTGTGTCTCATTCTCTCTCCTAGGGGCGGGTCCCAGGCGCAGGCAGCGGTGGCAGGACGCACACCTCGAGCTCATCGACCTCATCACCTCATCACCTCATCACCACTCAGCTTAAATACTCCGGCTCTCCTGTCATCCGTGCTTTCTCTACATAAAAATAGATAGAAAATATGAACTGACTGACTGACTATCGTCAGTTAAATAGGCACTACAAGAACTTATATTGACATTTACGGATAAACAACTTATTGGCTAGTTTACTTTATATCATACATCAGCCGGATAACCCACATCAAAGACAGCTGCACCTCACTAACACACACACACATGTCACAAGGTGACCAGGAGAGATCTTTTTGTGTTTTATTGCACTGTATTGTTTGTATTGATTTTGTGTAAATCATTGATTTGAAGTGTTTCTCTCCTGAGTGTCTGAAGGACCTCCCCTTCAGTAAATTAGCACACCTGTAGCCAAGTAGCAATCACCTCCCAACACAGATAAAAAGGAGTCAGAGCAGGATTGAGACGGGACTGGCAGAAGTGGGCAGAGACGGGCAGAGACGGGCAGAGAGAAGAGAGAAGAGAGAAGAGAGAAGAGAGAAGAGAGGAGAAGAGGACACCAGATGGAAAGGGTTGGCAAAAGACACGCTGGCTGGGTGGATTGCCACGCCTGTACATAGGAGGCGAGTGAAACAATGCAGATTTGGACACACTGCAGTGAAGAATAGAATTGGTGCCTTTACTCTGTGTTTTCTTCTGTCCTGAGGCACCTCCAGAGTTGGCTCATCAGAACACACTGCCAGTATATCAAGCGCCCGCTAACAGCTGAGTGCACTAAGGCTGTAGCCACGCCCTTGTCGCCCAACTCCACCTTGCCCCCTTTCCCCTTCCTTTTTGGACAGAACCCCTGAAACTAAGGTGGAGTACAGACTACAAAAAGGGGCAACGTAGACTGGCCAGCTTTCTGGGATCCCTGTTAAAGACTGTGTCCCCTCTGTCTCCCCCATTTTTGACTGTATAACAAACCCTGCCTGTATTATTAAATTGTCTTCTATTGGACTTTAACTGACTGTCTGTGTGCTTGTGTGCCCGAGATTTAAGAAACCTGTGACACACACGCATAACCCCTAACTTGGACTCTTTGATATGAATTGTATAAGCACAACAAACATTTAAACTGAAACAAGTCAGTTTTAGTGACAAATCTCAAACATGGGTTTGAGATAAGGCCACGGGTGCTACATGGGAGTTTCTCCATGTGTTTCTTCCTCCATTTCTTTGTATGGCATGACATAGTACAGGTACGGCAATACGACTAAGACAAACCTTACACGAATCAGCAGAAACAGTTTATTTTCTCAATTTTGCAAAAAAAAAAAAATCCGCTGACGTTAGATCAAAAGTAGTGTGTAATGAGAGCATCAATAGAAATGTAGTGGAGTAAAAAGTACAATATTTGTCCTTTTTAAATGAGGTGGAGTAAAAGTATCCCCCCAAAATAATACTCAAATAAAGTAGAGATACTTAAAAACTGTACTCAAGTACATTACTCAAGTAAATTTACTTTATCTCAAGTCTATAATGATTTCAGTGTGTATTTTCCTCGTGCTTATGTTGTGTTTCTTTGTGTCCCAGGAATCATCCGACTCCTGCTCAGCTCGCTGCCTCCCTGGACCCGCTCCAGTGCCTCGTTGCCTGGATCCCCTCCCCTGCCAACCTACCTTTTCCCCACCAAATAAACCTGCATTCGTTGCTCAGCTCTGAGTCTGTGTCCTGGTCCTCTACACCCCCCACTGGTTATCACACAATGCCCTTAATCCATTTAGTGCAAACAGCTATGTCTGCTTTTCCACACTATATGAATAACGAGAGGGGCCCACAACGTGTTAGTGAAACAGAACAGAAATTAAACATGAGCGATGAATATCCCTGACGGGCTGGCTGGTCCTGTTGTCAGGTCTTGCTTGTGTCGGAACTGATCCATCATCAACCCACATTCACACAACCATCCTCCACCTGAGTCCCCCGGAAACCTTTATTTATCTTCCCTCAACTCTGTTGATGAATGAATAGAAACAAGCCAGAAGAATTAATAACAGTGTTAGTGTGATGATAATGGCGGTGAGAGCTAAAGCGTTATTGATGACTCAATCAAGGACTGCCAACATCCAGCCAGCATTCCTGTTTTCTAATTAGTTGCTGGTTTGTGAAATTGCATTTTATCCTCTGCCAAATATGCATAGTCATTGACACATATGTAAAATTCCCCTGTCTTATTTATTTACAACCGAGGTCATTTCACTTTGATGATGTATAAAGCAGGCCCCTGTAATTCTGCCGCTTTTTTGTGGTTTTTAATAAAAGAAATATATATTTTTTCTCTTGCTCTCAGGTTTTTGTCCTCACCATTTTCTCATTTCCTTTCAAAGCCCCAGGAAACTGGGAATTTGTAGCTTAACTTCAGTTGGCAAAGACTCACAAGTCAGTCACTCCACCTCAGCTCTTAAGCACAAAACCAGTGTCCATGGTTCTGCTAGAATGGGCAGCCCAAGTCAAAGTAAAATGTCTTTATGTTCTGTTAGAATTGTATATGAAAAAGCAAGATGAACTCAGTGACCCTTCTTTTGTGCTTTATATTCTAATACACAGTACGTATACTCAACAGTAAGTGGAAAATTGGTTAAATAATAGCTTGACCATCTTCAAAAAAACATGCCTCTTGAGTGCTCAATCTTTGATTAAATACCACAATGCTCACGCTCCTATAAAACTTGCAATGTGACTTACGACTTAGTGCAGGTTTTATTCATTTAAGCAATTGAAGAGCACGGTAACAAGATACGACATGTTCTTTCAAAATTGATAGGTGGGGTTAAACAAAAGAAACCTTACATTCTGTATATGGATGAAAGCTTAAACAGATCATAAACCACTCCTTCACTCCAGTTTTCCTTTCTCTGGTTTTACTGTCTGGTTCTGGAAATGAAAGACCCATCATTCATGTTGTGTTCACACACCATTCTGACGCAGCCTATGTTTGGACAGGTGTGTGTGGCTGCTCATAGGTGTATGGTGTGTTTACCTTCTCTATTGGCCTGTAACATAGAGGCTCAGGGAGTGTTTTAGCACAGCATGTTTACCAACTTTTCTCTTTTCTTTGAGGATTCCATATGAAGTGGCCACTTATTTTATTTGTCTTTCTTATTGTGTATGCTGGGTCATCAGGTTAGAAGGTACCGACACCTAAAAGTCAACTTTAAAGTGATGTTGAACTTTGGTGGAACCTGGAGTTGTGTAGCTACTTGGCTATGATGATTTTATGAGTTGCTGCTGTATGTGGAAAATAGGAATTGTTTTTTTTTCCTGACTTAGGGCAAAAAACAGTATTTCTTCTATACTTCCTTCTTTTTGCATACAGTTTTTTTTCTTCTAATCTCTATTATGAGCATGCCAAATTGCCACACATGGACAGTAGATCTTATTTTTTTCTTATTTTTAATCTGACAGCATACAATTAGCTTGCCTTCATTAATGTGCTAATAATGTGATTTTTAACTGAACTGAGTAAATCTGAGTACTTTCATGAAGAAAAAGAAGCAGAGCATGACGATAACTGCTAAAGATAACTAACAACATTTCGGCTTATATACTGTATATTGGCCGGGAAGCTGTAGTGTACAAACCAAGGTTCTAGACTGTCAATTCAAGTACTTCCAGCAGTGACCACATCTTGTCATCTTTGGTTATGGTTACACATTCATTGCAGTTTTTGTCACCTGATCACCCTGGCACATGACTGGATGTTATGCCCTAATTCAATCCAGGTACATTGTGTGCTTGTCCCTTATTAAACAATGCAGAGGGAAGATAGGAAAATTACTTCCACATGTTTGAGAATCCTTTTGCCTTTTTTTATCATGAAGGGCTTGATTTTTAATGTCTACTCATGCCGCATGGCAACAATAGCCATAAACTAGACCTACAATGTAGCTGTTTGGTCAGACACAAATTAAATGGACAACTGAAAAATATGGCTGAAACACCCCCTATGTGGCTATTAGTGTGTAGGTAGCCCATGTAGATTCAGCAATGTGACTCTAAACAAAGTCTTCTTCGTTCCCCTTCAAAAAGATCTTAGTCATCTTTTGGGAGGGTGTTGTTGTCTCAACCTAAATACCAGCTGCTGACCTTGACTCTGACTCTTTTTTTTCTTCCCCTGTTTTGTGTAGCAGAGCTCCCTCCTGCTGGTAGCGCCCTGCAGCCCACAATATGTTATCAACAGTCCCAGTGTTACAGATACCAGGCCCACACATACACACAAACTCATATCTGCTACCAACTGTTTTAACCATGCCGCTGCAGCTGTGAGAGGAAGTCTAGAGAGGGGAAGCAACAAGTGGTTCCATTAGGATGATATGGGTGGTAGTATATGTATGTGTGTGGGAGGTGTGGATGTATGATCAAGAAACTGTTTTGATTGTGGGTGATGGTGTATATGTGTGTGTGTGTTGTCATTGTCCTTCCATCTTTCTCCTTTATGCTGGAATTTGTTTGCTCCCTTCACCTCTCGTCCTTTTTTCTTTTTTCTTTTTTAAAACACAGTTCAGATGAAAACCATTTACTGTACGTAGATCCAAAATGCCTGCTATCTACAAATGTTTTGAAATAGGTATGACAGAGAGAGGCATGTAATATTTGCCTATCCTCTAACAGAACATGAAATCCCTCAACTGAAATTCAAATTTTCATAACAGCACTGAGAGGTAGCTTTCAGGATAAACATAAATATAGATCCTACCCACAGATGTGTTGAAAACACTGCGTCCTTTTTAAAAACTTTTGAATGAGGATGCTGTTTGTACACAGGCTTGACAGTGTGAGTGGAATGAGAGTGCTTATCTGCTACACTTTATGCTTTATTTAGATACCTACGTTTTCCGGTGTGGAACTGATGACACTGTGGTGTCTTGCCTCCCACGCCTGGCTTGCCCTGACTCACAAAAGAGCTGCTAACAGATAAACTGGGGGAGAGCAAGAGAGATATTTTTCCCTGGCTCCACTTAGCCAGGCTGACACATTTAACCACAGACAACAGTTCTGCAGTGGAGATGAGAGCATTACTGTAAATATCACAAGGTCAATTTTGCTGGCAAGGAGGAGGCTCTCAGCTGGTCAGCTTCCTGATGACTTGGATTTGAATCTTGCTGATTTGGTCTCGCTCTAATCTTAGCTGTACACCAGGAATTTGACTCAACTTTTTATTTATTAATTTATTAATTTATTTTCTATCCAAAGTCATTGAATTGGATTTTTTTTTTTGCTCAGGTCAATTTTTATTTATTTATTTTCCAGTTAATTGAATATATAAACTGTATTTTTTAAAACATCTATACAATGACTAAATCATCAGTAACATTATTCTATAAACAAAACATAAAAACATCTGGCTGTACAAAGCACAGAGTAAATAGGGACACAATAACAATTGTCTAAAGTGAAAAAATAATTATCAAAAAACTTGACATGCTTTTTTTAAAGGCCATGAAAATCTCTTCTCTGAATCAGCTTCTTTCTTTGAGTGATGGGATCCTAAATATACACACATTTTTCTGCAAAAGTTGGAACCATTTAGTTGTTTCAGTTTGGGTTGAAGTGAGCAGGACTTGATATCACATGTAACAGAAATATTTCAATCAAAATCTTATTACAGTTAATCAAATCTGATCAAACCACACCCAAACAGTACTAAAGAAGCAGACTTAATAAATAATAATAAAGCTTTTTTCCCCCAGAGTTTTTTAAATGAATTCATTCTGAATCCAAGCTTTTAGGGACTTTTAGTATAAGGTTTAGAGCATTTGCTAATGGAGATAACCCTAAACTGCATCAATTTACATTCTAAATCCAAACCCTCAACCCATTGTATGCCAGCATTCAAAACAATGGCAGGGACCACCTCCAGTAAAAAGGCTCAGTTTCAGCCAACCAGTGGGAACAGGGACACAGAAAAAAGCATATCTCCTCCTCCAACTGCTGCTTAATTCCTCCCCACACACACGCATGCACACCCTCTACCTTCTCTTTAGGAGAGTCCGACAGCTCTCAAGAAGGAGGGATTTTGTTCTGCACTTTCCAGATGACCTACTCTAAACTTGGGTCCTGGGCTTAGCACACAGGAAGAACACAAGGGGGAACAGTGTTGCAAATTTGTCACCCAGAGTGTTAAAATTCCCCTAGGAATGTTAATCTGACCAGTCCTCCCAGCACACACACACTTCAGTAATCCTCAACCCCTTGCTTAAGACGGATTTGGTTGTCCACCACTGCTACATGTAAGATCATACGCTCCTCTCTCTGCCCTCTCCCAAAACCATCATCCACCCTTACTAACACACCAAAATATACTTTAATACACTGGTGGCTCAAAGTCCCTTTAAATGTCACAGATTTGTATTATTATTGTTAATATTATCATTTTTATCATTATTACTATTTATTATTTTAAAGAAAAAAATATGTATCTCCATTTATGCTCTTGGAGAGCTACTTTCTACAGAATAAGTCATACTGCTTTTGATGGATAAGAGTTTCACTGCAAATAAAGATAATCATTTCAAAATGAGGTATTCAGCATGAGGAATAATATAACTCCCATTACACAAATTTTGTTTCTAAAGTCAAAACATGGGAAAGAAAATTTAATTGCTGTATTCAGGCATTTTAACACCGAAAGCTGTGCCTGCCGGGGTTATTAAAGAGAATTCAAAACTAATTTTAGAGATAAATAATTTAGGGTAAAAGGTGTAGCAGCATCTCTAAAAAGAATGACACAGTCAGGAAAGATGTTCACAATGGTTTAACTTTTGTGTGGAAAGTTCACAGTTCAACCAATTAAAGAAGAAAAATACTATTTATTTTATCCCTTTTATATTTGAGCTACGACTAGAGCCGCTTCAATTACTTTTACATGATGTGAAACCAGACTAAGGTCAGCAAATAGGAAATAGGTTGAGTTTTCAATTCAAATTCAAATATTTTTTCAATTGTTCACTTATCAACTATTTGTTCAGAAAAGTAGTAGCAAGTTATTTAACATGTCGAACCGTAATTTCCTTCACTGCCTTTCACACTATTTTTGTTGATCTCTATAAGTACTCTGTCTATGTATATGGGTATAAATGGAAGCACTGTCTGCTAGTGAACTGAAGCCTCCTGAAATACACAATATATTCTCCTCAGGGCAATTTTTTTCTTTTGTCATGCGCTAGCCTATGTGATTGTTTATTGTGCAGTGTGTATCCAGTGTAGATGTCAATATGTTGACTGCTTGCTTCCATAGAAAAGGGGGATGTTTACTTTCAGAATTATTTTCTCTCATTTGAATGTTTTCTTTTTTTCCTTGCAGAGTTGAACAGGGATACACACACACACACACACACACACACACACACACACACACACACACACACACACACACACACACACACACACACACACACACACACACACACACACACACACACACACACACACACACACACACACACACAATAGCTATTGTTTAAAGGTCTTTTTATTTTCTGCTGTGGCGTTTCCAGCACAAGGCTCTTCCTCAGACTTCTGATAAATACAGAGAGTCGCCGTCTTAAACACCTACAGTCCATATTACTAACACACGACACCTGTTGCAAATTGCCATCAATCTAATTGTAGAAAATCTTACTTTTTATATTTTACATATATACAAATGTGTATGTCTAGGCTACATATACACAATATGTACATAAAGAAAATTATATTATATACAACTCATGTACCCCCAATAGTTTGTACTGCAACAAAGGACTAAATAGCTGTCAAACATATTACATTAGAGATGACTCTGTCTACTTATGAAAATACTGATGAACTACCTCATCAAAGGTGTTATTTTGTGTTCTACTGCTTAGGCCATATATATGCTCAAATGCCTATATGGACTGGCATACACTGGTAAGACCACCATACCCCTAAAAACTATACCCCTAAAAAGAATTGCTGAACACCACAATGCCAGTGCCTATACATTTCTCCAAGGTATACACTTTGTGTCATGCCTCATAATGTTGCCTTTCTGTATGTTGTGTCATCTTTTTTGCATATGGTGTTACATTTTCCCAATGTCAAGATAATAGACATCTTTATAAATATAAATAGGCATGCCCATATGCATACTAATACGAATTTTCTTTATGTACATTTTGTAAATATGTTGCCGAAGAAATTGTGTATATGTAAAATATGAAATGGAAGGTTTTCTACAATTTGATTGATGCGTGTATTACGGGGTAATGGACTATTTATCTTTGCACTATTTATCAAAAGTGCTCAAAACGTTACAGCAGAAAATATAAAGTCCTTTAAACAGGAGGTATTTGGTGTGCGGATCCCTTTGTTCAACTCTGCAAGGTATTTATTTGATCCAGCAACCATCCCTTTGAGTATTGGGATGTCCGCGTCTTTCTTATTGTTTTTTTTTCCCCTTCCTTGCGACCATTCTTGCCATCGCATGGAGAGAGAAACAGGAGGCAACTTGGGCCTTTTTAACTTCTTGACCTTCAGACATGATTGAATCTGTTCTGCTGCCAAGCCAGACAAAAGGCTTCTGAAAGCAAAGAGTCAGCTCATGACTTGGCCTTCATGTAGCCATGGACAGAGGGAGGGAGGAAGGGAGAGGCAGAGAGGGAGACACTGGAGAAAGAGCAATTCATGTCATGCACAACATTTATTTATTCAAACTGTCCATCTGCTGTGTGGCTTAAGCTTGGCTGGCATACAGCACACACATGCTGCACACACACATGCTGCACACACACATGAAACGCACACACACACACACACACACACACACACACACCTTTTACCAGTCAAATTTTCATATGGACCAGGGGCCTCATTTTTAAAACCGTACATATGGTCCATGTGCACAAAACTTCAAAAATAAAAAAATCTAATGGTGGAAATTCAAGGTCTCAATCCTGAAGACCTTCTACTCCTCATCTGTGGAGAGTGTCCTGAAAGGAAGCATCAGGACCCAGGCGCCCTGTGGAGAAAATCCAAACCCAAAATATCAAAGAGATACTTCACATCCCAACAATGGACTGTTTAGACTGCTGAGGTTGGGCAGATGCCTCAGTCACATGGCTAAAACGAAAGACTGAAGAGGAGCATTCTATCCTCAGACATACAGATCCTCAACACACACACTTCACTAAACTTCCACAGTCACATGGACACTCTTGCAATACAGCACACACTGTTTGTTTCTGCAACTGTCACTTTTACTTGCACACCAAAGGTCAGTTGAGTCATGATCCATTATTCTTCTCAGTAATTCAGGTCCCCATGATAGGGGTTTCACAGCTATTGGCTTTTATTTGTCACCACGTTTAGCAAAATAATTCACTAATTATTTCTGACCTTATCAAAAGGAATAAAGGATCCAAAATGAGACATGTTTGCAGCTACTGTTGCCACTGCTACTGTCAATGTTTATGTTTCCTTTTTTTCTTTTTACATTCAAACTGACTATTCACCTTGCACTAAAAAGTCTGAGGTATTTTTAAGTATACACAAATCAAAATGTTTAAAAACAATAATATTGTTAATTTGATTTGTCAACTACTGCCCACAGCACCGACTAGTGGTTATAAAAGTCTTGTTAATTACAACATCTACCTCATGAGTCAACACATGAGTGGACTACTTACAGTAAAGAATTCACCATCCTATGATCTGAGCAGTTGTGACATGCCTGAGGCAGTGTATGGCAGCATGTGTGACTGAAATCTGATAGGTTACTGATGGGGAGTTTTGTTTTATTTCTCACCTTTGACCGTCGTGCTGTAACAACATGAACAAAGAAAATGTCAGTGTTAGATTTAAAGGTTTGCATTGACTGCTTCTGGATCAGTTGTCTTGATCAGAATCTACAGCCTCTCTAATGGCTCTCTAATAGACAGACAAAGGCATTATAGACTGACCTATGCTTTACTTGTAATACTGAAATAGTCAACGATGATTTATGACTGACTGGAATCTCAATTTGAATGAACACCACCTTAAAAGGATGTCAATACTGAGGTGGTAGAAAGTCACCCATACCATCAGTGTTGCCTCTGCACAGCTACGGGCAGTGATGATAGAAAACTGTAAAGGAGGCAGCTGTGTAGTCACAGGTCTGTAAACAGTTATGACATGGTGACCCCGTATAGTGTTGATGTGCCAATGCTGTTCCTTTGTGTTATCACTCGACTGTGCAGTGACTGTGACAATGATTTTCCTCCTTGTGTGACAGCTCTGTTGTCAAAGCTGGTGTTGGAAAATAGGAAAAAGCTACAATAGTGGTGTGAAAATAATGAGGGATTATGCTTACATGAGTGTACAGCGATCTGCACTTACATGTACAGGCACATACATGGCTGTGTTCAGTCAGGCTTGTACAAACTGAGGGACGTGTGAAGACACACACCAATGAACAGAAAGTTTTAGTGTCTTTCAGCTAATTGTTTAGTTTTTTACAGCTTACAACTTTGCTTCTTAATTAAGGCTCATTGCCCTCATTTTAAGCAACAA
Organism: Scomber japonicus; assembly: GCF_027409825.1. Taxonomy (NCBI): domain Eukaryota; kingdom Metazoa; phylum Chordata; class Actinopteri; order Scombriformes; family Scombridae; genus Scomber; species Scomber japonicus. Next base: position 20,716,799 of record NC_070584.1, on the reverse strand, counting down.
AAAGCAGATGTTTATCGATAAAAATTAGTGACTAGCTGTGAACATACTGGAGCATATAACAGCTCAAGAGCCAGATATTTATTTATAAACAGGCAATATATCTGACAAAATGAAGGCTTTTAATACAGCTTGCCTAACAAATGTTTTCTTTACAGCCAGATATTTTTCTCTGGAGTTGATGGGGACAAAAAAAGAGCGTAAAACAGGTGAATATTGGTGTATGCTATAACTACTTTATAAAGTAATCATATGTCAGTTGATGGAGCTTTAAATGAGTTCTAGTTCTTCAGATTTTTTTTCTTTTTTGCACCAATGTTGAAAGTTCATACACAGAGATATCATTTCCTCTTTAGTAGCAATACAATTAAACTGTACTGAATGAAAATTCCATGTGACTACTATAAGCTACTGGGTATAAAGCTAAAAATAAATTAGAGTATCTATCTGAATATCTGAGGTTGAAATTACCCTTCATTTACATTCCTTTTTCTGTCGTTTTTCCTTTCCATAATGCACAATGTGGTCTTCCTTGACAAAATGTATTGCCACTTTCCACCAATGGTGCCACCAGCATGAATGAAGTTGATTCTGATTTAATCAAAAGTATCAGGTGTTGTTTGAGTGAAGGTGGTGGCGGTGTTGGAGGGGAAATGCAGGGATAGTTTTACAAGAAAAGACGAGACCTGGCAACGTTGCCCAGCAGTACGGGCTGATATCCCTGATGAAATGTTCTGGGAGAGCATGCGGTTATTACCCCAGCGGATGTTATTGTACAAAACCGAAGACGGGTAATGAAATGATGTATGGTCTTTTACTGAGCAGACGGGAGTGTGTGTACTTGTATGTCTGTTAGCGCATGTGTGTGTATGTCTGTGTGTGTTAAATGAGGAACCAGGCGGCACCATCTGCCTGACAGCGACAACAAAAGATGATGAGATTGTGTCCGAGAGGAAATCTACTTGTGTTTGCCCTGTATGCCCCCCCACTCCGCCTTTAACACACAGACACACACACACACACACACACACAGTGGTGCTTTTGACTCGTCACCTTTTAGCTCTGTGTGTGTGGGGGTGGGGGGGGGGGGAGTCAAGGGTGTCACTGTATTCCTTGGTTTCTTTTTGTTTTCCACGCATCTTTTGCCAGCAAAGGATGAAAGTGAGTAGTGGGTCAGGTAATGAGAGAGAGCACTGGCAAGCACTATCAGAGGAGGAGGGGGTGTGACTCGGAGGGCGGACAGACTTACAGCTTGTCCTGCAGTTCCTGGACCGAGTGACTCTTTGTTTGACACCTCGGCTGAAAGCAGAGCTCCGCCAGGCACATCCGCTGCTGGCTGACAAACAGTGTATCCTGCCTCTGTCAGCCCACCTCTCCTTCTTCAAGCCAGTGGTGAGTGTGACGAACAAATGAGAGAGTGGGGAAGACAGAGTGGTAGGGAGAGAGAGAGTGACAGAGCCAAAGGGGCAGAGAGGGAAACACAGGGGAAGGAATGTATCAAATTTGCCCACTCCTGCCAAGAGACTTGAAGGAGGCTTGCATTATTGGCATTTTTCATATCCAGATCATCTACCCGACTCACCCAATGTCCAGGTTGCCAAATGGTTCCTTGAAGAGCTCCGATTTCATTCAGAGAAGAGGCCTTTGTCTTTGTATGCTCATTTGGGCATAACCCAGACCGGGGCCATGTCCAGCATGGAGTAACTGTCCTGAGCTAAGCGTACACAGTAATATAATAGTGTTGAAGAGTCTACTTCTTGTCAGTTATTTATATTTATTCCTGCTCCAATGACACTGCTATGACAAAAGCTATGTCACACATTTTTACTAAAAGGCTGCTACTCACATAATTGCAGATTATGAAAAAGGGGTGAGGGGATAAGAGTGAGAGAGAAAGAGAAAAAGGACAGATGGCATGTGTCATCGAGCCCTAGATGTTTACTTCTGGGGAGGGAGAAAACGTGACTTGTGATCTTGAGGCTCTGTTTCGTGGGTCAGTGAGGGTGAGACTAAATTGAGTTAACATATATTAGCATTACTTCCTCTATAGCAGGTCAGCCCAGTGTTACTAATTATTTGCAGCTCGTTTCAATTCAATTTCAATTCACAAAAGGCCCATTTCAAAATATTTTTCTTTTTTAAACAATGGGAGTTGAGGAGGTTTTTGTAAAAGAATCTTGGCAATCCTGTACTTTTCATTTGGCTGTGCTGTGAGGTAGAGGGGAAGGTCGGAAGAGTTTTTTTTCAAGAGGGCAGAAAGTCAACCGTGACGAATAGAGCATATCTTCTGCATCATTACATCTGTACTTCAGGTCTTCTTCGCAGATTTATGAGAGGACAAGTTTGTTGTAGCTCTCTTCCCTTTCCACTTGTTATTGGCTTCCGCTTCATGCCTGCCTCCATGCACTTTAACATGTGATTTGGTGTAATTTCAAGGTTAATTCTTGCTCAGATTAGCCAAAAGTAGCATGTCAGCTATGGTTATGATGGATTTATGTTTTCAGTGGGAAAATGAATTACAATATGCACCAGTTTTGATGAGTAGATCTTAATACTGTTTGTGCAGTATTGTTTGTCCAGTACCCCATGGCCCCACCAACACACATAGATACAGTAATCATGTTATTTACAGGAAGAAATATAACAATAATAATGTGCTAACAGTTATAGTGTATATTGTATACTGACAGACATGATGAATCTCGCATCTTTTACTCTGCTTTACATAGTGAAATTTTGAAAAGAGTGACATGAATAGTAAGCAAGGCAGTTATCTTTACATTCTTCATGTATGATCTCCATCTCACCAGTGGTTTCTGTTTTAACTCCTATATTTGCTGCTACTTCTTTGCCCTAGCTCTGGGGCAAAGTTTATGTCTCACAACAGATCAATTAATAATTTGGTATAAATGCTAAGACAGAAAACAGAAGAGGAACATCAGTCAGAACAATCGACCTGGAACAGCAAAGCGAGGGCAAATTTGGTAATCCAATATGTAAGAGCCCCATTACAACATCTTATTTCCGAGTTCAAATTAACTCAGTGAAGTATGTACTCTACTGCATCAGCAAAGGTTGTCCGACAAAAGAGTCTTTTGAGAGGAAAATCAAATCTAAGGATCCAGTCAGGAGTTTGAAACAGAAGTGCATGTGTGTGCGTAGATGGGATTGAATGGTTATTTTGTGTATTGCAGTGGGCCTGTCATGGTGCCCGTGTGAACACATGCAAAAGAGACAAAATTTATAGAGTCTGTACATTGTGTGTGCATGTAAGAGTATGTGTAGCACCAAAAAACTTATTCCTGCCTCCAGCTTCACTGCTGTTTTTCGTTTGCAATAACCACCTCTGACTAGCACCATGCATTAGGACCACACCCCTGCAGTAATAGCACTGGTGCATGAGTGCATGAACATTCTGATGCCATTCTGAGGCATGAGAGCTATAGCCAACTTGAGCAATGAACTTCAAGGGATTTCCCGAAGCTATTTCTGTTAAGGAAATAAGCAAACATTTTTATTTCATTGTTGAGAGCGATTGCAGCAAAATAATAGAAGCCAGTGAGTCATCAGGTGCACCCATGTACAGACATAACAAATTTGACCACACAGACACAGTCAAGGCATGACTACCTGTCTGCGCACTGAGGGAGTAAAAATCACCAACCAACCAGATGTTCATGCAGTGAGTCACACAGACCCTTGTGTCTCAACTCTCAAGTGTAATGATGGATCATTACACTTGAGAGACATGATCATGGCTAAATTCAGAAATTAGTTATCTGATATGTAATTATTCATTTGGTAATATAGAAAGCAGAAACATATAATAATGACTGTAGAGTAAGTGAGTAAACCAATTTTGCTGTCTTGCTTATTTGAAACGGTACAATGAACGTTATCAATGTTGTGGAAACCACACTTTTTGTGTCTTTGTCAACTTTTCATTAATCTAAGACTCTGAATCTAGTTTAAATTCAACTAAAGATTAATTAAGGTGTCTGTTTATAATATGTGCAACTTTTTTGTAAGGTGACAACTCAGTTACACATTTCGTGTTCAAATATATTGATTTCTTAGATTTTAACATGATACTTATGGGATTATGATATAGTCAGATAATTCTATTGTAACTCTACTGTGATTGTTGTCCCATACACCAAGCTCTAGAGATTGTTTTATTGTTGAAGTCTGTTCACTTCAGTGTCCCTAATGTGTCTCATTCTCTAAACAACCCAAAAAATATAATCTTAATGTCAAAATTTCTGCCACAGTAAGGAGAAATATAGATGTATGAGTCAACTTAAGTGTACAATTAATGCTAACATTAGTTTGTAAGCCATTTGTGTACAGAATTTGAACATGCAACACAATCAGCTTAGTGAGGTAGCTTCTATGGTAAGTGACTTATAAGGGGAAGATGATTAAGTATGGATCACTGCAGCCGCTATGTTGCTGCTATCATTACAGAATAATTAACATGCTAATGGATGTGGAGTAATGAGAGAGATAGTGAGATAGAACAAGATGGAAAGAGGAAGAGTGGAAGACAGGAAGAAAATGGACTGCTCTTGTGCCATTGGTGGCCTTTGTTTCTGGTTATGGTGTTAAGTGTACACTCATATCCTACCACTACATTTCCCAGAGATGTGCTTATCGGGCTTTGACAGTTTTATCACCTGTGTTATGGTAGTATCAAAGTGTTGTACAGAGATTCAGATTATTAGTTTAACCACTCATCAGTTCCGCTGGTCTGGACGAGTGAGTCAGTGACCTACAGAGGCAACTCTACTGCAAAATAATGCCACAAAGCAATGACATCAGTCTGTGGTGATGCTGTAAAACCTCAGCCACCATATACGGCCACATGAAAATGGTAGGTTCTAGATTGTACATTCTCAGAGTGCAGCCAACAGGCAAATGGCAAGCATAGGAAGCATTTTTGGCATGATGAGTTAAGGTAATGAAATACATGGGTTACTTTTGGTGTGGTTCCAGTGCAGTTTTAAACCAACCAACATCTCACAATACTTTGTTTTTAAGGACATTAAAACTTACTCTGTCAAGTTAGGAATGGCAGTTTGTTAAAAGTTTGCTAGGCTACTGGTTACATGACAACTAGGCATCTCACAAGTTGCATATGACACACAAGAGCGGCTGTGACAAGCACAAGAAATACCCTACCTATGCTTTTTTCAACTGCTCAACACTTGTTGCTGAGTTATTGGACAAAAAAATGTAATTGAAGAGAAAAGGAAGTTTCAGGAGAGCGTAGCAACACTTACTTCATGGTACCTCACTGGTCAAATAAAGTGATGTCCCTAATCTGCAAGCAGGTGAATGCAATGCTCAAGGAGTTTAAGACATAACACCATTATGATACTATTCACAAGCAACAAGTGCTCAACTAAGCTTGAACAAATTCATACAGACTTAGCTGCTCAGCAGTCAGTTTTTACAAATCTGGAAAAATTGGGTGAAGCTGTAACACAGGCTAGCTATGTAGTAGTTCAGGAAATTGCCAGGCAGAGCAAGCTGTTCAGTGACTGAGAATTTATTTGAGTCTGCATTTTGACAGTGGCTGACATTGTATGCCTTGAACAAAAATAAGTTCCATGACAGAAAGTTTGTTGAATGACATGGTGACACAACGAATCCAAGATCCGGCCAACAATCTCAAAGAGCACTTATGACAGCTGGAATTAGTTCAGAATCAGGTCCCTGTTGATAAGACAGGAAATCAACAGCATATCACTCACTCGAGCACAAGGCTCTCTCTCTTTCTGTGTATGAGTGTGTGTCTGCAAGGCACTTTACAGTCAACTGAATGTTTGACTAATCTTAAAAAGAGCGCTTGAACAGCTGTTCTAAAAACATTTTTTTAGGCCTCCTGTATGGCATTGGTGTGATCACTGGTATGTATGATTGGTCAGGCTATTAAAGAAAACATTTATTTTTGAATTAGTTTGTCTTCCATTTTTCTTGGGCAACCCTCAATCCAATGCTGGGTCTCCTAAATGCTCCTAAATTGGCTATCAGTCATCAAAACTTTGAGAACATCTGTTCTAGATGAAAAAAGACATGAAAAGTTGTTTGAATTTGTATTTGTCCGAGGAAAAGAAACAGGGAGACTTTTTAGACAACTCAACAATAGAAGGAAGAATTGTGCTGCCTGTGCTGCAGAACTCTTTATAAAGCAATAAAAACAAGCTTATGTTGTTGTGAGAAGGCAATGTGATGCAAGGTAAATTGAAAATGTTTAATTCCAAGTTATACTTATATTATATTTAATCTGAATAGAGCCTTCATGGATTGTGGTGTAACTGTAAATCGTTCACTATGGGTTTGTCTGTATGCCTCCCATGCTTGGATTTAAATGATTATTTTACTGTTAATGAGAATTATTTATCTGTCTTTCCTCTGTTGTCAATCTCTTCCCTACAATCCCTCCCTCTCACTTAATCCCTCCGCTTCTGTGCCATCACTCTCTGTCTGTTTCTCCCTCATTCTGTCTGTGCATCCTGCCATTGCTCCACATCCAATGTGGTGGAACAGCAGCTGACATCGGCCCTTCGTCTCTGTATTGCAGTGAGCCCTAATTGCTGGTCTCTCAGACAAACACACAAAACTGCTTTATCTCTTGCTGGCCATACCATGCTTCAACGGACAGCCCAGCTGTAGCAGAGACAACTGCAGCCTCCACAGTTCAACACCCCCTCACAACCTTCTGCATCCACCACAACCACCTAAAAAGGCTCCAGTTAAACCATTACTGTAAGGATGGAGGAAACAGGAGCAGGGGGAGGCAGGAAGGGAAGAAAATGAGGCAGAGAAAGACAGACGCCGTATCAAAGATAGTGAGAGGATGAGCTTGACATAAATTGGAAATTAAGCATTGTTTTGCCATGCAGGAGAAAAAAGCCACAGGGAGGCAAAATATAAAGAAAGCAAATAGCATTCAGATCTCTTGCTATTGCAGAAGACATATCCAGCCTGTAGCACCAGACTAAGTGTGTCGCTTCAGACAGGAGGAAGGAAGGAAAGAAAGAAAGAAAGAAAGAAAGGAGAAAAAGAAGAGATATTGAAGCAGTGATTTACACTTCTTTTCGTCTTCATGTCCAAGGAGCCTGAGGGTAAAGGAAATGGCAGAAGGCACAAGGAGATAAGAGTCTTTGTTCTATGGAGGTGTAGAGATCGTTACATTCCACGAGATAGCCTTACACTCCTGTCTAGCTCGGCTGACTGGAAAGGAAAGAGAATATAAGTAACTGTAACTGAGAAGGCCAGACACTATGTTTTATGACGGTTTTGTATGGTGGTTGCCCTTGGCTATCTGGAGGCTCTCCTTGCAAATGCCAATTTAAAACATTGTTCAATAGCTGCCATGGGAGATGGTCTTCGCTTAAGTCAGGCAGAAGAGTTGTCAGTATCAGAACAACAGTCACTTTTCAATATGTGATATTCATTTTAAACATGGAACTGTGGATGATAATGTAACATGCACCAGAGTGGCTCTTTACAATATTCACCCTGGAAATATCCCACAACCCTGGCCAGTACAGAAGTTGCCAGATGTGCGCTCATTAATAGCAGCAACACATTCCTACAACTTTTGAAACAAGGATTGACTAATGAAGCCATTCCCATATGAGCTGATAGAGGGCCGGAAGTGTTAGGAGCCATGCCATACAATTCATTATCGGCCTGTAGCTACCTGGAGGGCTGTGATACATGATAATACCTTCTGTTTTGTTTTGTCATAAATTTACGCTCTCAGGCAATACGGAAATCAGCATCTGAGAACTATGCTACCTATTTACCCAAGGCGGCCAAGCGTTGAGCCATCTGTGCCCAGTACTTCATATATTCACCAACGCACCCCAAGGTGTGATACATCACATATAACAGGCTGAGGGCAGGGCCGGGCGTTGGCCATTATGCAGTCATAGCAGTGGAAAATGACAAAAAATGTCTCATTCTGCCCCTCTCTGCAACCATGCCAAAAGGTTCTCCTGGCATCCAGGCATCTCATTCCATGTAATGGCTTGATGGTTTTACATGGGCTACAAGTCAAGCTGAAAACACTGAGCTGTGAACTGCCCCATCTAGCAAAATTGCTACTAATGGGATACAGTAAGTAGGCGGTAATACTTCACACCCCACTGAAATTTATTGTAACATGTGTGGCAGTTTTGAGAGAAGTGTTTTAAATATTTTTTTCTCCACTGGCAGCCTCAAAGTGTAACACTTTGGTGTGAAAAAAGATAAAGGGTAAGGCAAGGGAAGGGGAAGCTGAGGGAATAAGAAAATGATGGAGTGACTAAGGGGAAATGAAGCTCTAGCTCTAGCTGTCTGCATGTGTCTGGAGGAAGTTGAGGATTCAGAGGCCACCCTCGGGCCTTTTCCAGTGTGTGTGTATGTGTGTGTGTGTGTGTGTGTGTGTGTGTGTGTTGAGGAGGAGGGTTAAGGTTAGAAGATAAGATAAGATAAGAATGACAACGCAGGGTGGGGTTGTTTAATTGTGTTTATCCAGAGCTTTGGGCTGTTGTGAGTGTGTGCATGTGTTCTGAAGGGAAGCATCTCTTTGGGTCAACATGGCCTGGGAGTCATTTCAACTCAGTTTGACACGAGGGAGATGGATCACCATTGAGAAGGGTGGAGGACCAACACATACAGGACGTTAGGCAGTGTTTGTTAGCATCCTGTCCCCTTCTCATTCAATACCATACGTCAAAGGGAAAGACGGACGAGATTCACCCCCCAACTAAACACAAAATCACCCCCTTGTGTATTTTTAACTCCACAGATCCAGCAATTTCCACCCACCCAACAATTCATTCAGGCAATATGGGATCACTGAAGGCACTGACAAGCTAAAACACCATCCCTGGTTCCGTTAATAGCAAAAAACACCCTGTTAATGGACAGAATGGTTTATTACCACTTCAATCATTCCTGACATGTGTATAGCTAGTCTTAGAGTTCGCCCCTGTTTCACAGAGGCCATTAAAGTAGTCATCCTCCACACTGGGGGTGGGCAGGTAAAACCGTCCCCTCTAATGCAGCTCATACATTACCTGTAAGCTGTTAGGAGGTCACCACCCTTAGGCATAGATGAATGATAATGCCTTCTATTGCCTCAGTTAAGTGTTCCTGTCTTATCACTTATCTGGTGTTGTTTTTTGATACTCTGGAAGTGCAATTTAGACAGTTAACTCCCTCAATACAACTATAGTCTGTCTTTACGCCTGCTAGCATCCCTGTGTTCTTAATTGCTGATTGATTGTTTTTTTAGATAGATAGATAGATAGATAGATAGATAGATAGATAGATAGATAGATAGATAGATAGATAGATAGATAGATAGATAGATAGATAGATAGATAGATAGTTTTTTTTGCATTCTAAATTTTAAGAAAAGAGACTTTTCATTTCAGTTGACAGTATAAAGATGCTTTCACAAAGCATGCTGGATATATAAAGAAACGTAGAATGACAGATGGTGGAGGGTGTAAAAGGTCTTTGTCACAGAAAAAGTTGAGATGCAAAGTGCTGCTAAAATGTAGTGTTCAGCGGGGGGTGACAGTTCTGTCTGTGTCATGTTTTTGCTCTCAGCGTCCATATGAGGCAAGCAAAGGCAAGCCCTGCCAAAGCACACATAAACAACCTTGGGCCTACACAGTACACACACTCATGCATAGACACAAACAAAAATCATGTGCCTGTAATTGCCAATAGGAAGTATGTCATGTAGCTGAGACAAAGATGAGAGATCAAGATATCATCAATGGAGAGACAACGCCATTCTATTCTTGACTTGCCCTGACACACACCTACACACACACACACACACACACACACACACAGTGATAATCACAGACAAGACTCATCAGTTGACTCACCTGATAAAGATTGTTATGTTCAACTTCGGCCTAGTATGTTGAATAGAAGTGAAACAAAAATAAACACTGTCTTCTTTGAAATTGTTTTCTTTATTTACAATATGCAAATAAGTAAAAATCTCACCACAAAATTGCCAATGATAAAGTCCTCCATATAGCCCTTTTAGATCCAGTTACATGTGGCATCACAGGAGTAGATGGAAGTAGGCAATAACTGGTACAATAGACTCATGCTGTGTAAAGTATGCCCAGGTGGCACAGTATAAATAATAATTAGATCACTAGAACAAAGGCAGAATAGACAGAAAAGTATTATATAGAGCATTCTGTTGAAAAAGAGGGCTTGGTCTAAAACTAGCCAAACCAGAAACATTGTCATCCAAAAATATCAAGCGTCTAATGAAAGGAAGTGACCAGGCTTATGACTCACTATGGTATGCGTTTCTCTATGGGCTTTTGTCAAAGAAAATAAAGGAAAAATCGCTGAAAAGACCTCCATTGTTCAAATTACAACATTTGCCTCAATAGATCATAGAAAAAGAATGCTTTAGAAAGGAGAATAATATCGAGGAAAGTGCCCTTAATGTGGTGAGCTCATATGTAGGAGTCAATGTTTACTGTACATGTTTGGCATTGAATATATGCATATATACCAATAAATGTACAATTTCAAATTTAGATTAGAAAAGATGAACTAACCATGAAACTGAGTGAGATAAAAGGATCACTAGAGTATCTAACATCCAGTAACACAAAATGGCCACAGAGGCTGTGAGCTGTCAAAACTCTTCTTAATCAGTGTTTTGGATATCTGTTTCAATTAGTTAATCTCTGCAAAGAAAATATGACTTAATTGTCAGTTTTCAGAAACCAGAGCAAATGGATTTGATAAAATGTGTTTCCCTGCTTTAAGTGTTTGAAAGCATTCATTACTTATACCCAAGGTATAACCACTACAATACAAAGAGATTTCCACTTCATGTTCGCACTCTGCTTAATTTATGACGATTTATGAACTATTTATTTCAAACTGGATTACTAAACACCCACTTTGACTCAAGTTTATCCATGGTAGACCTATAGTTTAAGAAGCAAGGATGACACACTACAAAAAATATAATGACATGACCAGTATTTATCAAGCACGTGAGAATAACTCACCAAAAATTTCTGAGGTGCACATTTGGTCCTACTAAACTAAGTAAGAGCATTTTACCACTTCCCTTAACAAAGGAAATCTATCCTGTCCTCTCAAGCGTTAAACAAAGAGCGGCAGAGCTGTTCTAACCTGTCAGGAATTCTCAGCAATGATAGAATGATAGGACAAACATGTGCACACATTTTCGTAGGTGTGAGAAAAGAAAAGATCTTCCATTTATGCCCAATGGGTAACAAGGTAATTCAGCTGAAAGAATGATGATTCAGGTCTGCGATTACATTTAATACTGTACATCTCAAAGCTACAGCACAATGCATATTTGATGCATATACATATGTATACATATACAGATATCTTCTGTACATATACATACATATATATATATACATACATAAATATACAGAAGAGATCTAAAGACACTAATTTTGATAACACTTACAGCACAGCACACAAATTACAGTTTAATTATCTTATAATTAAGTGGCTTAAATAAAGTAATTATGTTGTGCACTAGTGTAATTACAGGATAACAAAACAAGGCTTAATTGATGTAACAGTAGTATAATTGATAAGAACTTCCACATTAATTATGCGGTAGAGAAACATTATTATAGTGCGACTATAGAGTAAGTATTGGACTATATTTATAGTTTCAATAGTATGTCATGTACTTTTCTAAAGCTTGAGTTTTACCCAGAGTAATCGTGGCAATAATATGCCTCAGTAATAGCACGTCCCAATATAATTCTAACTTATTAGATTCAACTTAACACATGCAACACAAAACATTTTGTTCCTTTTTCTCTTTTTGATGAACTCCCCAAGTGGTTCTTATCGTCATTAAGCGTTAATCCTTCATTAACAAACATTAGCTGATATCTACATGGTGCAGTTCAATATGCATACTAACACCACATATTGCCTACAGATCTGCAATTTCTCAAGTACAGTGGCAAACTGATCATGTTCATGAATCTAACAAGAGTGTGAAATAATATTTAAATATATTATTTACATACCAGACATAATTCGTACATTTGCATAAAACATACATTTCTGACTGTAGTCTGGATATATGCATCTCAAAGGACCTTGTTGTGAATCAGTAGTTGGAAAAAAAACACACATTTGATTTTTTGCTAATAAACGTGGAATCATTTCACAAGCTAACTGTCCTGACCATCAGAACCCTAACGAGACTGTTAAACTTATTAGGCAGCTGCAAAATTGAAGGGACATGATTTTCATTAAGTTTGGGAAATGAGTCAAGAGCTTTTGATTGTGCACAGAAGGAAATGAAATAATGTAGCAAATGGGGGACAGATATCATTCAAACATACATTCAGCTTTGAAATAATAGACCTTTCATATTTAACATGTAGGGTTCACATGAGGTCATACAGATATAATTCTATAATTCAGCATAATTTGCTGGTATTTTTATACAGAGCAATCCTGTCTTTAATTTTTTACCTTATCAATGCAATCACTCTTATCTGTCAATGTTACTGAGCTTTGCCTAATTTACTCATTCATGCTGAGAACAAAATGTAGCAGCAAGGTCTTTTTTGATGCCTCAACCTAAACTCTAACATCATGTGTTGGGCTTTTAATTTGCTCTTCTTTGGGAGGTGAGATTGGAGGGCGCTCGCTAGGGGAAATCGATTGGAAAATGGGATGGAATCTGCTGAGTGGATCAGAGCGAATGGAGTCAGCCCTCATGGGCATAAAGGGAACATTAGAATGAGAAAGTCTGGACTATGTTCTTAACTTCTTCCAGGAGGTTGAAGACAGCAATTTGCTCACTTAAATCCCTGTGCGGAATGTGCTTGCAAGATTAATTTCTTGTTATTCAGAATTGATCACTTCTTTATGGACTCATTTAAGCTTGATTCCATTCAGGCCTGTCTGTGAGAGTTATTTTTCAAGAAAGGAGTTTGACAGGCAGTTTGGGCAGTTCTGCTGTAGGCTTATGGGAAGAGGAGTTATTGTATGTTAATCACTAACACCCATCTATAATTTAATTACACATCAAACCTCAACTGGATAACAAACTCAGTTAAAGTTCATTATCCAACTCAATTAAAGCTTGGTTGACCAGGCATGTAAGATGTAACCAAAGAAAGATCTTATTCTAAAGTTGCACTTTTCACCTGTTTTTGAAAACATTACTGGAGTCAATTCTGGTATGTTAATGAGTGTTTGAGGTACAGTAAAGGCTGTTGGCACTGCTTAAGCACAAGAAGTTAAGTTACAGTGTATCTTGGCTTGCGTGTAAGGAAGGTTGGGTGATCAAATATCACTTTTACTGCATTCCAGGTACAATGTGGTATGATTTCCATCATGTAATGACTTACAGGTGCTATCCTCCATGTGTATTGCTTCACTGTTTCTCCTGTCTTACTACCTCCCTCATTTTTTCAAAGCAAATTGCTCCACTTTTTCCCTTTGGATGGCCCAAAAATCTTTGCCCTGGACAGCGTTGAAGATTATCCCCAATTAGCCAAAGAGCTCTGCCAGTAACAAGCTCTCTCTTTCTGTCATCAGTCAGTGTGTCATCATCACTGCCCACCGCTACAGTGCTGGACACCCTGTGATGTGCTGTCGTCTGCTAGGCCTGTCAGTGTCACAGCAACCCGTTGTAAATTTAAGCCTCTGCCAACGTGACGCACAACACTGTCACAAAATCATTTGTAGCTTTCATTTTTTCTTGCAGCATTCTTCTCCCCCTGCATCAACTCACGCTTTTACTTTCTCCTCCTCCTCCTCACATCTCTCTTCTGCCTATATATCCTTTAAGTCATTAATGGGTTGATTCCTTGCATCCTCACACCTTTTGGAGATCAGAAGAACTTCCACCTCCTGTATAATTTTAGAAGCTGGTGTGAATATGCATGCATGGTGTTTACAGTACTGCAAGGCAAACAAGTCTAGTCTCTCATAAAAGTTCTGTCTGTTAGTTTGTAATTCCCCAATGTTGTCGGTAACTTGGCATTCTCACTTGAGACACAATAATAGTGGGTACAGCCCAGTCTCACAGACTCTGTTGGCATGTAGTTAATGAAGCTTCTCCAATGAGAACAAGGTCAGCTTTAAGCTCATTCAATTGGGGACATTTAAAGTACCACTGCCACTAATGTTTAATGCCAATAATGAAGACTCCTAGGATTTATATAGCTCATCCACAATGTCAGTCATTTCAACCGTCACCAGTAAATATGATGTTCATAATTGGAAACTAATTAATCTACCCTGTCTACGTTTTTTTGGAAGTGCACTATTTCCAGTGATTTAACTGAAAAGCATTACTTATATACATACCAAAAGGCTGACTGTGGATTTGTCATGTGTAGTCCGAACTTAGACCGAACTCAACATTTAAATGAATGACACATTCTGTGTTTTGATCCTGGCATTTTTTCAATTCCTCTCTTGTTATTTGTTACCTTGATTAACATTATTCCTGGAGCTAAGTCGCAATGGAACACTGCCAATGACAGTTAGACATGCCATCTTGTATGCGTCACCTCCTTGTTGAGTAATCGCACATTTTAAAATACATTTCAGCCATAAACACTGGCAGAATCTTTTTTAGATTAATGACATTAAGTGTGCTGGTCTGGTGGATAAAGTCAGTTTATTTGTGAACAAAGTATTTGTGTATTAGAATGCAATCATGTTTAAAATCTTTTTAGCTCAATGGGGCCTCAGTCAAAGCAATTAGTGGCCTCCACCAAAGCAACAAAAATGCTTGCAACCTGATGTATGGCATTTAAAGTCAACTATAGCCATGATCACATTACCCAGCTGTTTTAATGATACCCCCCTATAGTCTGAGCCAAGTCACTAATGATCAAACTGCAACTGTACATAAACATACTATAAAACCACTCAACATTGCACTTAATAACTAGCTGAGTTGCTTTGGAGGGGTTTATAAAACCATGCTGAACAGATACTGTCTCCATTTCTCACGCAACAACAGGAAGCTAATTATTTCGGCATTGTGCTATGAAGAACGCTGCTGCATGGGTGTTCACAGTATGGGAGCTCCTTTGATGTCACAAATCTGTCCACTCTTCAGACTCAGACTCTAGACTGCTAATGATTATTTTGCTCTGGGTGGCTTAGTCATTCTTTAGCACACTCATAAAATAAGGCAATCACAAGACAAACAGGTTTGGCACACGCACACCTGCCCAAAAACTGCTTCGTCACATATGATCCTTTTGATCAATCTTGACATATAGTTTATGTCTGGATATTGAGCAACTCTGTCTGTGTTTGTATTTTCTTCTGCTTTAATGATGGCACTATACAATGCGAAACCAGCACCTAGGTTCAAATGCATCTTACGGCGCAAGCAGAGCAGTGTTCAAATGGCAAACGTGTTCTGAGTTTAATCTTACAAAGTGTGGGATGTTTCCACCTAGAACACCAGCGGTAACACGAGGTCTCTACTGCGGTGTACTGTGCAATGTTCTTTGTAAAATGACACTTAAGGATCTCTGTGAGCCTCCCTTCCTGTCAGAGTGAGCAGTCCACTTGAGACTCAAGCACCAACAAACATTTCACACAACCACCCAAAATAACCCATGCAGGTTGGCGAAGCGCACCCCCACAGTGACCATGCATGGAGCTGTCATTTACTGGGAAGCACATGACAAAATAGAGCTTTAACACTCAAAAACACCCAAGAAACTCTGTTAGAGAGATTACACTATACTATACTTGCTCCAAGAAAAGAGGATGGTGTGTATCACAGTCAGGATACTAGAGCACTGATACTAGAGCACTTTACTCTTTGCGTCAGAGAAAGCTGAGTTTAACACGCTCTCAGCTTTCCTATTGAATGCACTGGCATCCTTTGTGGCACCTGCCCTGGCACTGATATCTTTGGTGTATCTGTTTGAAAAGAATCCACAGATTTTGATGCTGTTTTTTATTTATGTTGGATATTGTTTATTAATCTTTTGTGTGTACTTTTATGTTTTCAAACAATCTGCACATTTCTATTTAAAGTTCTATATAAATTATATTTATACATAAGTTCTATATTGTTCCATATGTATTATGGCTTTCCTTTTGAGTTTTGCATGCCTGTCTTGTGTTGTGTCTTGTGATTTGATTTATCTTACTCATATATTGTATTTACATTTGTTTTAGTAAATATCTGAATTAACAAAATGCATGTTTGTGTCTTTGTCTGTGTTTGTATGTTCGGGGTGGGAGGGGCATGCTGCAGAGAAATGGTGTATGGCAGTGTTTTGGAGTGCTACTGCAAATGCATAATCAGTGCAGTCAGCTTATAGAGTGGCTTTGTCTCACATTAGCCACTGGCAGTCATGTTGTAAAAACATAGCTGCTTTTTAGAGTCATCCTGGGGCTTTTGCACTGTACCAGCTGCAGGCAAGTGGACTGCTGCTTTCTAAGCTTGCTGTCAGCCTCTCAATTGAATTACTCTAATGTTTTATCCCTCACTGTTCCCCGCTTGTAATGAAATTAATGCCACTTTAATTTGCATCACCCTCTTGTTAAATCTCGGCCGCAGACTGAATCTGGCATTGTTTGACTGCAGGACACGTCACAGAAAAACAACACTGGGGCTTGGAGGACTGTGGAGTGTGTGCATTAACAGACTAGTAAATGGATCTTATAAAATGTCTTTCATGGATGCTGAAATTGCTTCAGAAGTGTAGTCATATTTTTTTTTCTTCCACTTCATCTTAGCACCATGGTTTCATCATACGTCCATTAGTTTTCAAGGTGTTACCGCGTGTTGAAGGATTGGAAGTTTGGTGCTGCTCGCTTCACTGAAGGTGTATGATAAAGCCAAACTCAGTGTCAGGTAATCCACTGAATCATTCAGTGGGAGAATCAATGTTACATCATAGGTGCATTCATCCTCACAAAGAGTGCAGTTCATTGATCACGTTGTTCTCTCTCATCAATGCATCAGTCTCTCAAAGCAGAGGGAGAAAAATATGTATTTTCAATGCAAAATGAGCAGATATTTGTCTGCATGCTGACAAACAATCAATTCCACTACAATGTCTTCTGTCATCAGTTGGACGAGATGTTCAAAAAAATGAGCACGATAAACCATGCATGTGAATCTGGCCATCAGAGCTCTCCTACAGATGGACATTTTACGGATTGGAGTTACAGCCATTTATGACATCTGTGTATGTACTCCCTCTCTCACTCCTGAGGCAAATTAGAATAATTATGGTTTCAGATGGGATGTGGTGTTGTATAGCTGAACACCAATCAATGTGCACTAATCCTGAAAGTAACCAAAGAAATAATTCAACTGGTCAAACTGGATGTAGTCAAGCCCCACTGAATCAACACAGCTGACAACTTCTGTTTGTCAAACCTTTCCACAACCCCCTGTTAATCAAGCTACATTTCTGCTCTTTGGCTCGGCTAACATATGTTCTTCAAAATCAATCAAATATGTAACTTTGATACATATTTAAGTCAATTGATTAATTCATTTTTATTCAGTTAAGTATCCCCCCCAAAAATAGTTTTCCAAAGTCGTCCACAAATTTTTGTGCTCTTATTTTGTTTTCATATTTCTTAACGCCATATAAGTAAAATGCCCTTTTCCTACTTTCCAGATTCAGTCAACACTAGGGGACATAGGAAATAAATTGGCTCAAAAAGCAAAAATGAAATTATTAAACAAACACTGGTTATCTGGAACAAGATGGTAAAAGAATACAATATGGAGGGAGACATCAAATTGTTAATTTAGCCTGCTATAGATCCTAGATTTGGACCAGGAATCAGTGATGCTGGATTCAGACAATGGTGGGACAGGGGCATTACAGCAGTGTGCACACTAACCCACAGGGGGCTCTTAAAAAGTTTCAGGGAGTTACAAAAGGAATTCAGACTAGAAAACAAAGATTTCTTCCAATACCTGTAAATAAGAGATTACTATGACAAAAGAATCAAACCAACATTGTCTGGAGAGGGCAATACAGTGATAGTATCCTGACTGAAGCCTATAAAAAGAAGAATATGAGTGCACAGCATTCATCTACAAGTTCAAAAAAGTCCACTTGGCTGGAAAAATTTGATTTGTTTTTTCAGAACACCTCTTATAAAAAGCAAATTCTCTCAATCACAAGAACAGTGTTGGAAGCAGTGTGGTAACATGAATGCAGACCACTCCCATATCTTTTGGTCATGGCCAAAAATTCAAACTTTTTGGGGTAATGTATGTATGACTGTGGGAAAGATTCTGGGATACACAATTCCTGACAATGTGATGGTCCTCTATTTTTGAGAACGAGAATGTGATTATTAAAAAAGACTGGTATGTAAAATACTGTTGGTGGCCTGTAAAAAAGTTATAACAAAGTGCTGGTATAAAACTGAGTCTCCAAGCCTTAATCAGTGGATGGACAGAGTGAAGGAAATATGTTTAATGGAAAAGATGACTTTTTCTCTCAGAACTAAAGGAGCGACCTTACCCAGGAAATGGGAGAAATGGACTGCTTTTATCAAAACAATTGAGGACGCTACACATTAACAATTAAGGACATTGGACATTATATATAATACTATTATCAACTGAGGAGCCCTAATGTTTTTGTCTGTTTGTTTTTTTTGTTTGTCTGTTTTTCCCTTGACAGTTTTTCCTTAAATTGAAAATACTAAATAAAAAAAAATATATATAAAAAATGTCTTTTCCTGATCCTGACTCTCTGGTTTTAGATCATTATTGCTGTCTATTATGACCTCTTTCTGTGTCACTGGTGTGCAGCTGAACATCATTAATTACAAAGAATAAGGAAACTCCCACACGTTATTATCACATCATCATTACAAGTCTGATGATTACAGTAAAAGCTTTCCTTTCAAGTAACATTTTTGTTGCAAGTACAAGGGATAAAAAGGTGTGCAATGGTCTACCATATCTCTAATCCATTTACATCAAAAAATACATAAAACAGCATCCAGTACTTCTAAAGCTGTTCACTGATAACATTATAGTTATAAGCACTCACACATATTCATAATGCTTTATAACAATATGTTATGTCTTTTATATGACATATTAAAGAGCATTTTATAATGACTTATAAGGTCAAGTACCATAATACTTAATGATTGCTGGTAACTCACTTTCTTTTTGCAAACGTCAAAGTGTGTTATAATTATTATAATTGTAATACATTATAATAATTTTATAATGCATTATAATAATTGTTATAATGCATTATAATATGATTATAAGTTACTCTAAGTGGTTATTGTGTGCTTTAAGTAAAGTGAACATAAATTGTTTTCTCCAATTTGACATAACATTTTGGTGATAAATAACTAAATGATGGACATTTACATTTGATTAATGTAATTTTCCCCAAAAAACTTGTAT
Organism: Scomber japonicus; assembly: GCF_027409825.1. Classification (NCBI taxonomy): domain Eukaryota; kingdom Metazoa; phylum Chordata; class Actinopteri; order Scombriformes; family Scombridae; genus Scomber; species Scomber japonicus. The sequence continues at coordinate 20,697,349 of NC_070584.1, read as the reverse complement.
TAAAAACTAAAATGACTGACTAAAATGGTTATCTGAATCTTTTCTTTATCTATAGCAGTATATTTTAATTTTATGTACATTTTTGATCAGCAAAAGATGCTCCTTAAAAGACATAACAGGTGCAAATCATGCACTGGTGTTAACACTTGGTAAATTTCAACCTTGGTTAAGGTTTGTGTCCATACAGTGTTTCTCTCTGGCAGGAAAAAACTGGCAGGGTGCTGGGGATCACTGGGATGAAGCCAGGCTCGCACTGGCAATCTGGCAATTTTGGCAAAAGCCAGATTGGCCGGTCCACCTAGTGGACCACAACAGCACCAGCAATGTGGGGAAAAAAATTAAACCTACTGACTGCAGCCTACAGGATGTTGGAACAGCCCAATTAATTGGGGGTTACACTGTCCCAGTTGTCAATAGACTATAAGTTCTGGAAGGCAGGTGCAGGAAGTGCTACCGTTGTCCTCCCCCCAACCTGTCCATTGGATGTGTCCATCTACAGTATGTCATGTCAGAGATCAAATCAAATCAAAACAGAGAGGAGTGTCAATCGAAAAAAACACCAGCCTATACAAATGGATAAAGATCCTAAAAAGCGAAAAAGTATGAGTGCAAAAGGTCACAGAGAAAAAGGGGGAAAAAACTACCTTGTGGCTGAGACTGCAAAATATTTTAAGATAACACATTCATTCAAGAGTCTGGACAGATGAGCAGGCTGATTCCAGTTGAGAGCAGGGAAGAGAAGGCCCCTGCTGAGGATGAGCGAAAGGTACATGACAACCTCCAGCAGGTAATACTGCAAACGTTAGCTCATGTAGCAGGCAGTATTAAGAGCAGCACTCCGGACCCGATTTTCCCCATTATACAAGTGGCATGTGAGTTCAACTTTTCAACTATAAAATTAATCAAGAATAGACTACAGAGCACTACATCTTGCATGTATGCTCATGGCTATAGAAAAAGATATTATTATGGCTTTGGAATAACGTAATCGACAGGATGTCAGAGAGGAGTGCACCAGTGAGAAGTCTTCTCACCACCTAAGGTAACACTATTGTATTCTATTTGCTACTTAAGGCTGCTGTGCTATGTTGTTTTTCTACATGATGTCAGTTGATAACTGATCACTCTGGGTCTGCTCCAATAGGATGCAGGCATGCTGCTTGTCACAGCCTGGCAGTGAATGAACATTTGAATGATGTGTGAATTGCATCAGATCAGCTGTGAACACAATGTTGGATGACTAAATATAAATAGTTCTGACATACCCAGATCCAGTGTTGGGAAAGTTCACTTTCTACATGAACTAGTTCAAAGTTCAGTTCACAAATTTTAAAATGAACTAGTTCAGTTCATAGTTCATAATTCAAAATGTTGAACTAAGTTCACAGTTCCAAAAATGAACTAGTTCATAGTTCTTTTTCTTTTCAATATGTTGCTGCGAGCTATTATTTTTCAAAATTATTGCCACAGCCCATATAGAAGCACAGACGCCAATTATTTTATCAGTTTTAACACTGAAACTATGCATCAGATTTCAAAATGTTTTAAGTAATCATACGAAGATGCCGTATTAATGGTGGAGGCAGAGTCTGAGGTGTTGCTGCTGCATTCATTTGTTTTTGCCTCCATGCTTCGCATTTTGATGACGTGGCGGTGCGACTGTGTGGTTGCTGTGGTTGCCAGATTGGGTGTTTTTTCCGCTACATATTAAAGCGTGCTTATGGTGTGTTTTAGTTGGGTTTTCGCCTGTAGGGCTCTATGGTTTGAACGAAGTCAAACTGTGAGAGAGCGCCGTTCACAAACGCCAGAATGTACGCGTTCACAATAATGTTCATCAGGTAGAAATACAGTATGTTCAGTTCACGATCGCCCAAAATATGAACGAGTTCATGAACGATCGTTCATTGAACGTGTTCAGGCATAACACTGCCCAGATCATCGTAGTCCAGTTTAATCATAGTCAGCTTTTTAAAATTACATTTTGGCTATTTTGTTTCATGATGAATCATCCTGATTTAATTTTGAATTAGAGTTCATTCATGACATATGATTATGTGATATTTGTTCTATTTGTGAGATACAGATTGTATCAATTGTCAAACGAATAAAGTCCTAAGTGAACCTAATGAGTTGCCAGTTTTTCCTTTTAGGCTATTACATTATTTTATGAAACCCTGTAAGTACACCTGTTTTTACCGTGCCAACTTGATATCCATTACTTTATAGCCTTTATGTTTTAAATAACCTTTTATTGCTATATGCATAAGTGCATATGGTGGGGGAAAATGGGGCCAGTCTAGGGCTGAAATTTGTTCCCAGTCTGATGAAGCCCTTGTCTAGGGATAGAATCAAATTGAAGTATAATTTCTGTAAGGACCCGTTAAACATACATTTATTTCACCTTTTTTTCCTGTTGTTCTGTTGCCAAAGTGCTGGCCTGAACAACCACTGATGACTAGATGAGCTTGCCATTGGCTAATGTTTTAGTTCCTTTGACTGGCTGACTGGTTTGCATAGCTGTCTGTGGTCTAGGAGACTGGGATTTGCAACCTGGTGTGGGCACCCTCCTTCATTTCACATAGATTTAATTATATTTGGCTTACTTAAAGTGACCAGTGCCCTTTATAAAATGCTTTATAATAAGTCAGGATTATTGTTATAAAGCATTATGAATATGTGTGAGTAGTTATAACTACAATCAGTCAGTGCTAACACATTATAGGTAAATGTATAATGCATTATAGACATGGACGTAATAGAAAGTGTTACCCATGTCACATTGCTTAGTAAATGCTTCATCTAATTTAATGAATGGGCACAACTGAGGTTTGCAACATGTTCTCAAAGGGAAGCTTTCTGTGGCATTTGTTTACTTAATTAAATCATGAGAGCCATCTCAAGTGTGACAGGTGAGCAAAACAGACTGTTGAGGGTTTCTTCCCCTAATCCCACGGAGACACTTGCATCCAGAAGCCTGGCACTAATGATTTCATTAACATGGCTAACAGGGCATCAGTACACCTGTTCACAGGCGTTCCAGCAGATACCTCGGTAACCTTGAGACAACGGTTCGAGGCCCCTGCCAACACTCTTTTTGTTTTATGGCTGCTGTCTCAGCTCTTGTGCAGGTTTATTAAAAGCCACAGTGTGTGCCTTTGGATTTTACTTCAAGCTAAGAAATCTGTTCCCACATATGTGCTGCTCAGTTTCAAAATATCTCCTTGAGGTATATGCCAAAATTATCTCAGTTTTATCTCAGTAGGCTATATACTCAGATGGCGTAATGTAATGTTTGGATTTTTTAAGAATAACTGTTAATGTCTGGTCTATGTCTCATCTGCCAAGCCTAGGTTCCTGTAGTCTACTTGCAGCTACAGGAAAGTATCTAAAAGCCATTTTATCATATATTGCACTACGCTGGATCTGACTGTTCACTCCCGTTTGGCCTTCATATGGAACAGTTGAAGCACTAAATTAACTAGCTGGAGTTTCTTGAGCCTCTTGTTCCTTGCACTGTTGTCTCACATTGCTCTCTGTGGCTCTGACCGTTCCTCTCTCTGGACCCCTTTTCTCACATTATCTACATGCTTTAATGGTCTGCAACTTGTCAAGAAAGCCTATCTGTCTCCTCGCCCACTCATCTGACAGCCTTACTCTCGTCGCCCCCTCCCCCCCTCCTTCCTGCCCCAGAATGTGATCGATAGCCCCTGAGCCCCCCACCCCACTGTCTTCACAGGTGGATATCATTAACGGATGATATATGCGCTATCAAACCAGCCAATTCTCTGCCCTCTGTATAAACTGAGTAGTTCAAGACTGCCTCATGAATACAAACAAAGTATATTCAATATGTGTAGTCAAATGCTAAATGTGCAGATATAGCTATGGACACACAACATGGTTTTACTTTTAACAAAAGATTCCAGGCAACATAAATCATCTAAGCCATTGACGTGGAAAAAGAGCCACATTTTTTGTAATCCAAATAGTATTCCATAAATGTTTGCCTTTGGTTTGCTGTTAAAGCATCATGGAAGCTGTAGTTGTTAAATGCTACAGTAACAGACAATTTTAAAATCCCCATACACCAAGTAAACAGTAGAATTTCAAAATAATCCACCAGGACATGTCCGCTTTCATGCCTGAGATTGTCCATCATAGGACTTTATCGGAAAATGTTGTCTTGTGTTACCAAAAGTTGGACTAGGACAACTCCTTTGCTGGAGTGCTCTCCGTAGGCATCTCTGCTGCACTGGGTTCATTTGAAGGCTAAAATTTATCATGCAGGGCTTTTGTCAGTCTGACCACAACCAGAACGTCCTCTTCTATCTCCCAATGGTACACTTCAAGTAAGGATACTTTTGTGAGCTTCAGACCAGGAGCATATAACCCAGAAATTTTGCACCACTTTGTCCAGGTCCTATGCACAGATCATACATAGAGTGTTAAAAATGCTAATTTGCTAATTCTAGTTTTGGCTAGTGAAAAACAGGGTTAAAACAAAATGTGCTTACCTGATAAACTCAACAGCTGACTCCTTAGAGGATATTTTAGTTACCCTGACTTGGGTGACCAAAATGCTATAATTAACTTTCATGAACTGAAAACAATTAAATAGTAACAGTTCAGCCTATACATGTTACGATACATAACATATGTCACCTATGTTGTTGCCATGGCATCGACTTGTCATCACAAGCTACCCATAAACTAAAGAATACCCTGCTTTATTGCCTAATTTACTCTAAATGGGACATTTACAAATGATCGTGCTGGGTGGAAAAATACTTTAAAATAGCTATTGAGTATATGAGAGTGTTTACACAGGTGATAAATCAAATGAGAAGTAGGATCATTTTCTCATAGAGCTCTAAACAATCAGACTTCTTATTGCAACCAGTGTAGTCACCCCCAGCTGGCCATTACAAATGCAGGGTTTAAGGCACTTACACATTGGCTTCACTTTTCAGACCAGGAGCTACCCACTTTGCACAGGTCCTTGCTCCCTGTAAAAAGGACCTGCATTTCCTACTGGGTCAATGAGTTGTTTATTCTGTGGATAATTATATGATTAATAAGTAAAAAGGACTGTCATTGCTCTGCATTTTACATTTCTGCAAACATAAAATGTTGTCTTTACTATGCATGTCATAAACTGCTTATGGCCTTAAGTGATATTGGTTTAGAAATACAATCAAGATATGCACTGTATAAAATAAATGCTCTATCCATTTGACATTCTGTAGGTTTTGTGCCAAATTAATATTGTAAATGTTAATTCAGCAACTATTCTTTTTTTGTTTGTTGATGTTAAATATTTTAAATTCCAGTCATTGCAAATACAGAACAGAACATTGTGCTTATAAAGTATCAAGTGCCCATTTAAATCATCTTTTCTCTCTCTAAAGCACAGCAGATTTTTCACAGGGTTAAAAGCTCACTGAACATCCTGAGGGAACAGTGGAACTTCCAAGTTGATATTATCAACCCCAGTTATAAACCAGGACTTGGTATGACTATCATGGTTTTCCCAGCAGGCTCACAAAGAGACTAAACTCAACCTGGAGAGTGGATCAGATCCACGCTGCAGTGTTTTGTGAATCCAGCTGTGCCTAAAAAAAGAGGTAAGACAAACTCCTAAGAACAAGTGCCATATTCAAGAATGGCATAGGTCTTGTGCTAGATCCTTGCTGATATGCAACGATAACAGGCTCAATTTATCACACACACATACACTACACAGACATACAGTCGCCCATGTACACACGCATACTATCTTTCTGTCTCTCATACAGAAACACTCACATGCACCCACACACACGGTCAGCTGTGTGAGATCCCATAACAGAACAAACATTGTCCGGCACACTACCTTAGACGACAGAGAAGGTATGTGCCGCCCCTAGCAAAAGGCCTATTATTTTAACGGGCTCTTGTGTTTTCTCAAACACTAAGGTTGCATTAGAATAATGAAAGCCTCAGCACCCCAGATAAGAAATAGAAAAAGGATTTCAAGGGGAGCTCAACATGCGTTTGTGTAACCTGTGTACGGACAACTGTCTTTGATGTAAGTGAGATTAATGTGTTTAAATATTATGGTAGTTTTTAGAGTGGCCATGTTACGCTTTGCTACTTCATTATGCTGCAGTGGCGTCCAAAGAAATGCTGCATAATGCATAACTGTATTACTCTAGGGCTGTAGCAAGTTTGTTTCTTTGCTGAGAGCTTAAAACACCCATCTATAGCTGAGTAGTTTCCCTTTGATCTTGATTAATTGATCCTTGTTGAAACAAGAAGGAGTCACAGTACTGTCGCCCCATTCCTGCTCATTAAAGTTTAAACACAAATTTAGACCACAAAATAAGCCAGAAACATGACTTTGACTCCCTGACACTAGAGGAGAGGAGGATGCCTGTGTTGTCTGGAGTTATCTGGAACTTCAAGACCCTCCCCAGGCTGTCTGAGTCCAACTATATGAGTCATATATCAGGCAGGGAGGGAAGGGAGGAACGATGAAGGGAGGTTGTATGAGGGAGTGCTGGGGTTGTCTGCCAAGGTCTAGGTTCACTCTACTGTTTGACTTGGCCCACTGACGAGAACATCACCATCACAAAGAAATTGCAGAAAGTTATTACTGGCCACTATCACTATCTCTTTTACTCCTCACAACTAAGCTGTCAAACTGTCATGGTGAAAATATGTATTTTTAAGGTCAGACATATGATGGTTTGCATCACTACTAAGATACTCTAAAATGTGTATAAAGTTTAATGTTGCAGTGACTATGTGTTTCCTTATTGCAGAAGCCTTTGGAGGCAAAATATCCTTTAGTCTCAGAATCATCTCTTCTCTCTTGTGATTCATTACTTGATTCATTACTTGATTCTTTACGATTTTTACATTTGACCACTGTGTCTCTTTGTTCCAACATTCACTTGTAATCACACAACCCCTGAGGAAATCAAAAGGAAATCAGGCCACTAAGCGCAATTCATTTAGAGAGTTCAGATAAATCAGAAGAACTCCTCATCGGCCTACAGACCTCATTGATTGACACTGAACCTTAAACTCGCCTACAGGAGGATTCTTTGCGTCTTATTTCCTGCCAAGGAGACTGCCCTTGTGGTTTAAATATTGTGCCTGGTGGGTTGAAGATGGGGTCTATATTTAAGGTTGCTCATTTAGAGAACAGTGACCCCTGTCGAGTTTTACTCTCCCAGTTGGAAAGTAAATCTAGGTGGTGTCTTTCAGGATGCTAATTTATGTGTCCCTACTGGCAGCTGAAGCACTGCTCCCTTTTCAATCGGCTTCACCACCAGCTGGTGTGTCCTCACTCTTGCTGAAAGCAACATTGTCTGTGGAGCGTTGAAAAAGTGTTTTGCGTTTAAAAGCCTCTCCCTGATCCTGACAGAAGTGCGGGCCGAATGGGTCCAGCTTAAGCACTTTCCTAATGTGTCTTTAGAAACATACAGTCTCTGTCACATGCAATGATACACCAAAGGGTTTACTAAACAAGGCCTTTATGCTGTGGTTGCTTATCACTGGGTCATCAGACTGCTTTCTGTGTAGGAAAACCAAATTCAGCACAGTCTTACCGTCTTCATTATAATTATATTCCTCTTTTCCCAGCAGTGTTAATGGTTGTGCAACCTAACCTCTATCTATGTGATTTTGGAATATAAACCTCTAATGTCTCTGTTATGTTATCTGCAGCACTACAGTTATGCTGACCTTACACTAGACAGTAATTTAAGCTATTTTTTTTAATTGCAAGTTATGTACAATCTGAGTCAGAGAAGTATCAAGATAATAGCTATGTACTCCAGCCATTAATTATGAGGGCACAGTCAGAGCTATCCTATTATCAGATGTCTTTAGTCACCCATTGTGTGATGGTGCATCCTCTTTGGCTGACATCAGCACACTAGTGGTGACAGCCTTAAGTAGATACATTATGTCCATATCAGTGTTCTCACTACATTCTACAACTGTAGAAATGCTGAAAAAGTGAAAAATGGTCACATATGTCAGTGGTCAAAAAAATACAGGCAAATGTAAGCGAAACAACTACTGTATATGAGAGGCCCTTTGAGAAATCATTCATACTTGGTCTCACACACAGCATCATTATCTCACATAATATGCACTACTATACTCAAAGACAAACACTACTATACTCATAAACAAACACCACTATACTCTCTCATACACACTACTATACTCTCTCACACACACACCACTATACTCATACACAAACACTACAATACCCCTCTTATATGCGTGTGTGTCAGAGACTATAGTAGTGTATGTGAGAGAGTATAGTGGTACATGTGAGAGAATATAGTAGTGTGTGTGTGAGAGAGTATAGTAGTGTGTGTGTGTGAGAGAGTATAGTAGCGTATGTAAGAGAGTATAGTAGTGTGTGTGTGTGTGAGAGAGAGTATAGTGGTACATGTGAGAGAGTATAGTAGTGTATGTAAGAGAGTATAGTAGTGTGTGTGTGAGAGTATAATAGTGTATGTGAGTAGTTTTTTGTATGACACATCTAAAATAAATGTAATTATTATGTGTTTATTTTTTAATTTTTCAAATGACAATCAATATACCATCTTTAGAAGCCATCCAGAGCTATGTATACAAATCCAGAAACACTTTAAAAATGTCAGATGCTGCAGAATTTCTACTGAAGTCTTCACATAAATGTCAGACTAAAAGCTAATGACTCATAACAGGTAGTTGCTGAATAGTACTGTTTTAGAAAGTATTATGTTTTTGCTTTTCTGTGATTGCTTCCAATGAGCTGTGTGGGCACATTTACTGTAGACTAACTGCCTAAATTCTTATAAGAAGCACTGTTAGCGATCTTGCACAGCCTCTCTAGGATTAAGTGTTACTCCCAGAAACAATTTGCTTGTTTTGTTTGGCGACAGTCATTTTGGAATGTTGCCACAGGGCCAATTTAAATACCAAGAAGATCCATTAGTTATATAAGACCCACATAATTACACGGTCAGGTACAGGAGCACTTGAATATGCCCCAAACCTCCCTAGGGCAACATACACAAAGGTTTTGAAATAGAAACGTAAATGATCTATAAAAAACCCTGTTTAATCTGGCTTTAACTGTTAACTCCTTTTCTCAAATTTGAAGGCGTTCAGTAAGGAACAAGGACAAGAGATTCAGATTTCCCAGGTATTTGCATGCTTGTGTCCCGTGTGTATTTACACCATGAATGCAGCGATTACTCTCAATTTTAAGAGCAATTATGCACACTAAATCATGCTCTCGCTCAAGAAAATACCCTAGCATGTAAGGGCAGCATTTTTCCACCTTGAGTCATGGCTGTGAAGGGAACCAGAGAGTTGCTGGAAGAAGAATGGGTGTAAATACATTTACAGTAGGTCATTGAAGGAAAAGACTTGATTATCCCCAACTTGAGTTGACCTGAGAGCCCTAAGAATTAAGGAATAACAGGCTAGTGATTATTCTGTTTTCACACAGCAACGGCTTGATTGTGTAGGAAATGGACAACCCATCTCGTGTTTTTCTTTGGTGGTGTGATAACTACATAAAGGGGAAGAAAGCAGTGGCATGTTAAAGTGACAACAAATATGAAACCAACAATATGAACCAGTGTTCTATTTTTGAAGCTCCTGAACAGCACTGCATCAAAATGTAGTAGAGTCATTATTTCCAATACCAGTGCAATTATACTGTTGCTGACTGATTGATTGTTTGATGCACATTTATGAAACCACATTAATGAAGAGGTGACAAGGTAAATCTGGAAACTTTCCATGTGTCGTTGAGAGGAAATTGAAATGTTTGAACTATGGCATAGTCTTAATTATGATGTTTAGTGTAAACAGCCACTGTATCAACCTATAGCTGAACGGAACTCTCCTCAATCAAACCAGACAACAAATTATTTAAATTGTTATTTACTAAATTGACCTTATTACACACCCACATTTCCATGGGATGATGCAACTTTTTCCATGTGAAAGTAATGTCACACCGAGTTATGGTACCTTCCCTTTATGTGTGATGGCTCTGGTTTTACCAGGGCATTGTACCCTATATTTTAGCATTAGCTTCAGCATTATTTTACGGTTTTATCTTTAAGGACATCATGCAGAGCAAAGTAGATGACATTTTGAATTTTGACTTAGTACCATTACTACCCCTGTAATATAGGACAATGATCACAAGACACAGTTAAAGGGCAGATACAAAGGCTGATCTGGCAGGATGTGATCAAACCAACATTTGGAGATAAGCAATGAGGGTGAAAGAAAGAGAAAATCAAACACTGGGACATTGTTAAGATGCTTTTACCCTAAAGCAAAGCCCAAATAGAGGGCCGTTAAAGTACACAGACATCTGCATGTCTAAACAGGCTTGATTTTATCTAATGTTATGCACTTTTTGCACTGTTAAAACTCTTAACAGTCTACAACACAGTGACTGGAAGAGGATTGCCAAAGATGTGTGGACTTATTTTTAAAAGAGAAGATGAGTATAGTAAGGTTACACATTTTCCAGACTGCAAATTATTACTATTATTATTATTATGATTATTATTATTACAGATTATTCAGTATTCAAGCATATGTGTGTGCATAAGTTGTAATATTAAGAATGAAAATACAAATGTTACACTACTTACTCACTACTTCTTAAGTTAATAAAAATGAGGCACGAAAGCTGAAACACAAATACATGTTTCCACAGATGAATACAACCAGTTCTGTACAACTACCTTTGTATACTGTATGTTAAACTGGCCACACTATGCAAAATGCAAAAATGCATTATAGCATACAAGCTAGAGTATTCTCACCTTGAACCTGTAAGCCCTTGATGTTAATGGATGCATGCCAGGTGTGGACTGTAGCATGGAGGCAGTAGGAGGTTAGGCTTCAGCAGAATCAGATAAAACAAGAACACAGCAGTTTGTGTCCATGCCAGGGGGCTGGAACAGCAAAGACAGCAACTGGCAGAGAGGAGGTAAACACAACAACAAAAGACACCACAACTTATGGCCAATATAAAGAAACTGCAGTGGGCCTTCATTAATGTGTGTGTGTGAGCACCAGGTAATGTATGGCAATGAGCAGTTGACTGGAATTGTTTACATACAATAAATAGCCATTAAATACCCTAAGACTAACAACATACTGTCTGAAACTTTGGTGTTGAGACTGAACAACCAATACAAACTGCTGTGTGCTGTATTGAAGGTCCCTTCTTACAAATATTTAACTTTTACTGACATTTGTCATTGTTCAAAACAATTTTGGACCTTCATTAATCATTTTCCATGAAAACAAGGGAAATGCATTTATGCTAGGCAATGAGTATGCTGTATGTTCACATTCTGCATCAACACAGCACCAAATATATTCTAGCTTTGTAATGTTGGTGATCATTTCAAATGCTATGAAAATATATAACACAGTCACAACTGTTAACCTGTTTCGAGGTCACAAGTCTGAGTCATTATTTTGTTTTGTTTTTCCACATATCAAATCCACAATCTAGCCTTACCTTACCTTCTCTTACATTTTGAAACTGTTTGTCTTATCACAGCGGAAATGCTACATTGCACACATACCTGCATGTCTCCTACTTTCAGATCCCTATCAAACGACATTTTTATCACCACACCCTCCCCATCTCTTTCCCAGATGTATTACAATGGTTCCTTGACCCGCATCAGTCTGTAAATCTCTCATCGCCGTTCAGTACAGTAGCCGTGTGAAGGAGCAAAGCACGGTGGGGGTGGAGGAAGGAAGGAAGGATGGATGGAGTGAGAACTCAAAGGGCTACCGAAGTGTTGATGGCTGTCCACACCTGTCGAGGACAACAGCCATCATGTTTACAGGAAACCAGTTTGACTTGCTGTTCAAACTTGTGGGTTCACAAACACTTCTGGTTAATAGTCTGAAAAGGCTGATTTCTCGTAACTGTCTTCTTTTTCAGGTGGTCTCATCCTGGTATTTCTGTCCATCCATCATCCACAAGGCTTAAGCAAACAATACAATGAAAAAGTGATCCCCACCCCTGTGTCCTCACCTACCCCTACTGTCTAAATTGTTCCAACAAAGGACAACTATACTGGTGTGTTAAGCTAAAATAATAATGATATGTATTTAATGTATGTGTTAGCATATGCACACACAGCAGCTTAAAAAGAAACATTTTCCTTGGTTTATCATAGTATGTGTCAACCAGTCAAAAAGGCCACTACTATGTATAGCCCATATAACCACAGGGACGCACTTGCTGTAGAAGAAGAGAAAATTCACACTAATTGGCTATAACTGCTGCAGTTTATTATAGTCCCTTGTGTGTTCAGTGCAGTGTTATTAGAAACAATGAGAATAAGAATAAAGCAGATAAACAAAACAAAAACAAGGTAAAAAGAAATCAGCAACACCAAAACAAAATTAAAATGAACATTTAGTGTGACTTGGTTAAAATGGAAAAAACTGATGCCTTCTAATGTAGAGTTATTTCATGTCATCTCTTATTACAACAGTGGCATTAATAGAAATGTTGTTAAAAACTAGATAGTAAATTAATACTTTTTTAACTCCGCTGTGCTCCTTGGAAAACAAAATTTAAGTGACACTTTTCTGTATGCTCTCTCTTTTTTATCTTTATTATTGGACATGTAATATTAATTTAGTAAATGATTACACTCATAGACATCAGTATTGTCCCAATATTCATTGCTGTATCAGCTGTTTTGGAAGGGTTAGGGTTAGGGAAAACCTCAGGCAATCAGTGAAAAAGTTGTTTAACGCTATTTATATCTTGACTTACTTCAACTTTAGCGCTTGTTTAAATTTCCCCTCAACTCATTTGTCCCCTTTAATCATTTATAACACTATAGCTCTCATACTGTAGCTCTCACCCTCCTCAACATGATGACATATAACTGGTTTATTATACTGCTGCTCAGAGAATCAGTTAAACATCTAAAAAATGTTAGATAAAAATGTAAGATGAGTGTCATTTTGTTGTCTAGTGCAGCTGACTGTTAGGAGGTTAATTTGTGTTTAACTGCTGGCAACATTTGCTGTTTTGAATGATGCTAGATGTTCTTGATTTGCCATTTCATTCAAAGCTTTGAATGTAACTCAGTGAACAGTGATTGAAGGGCTGCATTATGATAGAGCATGTCATGATGATTATTATTAACTCTGCAGGCTCACAAGCAGAGGGGCACTGACTGCACGGTATTAAAAAACAAATAGTAAATGCTCCGTGTCAGGTCAACAGAAACTACTCTGTGTGTGTGTGTGTGTGTGTGTGTGTGTGTGTGTGTGTGTGTGTGTGTGTGTGTGTGAAACCACCAATGTTAGTGAAAAAACAATCAGTCCATAACAACCAATAAATCTTTAACTGTTCAGCACTAGTTACAGTTTTGCATCTTTAAGGGGTGATTCAGGATCATTACAAGTCTTGGACACCATTAACTATTGGTAATAATGACAAGAATTATGTCAGGATCAGCTGTTTATGCAGTTGCCTCAAGACAACATGTATATCTAAGTTTAAGTGACAGAAATCCTCTTGCAGCCATTATAATTATGACAGGAGCAAAAGAGGAAATCAGATTATGTTATTATATTGTGCATCAGCAAAACACGAGAATAACACAAGAAAATACAATACCAAAAGCTTAGTGCATAACTTCTCATTTCCAACCGTGATTTGTGAATTATGTCTTCTGCGCATTACTGCCAATCAAAATGTGTCTATGTGTAGTTCTGGAGTGCATGGATAACACTGTATGCACCAAGCTGTTTGGGAATTTGGCATTAATACTAAAGAGAAATCCGGCAGGAAAACACAGAGAGACAATCACACCAACAAAGTTACTGAAAACCAAGGCAAATGGCAAAATGACTACATAAACAGCCGACCGACCATACTTACCACATTTGTGCGTGCACACAGTTTTACTGTGCAAAGAGGGAATATTACCAAACTTTCAAGTGCCTGTACGTTTGGTTTTATCTCCAAATCAGGTGGTTAACTAATTCAGCTAACCTTTGGCTTGATTACAACATGTCTCATTATAATCCGCTTTGTTATAGTCCTGGTGATGTTCCCAGGTCTTAATGATTTTGTAATAATGGGTATAATGTAATCAAATCTGCAAGAAATGATGGCCAAAACTACAAAAACTATTAATCTGAATCATCCTTTAAGGTTCAGCTATCAATCTGATATCAATTGATGGGAACCATTACATAAAAAATTGACAGCCACAGAGAAGGAGAAATAGGGGGAGGGAGAGTAAGAAAGAGATAGAGAGTATAATACATAGTCTCTTGTACCGCCTAAAGCAATACATCTCCCTGGAGAGTTACCGCTGACAACAAGACATAAAGAAAGCGAGAGAGAGAGACAGAAAAAGAGACAGGCGAGAGGGAAGAGTGAGAAAGGTAATCACCTGCTACATGCATGAGAGGTATGGAAATGAGAGCACACAACAGTTACACATTCCATATCATTCAAATAGTCATTTTCACATAAGTGCAAAATCAGCTGCATACAGAATGACTGAGGTAACACCTTATACCAGGCAGAAGTAACACCTTGTATCAGGCGGTCTGTCATGGCCATTACTCAATAAAAAAAATAATGCAAACCTTCTGAATATTTGTGGAGATTGTGTTGCCATCACATCTGTCAGAAGCAGCTCGTTTTACATTTTAGGTTCAGGAGAGATTGGTATATATTTATTGTATAGTTGAATATGCTTGGTTGAAAAAAGTTGACTTTGTTTTGTTGTTTTGTATACTGCTGTGATGTATACTATATGTTAATCACACAGTATGACAGTTTTGGTAACCTGTCATTTTGCTGTCTTGAAAAAAAGAAGAAGCATTGTCTGCTTCAGTTTAACATCAGATTGAATCAAACCTCTTTTTGTAATGCTATGATTTCCAAGCATTCGGAACTCTTAGCAACAAAACACAAACATTTTGGGATCATTTTGATGTATGTGTGGTTTGGTTTTCAATCTCAGAAGTGACACATAAAAAGGTACTTCACAAACACATCTGCCTTTTCATGCCTTTCCATCTAGTTGTAGTCACATTAAAATCCTGGTGCCATAATGCTCACCTGTTATTAGGCAAGTGAACTGAGATGTGAAAAGGTCCTCCAGAATAATTGGGGTCAATGTGCCAGATGATAAAACAGGTTGAGGTTGTACACAAGCCAACAGTTTAACAAGATTATCTACACCACTTTATTGGTAAGTAAAACCAAAAACAAGTGCACGCCAAATGTTGCTAATCCTTCATTGCGCAAGAGAACTGTAGCTGGTATAAAAGTCAGAAATCTATTTTAGTAATGTTGACTCAATTCCAGATCTAAACACTTAATTTGGTGAATTACACTTTCATCACTGATAGTAATGATGGTCAAGTTTGCAAGAGTAAGATGCAAGTTGTTATGGCCAGATTTATCCTATCTGTCCAAATGTTTCAGCAGCATGTGTCAGACCAGTTCTTAATTTGTCAGTTACATTTATGAGGAATTCAACAGGCTTCACAGCAAGCCTTTGCTCTTAAATGTGTCATTATGAGCTTCGAGAGAGCAACAGCGTATGAGGAATGAAAGCAGCTGATTTAGTTTTCATGGCACGTTGTGAATGACACTTACAGATTGACACTGACTGACTGACTGCGCCTCTGGGGGACTTCCAAAGGGTGTGAACCAGTGAATGTCGGTGTGTATGACTGTATCTGTCTGAGCATGTGTCTCTGTGGTGACAAAAGCACAGATGTGTGTCAGATTGACAGCACATTCTTGTCCATCAAGGCAGTTGGTTATCTGGCACAAAAAAGACTGTCACAGTAATTTAATTTGAATAGGCCATATTTGATTTTGCATAATACTGGTTCCTTAGAATACATGTTCTTTGGGACACTCTGGGAAGTTCAGTTTTTAAATCAATAATATCATGTCAGATTTGTTATCATCTCCCCTTGCTCTTCTATAAAAAACGGTATAACTTGTATCGTGAAACCATGGTCATGTAGACTATTGTGCAGTGTATTCTGGTACATTGTTGGCTGTTATTTAATAATTTTTTTTTAAATTATTATTTAAAAAATGCTGTCATATAAATGCCTCAAATGTACTGTAAGGAGTGGAAACTTGTGTTACCACGTTATCATGGCTACTGTACTTGGATACTGTACATAAAGCTCTTCTTACCACTTTCTCACCACAGTGGCAGCAGAGTTATGACTATGATTATGTTTTGCATTTACAGCAGAGCACTGATTAGAGTTGTATTTCTAATGCAAGTCTTACTTTTGATTTTGTTGAGCTGTGCAGAAGCCCGTGTCAACCAGGATTTAACACTGATGCTTTAAGTGGCTCAACAGACAAGTAGAAACATTTCAGATTGCTAGTAGACACCCTTATCTTTAATGTGGTACACAGTTGTTATTTAAAAATGTTAGCAGGTTGACATGTTTGTCCCTACAGCCGACCACAACAAGAGAATTCAGCTTTGATCCCCAGCCAAATCACTCAGGTAACTACAGTATGCACTCACACCCAGACATAAACAGATCTTGAACGATGCAGACGGAGGTACAAACACAGACACAATACAGTACAGAGACACACAGATCAGAGGTAAGAGCCGCTCGAGTAAGCTCATTAATTCAGACAAGGGAACAAGTCTGTACATCAGCAAACTTACAAAAAGAAGGAAATGTGGTTTGAATATGCAAAATATATTTCAGTCAGACACAGTTATGTGAAAGAATTGACCATTTATAGTATGTGGTTATAGAGTTAGAATTGGCAGGAAAGGCTCATAAAGTAACCCAAGCAGCAATGATGAATCTGCTGGGAGACTAAGCCTCCCGTAACAAACGCATGTGAACATTAAATCTTAGTAAAGCCAACAACACTGAAAGCTTAGTGTATCAGAACAGTGTTGGGAAAGTTACTGAAAATTAGTAATTAGTAACAGTTACTAGTTTCTTCCCTTAGAAAGTAACTGAATCACTTTACCAATTAATTTACCAATGAGTGCATATAAAAGGTAATTAGTTCATAGGGAAACTCGCCCCAAAATCTCAGAGTTGAATCCACTCAGTAAAGAGTCTCCTCAAATCAGTTCAGTTCAATCCATTTCACAAACATAAAAGAAAGACAACTGAAAAGCCTGCTCTGTGTTTCACGGCAGATCCACAACTCAAGCCAGGAAATCAAAGTTGGAATTGCAGAAGGAGTTCAGTAACAGGTTTTATTTACAGTATGAAATGTTATAACTCTAAAAACAGAGCTTATGTTTTACCACAGGTTTGCTGCAATAACCAGCAAATAGTTTTGGTACGATTCATACCAGCAGCGTAATCTGAGACCTGTCAGGTAATAATGGCTGCCCTGCTACACCTGTGTTGACATGATTGGCTGTTGCTAGTCAGCTGGTAGCCAAGCAGCTTATGTGTGCTGACAGTGTACAGCACTGATAGTTCAGCAGTGGTGAACAACTGATGAAAGCATTGCTTCACCTGAATACGATTCTGCATCATGAATTCTGGTCAAAATGTGGAATTTCAGAAAGATTGAAACAAAGATTTCATAATTCCACAACTTTTTTATTCTTTGACAATATTTCATCAGGAAATGTCAAAGACAGTTGACCTGTGCATCCAATTATATAAATCATGGCTTAATTTATATCATGTAGTTCTGTGATGTAAAACAAATAAATTATTAAAAGTTATTAAAAAAAGATGCAACTTGTCATGTGCATGAATTGAGACTGATGGTGTTTCACAGTTTTATTTGGTTATACTTTGGGTAATCCCTTTTTCTTGCATTTTATTTGATGTAACACTATTATTGGATGGGTGCCTGAAAGCATTATGTTGCAAACAGCAGTGGGTATGAAAATATGACACTTTATTCATTTTATATCTTTTTTTCAGTCAGGAACACTCTCGTCATAGATTAAACCATTTATTGCAACAAATGGTAATACTGTTTTACTTGGCGTTGAAGGTTCCACTCTAAGATGCTCCCTGGATTAGCCAGCAACATGCTGAGCTAAAAACAGGGAGCGCAGTGCAAGACCCCAGACCAGTGTAGGTGGGAGTCATATTTAAAGGGACCGCCTTGTGGTGAGAATGGCTGTGATTGGTGTGTGACTGATAAGGTGTGCAGATTCAATTAGTGGCTGTCAGCTGATTACAGCTGGGGCCTATGCCTTCCGTGTCCTGCATGGACTAACGCTATGCTTCATGTTTGTGCATTAAATGCATTTATTCTAAAGCACTTTGAGCTCTGTATTTCTTGTATGAAAGGTGCAATATAAATATAAATGTTTATTATGATTATTATTATTATCATTATCATTATTATTATTATAACTCAAAAATATCTGACATTCTTTTTAACTGCAGGGCAAGACCGACCATACATAATGTATCTCATTATACATCTGGGCCAAATACTATGCTCAACAACTGACATAGATCTTGTTTGCTGCCTTAAAGAAAGTGCCACCCCTGCTACACCTGGGCCATGGTTGGTTCACATGTCTTATGCGGGTGCCAACTGGATGCCAGCTGTGCCATTTTCAGGCCAAATGTGAGCCAAATGTCTCTGCTATGTGGGCTACTGTGATGTGTTTATGACAGAAAGTGAGCTAGCTTACCTTGATACTGGTGTGTTGTATTACTTGTTTGAAAATGGACAGTATAATTTACTGTATGTTAACAAGTCAACCCAAAAGATTAATTTACATACATTTACACCGCTAGTTGCAACATTAGTCCAGAATTGTAATTATTCAATTAAGATGATTCAAGTGTTTCACATTTTGACATGTCACAGTAGGAAAAGCACATACAGTATGTCAATAACAGCATTAATGATGTCTGAATTCCACTTAGCTATCATGACTTACTGAGACACAGGACATTAGTAATGTTATTAGTTACATCTGTGCTTTTCATTCTATGACAAGTCAAAATGTCTGCTGCAAAATAAATCTACCAAATGTTAGTTGTATATGTGTGTATGATGTATGATAATTTGCAATATAGAGCAAAACATAATGTCAGCAAACTGAAGGATTACAAATGACACGGAATGCTAAATCAAAGAGGTATTTGCATTATACAATCTAGATTCAAATAATCAAATATTTAAAAGATTGACAAAAAATAATCAACTGAGAGTCCTGTTGAATGTAGCTTCTTGGCTTGCTTTGTCCTCTGTGAATGTGTACACACAGGGAGCGAGAATAACACACATACAAACACACACACAGTCCAATTATAGAAAAAGTCTAAAGTCCTGCTACATCAGAATGAGGAGGAGAGGATTAAGACCTGGGAAGCAGGGAGGGCACCAGTGAACTGGCAAGCAAGTGCCTGACAGACCCTCCAAGCATCAGCCTGCACTGTCTGCCCAGGCATGTACTGGCACAATCTGTATATGTGTATGTGTGTCTGCTCCCACAATTGTGTATGTCTGTGGCTACCTCATCATGGACTCCACTTGTCATAATCGGTTTCCTGTACTCTCTGCTGCCAGACTTACATTTATTTGGGTTTTTATTTGTGTCAGAGAGGTTCAGAAAAGCAGCAGCTAGATGGAACCTGTCACTTTGTCAGCCATTGTGAGCCAGAATGGCTGTCAAACAATGAACCTTGTAAGTGAATGGTATGAGATAGGACTGATCTGGATTAAGCTTTGCTGCTTTGTTGCTAATGATGAGGCAATATTTATACAATACACATTTATTTGACAGGGTTTATTTAAGTGGATTGATTTATAGTGTCTGAAGTTCTAGACACAAGATTGAAAATGGATCCACGCCTTGCTGTCTGAGTTCAAACAAACCAATTTCTTAGAGAGCAAACCACTTTACGTTAGCTGCATTTTAAACATGCTCACATGCATGCATGAGGTGCAAAGGCCCCCTCATTGTAATCACACACTCACCAACACAATCTATCTGTGCTCATGCACATAGCGTTTATTTATTTATTTATCACACAAGCTGTGCCTAAAACAGATGGCCAGTTTCGTGGGCATGTTTGTGAACTCCTGGGTTGGGTCAATCAATCCTTTTATAAAGCAAACGAAAGGGGGGACAGATTGGTGGACAAAGTGAGAGGGAAGAAAAGGATAAAACACAAACAAATCTGATTGGGTTGTTCTGCTGTGCTCTGCTTAACATCTAGTCTCTAAATGAACTCCACCTGTTTTTAATCTAATACTGAAAACAAGTATTTTAAAGTTTCCATTTTCTAATCCAGGGAAATGTTTTACTGTGTGCACAATCATTCAGTTCAGCCAGCTCATGCAGAATGATTACATGAATGCAGAACACACAGTATTGATTGATTCAACATTTTGTCTGTGACTTTGTCATTCTCCAAAAGTACATAAAAAAGCATGTACAAACTCATCTCAGAAAACACTTTAACCAGATGCTGCACCAAAAAACCCCAATAGTACAAAAGAAAGAAGAAAATCTGCACACAGAAGCTAAAATATAGGTTTAAAAGTGATGATGTCCCAATAAACCTGCATTTAAAAAGGGAACTACAGTGTGCATTCCCTAAATGAAAGCACCACGTTCAGTACAGCATGCAGCATGGAGTGAAGATATGGTGGAGATGGGGCATCTGAAATGAACAGTAGCCACAAGTGGCAGCATAGCTCTCAAGCAAGCACTGAGGCAGCAGACATGGCAGCAAGAGTGGGAAGAGCACAGGTGGCAAAACCATAATTGAAGGGCTATGTTGGATATGTATCACAGGGAGAAGAGTATAACGTTAGTATAGTGGAGACTCAAGTCTCACAGGCGACACTTTATTTCCACACATTTGCAATTAAAAACTGTTCAATAACCATTCCTCTGCTAGGATTCCTGCTACAGCATTTGGAGGAAGTCTTCTCTGCTCGAGAGCCCTTCGACAGACATTTTTGAGTGAGAGGAGAGTTGTTCTCATCCAGTCAGCATTTTAATAGAAGGATTGAAACTGGAAACATTGAGTCATGATTGTAAACCTACCACCTTAAGAAAAGTGCTAATCCACAAAAAATAATAATCAAAATATAATTTTCCTCCTCAGTTTTTCTCTTTTCCCTTCATTCCAGTGCACTTTGATTGCCACTTTCACTTTCCCATCTCATTTCTGGAAAGATGTCAGATGTGCATTTACTACCAAATGCTGATGAAATAGCATTTTGAAGCAGGCTTGCTGAATTTGAGTGAAAAGAAGTCAAAGGTGTACAATCAGGAGGAAAAGAGTTTGCGTGAGGGGGGTGGGAAAGAGTCTGTACAGTTTGTTCTGGCAGTAAAAGAGACAGTTTAGATTAGAGTCAAACCTCAGACGAGGATCCAGCAGCGTATTCCAACATAAGGGTAGGCTCGTTCAACGGCAGGTAATGACAGCTTGCTGTAGTTCTCCCTCTTCCTAATGAGAGTTCACCTTAAATTTGGCCTTTCTGATCTGAGAGACAATAGCTTGTTAAAACTACACTTCACCATGAGCTTTCTGTATCCTTCTAAACTTTTAAAACTGCCCAGAAACAGGAAGTTTAATTGTTGACACATGACACAAGACGTGTAGCTATTATTCCCATTAGACTAAGATTTAATGTCACTTACAAAATAAGCATGTTCTCTCCTCCTGCCAATCTAACTTAACAATATCTAAACTTGTGTTTCATTGTCTTATACAACAGTTGTTTAGTGAGAAAACTGTTCCATATTATGTCTGGATGTAGACCCAACATATGACATGACAGAGTCACGTGAAGAGAAACAATTGTTAATTACCTCCATGCCAGTAAGGGATAATTGCCTCTTACAGCAAACATTTGTTGACTAATTAGTGGAACGATTATTTTGGTGCCTGATTTTTAACCACACAAGAAAACATAAATTTGCATTGCTGTGTGCTGTGTTTTATGAATTTTGAAGTTGTAATATGTCACCATTAAATAATCAGTATTATGTAGGCAACTGTAATTTAGAGAGGGCAGATATAATTCATTAAGTACATACATAAACACCAATGTGAATATACACAAGATCAAGACAAATATAGCACTTACATTTACTATATTCATATTAGAGACAGTGAATACAGACTAATTTCTCCACACAGTTTTTATGCTTTGAGCAAAAGCTGCCAAAACCAGCCTGAAATCAATATTTCCTGCAAAATCCAAATAAAGGGTGAGATAAAAATACACTGACATTGTATGTGTGAATAAAGAAGCACATGCCTGAGAGCAATCAGAACTACCTATGTAACCTGTAAACCATTGGCCAGTTCCACTGGACTTTCTATATCTGAAATATTGTACGTATTCAGCCACAATCGAGAGCTGAGAGGTCTACTAAAACCAAGATGGCAAGAAAAAAGCTGATCCTGCTCATGCATTGGGCCCTGTGCGTTGGTACTGAACACCATCTGCCTAACTTATCTTTTTTCAGGCTAAATATCAGAATTTAATCCAAGATTTTTGAACACTGGCAACTCATTCACTTCTAATTGTGCATAAATACATGTGCATTTGAGGGGGCACATTGAAAACCCAAAAGTAAAACTGTAGCATGCAGAGATCTTCAAGACAATGTTGACTTAACTCAGTTTCACCATTTTTGTATGTCCATGTCAAACAAACATGCTAACAAATAAAATAGTTGTTTATTTGTAGCAATGTAGACATCTTTATGAACTAATTTCCTCTGATTGTCAATGATACCATAAGTACCTACCATAAGTTGAGCTGAACCAGCAAGTTAGGTTCAACAGATTTGCTTGTGACAACTCTGGCAAGCTGCCACATGGTAGATGACATTCTTTAGTCACCCAACTATGCTGTATTGTCTAGTGCACTATAGAATTGTGTCAAAATCTACCTCAGTGTGTCTGTTTACGTTGTAGGGTTTTTAACAATGTACCTCCAAAAGTTATACCTATTGGAGAAACACCATGAGAAGACAAGCCAAGTGAAACTGCCATACAAACACTTGGCAATACTACAACTGTCTTGCTTTTATGGACTCTGGCAGTTATGGAGGAAGGTGTCAAAGGATCTGCAATCATAAATATGTAAGACTTTGGACACAAAGGAACCTACCTATCAAAACAAAAACAGTTCCTGAGAATGAACACAGACTGAAATATAAGGACAAACAAAGGCTGGTATGGTTGTAAATGACCCTGAAGTTTTATGATCCCAGAGGGCCAAATTTGTTAAATGGAAGTTCTTGCAGCGGCACACGATGTCTGTGAAATTGCTTCCCTTGAGACGTGATGCCTGTAAATGTCACCGTCCTCACGGGGCTCATGTCTCCACACAGCAGGAAGGACCTACCGTTAGTTCAGGGTCAGACCTCGGAGGAGATGACTGTCTGTGTCCTACCTCAGCTTGTTCATACCTTCCTTCTTTGACTATCTCTTTCTTTGTCCTCTTTCTCTATATCATATTCTACTCCATCTGAAATACTCTGCTACTCTCTTCCTCTGCTTTTCCATCCTGCTTTTACTTCTCACTCTGCCCTTCTTTGTCCTGGTTACCATGGCTACTGCCTTCTTCCAATGAGGTGGGGAGGCAGTAGGACTGATGGAAGATACAGGGGCCTATGATACTCTTTCCATTCATCACTGTCCATCTCTCTCTCCTCTAAATCTTTATCTCTTTCAAGTCTTCAATTAACCATAGCCAGAGGATAATCATGCTGAACAAGTGCCATATCCATGCCTTCTTGTTGTCCTGTTTGTCAAGTAATTGTTTACCTCAGATTAAAGACTTAGATGACTTATTTGATAGCTGTGTCGATTCCAGACAGCCTTGTGGAGTGTCAGGGAGAATTTTAGGATGATACCAAATTCAAATTTGTTTTCAAACCTCTGTTTTGAAGATGTAATGTGAAAGAAGCTGAAGTCAGGTATGTGAGGATGTGTCCGTATGAGAAAAGATAAATAAGTAAGCAATGGAAGAAACCCACAGGAACAAAGGTATAGGCTCATAAGATGCACAGGAGAGGAAGACAGATCAACAGCAAAGGAGGAACAAGAAAGGGGAAAGGGATGTGCAAGTCTGTGATGCAGATCAAAGTCTAGGTGATACCCAGGGAGGGAGGGAAAGAAAGAAAGGAGGAGAAAACAAACAGACAGTGTTTGTGTGCGTGTGGACCCACAGAAGGAGTGAGGCCTGTAAAAAGAAAGGGCAGTGATCAAAGGAGAGATGAAGCGATGGAGGAGGCAAGGGGGAGATACAGGGAAGAGTGGGAGGTACAGTCAGAGCCACAAGGCCTGTGTGCACATAGCAACTTTATTGTTCTGTGCGCTATCTTTATGAGAATGTTTTTCTTTCATGATCTCTTTCCTTTTTTCACCTTGTAGATGCATGTACACACCCACCCACACACACACACAAACTGTCACCAACTTTCATACCAGCTTTGCATCTGCCAGGCAGGGGAAGTTCCATGGCCATAAAAGATGTGGTCAAACTGTGCTTCACAGCTTTGTCTTGCTATCCTGACCATAGAACAGCCACATTCAAATAACCGTCAACTGTTGTTGCAGACGCCATACCTTCCTGCATTATCTCATTT
This sequence comes from Scomber japonicus, assembly GCF_027409825.1. Taxonomy (NCBI): domain Eukaryota; kingdom Metazoa; phylum Chordata; class Actinopteri; order Scombriformes; family Scombridae; genus Scomber; species Scomber japonicus. Next base: position 20,672,696 of record NC_070584.1, on the reverse strand, counting down.
GCCAGTCTTGCCTAACTAATGAACAGGCACCAAAAGGAGGGAACAGCAGGGACTTTTAAATATACGTGGCTCCCGCACAGTAGCAGAGGAAGTTATTTACATAATGCTTCCCTGATTACCCGTCTCCCTCCCTGCTTCCACTTTTATGTGCTGGTCCTGTGGGTGAAGGGAAAAAGAAAGAAAAGAGTAGTATGGCCGAGACTGTGATTTCCTGTGTAGTGGTGCGATGGCTAATGAGATATTAATTTGCAACCTTGACTTTCATGGCCTTGGGATGCAAAGATCAAAGACAGAGGATTTGTATTTTTTGATGCAGGAGGTATGGAATTAATCTTATTTCCTTCCATTTTGTGTTAGCAGAGTAGGGGTTTCTAGCACAACTTAACATACCTCCAAGGAGCAAAGAAAAAAGTCTAAAGAGGTCACAACTTCAGCAACACCGCTGATCCCCACAAGCTGAAATGTGTTGGTCTAACAATGAAGTATTGCTGGAGTTTTGACCATTCTACCATTTTCTATTAAAATACTTTTTATGAATTCTGTGCTTTATATTGAGCACATTTAGATGCAAATCAGCAATGTCGGGATGGGTGAGACACAGCAGTAAAGAGTATAACCCACACAATTTTTTTGACAATAGTTACATTAAACAGTACATACAGAGAGCAGAATTGTTATGGGCCTGTTGACTCTAACCTTTGACAGGCTGAAATTGTATTTCTCTGACTGAATAAATGTCTAATGCAGGGGAAAGAACTGCTTATCCAAACAGATTCAGATACACGCTTATCTTTGGACTACTTTTTCCCCAACACAGAAATGTACAGCATCACAGGAAAGAATACATGGCTGTCACAGCTTTGCTTTAACCCTTACTCTACTGACTGGGGTACCTGTAGACCAAAGAAGTATACTTTTTGTCATATCTCACAAATGCTGTATTTTGTCATTCCATTCATGATTTGTCAATAAGTTTGTTCATTGTTTTCTGTTTCTGTTTTAATTAGTGCTGGTATCGGGGTCCAGGAGGACCCCAGTTAAAAACACCCAATACACATACAAATTAAGTATATCTTTCCTAAAATAATAATAATTCTGTTTTGTTTTTTTAGATGACATTTAACATAACTGTAAAGTTTTGAGAATAAATAATTTAACAATGTTGTTTCCTACAGTAGTTTATTCTTGGGGTTAGGGTTAAAGATGTCAAAATTCTACAAAGATTTTACCAAAGTAAATATTATGCTAGTAGTCCTATAGGTGCATATAAAGGACAGAAAAAACTGAATAAGCACAACTTTGTGGAGATTTGTATAGTCAGTAAACAACATTGCTGGTTCACCAAGTACCACTGGATTACAGCTAAAGTGTAAATGCTGGTTACAACCACCCCACTGTGGTCAGCAGCAACCACCTTGTCCATGAGTGCTAGCACACACTCTTCTGTGCACACGCATTCAGTTCAGCTGGTGTGTATCATTTTACTATGTTTTGTTTCAACTACCCCTTTAAACAGATTTGTAGTGATTACATCATGAAATAAGCACCTTTTAACCAAGTAATGGCATTTACAGTACTTATAGTTCACACAACACCCTAGGTTACTTGAGTAACTGAGTTAAGAAGGGAATTCTCAGTGGATATAAATAGATCATTTACATTATCTACTGCACGTCATATGGGACGATTTACTGCCTTACACTCTGGTCCAACCTGAGTCACGCCACACTTGTCTGTTGACAGTCAAATGCTGTTCACCCAGGTGACACTACCCAGTAACTGAACACACTGTCACGTTTGCAGACAGACAGGAGAGAACATAATGCACAAAGGGCACAGAGAGACCAGCCTTGGCCTAGAGGTTAGAAGGCCACAGAGTTGCTGAGCTTCTCTTATGAATGATGCATGGCTGGCTGAAGTTTGGTACATTGTGGGGAGAGAGAGTGAGAGAGAGACAGCAGCCATGCAGGCAAATGAGCATTGATCAAGGGCGCTACAATTACACTGACCTCAGCTAGTTCCTTCCAGTGCGTGCTCCCAGGAGTGGAGGAAATGGCCTTAGCTGCATGAAAAGGTCTTGATGTCTGTGTGTTGGTAAGGGGGAAATCTCACTTCTGCAATTTTGGTATTTTTGTTTTCCCTGCTTGAATGAATACTTCTCATTGTTTTTGATGTGGAGAGCAAGTTTTACTTTTGGTGGTTTGAAAAAAAATCCTCTAAATAGACAGAAGTATACAGAATAGAAGTATTCTTTTCTTCATTCTTGAAAAACGTATTTAGCACACATGAATGTTTTTTGTCCAACAGCAGCAACATGGTATTGTAAGGCCTAAAATGGTTCTGTGAGTAGGTGACAGGGATGAAGTAGGATAAGCATGAGGGGGTTGGGGCTTGGTGAGAGAGAGAGAGAGAGAGAGAGAGAGAGAGAGAGAGAGAGAGAGAGAGAGAGAGAGAGAGAGAGAGAGAGAGAGGGGTGTGAGATAAAAGGGAAGGATGGGAGGAATGCAAGAGGGAAGAGGAAAGGTGATACGGTGGGCTTGGGAGTCGACAGATTGATGGATGGCTTCGTTGCAGATGGATACTGAGCAGAAACAGAGCTGCACAAACACACTTAAGCACACACACACACACACACACACACACTGACAATTCTAAATGCATTGAAACACGCAAGCACATTAAATAATGATAACATTATGAAATGACTCCCAAATTGGTGTGTACATACACATGTGAAAACAATCACACTGGCACATACACAGTCAGATTCTCTAATCCAAAAGCGGCATTCAGGTGCAAATATTTAACCCATAACACTTCTGTCTCTGTTTTTCTTGAGCACGCACACACACATTATTAATGTGCGTCATGCAGCACGGAGTAGTACGCTGACTAATAACTGTAAACAAGTATCACCATGGGGCCTATCACGTAGCCCAGTAATGGTTATTACCATCATCATTCTTCCCATGATTATCTAGGCTTGAACATCGTTCCCAGCCAATCGTACCACTGGCAGTGCAAAAACACGCTAGACCCCTCTCCATTTCATTCATTTACATTCCAAGCACATCTGCTCACAAGGTGTCACCACCCCTTACGAGCTGCATTAAAGGTTTCAAGCTGATCTAATGTCAGAGATTTAAAAAAAAAAAAGAAAAAAAGATTGATGTATCTGTAATGAGCACCGACTTACTTGACAAGGCTGGAATGCTCCCATCTGATGATGTGTTGTAGTGCATGGTGGTGGCAAACTGCAAGCTGATTGTACATTAACCACCTGGGGAGAATGGGCGTGTGGGTAGTAAATGCCACAGAAATGTGTAACAAAACAAAAAGCAACTGTGAAACACTGCATGCAGCCTTATGTGTTTAATTTTGTGATTGAGCAAACACTGATTTCAGATGAGGACAGTGAGGGACTGTTTGTGGTGGTTGTGTGTATTTGAGTCTGGGCGCAAATTTGGGATTAGAGCTCCTTTTCAAGTGTTCATATCTTAATCCACCTATATAACAACAGTCTTTTTTTAGGGTGTTCAAAGAATGTGTTAGTGGCCTTTTTACTTTGCACTCCTTCACACTGGGAACGCTGTAGGTTTAAGAAGGAGAAAAACATGAATTATCTATATTTTTTCACATTTTTCTCTTAATATGTCATCCTGACAATTGGAGACATTCTATCAGTTTCTTTTTAGTTATTTTCAATGTATTTTAGCTGAGTTGTGTCCTTGGAAGGGTGCACTTTATTCCTTTTAATACTCAGTGCAGTAGTGCTCCTGCACAACCTGGCCGAAATCAATACTTATGCTGTTTGATAATGTGCTAAGCGGAAGGTTTTTGACAGCACAATTATACTGGTGAGTGATCTGGTTTCTGTACATGTACATTATGCTGTCAGACATGGTCATAATTTCCAAATACATCGTTGCAACGCAGGTATAAAGCCAAACCAGAAGGCTATGATGTGCAGGATACTTGCTACAGTTACACAAGACCTTTCTTTCCCCTAAATGTGATCAATGACTACTGTTAAGGTGTTTGTTTTCAAGTGTTAAATCCTTTTGAATGCTTGCTTGAGGTTACCTCCCCATTTGTAAATGCTGAGGCACTCAGTAAGCTCTCTGTGGATGAATTAATGCTTAAAGAGTTGTATTTTCAATACAATTTTAACAGTTAAAGGTTGAATATGTAGAATATTTATTAAAAGCTATATTTTTTTTTTAAATAATACAGCCACGGAGCGTTTTGAGGGGTACAGAATGAAAGTATTGCTTTTCCATAAAAAAAAAAATTTAGTCTGAGTTAATATTTTTAAACATTTTTGACAGGTTCGACAATGACGTTCTGACACGTTCTGTGTACATTGTACCAGCCAATTAACGGCCGGAATTGCAGGTTGCCAGGGTTGTCTGTTGTTCTGGTGCAGCTACTGTAGGCTGGCACTGGGTGAAATGGAGTTGTAAACAAACACGGCCGTGTTGGACTCACTAAAACCAGCGTTTTTTGCTCTCAAGTACAACTTTTCATCACAAAACTTCGAAGGTAAGACAGAATATCTGTTAGTCACTGTAAATAAGTGGTTGTTTACCTTTGTATGCTGCTGGTTCACTGAGTTTTTAGCGCAATAATAGTGGTACTGTTGAACTCGCCTGGGTCTTAGCTTTCATATGAGATGCTATTTGTTTGTGTACCATGAAGTATCAAAACGGTAGCAATGGAAATGTGGACAGTGGGTTGACTTTCTGACGCTATTCGGATTTTGATATTTGATCATTAACCTCTTAACGCACGCTGTTCCGTTCACGGGACGGGACGGATGTTAGGAGGTAGCCACACGGTCTTCTGAATGTTTTAAACACCAACCCTTAAACATATATACTCATGCCGTACATTGTTGGAAAGCTTAGATTGTTCTGATTCATTCAAGACCACTCACGACTTATATGGTTGCTCACAGCCGTAATAGTATTACCGATTAGCTCGGCTAGCCACTCAGCTAAGTGAGAAAAGCTATAATGCCTACATACCTTCAAAGTCTTCCCTTTATCCACAACGATCATCTTATGACTCAGGACTTTCTGTACAGCTCGCCAAGTATCCATTCTTGTGAAATATGAAATCCGTTTCCATAAAACCGGAATATTTTCCTCAATATGTCCATGTATTTAGTCCAACACGTAATGTAATAACACAAATAACAAACCATGTACGGTCCGTTTACGTCATTTCCTGACCTGCGCGTCCATCTCAGACTACACGTGACTAGATGTTTACGACCGTGAGCCTCTTCTGCTTCTGACGACACCACACACAAGCCAATCGGTGTTTAGGATTAGGCAGTACATGCAGAGACATTGCTGCTACTCCCACTGGCGTTACAATGTAATGTACCTCGGTGGTTTCAAGTCAGTTACAGCGAGGGTATGTTCGCTTCCTGTTTTCAAAATAAAAGCACCAACTCTATCATTATGGTTTTCTTAATAATAAAAGGCAACGGGTGTTTTATTTTGTGAAAATGACCGGAAGTGCGTTACTCGCTACGGCTAACTTGAGTGGCTCCGAATTCGCAGGAACAAAACTTTAAGCAGATGTTATTTGGACAAATTAGCGACATATTGTGGATCTAAAGGGCTACTTTCTCGCCTAAAAAGGTTAGACATGTGGATAAAGTGGTATATTTACAGAGTTAGAGCTAAAATAAAATCCGGCACCGGACCTGGCAACCCGACTGCTGGAATTACTTTTTGGTTGTTGCGACTACGATCTCGAGACATTAGATGGCGTTGTTCTGCTCATTCTTCATATTCTACCTTTAAGTCTTGCCATCAAGACAAAGCACAGTGGACTTGAGCAGGGGACCAAATGGAAAGCCTCTTGCATCATGTCACTTTGATGTTGAATGTTCATGGAAAAATAGAGACAGAGTAGTTTGCACTTTTAAGTCAGGTTTAATGGAGCCACATGTAGATACACACTTTTTTTCCATGAACAGTCAGTACCACAGACTGTATAAAAATAATGAATGTAGCCAGAGTGATGTCACCAATTGCTTGGAGTACTTTTGTTTTGAAGCCTCAAGTTTGGCATTTTGACCGTCGCCATCTTGAATTTTTGGAGCTGGAGGTGATGAGAAGTGACCATATTTGGAATGAAAGGGTGTTGCTAATGCACTGGACTTTCAATGAGTCTTGTTAGAACGTTGCATTTACAGTCTATGTCCATTAAAACAAAATGTACTTACTGCAAAACTGAACATCTGACTCCTTTGAGGGTTTTTTAATGCATACAAATGCTGACCAAAATTTTACTTTAAAATTTTAATGAACTGAAAACACTAAAATATGGGGATAATTCATGTTTACGATACCTAACCACCATTGTCACTGTGATAGCACCTTACTCAGGTAATAAATCAAGTGAGAAGTAGGGTAATTTTCCCATAGACTTCCATACAGTCAGACTTCTTTTTCGAGCCAGTGGAGTTGTTCCATGCTGTCCATTAGATAGAATGCATGTTTATTTACACATTGGCTTCACTTTTCAGACCCGAAACTACCTGCCTGGTCAATATGTAGTCTGAAGCTACATTCATGGTTTATCCAAAGCCATTAAGTCCTAAGGCAGAAACGTGACTGGCCCATTGTCAAGCTTTATGTTGTCAACTCCTTCTCCCTTGTTGCAGCTTGGGACCATGTTTTCTTGCTTTAATTGAGAAATTAATGGCCCTTTGGTCATGGAGGTCCAGATAATAAACTCATTCACTGTAAATTAATTAACAAACATAATAGTAGACAGTTAGAGGGAATTATGGAAGCTGTGGAATTCTTATATAACAGCTTCTAATGTATAAAATATAGAATAGAATGCTAATGCTGCATATAATGTAATATGTAATGTTATCAAATGAAACAAACTGTCAAAGCAAAGAAGGGTCATCATAGAACTGATATGCATTTGTTTTGTTATATTTACCCTTGTTTCGTAATGCATGATTTATTTCAAAGGAGAATGTTTTGTTACTGCAGGGATGTCAAGGTCAGCTGTAGCTACTGCTGGGAGGGATTAATATCTTGCACAAGGACATTGCAGCAGCCAATGCTTGGAAAACCTGGTGTTTAATGTGGTTCTTCTGGTTCTGGTGGAGGTTATTGGGCAGCAACAAAAGACAGTAGGAGAGCTCATGGAATCTCAACGGTTACAAACTGGACTTGGTCCCACAACAATACAGACCCACACTATGAACTCCTATTCACTGTGCCACAGAATTATAAACATTCAAATTGAAGTCCTCTATATTTTCCTGGACACTTCAGATGTCTCACTCCTTTTGAGGAATGAAACAGTTAAATATTCTCCCACAGATAGACCAAGATGAAAGCAAGGACATATTTAATATTCAATAATTATTGCTTTCAATGTTGTGGCACAAAAGACATTTTACATGTCAATAAAATCAATGGGTCAGATGAGAATCAAGAGAATTTGTGGCATTCACAAATTTTGGTCCGGACCTGTCGTAAAAATGTACCAGGAACAGTCAGTCTGCCATTCTCCACAGAGCAAAGAGCTCCCACTCATTTGACCTGAAATCATAACCCAGACAGAAAAAGGTGTTCATAAATTTCGTTATATTGTGAAGGTTGATAAATGTTCTTCATCAACATTTGCAGCACAGTTTATGTACTGAAAAAGGTTCATGTTTTCAACATTGAAATACAACCATTTAGTCAACTGTCAATTTACTTGCCAAAATATTTTTAATTACTATACTACATACTATACTGCATACTGTGTGGATTTAGGCAAAATAAAGCTATTTTTAACTGCTCAAACTTCCACCTGCTCAACGTTTTGATCATCTTTCACGATCCTGTGGAGAATTTAAATCTTTCAGCTAAGAAAACAATACAAAATCAACTCATAGCTGCATTATTTTCTATGCAAAATGGTCCATCTATAGAAAGTCTGATTATGTAAAAATGTTCAATTCTCTTTGCTTTCATCTTCTCTACAGTCATAGCAGGCTTACTTTGTTTTGGATTTATATGCCAAGTGAACCAGAAGTCACACTTACTCAAGATGATAAATAACAATACTTTCCACTTGACATAAATATACAAGATGAAATTAATTGCTCATATGAACCAGAGAGAAACACCATAAACCCATTACTGATGTAGATTTTTGCTATATTTACTTTTGACCACTTATCCACACTGTGTACTAAATAATCAACAGAATCTGAACCACAAAAAGAATTATGCTACAAAAACAAATGTCCTGAACAAATCACACACACCATAATATTTTAGTCATCAATGGGAACATAGGAAGAGTTCTGGATAGTAGCTCTGGCATGACAGCATCAGCAGTATAGGTAATTAACTATCCTGTAAACCTGTATGAATATGATTGGATCTTAGTGAGCTTGTAACCAATGATGAGGAATAATGAAAGAGTGCATAGCTGAGCAGCGAATGCAAGCGCTGCTTCAGTGCTCTGCCTGAGCACAATGCTCCATTTGTTTTCAATATTAATACAAAAAGGTAACACTGAATGCTATGATAAGCACCATCTGTAGGATTAACCAACATTCTCTCTGGATGCTGGATAAGAACCCCCTCCTCCATTAGAGAGGTCGACTAAAAGCACATAGCTCACTCCCATGCTGCCAGTTAAAGTTGTAAAACCCAGACAGACGGGCTCACAGCTTTCATCACCAAATTGCCTTCAGTCAGAAAACAAATTTGTGATGTAGGCTGCATAATTATATATTGCAAGGATTGCAATGTTTAATATAAGAGGAATAGCAAATACACATGATGTATCCTAAGGTGGTGCACCAGGAGGGTGACTAAACCTTCTAGCCAAAGTGTCCAACTTTTTCTGCCAACCTGCTGTTTGAAAAAATAAGTCATGACTTCAAACACTACATAGACACAGCATGTTGGACATTTTAGGTGTGTATTTGCCTGTAAATAATAAAACTAAACTTGCAGGTTAGTGATAGTGATTGTGCCAAAACATTGTGCCTGTAGACTTTTACACAGCAGCTGTTGCCTTTCTCACCACCTGCAACAGAAAAGAGAAACACATGAGTACTTCCCTTACAGTGCATACAAGAAGTAAAAGAACACTATGGCTTTTGTGAAAGAGTGTGTGTTTGCGTTTCAGTACTCCATGTACATTCCACTGTGTGATATTGTGGTGTGAACACATGTGTGTGCACACTTCTTTATCTGTTTGTTTGATTGATTATCCAGCAGCCTTTCAGCACCTTTATACTTTACTATCTATCACACACACACACACACACACACACACACACACACACACACACAAACACACACACACACACATGCAAACAGATGCATATGTACACAAGCCATATAGGGGGTGAAGGAAGCCCTGCTAACAGCATATTAGCCACCTGCGGGCCAGCCAAGTGCTGTGTAAATACCCAGGGGAGAGAGGGGATGAGCCGTGGCGCCCTGTCAGCCCTAATCTAGGAAGACACCTAATCTCCACAGTCCCCCACGGTGCCTTCTCCATCACTCCCAGATGGATAGAAATAGTACCTGAAGCACTGCCATGACAAGATCACTGCAGGGAATCCTAGAAAATTACCTGGTCCATAACAGGCCACCAAGTCAAGATATGTGGATCAATTAAGATCATCAATTGAAGGTGGAATACTTGTTTGCTGTTTAACCATATCAACAATCATCATATGTACGATCAGTAAGGCCAAAAATCCCACAATATACAATAACTTGATAATTTTGTGACACTTAGGGATCAGTCTAGGCTATCACATTGTAATTCATTTTCAGACATGATCAGGAGAGTAAAATATTGATCCTACCTCTTTGTTTACAAATCTCTTCTCACGTGATGTCTTTCTAGCCAATCAGACTACTCCCACGCATAATATAACAATGTCAGCAATTATTTATTTATATATTTTTAAAATGTGACTAGATTTGTAGGTGGTGTCAAAAAGTCATTAATCTCAAAAAATGCATGTTTTCTGAAAATGAAACATTGACGCTCATTAGTTTTCTTGGTTATATACGATAATATTCGTCAAAATATGATCATTTTAAGCCTGGTATGATACTGTATTTCCCATCTGGCAATCCTCATTCACATGCACTTCAAGCATTAATTGACCAGCTGTGCGGAGGTGAGAAAGGAGCCAGGGTTTGAACTTGCCTCACTAGCTTTTCCTTTTCATTCACTACACAAACTATTTCTGTCACTTTTTTAGAAAGTAAGGAACATCTATGATCTAAGTAAGCTGAATCAATGAATGACAGTATTTTCTTCAGTAGCAGCTGTTGAAAATTCAGCTAACATGCTCCTCTCTTAATACACTGTTCCATCAGCATATTGCATTTAATGCCAGCATGTTGTATTTTATACGCTACATATGATGCACCTAGTGTATGATGCATTTGGATGTATCCGATTGAGATAAAATGATAAAGATGTAGCGAAATATAGATATATGTAATATCCTTTCCAGAATGCACTGCTGTCACAGCTAAGGACTCTAATTGCTGTAGGTTGTACAGTTTCCAGTTGATATCTGTCTGAAATAGGGAAATGATGCCCTTGACAGATCCTTGCATTTCTGTAAGGTAGAGGTAGTGTTAGAGCCAATAAATAATACATTCCTCTGAATATGATCCTTGTTTAGTCATGCCTCCAACACCTAGAATCAGATGTTGTCTGCAAGGACAAATGTTTAATAATTCAATTGGCTGCTACTGAAGGACATCAAAACACACCCATTTGGTTTGAACATCTGTTGAAATGACTGGCCAGAAGCAAGGACTGGAATTGGGTCTGAGCTGAATCTCTACTGAAATCCACTCATTCACACCCAAATGTTACAAATTGCATGGCTGCACTTCAAATAGCACTTGAAAGGTGATTGGGGGAGGGGAGAAAAAACAACAACCAATTTGCATTTTTCAAGTACCGCTCTGGCAGGTGGAGTGCTAATGAACAATTCTATGATGCATTAATCGGGATCTCGTTTGCACATGGCCGTCATCACAAAGTGGCACTTGAGTTTACGTGGCTCCATCAGAAGGGCTAATGGAGACAATGCTATTAATGAGTCCAAAGCAAACAGTTTTTCTCCTGTTGAAGTTCACCAGTTTCCAATTAGGTGCCCGGTTTAAATGTATCATTGTGCATCAATATCATAAAAATGTTCTTTTTTGCAGTGCTTAATATGCATAAAGGGGCTACAGAGAGTGATGAAAGGTTAGAGCATGCATTTTAGGAAATATGATAACCTTATGACTCCCATAATTATCTAATGAGGTTGCATAAGTTTGTTGTGAATAGCCCCCCTCAGGGATGACATCCATACCGCTTGAGGGAGAATACATACATACACTGTAAGTCCTGTGAAAAAAAAAAAAACACTTTATTTTTGGTTTTTATTTTACTAAAGTCAACCAGGCCTCGTTTTTACCTTGTCATTATACATTGTCAAATTTGTGTTCACATCTTCATCCATCATACATAAACAAATTACATAATCTAATAGTTCAGTGCTAACATTCCTTCTCTTCCTTCCCTGTTAGACTGAACAATATGTATTCTCTGCTGGCTATGTAGGACACCTTTTAACCAGTACTGAGGATTGAGATGTCAGAAAGGATTACAAGGTGAGCTGACAATGGCAATGCAAAGCAGGAGACACACACCTAGGTGTCTTGTTGCTAAACATAAAGAGAGGGAGCTGATACATGCCGACCCAGCTTTGACCTTATTCGGTAACCTCTCGTCAAGAGCCAGATGGCAGGAGGTGAAAAAGAAGGTGACTGGTAAAAAGCATGGTGACTAGTGATGTGTAACAAAATAAACTGCTCTTTGCTCTGTAGCAGATCAAGATCAGGAAAAGCTAAAGGAAAGGACATCTTTATTAGTAACAGTAATGTCCTTCTATACAGCTAATAATTGCTCCCACACAAAAAAACAACTCTGTCTATGCAGAGTATACATTTATAATATAATCCTTGACAATGTAGATGCAGTTGGTTCAAAGGGTGTTTTTTATATATATATATATATATATATATATATATATGATACCTATGAGATGTTGTATGCCTCATTTATATGACAACATTCATTTTTCAGCATCAATTAAAGGGAACCCATTCTCCACAATTACTGTAGATGATCAAATTAGATGGAAATACTTATATTGTCAAGTAGTTTACCCTTTACCCTTCTATAAACTTCATCATGGTTCATATGCTAGTGTAACAAAGAATTAAATCATTTGAAATGGTTTTAAAAAACAAATCAATTCAATTAGACAGAGTCAGTCAAAGAAATATGGTGAAAACAACCATTAAGCTTTGTAAATTTGCTTGGCAATGCAAGGTTATCATTGTAATTGCACTACAGTCATCGCACGCTGCATGCATTTCCACCTCATACAGTGAACCATACATTTATGTCAGGGCCATAATATAAACACTTGATAGGGGGTAAACTCTAATGAGTCAACATGGAGAGCTATTACCTGTGCAGTCATAAATGATTCATAGTCAGTTAACTTAGACATGTAATCTAGTTTCTCAGATCATGAATTAGTTTTTCACATTTTCTTTGCTGATCTTTTTTGTTTCATCTGTATTTCCCTGTATTTTCCAGTTTTCATCACCTTATGTACGTCATTACAGTAAAACTATACACAGCTCTTCTCAAAAGTAAGCTATATAGTGTAGAAATAAACAATGAATAAGTTAGCAAACAAAATTCATGCTAATTCATTGTGTACTGATATAAACTGATCATGACAGCACAGAGAAAATAGGCAGTATAAAAGGAACATGGCAAAACGATCGTAAGGCGATGGATACAAATTTCCCAATAAAGAATTAAAACAACATCAATGCCCCATGTGAACAGACTAGATTTTCTGCTTCACTGTCCCACCTCTCCCCTCTGTGGTAAATACTTGAATGAGATCCCAGTGTTAGTCATGTGTCCCCTCCAACTGATGCGCAGTGATATGCAAAATGGCACGGATCTACTCAAGAGACAAAAAAGGAGACAAAGAAAATGTCAAACTGAGTATGCCTGAACTGGGACTGGGGATACAGGGGTGGGGGCATGTTGGTGCCGTGGGGAGGTTATGCTAAATTTGTGTGTCTGTGTTTGTGTTGGCTGGCAAGGGCTTAAGTGTGCAAGCAGATGTACATAAAACACTTAAGAGTATTTATGCATGTGTGCCTGTGCATATGTGTTTGTATTTGCAATTATCAGCTTCATCAGACATTACCATGTCACATCTATCTGCTCTGTCACCAAACCAAGGCATGATACTTAATGCATGGGGGAAGGAGGTGTCTGGTGTTACTGTGGGGCCCTAAGCCGGTTAATGACGCTGGGCACCAGAAGCCCCACAGATGGCTAATCTAACCATTGTCTTCGCCACCCAGCCCCTTCGAGCAAACTCCCATCCCATTGGCCCCCCATGCAGCATGCTACTGTTTACCCCCATTCTAACCAATTCTAATCCTGTTTAGCTACATTCTCAGAACTCTGAATGGCCTTTCCCCCTTACCCACTCCTCTCTCCTTTCTCTTCCCCCTTGCCTTTTGTTTTTTCAAATGATAAAACGGGACGGCTGGGGTAAAGAAGGGCTACAGTTATCTTCAGTTGTGTAAAAGGAGAGGCTGGGCCACTGGGGAAGAGGGGTGGGGGGAATGAAAGCACAAGGGAGGGTGGGAAGACCTTGGAATGTTCAGGGTTTCTTTCAAAGCGAGTTCATGCCCCGGCTAATTAACGATTATGCTTCATAGTTCTTGCATTCACTAATATGCAGGGATGATGGATACGGTGCTGACATCTTCAGCCTCCTGATGCTGCTCCCGGAGCCTCCCTCTCTCTTTCCTCGCATCGTCTGTCACTCTAAGTCCACTGTGTCAATCTGGGCCCCAATCTGGCTGACTGATACTCCCAGAATTCCTTTCCCTCTCTCTGGAGGGAGGTGTCTGAGTGTGAGGAAGGCATTGTATGTTCCATATAAAAAGACCTCATGTCTAAATCCATTCCTCCTATGTGCACATATGCATATCTAGACAACTACATGCACACACACACACACACACAAACAGACACACACTAGCTGTCTGTAACCTCCACCAAAGCGGGAATGTCACAAAGAAGCCTAGAGAGGATCAGTGGATTGGGCCTGTGTGTTCACGTTGCCCTGTCTACTAGTCTTTTCACTTTTGTTTCCATACATATCAAAGCATTTTTCAGTTCTTTTGCTCTGCCTGCTAATATGACACATTGCCATACTGATTTGAATAAGTGGATAAGGGGCACAAAAGCCCACACAGAATAGGGAATGACTTCAAACTCTTTCATCGCCCGCTGAAAAGGACATTGTTACTGTCCGACCTCACTGCCGATTTCCAGAGGCGTTTCAACAGCACGGGGAGATTACAGGCGACGAAAGAATCCACTTAACACGTTTTGTTTTGTATTTCTATTTTTCTTCTCCTCCTATTTGTTCAGTGGTGGACGTACGAACAAGAGGAATTATACGCAAATGGGATTCCTGTCTATCTGTTGCACCCACGTATTGGCACGCTATGACTTCAAAGGCCAGAATAGTGCTTTGAAGTGTAGCTTAAAGAGAGACACCTGTTTTTTTCTTGTTGTAATAATTGTTCAGCACACCGATACTTAACACCCTACCTACCATATGACAGACTTGGATTCTGTGAACATGACTATTGGTCTAGATCACAAACTTCACATATCCAATGACATGGCAGAGGAACTAGCACCAGGAACTTCAAATGATACCCAATTTGAACAGGCAACCACTGGCCAATGTATTGTCGTTAAATATGAGCTCAGCTATAAACAAGGTTCATCTCTTATGTTTAAATAGATTTGATGCAGTGGCACATCATTTATTCAGTGAAACCGAAATTAACCCACACCGGAGATTTGAATGAAGCCGGTGCTTCTTCAAACTTTTCTCTGTCAACTCCTCCGCTAGTGCTGGCCATGCCTCTTTGCTTTCTTTTTTACACTTCTGTGTGTGAGCTGCACCTTGAACCCGGCTCCAGTTACTGTGTGAGAGGGGTTGAGTGGGTGGAGGCACAACAGTGATTGGACATTAACTCGCGGGGAGGGCTTTTCACCTGCCTGGACGGACGGACGGACAGACAGACACACACGCACACAGTGGCCTGTAAAGCATCAATGCAAAATGAATTGCGAAACCGAAAACCTGCGGTCCATAAGGTCGTATTGTACCATTGCATCCCTAGTGGTCATATATACTAATGTAGTGGCATCAGCCTCCTGCTTCTGCTTCTGCTACCATTCTCCCTTCAAAGGCCTTATGAGAAGTAGTTCAGGTAATTTAAAAATCTACTATCAGCCTCCAAGGCTGCTGTCTGTGCTTTTTTTTAGGTGGGGGATGTTTTTCATTTTATTTTTAAATATTCAAGATGTCTTTAGGCGACTTTGTTGTTAAAGGCTTTTCTATGTGAAGATGTTGGGGAAGGTCTTGGTTATGGGGAGGGCCCAGTAAAGCAGGGCTGCCTCAGTTAATCTGCTGCCATACCTGTGACTTCTCAGCCTCGCTTGTGAAGATGAAAATAAAAAGGTATTATGTTCCTGACCTCAAGCCAACCATAAGCGTTCCCCCATACCCCCTCTCCTCTCAATTTAAAACTCTCAAAGCATTTCTCACATTCCTTCTTCTATCACCTTGTCTCATCTTCTTTTCATATGGTGTATGCTTTTATCCAAAGGACCTTACAGTACTAAAAGTGCATGCATTTTTAGCATGGGTGGCACGTGTTCAAATTGAAACTCTGCTGTACATATAACCATCTTCCCCTTTATTTCTTCTTTGCTAAACCATACAGCTCAAAATCAGAGAGACTTTTCCCACTTTTCTTTTCTCTTCTGAATCAACTTTAAATTTGTCATGGCTAATGTGTTCCCAAACAGTTGCTGAATGAAATGATTTCACATCCAGCAGAAAGCATTCAAATGGAGTCATGGCCACCTGACAATTGTAAGTTTAACATTCATTCTTAATACTTTTATTTTAGCTCTGTTTTGTTATCAACCAAAGACATACTGTAGGTCTGTAGAAGCTCAATGTGTTCAATGTGCGTCATGCCTTCACCAGATATGTCTCAGGGGATGTAGCCTAGAGTTTATCCATTTTTTGTGTATAGTGATAGGAGTTGATATAATCACTGACTGACTACCAACAGCAATGAATTTAGTTGATAATTATTTCTTATTTTGGCACCATAAGCAACACATTTCACAGAAATTTTAAACTGTAAAAAACAACTTGAAGGTTTTTTTGTTCTTGTTTTTTTGTGTTTTTTTTACAAAAATTACAAAAACTTTCATTTAGTTTTATTTCTGTTGCTGCTTTCAGATAACATTGGGGAACAAGAAATTACTCATGTCTGCCTTATAAGATTTCATTATGATATGCTCCTAGCGCTAACTCTTCAATGCATTACCACATTTCGCTATCACATATTTGTGCTGTACATAAATGAAAATTATCAGGAGGAATCAGAATGGGTGCCAGTGGATGATAAAATTAATTTCCTTAATTTTGTGACTCCTCTCCTGATAAGGCATTGACTTATGACTTAGGGGGGTCACATTTTTTTACACATGTTTTGTTAAACAATGATTTTTTAATGTTACCATTTTGGCAAACAGCTCTTTCAAAGTTGAAGGTAAACATGCTGGAGATATTCTATTTTAACCTTCATTGAAGTTCAGTATACAATACTCTCTTTTCGACCTACCTCTGTGATTTTTAATGTAGATGTAATGTGTATGTGTGTTTCTCATTTTTCGTGCACAGGCCATATTTATATTTTAAGACATTCTGCTCATTCAGAAATTTCATGAGACCACTCTGCCATTACCTGAGACCTGTAAAAGAGAATGGCAAGTCGGCAGCATCAGCAGCATGAACCTACAATGTGGTTTCCAAGCTGAGCAATGGGAAGCCTCCGACACAAAGAGAAGCTCTGTTTCCCTACTGATGAGCCAGCACAAACTGCCAGCCTCCTCACTGAATCATTCTTCTAGTAAATGTCCTTCACCATCGGCTTTTATGCAGCACAGCTCCCTCGCCCAGACTTCAGGCACTGTAAACGGCAAGCAGGGTCAGAGTAATTGAAATCATTAATCGTATTTTATTCCACTTTGGGGCAAAGTAAGCTTGAATTGGAAAGAGGTAGGTAATGGGTTTGGATAATGTACCAGTCTTTGAGGGAAGCGAATGAAACAATATTGAGTTGACTATTGAGTTTCAAAGGTGGAATAGTTGTAGATCATGTATTATTATGCTGTCATAATAAAACAGACTGATTTATCTTTTGAAATTAGTCTTATACTGTATTGATTTATTGAATTACATCAAAGCCACAATGACATGAAGAGACAGACACAAAAACACACATTAACATACCACATGCGTCGGTATCTCCAAGTTAGTAAAGAGCAGAGGCAAAAAAGTAATAACTTAATCACCATATTGAATTATTATAGGACATATGATCACAGTCTCATCAAAATCAACAAATCATTACCATCTGTTTAACTGCAGCAGTATCATATGTGTGAAGCAGACAGGGCTTAAGTGCAAAGGTGAGTGTCTGGTTGATTGCACGCATAGAACAGAACACCTAGGGGTGCAAGGGCACAATAAGTCCTGTAACCTCAGCCTAATGGCATGCTGACCCCTGGTGCCACACTCCCAGTTTGGCTATGACCTTGTGATGTTACCCCACTGCTTCAGACAAGCCAACAATTTAACTTGACCTGTCTCCAACCCAGACAACTCCAGTTTCAACACTAAGAGTATGAAACCTCGGCTGAAGACTCATATTATGGTGGTTTACTTATTCTCAAACAAGAATGCTCCCCCTCCCCAACCATAGCACAAGCTCATTATCATTTTTTCTTCTGAATGTGTGTGACGCTCAGCAAATTATATTTGTAGTTTTACAGCTATACATTTTGTAATTCTTTACTACAAACAAGTATTTCAAAATATTAAACTGGAGTTTCCCTGGGCTTGATTTTGACCAGCATAATGTAGGAGCTCTGGGAATAGAAGATTCAAGAAATGGCACAATAGTGACAGCTAACTTATAGTGTACTTATAACTATACTGTAACCGCCACAAGTCAGCCTGGCTTGGTCACAGGGCTGTGTTATGCAGGTGGATAATATGATTATCTGAGGTGTGTTTCACTGCATATTGATTCCAAATGTGTTTCTTTTTTTTTTGTTGCATATCTTCCTTATTTTCATTTGACCCTTTTGTTTTCTAGATGGGGGACAAAGGTGTCAAACACTTTCTGTTGCCTCCACATCACTAAAATCAGTACATGAAACTATTTGGTCTCAAGTATTCTATGTAATATTATATTTGTTTTGTTTGTTTGTTTTCTTTTTCTTTTGTTGCTGTTGTTTAAATAATAACCACTAACTGAGTACAATTGGGCTATGCAATACATCCTTTTTGCAGTGTCTCTCTAATGTTTGATTTCACACATTGTGATGTTCACACATCATGACATTGTTGCTTATAAAACATATATTTATTAGCTTTGCAGTGAGGTTTGGTATGCTTTGATTAGTGGTTGGAGGAAGAGGGAGGATGTGGCTCCATCCTTCTGTTCCAAAGCAGGTTAATTGCTTCAGGACAGGGCAAAACATGCGGGTACACTGACTGTATGGCATGGCTGGGCAAGCTTTATGTGCTAACTGGAGATAGGATTACTTCCCACCCATCATGCCAGCTGGCACACCTGTCCTGATCTAGGTGGTAAGTGGCTTGGGACAGGTTAAATCACGTTCATTACACGGGGTGACAAATAACAAAAGTGGGGGGGGGGGGCACGATGACGACAACATTTGTTTCTATACAGCAGTTTGTTTTTCCAGTTGTTCAGACTTTTTATTTTTAATTCTATTTTGTGGTTTGTTGTTTGTTTGATTTTTTGTACATATTTGCCAAATGGCCTATTTAAGTATTTGGGGCATGGATATTTTCCACAAATGTGTTTATTGATAGTTTAATTTTAAAAAATCAATTGAAAACACACATTTTGCTCTAGCAGCCAATTTAAGAACATGGCAAAAATAAGCACTCTATCCCACCTACTTCTTCTGCTCTATGTAACAACAACTCCCAGCATCCATTGCCTTACATCTTTCTTTGCAAAACTGGGTAAAAAACTATACCTGTGCTCATATAGATCTAGGATATAATGTGTCACCTGTGTTATGTGGTTTTTGTTTTTGGCAAATCTGAAGTTGTTAGTCACTGCTGTGGTTTTGTTGTATTGCACTTTCCAGAGACCAGTGATCTGTGGATGTGTGGGTGGTGCTAAGAAATCATCAGTTTGCTCTTGATGAGTTTTTGACTTTCTGTTTTCTTCTGCTTGTATTAAGTGTGATGGTGTCTTTTCTGATGAGCTGAAAACTGCTTAAGAAATATTATGCATATTACTGTACCATATTGATGTGCATATTTTTGACAGATTGTTCACAAAGTGCTGCTCACAGATTTGTTTTCTTTAATCCAGACTCAGCTGGTTGAATATATCACCAATGAATAATAAAGAATAATATTATTTGATACTATTAAATTAAACAGATTGATGACAAATGTTCTGACTGCCAGATCCTTGGCCAGCAAAGTACTAAATAACCTCAAAAACTTTGAAAACTCATATCAATTTAATTTAATTTTTACTGATCTTAGGTGAATATAAATTATTTTTAAAACGTATTCAAAAAGACATTCAATCCTTCACAAGGTTAAATGTTTTTTTATGCATGTGACTGATGAACCCCATCATATTGTAATGACTTCTCTACAAAGTAATCCGAATAGCTTTTCTTCCTAACAGCAATTATCTGACTAAACCCCTTCCAAGAGGTGTATGAACCCATTTTGTGGCCTGATTGAAAGCTATTCATCACAGCTGGCAGTCTCCTCACTTCTGTATTGTGCATGTACATGTATTACATCTCAGTCCTCAAAAAGCTTTTTAGATTTCAAATGAAAACATAAAGGACTACTACTCAAGCCAACTTAAAGGCCAACTTTTATTTTTAATGTGATAAACACTCAGTAATCAGAAAATTAATACAAACTAAGTGATTTTGGATGTATTGATGGTGGCAGTAGAAATGTTAAGCTGTAGCTCTCTCTTTTTCGTATACACTACCAATCCATTCAAATATTGACACTTTGCATTTCATAGCACAGGGTTCCCTTTGGTATGTGTATAGTGACGCACCTAACCTGACATGACAGATGGTTTGTTTCACAGAACCATCTAAGAAGCCATCTTTGGAAACTGTTTGGAAAAGGGCAGGCCCTTTCATAAAATACTAGGCAGCTGATTGGATTGGATTAACCATCACAGTGATAACCTCAACCAATTTTACTCAATCAGATCAGTGGACCTTAGGTGGGAAAGGGCCCAGAGGGAAACACAACAAGTCTGAGGAACTCTGAAATCTAGCAAGCAAGTCTATGTACTTTGCCATGTAGTCACATAAATACTGGTTTCTTGTGTGATATTGTGAATACAGCTACATCGCAAGGAAACAATGCACCAGGCTTTCAACTAAATCCAATGTAAACTCATAAATAATTAAAACTGATAGCCATAACATTAGCTTATTGTATTGTTGAATTATCAAGGAGACTTTTGTGTTTTTGTACTGAGAAATGTTGAGGATATTATTGAAAGAAAACCCAGTGAGGAAAATACCTCTGAACGGTGGGTCCTCAGTTCTCATGTGTCTACATTGGATTTAGGTAAAAGACTGGTGCATCGCTGCACAGATGCCAAAGGGCACCCTATGGATGGATGTGCATGGGCGGCAGAGGGTTGGACAAAGCATAAGTATTTGATGACCTGGGAAAGAGAATGGGTTGACACTTCACATTATGTTGTTGCCTTTACAGTACAGTACATGCTTATTGCGGTTAAGGTACATTTTACATTATGATCAACAAGCCAACAAGATGTTCAGCTGAAGATAAAACAGAAGCAGTTATGCCAGTATAAGCTTCACTGTAAGTACAGCAACAGCAAGCTGTATGGAAAAAAATTTGCATATATTACCAGTAAATAGAAACTATACAAAATAAAATGTAATCATTCAAGTGAGCATACTGTCACATTGCAATGAAATGCATGGTGTGTGGGACCAATGTGGCCAACAGCCAACATGAACAGTGTGTTGCTTATAGGCTCCATTGATAGCACGCACACTTAATTTCCTCAGTCATGAGTTTGTGTCTGCAGGGAGGATGGAGGAGGATAACAGAGGAGGAGAGAGTTTGTTCAGGAAGCAAAACATGATTGAGGGAAGGAACAGCATGGCTTTGTATAAAACCTACAGTATGTCATGATTTCTCACCAGATCTGAACTCAATTTAGCAAACATGACCACTCTTTGACCCTCAGAGCAGGGGGCAGATGGTGATGAGGATTAAAATGAAGGAAACAGACGAAGGAGGACATGGTGGATGAAAAAGGAAAGAGGAAACAAGAAAGGAGGATAGTAGTGAGAAATTAGCGTCCCTTTTAGAGCCTAGCTGTGTTTTTTCAGGTTTCTATATGCTATAACAAAGACATATTACCATAATCACAGTTTGTCTCCACTATCACCAAATCGATTCAATTCCCCTCCACTGTTCTCAAAGTCCTTTGGGAAAAACATCAGTACCTGTGTGTTCAAGGTGAACCAAGTACACTCCTGTGTGCAGGCATGCATGCTTGTGCATGCGCATTGTGTGTGTGTGTGTGTGTGTGTGTGTGTGTGTGTGTGTTTGTGTGTGTGTGTGTGTGTGTGTGTGTGTTTGTGTGTGTGTGTGTGTGTGTGTGTGTGTGTGTGTGTGTGTGTAGAAAGAGAATGTTCACTGGCAAAGGCAATAAAGTCTGGCAATAATCACCAGTCCATTGAGAGGCTGTATGTCCTGAGGAAAAATCAGCTAAGCCAGTAACCACATAGACATTATTTCAACTACACACAGTGGTAAGTTAACAGAAAGAGAATTGAGCTTTTGACCAGAGGGTTGGCAGTTCAAACCAATTTGGAAAGTCTAAACAGGAAGGTGTACGAGATGTCTGTTTTCCTCTAAAACTCACCCAGTAATTACTATTTTTCTGCCCTTGAGCAAGGAGATATGACCCCCTAAGTGCTATAAGGGGAGCAATTTAGCAGCCAGAGGCACAAAAATAGTGTATGCGGGTCAGCTAATGGGTGTATAAAATTTACTACTTAAAGAAAAATCTATACAATCACACTTTGGCACCGAAGCAAACGTTTGTAATTTGGGCATTTCTGAACCTGTAAGATGAGCCACCATTCACTTCAAAGACACATTTCATAAACCATAAGAAGTAAGCACCAAGTAAACATTTTGGTGTCAAAGAATATACAAGCATCCATCCATTTTTGTGCTTATCCTCTAGACGGTCATGGAGGAGCCAGAGCCAATCTCAGCTGACATTGGGCAAGAGGCAGGGCACACTCTGGACAGGTCGCCAGTCAGTCACAGGGCTAATATACTTATAATATAGCTAGAGACAACCATTCACCCTCACACTCACACTTACAAGCAATTTAGAATAATCAATTAACCTAAAATGCCTGTTTTTGGTCTGTGGGAGGAAGACAAACAAAAGACCAGAGGAACATGATCTTCGTTTCTACTTACATGTTCCACTCAACAATAACATTGTCTCCATTTATTAAGACCTAAACAGAGCAAAATGCATTGCAGTGCACAGTAAGTTGTCTTTTGACTAATGGATTCAACTCAAGCACTTGATGTTGGTGTCCTATGTTACTCTCTACTTGCATGTATAACCCACACCTGATTGTAATGAGTGTACATGACTTGAGCACTGTCCCTCTAAAACTCACTACCTGTAGTAGCAGTTGTGGGTTGCAGGTTGTGGACAAGTGGGAGTCAGTTCTAATAAATAATTTACTTAATCAGTCGTCTCACTAAAACACTGTGAGAGAGTCCAAATTTCCCTACAAGGGCAATGTGCTGTGTCACTAGGGAGAGGTTAGAACACTTGGAAATAAAAATCAAGGCAAAATATAAAACACCACATTTTCTCACATACTCACCATGGAAATAAAGTGAATTGGATAATGTGTCATCTTTACATTTGATTTTGTGCTATTAGACTATAAAGTGCAGGTGCTGCTTCTTTTCAGCACAGTGTGTGCCAGGAGTAGTGATAGCTATTGGATTGTGCCATGCCTGTGCATGTCTTCCAACTGGCTGCCATGCCTCTCAGCCTATGTAATGGTTTTCATCACATCACAAAGGACCACAGTATGTGTGGTAGGAGGTGTGCTTGTATTGTTGTTGTCAAGCATGTCTAGATTTTTTAAAAACCTGCCGCTAATCCTTTTTTCTGCTCCCTGTCTGGCTTGGAGGGAGTTCATATGTCAACACAGCAAAACCGTCTCCTCTGAAGACACGCACAATTTTGCAGCTGAGTATGAAAGTAAGCATGAACAGCCAGGGGTAAAACCACACACAGTCTCAGGTGCAGACAGACACACTGTGGTCACCAACCCAGTAATAGTGCAACCATCCGAAGGATGCAAAAATCACAATCTGTGTAGTTGATACTTGAGTTGAGAGCAGATGTCAAAACTGAACTGTGAGATACTAAAAACATTGTAGTTGCTAAACTCCTAACACATCACATTGACCTCAGCAAAAAACTGCACCCACTGAAAATCCTTGGCTTTGTATTTAAAGCTTCTTCTCTAATTGCACACCAATATACTGTAAACATCAAGTGCAGGATTAAGGGGGTAAGGATTAAGGGTAGAATAGAAGAGCAGAACAAACAGGACATCACTGGTGTTAAATTGCTCTTCAAGCCATTTTCCCTTAATGTCTGAAATTTCCTTCCTCTTCTTTCAACTCTTGCAATGAAGTACTAGATAATACTGCTTCACAAATTAGCACATTCTAATCTTATTATAGCAACTGAGTTTATTTGCAGCCTTTGATGTGTGGAGCATCGCTTTTATTTCACAATTTCCATGTGTTTAATATGACGGCTCTAACGATCTAGAATGTAATGAGAGGTAATTGCCGGCGCTAACTATGCCTCTATCGAAAGCCTTTATTGTTCTTTATTGGACACCATTTACACCCTGATAGTGCACTCTGCTAAATTAGGCTTGATGCAAATCTTTGTTAATGAGCGATATGTGAGCAGTGTGTGTTTAGGCTTGTCTCAATACAGCTATTAAACACAACGCTCACTGGTGTAGTAAGAGGGCAACAACTATCCTTAAAGTATGAATGTGTGATTAGTTTCTTCAAATCTGTGTCTAGTTTAACAGAATGATGGCTTCTCTGTTTACCAGCTGTCCTACATTTTTGCTTTCACAACTGCGCTCCTTTTTCTTGGAAAAAGAGGACACATTTTACCCAAGATGCATCACGATCTGGCCTTTGTATGACCCCATCCGCCATGATGCCAGTGTCTGGCCGCGGGCGGGGTCACATATCGGTCATTTTTGCCCAATCAGAATCCTCAGCTTTCACTGACTGCCTGTGACTGGTGCTCCATCTGAACCATGGTGACGCGATTTTAGTTGCGTCGACGAGCGAGTGCCAAAAAAACAGACAAACAAACAAAAAAAAAAGGGGGAAAATAAATCACGGAAAATTGACCAAATATGGGCAGTCTCTTTATCTGTGAAATCGGACAGTGTCCCACTTCTCATCATTCATCGTATTTTGCTGTAGAGCGGCACTTCGGCTTTCCTGCTGCGTTTGCCTCATACTCAAGCGGCACTTTTTTACCATTGCCTTTGTTTCCTGACAACTCCAGGCAACTCGTACTGTTTACAGGTCATTGGCAACGCAGAGAGGTGAAGTGGAGTTCGTAATGAGTTGACACTTGGTTCCACATAAAAACACCTCACTAGCCTTCAAACCCACACAGCTGCAAAGCCCAGAAGAATGTTAGCACATTATCCATCGACCTCCTGTGGCCTCACCTTTGTCTAGCTGCCACCTGACATTAGACTGCTTCACTTTGGCCTTGTTAGCGGTTTTTAGTGAGGTCAAGGGGTAAGACTGGACACCTGATGATAAACATAAATGACTATAACTAGTGTGTGAACAAGAAATTTATTTTCCCACATGAGCTGGTTTTTATAATCATTTATCTACTGTAGAGGAAGTCTGTCAAAATACTACACATGTATATATTTATATATATATAAATGTATATCATTTACAAATAAATCTCTCTCTCTATACATATACATTTATTTGTAAATGATACTAGACACAGTTGATATATATATATGTATGTATATATATATATATATATATATATGTATATATGTATATATATATATATATATATGTGTGTGTGTGTGTGTGTGTGTGTGTGTGTGTGTGTGTATAGACATATATAGTTTTAACAAAGATAATGATGCCATTATGACCTTTCAATACATTCAATCTATTTGTGGCAGGTTTCTATTTTCCCTTATTCGTACCAATATTTTACATTTTCTCTTTTGTTGATTCAATGGTGTGTCTGCGTTAAGTATGCGTTTCATATTTGGGTGCTCCCTGAGAAAATCAGCTTCTAAGAGTCTCCTTGGGTGGCCCACAGGATGACATGCTTGAATAATGAATATCTTAAAAGAACAAAATTGAACAGGGTGTATTATCAGGGGCAATTTCATCTTCTCATTTTTTAATTTACTTTTTTTCAGCATTTTTGATCTATTATTAATATGTTTTATCATTCCTTTTATATTTCCCCATTTATTTCCAATCCCTGATGTGGACACACTAGTAAGGTGATGCAATTGTCAAAAATGATAATTCAGTATTGGTTGTTTCATTGTTAATTGAAAATTCCAGTTTTCAATTAACAATGATGTCTGGCACACCAAAATAGAATTAACACAAATTGCCATTTTGAAATCTTCTTTAAGTTTCATAGACAAAAGGAACCTGTGTTTTTATGTGTAAAAATGTTCCCAAGAAGAATCTCATCTGCATTTGATGTCAAATGTAATTAAACCATGGCCAGGACATGTGCTACATTTCATGACTTGACATGACTTGACAGTTGTGTAAACCCCATATTTGCTGTGGACACTCAATTGTACAAACACTTCACTGAATTTTCAAGAGAGAAAACAAAAATTATATCATTGTTGTCAAGCTTGGATGCATTTTATGTTTGCAAAAAGGAGAGATAAGAAGGAAGGAAGTGGGAACTTCCTCAACCATGTCAGACTGTTTTTCCCTCTGTAAATCAAGGACAGTGGGGAGGACGAGGTGTGATTGCTTTCACACCCAGGAAGTAATCACACCGGACCTGCCACAGCTCTGATTAAGACTGATAAATATCGATGTGCAGTTAATGAGATGTCAGGCAGGAACAAGGCCCTTCCCTTCATGCCAACTGATGACACCAATGGAGAGGAAAAATGACCTCGACTTGGCAATGTCATGACCGTCTTTCATAAGTGCGAAGCACAAGCCATTAATTATCCTTTAGTTGGTGAGCAAGATAATCAATGGTGCAGCTGGATTATTAACAACAAAGAAATAGTGGCCAGCAGATGCTTGTTGGAATATTATACTTCATAATTACGTCAGCTAAACAGAGAATGATTATTGTTAATTTTCATTCAATGGCATGATTTTTACTAGTTACAAGTTCAGACAAAAAACAAAAGACTCCTGCAGGCAGCTGATTAAAAGATTATATGTTTGTCTCCTATTGACTGTACTGCTTGTACAAGTCAACTCCCATCAATAAAACTAAAGTAGGTAAACAGTAACATTTCCATACAGAGATCATTTATGTATCAATTTGCATATGTGACACTATTTTTTCTCTAAGGTAAATAGGCATGCAGCCTATTGTTAACACTGCAGTGAATAGAACTCAGACCCCACAATGACACATAGACAAGTCTACTAGACATCTGCTGAACTATGATGAGGACATGAGTTCAGCAGGGGACTCATGTATGCACTGCTCTGTTCACTGGAATAGTAGTCCCACATCAGTGCTGCTTCATGCTATGCCATATGATTTGTGCATCATGGTAGAGGTATTATGCCCTGTTTACAGTAAATTAAGGCTCTATCTTGATAACTGCAGCAACGAGGACATGTTATCTTCCCACAGCTGCATTTTGATATGCTTGTTCAGTGGCTTCACCATACCTGAAGGTCTGCCATACCTCTCACATCTGATGTATTTCAACCAACTGTCATACTGCCATTGACCATGAACTCCAGGTCACCCTATGGTACAAGGATGGAACCCTGTCAAATATTGTTTCTCTGGCAGACATACTCAGCCCATCAGACAGAAAGACCATGCAGCTGCACCCAAACACTCAACAATAGGATGCTTGTTCTGTGGCAGAAATGGCCTGGTCCCTTTTTTGGGGAAGGGGTGATGTGAGCGGGTGGTCAAATATTTCAGGGGTTTTGCAATAAGATAATCTTTTGTGATGTGCCTTTGAATGGAAGTGATTGTCGGCAGATTTGTGAGAATTCATCAAAAAGAACAACTCCCTGCCACAACACGCATCATTATTTAATGTATATAGCAATTAAATACGAAGCATTGCAATGTTTCACAAAAAAGGGGGGAAAAGATGTATTTATTTATAGTCATGACTGAAGTCAAATTAACCTAGAAACATGGTGCAACATAATTAATGTATTGTTAAAGTAACAGACAAATGCCAAAAACTCTGGGATGTGACAATCAGTTCAATCAGGTCTGTGGGGGTGAGTGTGAGTGCATGTGTGGGAAAGATGGTGGGAGGGAGAGCGAGAGAGAGAGAGTGAGTGGGAGGGAGAGAGAGAGAGAATACCAAAAGCATGATGCATGGAAAAAGTCTTTCAGTTTGGACTATACTAAGCTAATCAAAATGGTGCATTGTCATGGCAGACAGCAACAAGGACTACAGCGAGTAACTTTGTGAAACTGACACTTTACAGATAATTACTGGAAATGCAATTTTGGAAATTAATGACTCATATCATGCATATTGCATATGTTATGCATTTATTTTTAATGTATTATTATTTGGATTATTATTATTATTATGATTATTTATCTATTTATTTTGAATTACACAGGGCCCTTAACTGAAGGTAGGAAACAAATGTGCACACACACATTCACACACACACACACACACATTCACACAGACACGCACATACAGTACTCCTTTGTTGGAAGTATTTGCCAATTAGCAAGTTGTGGAGTTGGAGTGGTAATTAAGCTTTCCAGTCGGCTGGTGTCTGTGTACAGCTTAGCTGAGACAGGTCCGAAGCTAAACGCCTCGCTATTTGTCCAGCAATTATGTCAGGTCCCCATGTCACAGTGCAGACGTGACCAATTAGCTGTGCCAAGCTAAAGTGAAAGAGAGGGATTATGGCAGGAAAGAAGGGAGAGGGTGAAAAAGTAGACAGAGAACGGGTGCGGGGGTGTTGTGGGGAGCTCGTAAGCGGGAGTGTGAGGGATCGTCTGTAGGGAATAAGACAGAATAAAGGGAGACAGAGTTTGGCTTTGGAAATGAGGGGAAGAAGTGGGTAAGGAGGGTGTAGGGGGGAAGATTTCTTTTTTTCTATAGCTGTGTGATCATGTTTTGCATTGATCCTCGTCCTGACCGACATGTGGCTGAGGCATGCTAATGCACAGTGATATTTATGCTAATAAACCGAGTGGGGATAAGAAATTAATCTTTATTGACGTCTCAATAATTCTCCCTTGCATTATATGACATATTTTGATGAAACAGGCCTGCACACAATCAATATTCTCCAGCTTGGAGTAATGTGACACTATGTCAATAGCCGTAGGAAAGTATACAGTCCACTAGTTCATCTTGGCACTGGTCCATATTTACTTCAAACTGACAGATTATATGTCATATGGATCACTGATGGAATACTAGCTATTTGGACAAGTAAAAACAACTTGTCTATGATAAGGTTGGTATATCTCTGGAAACGCATAGTAGTTATGGTTCAATTACTTCTACCTTGCATGGAGTGTAAGTTTTGTCTGCCAAAGTAGTGACACAATGCTTGGGGGAAAAAAAGTAGAGGGTTGTTGTTCCAAATGATGCAATAGGGGAAAATGTAGATCCTATGTCCATGAAATGCTGCTGGCTCTTTGATATGTGGCCAGTGGTCCAACTCAGTCCATTACCTGAGAACAACACTGGAGAATGAGAAGTTGAGGAGGTCTGAGATAAAATTTATTCTGCCTGCTGCAACACAAAAAGAACCACATAATCCTTAGTTGAAACTTCTCCAAGCACATCTAGGGGGGAGCGTTTCGAAAATATCTGCTCTATCCACCGAGACCGCCCAATCCCAGGCTCTGTATTTAATTGGACAGGGAGAGGGAGAAGAGGGGAGCCAGGGGACAAGACGAGGGGCGGATGAGGTAGAATCTATGATCTGAGCATCTTTCTCTTTTTGCTGGAAAACAAGGCTGTTGGCTCACTGCCTGCAGAGATGAGTGGAGCTCATATTAATTAGCTGGTTTGAAACACAATATGGGGAGCTTTTGTGCTGCAAGTTACTGACATAGCTTTACTGTGGATTGCAAACTTTTTGATTTGATTGTGACAACATGTCTTGCAACTTGTTTGTCTGACAGAAAATTAACTCTGTTGTGATAGTAACTTTTGAGACATTATATCTGATTTGGAATGATTCTGCCATATTTTGGCATTCTTTTGGACAGATGCACAATTAAATGTGGTTTTTGACAGCCTAATTAGCCAAACTGCTTTAGAATTGTAGTATTTAACTCTTAGTAAAATCTTCAATAATGGAAAGGAACTTGGCAACTAAAGAAGCATTAGAAATAGATGAACTCTGGGTAACTTCTCCCAAGGATCAATATCCACTCATCGGGTGCCTGTAGCTATAAAGATGAAAGATAGCGTTACAAATTTTTTTTTTTACAGACAGTGTTCACTCTTAATGTCCTCAGGCTTTTCCACGGCAAGGAGAATAATGCAGCCTAAACCTGTCTGAAACAAAACAAATCAAATCAGAGAGCTTTGGATGAAAAATGAACAATTCCTGCTTACAGGTAGACTGAGTACATTAATAGCAATGTGCAGAGTTAAATCTGGGAGTACAGTATGTTGATCTAAAGAAGA
The DNA here is from genome assembly GCF_027409825.1 of Scomber japonicus. Lineage (NCBI taxonomy): Eukaryota > Metazoa > Chordata > Actinopteri > Scombriformes > Scombridae > Scomber > Scomber japonicus. Next base: position 20,642,384 of record NC_070584.1, on the reverse strand, counting down.
TAGTTATCTGAATAGCTTTGGTGCCACTATATCAAACAAAAACTGTTATTGTGAAAGCCACATGAAGTTCTGGTAATGATTATAGGAGTGAGAGACGGCCATAAATGATAAGCAGTGAAATTGAATGTGTTTGTTTTGGACAATTACTTGACTTGGAGAATATGTGTGTGATTATGAGTTGGCATGGCATCTCTTAGAAGAGCATGTTAAGTCCACATTAATTAATTATCAGTTCAAAAGACAACACAAAGACTCAGCCAGGATATCAGGTCACATTTCTTAAAATAATTTAATTGCAAAAGGGTCTTTTAAAAATATTTCTACAAGAATGCATCATTTTTTTAGTAATTTGTTGTGTATGTCTGCACCATTAAATACATCTCAAAGAGGAATTAACAATTGCATTTCTCAGCGCTTTATTCCATCTCACCCCCCATTTCACTATACATGTACAGAATGCTCTCACTTCCTTTTGTGAAGCAGGGCTCTTCAAAAGTGACTAAAAGACAGATGTGGAGTGAGCTTGTTAGAAGACAAAAGGCAAGAACAGTACTGTATATATGCATTTAAAACAGACAACTGAAGCAAGGAAAGTCATAAAGTTGTAAGTGAAGGGGTTGCAGGGAGGGCAGCTGTGTGTGCTGGATGATTAATTGGGGGATGAAAAATACAGAAAGAAAGATGGAAGGAATGTTGGGATAGTCTGAATCCTATTGGCACACGAAGAGATAACCCTATCTGACAAAGCCTAGATTCTGCTGATCAAAATGTTTCTATATAAAATGGCAATCCTGTTCTTCACATACTCACACAAACACACACACACACTCACACACAAACATAACAGTCCATCTTAAATTTCAGCAAAGTGTAGTCAGGAGGATGAACAAAAAACACGAGTCAGTTTCTTTCCTCTCTGTGAACGTAAAATATTAAACACACCCATGAATGTGTGAAAAATCCACTTAAAGATTAATTGTTTGCACTTGATGTGGTGGCAGTTTAATCACTTTAAGATGTGAAACAGCGCCAGTTGAGCTCATCACTCACGGTCGGTTGAGTTTGGTGAACACAACTCCAGACCCCAGCACACCATGTGCACCTCATCAATAGTTAATGCAAGCTCTAAAGCGCTGCTATTTTTCATGAGTGGGCATGTCTGCCATCTGATTGTGTTTAGCCTCCATATGCCCCCCTTCTCTATTTTTATGCTCATCAACTGTGTCTTGTTTGGTACCACATGCGAGTTTGCAACAGTGGGACTTAACTGATTGAATGATTGAGAAGGAGTAGTGATATTGTTTATTCCCAGGAGACTTTCACTAAGAGTGAGCTTCTGATGTCATTACTTCTCCCCTTCTGTCGTCTCCAAATGTGGACTGTATCATGTTTTTCCAATCAAAATGGTGTTTCATTTTGAGATAAACTAACGTAATCTGCAGAAGAGTACCTAGAAAATCTGTTTGCTCATCCAACAGGCACTTTCAACACTTTCTAATCATGGTAACAAACCATTTCTTCTCCCATACCAATGCCTCAGATTCTCTGACACAGGATCAAAACTGACAAGTTGATGAAAATCATTTGGGATTTGAGACTTATTTACTGTATAGTTTAACAGTAAGTACACAACTATTGGTATCATTACTTGATTGTGTACTACAACTGTAAAAGTTTAGTAAGCCCTTTACAGAATGTATTAGCAGTAGTGAAAACGTCTGTATGTGGAAAAAGATGAAACAATATAAAATAAGAAACACATTGTTGTTTTGCATAATATCCTCCATGGCTTTTGAAGAGACTTTAGAGAGGTTGACAAAAGTAATATGACAAGACATACTGCATGGCCACTAACATCACGCTATCAGTACACACCTAACTAATAATATTCACATATTGCATTGATAAGCCCCAACCCAAACAATATGGTAACTGTCTGGAAGATCACACCGGTGACGCAGCCATATTCCTTAATCCCATACCTTCAAACACTCCTCTATGAGAAACATAAATAGTATGATCTTCGTGATGCAGCTGCTATCATTTAGGATGAGGGGGCCTGCGGATTTTGGTAGTGTGCATGCCAGGGCTGTTGATCCTGCACTGTACTAATCATGCAGCAGGCTGAGCTGAGACAGGATGATTGCAGGCCAGACAGGAAATGAAGAGAGATAATGACAGGTCATCCCGCCGTATGTCTGCGCTCGCTGCATGCTCGTATCTTTGCAAAGCCAGATTGGCTGCTGCATTAATCGACCTGACAGACAAAGACCAGTAGGTTTCTCTTCTGACAGCTCTGGGTTCTCTGATGAGAGTCCTGTTTCAGGGAAGTAAACTGCAGGTCCTGTGTTGGAGCTCTGCCTCTGGGATGATTGAAATAATTGGCAGTTAGGCTGACTAGACCATCTCTTTAACAACTACTTAACAGTCCTACATATAATGGGTTGGGAGGATCCCATTGTTGAAGGTGATGGTCAATTAGTAAAATTAAAACAAATGTAAACCACAGGGATGCATTTGAGTTGTTTGCAGGAGGTTTTGGAGTTGAAAAATGTTCCTGGAAGACAATTAGTAACAGCTCAGTGCTTTACAAATGCTCTTTATAATGAGAGTGAGAATGGATTGGGGAACCTTAATATTCAACTTGCTTAAACAGACCTTCACAGACACTCACACAACAATGGACAAGGAGCAAAAGGGCAGCATGTGGCTGTAGGTCTGATTTAAACACTATTACCCGTGGTCTAACCATTGCTATTATACTACTCTTCTATACTCTCTTTCTCTCTTTCTTCTTCCTTTGCACTGTTAATTTTTACTGTGACCAAACATTTCACAACGACACTTCCATTTTGTCAAAACACCATTTTTCTTTTGTTATTTCTCGTATTTTTGCTACAAAACATGTACAGGCTGTTTAGAACAACAACAAAAATACAATATCCAATTTATATGCAATTTATTTTGTTTAATAATCATCAATTCATTAGCTGAATCCTCTTGGAGTTTCTCTTCCATTTGATTGTTCCAAGTCCACTGTCCCAAATGGTCTATCGTCCATCTTGGTGGGGGCTGGGGGGTTGGCGGGCGAGGTACAAATAAATACATAGGGCAGGATGTCAAGAAATTAAAACAAGAATTTTAATTATTTCTAAATCCAGATAATAGTAAGTAGAAATTAAGGTGTCCGTCAAGGGTTTCTGCTTGATGCATACATATATGTACATATATATGTATGTCCAGTTCATTTTTTGGATTCAATAAAAAAGAATGTTTAACAGTTGTCCACAGAATATAGCGTAATTGTTTCAGATATATTTGCTCCTTGTCACGGTTCAGTTCATGCGTTAATTCTCCACGGTGGCAAATAGCGGAAGCTGTATTGTACAGTATACTTGTGTGCAACTTCACACACCCGCATGTCCAAACACACTTAATCACACATACACGCACACATGCGCACACGCACATACAAATACGCACACAAAAGGCCAAGTGGTCTTTCTATTGTGTTGCCACAGTCCTTGTCTCCCCTATATCACATGAAGCGTCCAGTAGGGGTACTTAGGTTTGACCGGCCATTTGGAAACCACAATTTTCCCCAAAAAGTGTAAGAAAGCCAAGAAAAAAAAGAAAGAAAGAAAAAGAAAATAACAGGTGTGTGGACTAACAAAAGAAAAAAAAACATGATGTTGAACAGTTGATGAGCAGGTGATCCCAATCTGTGAAACTATCCTGAGACACTTCAGGTCATGGTGAAGAGGTCATCTGGTGACCTGTTGAGGATTTAGCAGCCAAAATAAGTGTCCAAAAATGTTGCTGCCGCCTGTCATCCTCTTGACTTTTGACCTCAGCCCATCATATTTCCTTTTTTACCACCTCACCCTTCTTCAGCAAGTGCCCTTTAGATAACACACCTTCAATATGAAGATGGAGAACAACACACGTGCACAGTAAAACAACTTCAGGGAAAAAATGTCCTCGGTTTCCTGTGGGTCCAAAACGCCTCTGTTTTTGTTTTGTTTTTATACGCATGAACATTTGTTCACTGTTTTTATATTAGAGTGTTGATTCTTTACTATTTATTATGTCCATCACAGCTGGGTTGAGGGGTCCAGGGAAGGGGCTCTTGCATGAGGATCAGTGTGTGACGTTTCAGTTACAGGGCTGAAGTCAACCTCACTAAAACACACATGCATGCAAATGTCAATCCGCACCAGAGCTGGTGAGGCACGCATGGGATATAAAGGGGTTAACTCCTCTTTCAAAAACACACAAATTCTGGTTCAATGAAAAAAGAAACAATGATGAAAAACAAAAAACAGGAACAAGAAATGGAAGTTGTAGCGAAAAGAGAACGAAAAATAAACTAGTCAGAGGCACTGCAAGCCAGTTTCATAGCGTGTAATTGGCAGAGATGGGTCAGGCAGCTAGGGTTTTCCAATGGCTCTCTCTGGCACAGTTCCTCCCCCTTTTTTCTTCTGTCTGGCTGTCCTTCGACTGCATCAGTCTGTGTGTCCTGTTGTTCAGACCTGGACAGGAAGTGTTTGGTTCATCTGTAGTCTCATGTCCTGAATGCTACCAAGAATCTTCTTCTGGTGGCCAGCCAACGTTACCCCTATCCGCAGCAAGTCTCTGTGAAGTAAGAAAAAAGGAGAAGAAAAATAAGAACAGGTGGCTCAGTCATAGAAAAAAAAGTAGGCAAACATCACATGTATGAAGGTGAAGTGCAAATTTCACTTTCAGCCACAAGTAAACACCATCTCTGGTAGAGATGGTGGGAACAGGGACAGGCAAGAACCTTGGCAATCACCCATAAAATGGCTTCCTCGGGGTATGTCAACAAAATGGGGACACTCATCCAGGTATAGCGAATGCTGGTTCTAATGTGACATACTTCTGTTGCCTGGCAGGTGGGCAAGACGAGGGGAGTCAAACAGCCATAATGTGATAGTTAATGATTACAGAGCAAATTTAGCTACTGTTCAGCAGCTGCTAGACTTCACAGAGTCCATAAAAGCCTGCCGCTTAGTGAGTCAGGAGAGTTTTTTTTGTTGTGTAAAATATAACACAGATTACCCAGTTAGTAGACTGTCATTCATACTTAGAATGGGTCTGTGTGTCAGTAAATCAGCTTTAAATTGGCCACTGTTGCACAACATTCCTCAGTACTCAAAATTATCCAAGAAACATTGCAGCAAATAAGACTACAAAGTATAAATGGGTCTTTTAGCCAAGGGATCGGACCAGCTGCAGCTTGAACTTTAGATTAAGTAGAGGGCATGTATGTTGACATACAGTTGACATTACTACACCCTTAAAAAGGCCTGGGAGAGCACACCTGTTTTAGCCGTCATTAGTCAGATGCCATAATCTAATCATTGTGGCCATGTTGGTTTAACACTGTACAATAATATCACGAGAACCTCTCGTTTCCGCTCTCCTGTTTGATTTCCCCAGTCGATAACTGAGGAGAGCGGACGGCGTCTGGGGCAGCGATTAGCTGACTGTTGGGGCTGTGCCACAGTCTGTGTCCTCTCCGTTCAGTCGTGCGTGTGTGCGCACACACACACACTCACACTCACACAAACACACACTCACACACAAATACTGGATAATCTAATATTACACACAGACACTATACTCTCTGCTTGTCTAAATGACTTTGTGGTCCTATCTATTTGAGTACAAAAGTGTGTGCATAAACCAAAATGTGAACAAAGGCACACACACACAAATGCACAAAGTATGTGCATGTGCACACACACACACACACACACACACACACACACAAATCCACATTCATCCTCTCCGTAGCTAAATAAGGGTACATCACTGCTATTTCACACAAATAAATGGTGTGTTTTTGTTTTTTCATATTTCGCCATCCCCATCAGCGCAGCGACGGAGGATGAAATGATAATAAATGGGAACCATTAGAGGAATTACTGGCCATTAAGGGCAACAGAGAGCCACAGTACACCACACCTGTCAGCCTGACCAAATTGAAACAAATTACCCCCACCTCCTTTGCCATTATGCAGCTAATGAGGATGATTTATTTATCATTATAATCCTAATTCATTTATTTGATCATCACTGGCCTCCAATTTCCATGATTTCCATTACATCATTTCCTGTTTGTAAACAGGTCTGGAAGTGGATGAGTCTTCAAGGTCAACTGGAGATTGTAGTTAAGGAACCTGCTACAAGTGCATATTGAAAAATTGTACCGCTGTATTACAAGGGTATACTTGTGGATTATGTACCTGATTTGTCCACTTCTGACCCACATAACTGTTTTGAGTATCATCCTGATAACATAATCCTTGCAATCCAACAGCAAACCAATCCTGATTGGTCAATTACATACCAAATTACAAGGAAAGCATAGAGGATTTTCTGTTTTCTCATTAGTGTTCTTTACACTATAATATGAATATAATAAACTAATTTATATTATAAATATTGGACCACATCACAGCATACTGTATGTCTTCAATGTGTGATTTATCCAGTCAATCACTTTAGGCCTGATTAGCAGAATCTACTCCCGCTTCACTCACTCTGCTGTCATCTGGGCCACCAGGTCAAAGGAAGCAAATCCGGCGTTGACAAAGTTGTCACGGTAGCGGCTCATCTTGATGGCGTCCAGCCAGTCTCCCACAGTGGTGAAAGTGGTATAGTCTGGCACACATCGGTCAAGCAAGGGCTGGGATACCCTACATGGGGGAGGGGAGGGAGGATGGAGACAGAGAAATAGAGAGAGAGAGAGGGTTAAGGTCGTCACTCTACTGCCTCTACCGGCCAACCTCACCCCCAAACGCCCCCCGCTGAGCGCCACCTCTCCATCTCTCTTCTCCCCTCTCCTCTTTCTCCTCCACATGTAAGGAGCTGTGTGCAGGGGGAATGGGGGTTTGTTGGGGGGGCACTTTTATGAGTGGAGAGACTGGCTGGAGGCATGGGTGGTGGATGCTGGCGCTGCAGCTGGTGAGGCAACATGTGTATTCAGAGAGCAGATGAACCCAATATACTTTTCAAAACTTTTCTTGAAATTGAAATTCACATGGAACCTGATCATATTTGTACATAGAGACTATGATTTGTCATCAAAGTTGTTTTAGTCAAGAAAGCATTTATCTGGCAGCATCAGCAATGTAAGAATGTAGCATTTGCCATGTTTCCTATTTAAACTCTTATGAAATCCTGGACATTTCTGGATCACTCTCTTCCTGTTATGTTATGTTTCTTCTTGTTGCAATGAGATGTAGGAAAAAACAACACAAACAAACTTGAAATATAATGTTAGTTGTTGTACGGAGTTTCACTTAAATACCACCAACAAATGTGGTTTAAATGTGATTTGGGAAGACTGGATTTCGTGCCTCTTTGCTGGTCTGCTGAAATCAAGATTAGCTTAACAAAAGGATGCATGCAACACAATCCCACAGACGTGGAAGACATTTTGGTAAACGACAGGAATAACAACAGAGAAATATCTGTGGAATGTAAACACAGATGTCGCTTACATGTGTGTGTGGCTGCATGTTTGGACTGACTCATAAACCTGTTTTCAAAACATAGAACGAGTGACTCCCGAACCTGCAAGTGCGTTAGACTGTCTTGCCTTTGCATATAAATGTATTTAACAGTGTGACCATTCCTTTAATCAGTGTGTCTGTGTGTGTATCCCTGGAGATGTGTTTTTGTGTGTTTTTCATGTTTCTGCACATCTGCTGTCAGCCCAAAAAGGCAGATTTAAAGAAGAGCCTAACCCCCTGTGCCGATCAGTGCCGCAGATAGAGAGGCCACCTTGGGAGTTTTAATAAAACTGTGCTACAACTGAGCAAAGTGGAGCGGATGAACAAGAGAAGAGGTGGAGGTGGAGGGGGATGACAGGGAGGTGTGGGGAGGTGAAGGAGGAGAAACACACGAGGGAGCAAGCTAAAAGAAAGAGCACCACTGTCTCCCCTCCTCTCTGCTCTGTTGATCCCTGTCATCCATTTTGATGGCATTAGATTCATTAACAATTAAAAGAGGAATGGATGGAGAAAGGGAAAAAAAGGGAAAAAAGGCAAATAGAGGGAGTTAATAACAGTGATACAGAGGCTCCATTGAGTGGTGTAGATGGAGTGATTTTTAATAAGGCCTATGCTTCAGAGCCTAAGGCCTCAGGCCGTTGTTAACGCCAGACGCTGGCTTCTCTTAATGGGGTATTGTTAGTCCTCGTTCTCTCAAGTTGGCTTCAAAAGGTCCAGACTGTTGCTGACCACATGTGAGCCACAAGCAGAAACACAGCAGGGAAGTTGGGTAATATGGTAAGCTAGCTACATAGTGATACAGCTATATGATTCAATGTCAATGGTTGGGTATTTCACAATGCTTTTTTAAGTTGTTTCAGCAGTGGGTGTTGGTTATTTCTGAAGTATGTATTTAAGGAGAATAAGTGAAAAGTAACTGTTGAGAGATATACACAGAAAAGACCCATGCTACTGGTACCAGAAGCCTAATGACACCAAAGACCTACCGCTCATTACACTTTACACCTGTAGTGCATTACGCAGTCATGTCAAGTACACATAGCTAAAAGAACTTTTCATCCCAGACAGCGTTAGCTAACCTCCAGCCACCCTTCAATGCCGACTAGGACGATGGTATCATCTCTCACTCCTCCCTTGTTAGGTTTCTCGGCAGGAGGCCACCTCTCCACTGGCCCGTTTAAAATCTCGTTAGTGGCTAATTAAAAGGCGCTCCCATCTCTTTTTTGCATCGCCTTAATCGAGCTAATTAACCGCAAGCTTAATCTTCTAAGAACGTCACTCCGGTGGCCAACCGAGACCCTGGTTTCCCCCATGAGCCCAACCCAGGATTGTCTGCGGCCCTCCCTCAAGACAGAAAGACCCTGATGCAGGGATAGATAGGTAGGTCACCCCCCTCCCAGTCGCTCCAACTCTGCCACCCTCTATCCTCTGAATTCTTTCCAAGAAACAGGTTGCAGAGAAAGGTAGTGCAGCTAAATGTAGATGTGACATCATTGATTGAGCTCCCCGTTGGCAGAGGAGTAGCTTTAAGGGCTGTATTGAGCGATGGTAATTTGGATTTGCATAAGGGCCTGGGCTACATTTGTGAGAACTGCAGAGTTGTAATAGGAAAAATCTGCACTTTATAGGAGTTAAGAGATTGTTACGGCTGAGTCAGAGTGACTCTCATACACAGTATCAACTTGGATAAGGAACATTTGCACAGTGGAAATTATTACTGTGGTTGCTTTGGCTCAGGTTCAAATGAAATGGCTCAGTCAGTACTCTCACGTCTGAAAAGTCAAGTGACTTCATTCAATAAACTCACGTCCTGTTAATGCAATCTATCAGCAGAGTATAACAGGTCTCCTCTCCTCAAAGATATGACAAGAAAATCTGAGAGGATTTTTGGAAATCAATCTGCACTTAAGCAATGACCATAAATAGACATTATATCCTTTATGGAGACCACTAATCCACCTAATACGGACTTCCAGGAACGAAAAAATGTATTTCTATAATTACTGGCATGATAGAACTTTTGATCATCTATACCTAATCGTCTATAGAAGACATGATTTAATTAGGATTTTCCACATTCTCCACTACCTAACAAAATATACTGTATATATTTGTTTTAAGTCTTTGCTTGACAGACCTTTCAAACTAATGTTTAACTTAATGTGACAACATACTTTTTATATCATAATATTTCAACTTACCCAGTGGATTGTGTGCTGTTGGTGACAACCTTGAGGCTGGCAGCATTGCGGATAAGCTTATCCAGCGTGGCCACAATCTGGGTGAATTTGGGTCGCAGGTTCCTCTCTTTGACCCAGCAGTCCAACATGAGCTGGTGCAGCGCTGTGGGGCAGTCCATAGGTGGGGGCAGTCGATAATCCTGCTCCACAGCGTTTATCACCTGAGGAACAGTAAAAGAGGAGTCACAATCACTTGTAATCACCAAGTAAGGTATAGAGGGAGGACAGACAAGAGAAGGAGAGAGATGGGTAGATGAAAAGAGCAACTAAGGGAAGATAGAATAGAATGAATGAAGAAAATGATGAGAAAGTCAGAGATAAACAGAAAAAAAGGCTTCAAGCTATACATAGAAATGAGGGCCAGAGAAAGATTAGCTGTGAGTGGTGGTTGTAGGCGGGTATGTAGAGAGTCAAAATGTTTTTTTTTAGACAGTGATAGCAGAAGTGGTAGAAAACTACTGCAATTTTCTGGTTTTTAAGGTATAGTGTAATAGCTTATGCAAAATCAATGTCATAGTAGTTTGCTGAATATTACAACAGAAAACCTTAGCTAACATATTATTTTATAAGAAACATACAATATGCATGTCACTTTCTGAACTTACATCCTGATTGCTCATGTCCCAGTACGGCCGCTCTCCGTATGACATCACTTCCCACATGACGATGCCGTAACTCCACACATCACTGGCTGAGGTGAACTTCCTGTAGGCAATTGCCTCAGGAGCCGTCCAGCGAATGGGGATTTTTCCCCCCTGTGGATATGCGAATGAGTAGGTGAGCATGAAATACTGGAGGGATGGAACACAAACACAGAGTCACACACATACAAGAGGGAGAGAGATGGTGAGAAAAACAGTCTGAGGAAACATTGATGCACAACACAAGGGTGCATGCTGTAGAACCCCAAGACCACATACACACAAGATTAGTCACACAGTTACAGGAAATGATATGTACAAACACATGAAGTTAACGCAACAATATTAAATGTGCTACAGATATTTTTCAACATCGATATATCGAATTCATATCAGAATCCCATCATGTAACTATCAAACAAATTGCACTGCAGGCGATTTGATTGGTATCTCATGCTAGCAGTGTCTCTCAAAATTAAGAATTCACTCCCTAATTAACATCAGTGATGTCACCAAGAGGACTTGCCACTCTTCGCTTTGGGTGTTTCTGCTCTTTCTTTGGCCTTAAAGAATAGGATATACACATGTTGAAACCATTTTTCAAACAGCCTTGTTTCATAGTTTGTCATTTTAACTCTAGAGTGCAAAGCTTCTGCAGCCATTCCAGGTTAAGCATTCAAAAATCTTAAAAATCCAACAAGATATCCCAGATATTTTGCGGATATCAATAAGAGATAAGCAGTCATTCAGTTGGAATAATTCAAAATTTAAAATATTTTGTTTGACTGTACTTTTTTCCTGCCTGAACCTGTCCTACAGCAGTATTACCATTTGTAGTGCAAGTAAAAACAAACAAACAAACAAAAAACCTCCCTGTCTTCCCACAGTGGTCATATCATGTGGGAACAGACTTGACACATCTATTTTTTTTTTTAAAACTCATTGTTGTGAACAAGACTAAAATTAACATAATAATGATATATTGATGTTAAAATGTTCCATGTAGCACCTTTAAACATTGATTTCAAACATGAATACACAAGCACATGCAGGCAGTTAGACTCACCAGTGAGCTTGTATAGGTGGGATCTGAAGGGTCATCTTCGAGGAAACGAGATAGGCCAAAGTCTGATACCTTGCACACTAGATTACTGTTGACCAAGATGTTACGGGCAGCCAAGTCTCTATGCACGTAGTTCATGTCTGACAGGTACTTCATGCCTGCTGCGATGCCGCGCAGCATGCCAACCAGCTGGATCACTGTGAACTGCCCGTCATTGAGCTGGCAAAGGAAATGAGAGAATGACAAGGATAAATTGGATTGTAGATCAAGGTTGCATGTTCAAAGGAATGCATGTTTGTCTTCCCTTTACCTGTATTTGTCCTGCCTGTCTTTCTGTTTTCAATGCCTCTTACCGTCTTTGCATCATTTCTTTGCATATGTCCTCTTACCCACGTCTTTCATCTCCAATCTTTTCACATTGTAACATATTTCTCATTTTTGGCTAACCACCCTACCTTCTCTATATCCCTGTAAAACTCCCCTCTCTCTGTCAGACAGTGTACTATATGATGCAACTTTGAGGCAGAGATTCATTAGAAACTGAGCTCTTTATAAATGTCACCAATTGCCTGAATGCAACATTTGTCAGATGTTCATTGTGGGCTTTGCAGCTGAGTTTAAGAAGACCTTTGATAGCTTCAAAGAAATGGAGATAACTAAAAGCAAAGTCGAGAAGATTTGGAACAATACATGTTTTATAAGATATCTGATATTAGACCTTTAATGTGTGTGATGTGTTTGTGTGTGCTTGCTTACCCTTAGGAAAGAGTCCAGTGCCCCATTTTCCATGAACTCGGTCACAATCATCACTGGTCGACTTTTGGTGACCACACCCTCCAGACGAATGATGTTGGGGTGGTCAAACTGGCCCATGATGGATGCCTCTGACAGGAAGTCTCGCCTCTGGCGATCAGTGTAGCCCACCTTGAGAGTCTTGATGGCTACGATGATCTCCCGGCGTCCAGGCAGCTTGAGGCGACCGCGGCACACCTCCCCAAACTCTCCTGTGAGAGCCCAGGTGAGATAGCCAGAGAAACAGCAAAGATGGAAAGAGAGAGAGAGAAAGAGGGAGGGGAGAGAGGCATGACGGAAGAGTGGAGGAGAGTGGGGGAAAAGAGGGGAGAGGGGACAGTTAACTGGTTAGAACCAAGGAGCCAGGGAAGGGTAGCAGGAGGGATGGGACAGGGGGAACTGCGAGAGAAGCCAGGACTCTAGGCCAGTGTCAAGGGATGGTGGTGATGGGGGAGCATACAGTGACTTTGTGCTGTTAAGCTACAGATTAAAAGTAACAGCGTGATGAGTGTGAGGCATGGTAATGAAATATGAGCAGATGTAGAGTAGAAACAAATGCATGTTGAAATAAAAAAAAACAAGGGTGATAGGGTGATAGGAGTTGAAGGGGACAGAGAAGGTAGGGGAAAGAAGGGGGGGGGGGGTTGGTGCTAAGCTTCAGAAGGATCAGTGAAGCGGGCACAGGAGGAGGAGATGGGTGGAGACAGAAGCTTAGGGGTTCTGGGGGTTGCCGACGCTTTACGTTTAGAGTCTACACCAAGCGTGTGCATAAGTGCAAGAACAATTAGGCGATGACAACAATGTGTTTCAACATGGGTGCAAAGGTGACAGAGTGAGGGAAGTATTGGGATAGAGGGCAGGGGATGGAGGAATGGAGGGATGGATTGAGTAAGGGGGACAGGAGAGGAGGGGGACAGGGAAAACAGGGGTTGAGGGTTTGTCACTTTAAAGGCGAATGCTGGGAAGCGACGGGTTTCAAGTAGTAGCCTCAGCAGTAGAAGAGCTGTCGTAGTAGTAGTAGCAGTAGTAATGGTAGTAGCAGAAGCAGTAGTAGGGATTCCCATCTCTGCCATCACAACGTCCTCCATTTTGGCTCAGATACAATGCTAAGAAAACTCAACCTCACTTGGCACAGTCCTGCAGCTTTTGAGCAGAGATATTACTATCAAGTATATCAAATACATGAAATACTTTACTATCTACAACATCAAATGTCAGGGAGGGTTTCTAAAGAAGGAAACACAACCACATCAGTGCAAGGAACAGGGGTCAAATATAGTGATAGTGAAAGCTATCTTGAAGGAAGATGTCACTTAAAAATAAGTGGGGTAAAAAACAGCCAATCCTGGACAAGAAACATTGTAATATTTTATGCCTCATCCAGACAGGATTCATATTTCAGCGGGATGTGGAAAGCAAATATTAGCATGCCCTTTCACAAGTAGATGGCAAATCACTGGAATTGCTTTGCAAAGGCCAACACATTCACCAAGCTAAAACACTTTGAAACAATTTAATGTAAGAGAGCCATAACCTATTTAGTAAGTTTGTGGGGTCTGATGCTCCACATGTATGTCAGTAAAAATTGGTTTGTATGAAAATCTTTCATTTTACTCCATAGAATTAAAAAATGTGCACACTGATGATATTCAAAAGTAGGAAACAGAGAACTATAAATACTCAGGTTATACTGTCAAAGCATAAAGTATATGGGCAGGAAGTACCTGATCCCAACAAATGCAGCAAACATTTTATAATTGGCCAGTGATCAATATTGGAAGGATGTAAAAAAAAAAACACGCACACATGGGCATGATTAAGCGCTTCCCCAGAGAAATGAATCTTGTCTGTATGGGGCTGAAATCATTCATTGTCCAAAATCTGCTTTCATTAGATTAAAGAAGATGTTTTATCAATTAGAGTTAGTTTACTGCTATAGTATAATAATATGCAATTATTATTATAATTTTGCACAGCAGCTCTCCTGCTCCAGGATTGGGCTCAAAATGTATTTAAGGACACAGGTTTAACAATAATCCATTACACAAAAAGTGTTACAACTACTTGCACATGGTATAGAAAACAACGCAAGGGTGCTAGGACTGCGCATAAAGCTAACTTAAAGAAAGACAACATAACTAGTACTGATTTTAACACAGGAGAGTGCTGGAGATATCTATAAGACTTGAAAAGGGTTCCTAAGAGGTGACGAGTGAGGTAGGGGAGGTAGCAAGTAGAGGGCTAGCGATGAATTGAGTGAAAGTACCGCTTGGTGTGAAGTCCTCTAACGGTATGGCCTGGAGGTGACTAGCAGTCTTCCCCCTGTAGCTCAGGAGCTTTGGTGGGTTACCTGCGCCAATGACCTCCTCGATCTTCACGCAGGAGACGTCGATCTCCTTGGCAAACTCGCGCACCGCCTCGTTGGGGTCCTCATAGGTGAAGGGGTCAATGTAGACTTTCATTCCCGGCGTGACTATAGGGGATTCAGTAGCAAGAACGGGAAAGTGAATCTTTGCTGCCAAAACATCTTCTATAATAACCAAGTAAAAATCACTTCATTACTGTACTATATCATCAAACAAATTCATGTTATGTGAGCTATTCTTTAGCGGTTGGGGATGCTATGTCATTGCTAAGTAGAAACAGAAATATTGCTGTTGGTGGAATGTGGATAATTCAAAAAGGAGATTTGTCTCAGAAATGTCACTTACTGTACTGCTGCAGTTTCTCTGTGTACTCCGATTCTGAACCATTTCTCTGCTTTCTGTTGAGGAAGATGAAAACACAAACTGAGTCATGTGGACTGCACACAGTAGGGTGCAAATACTGGAAAGGAACAAAGACATGAAGAGAAAGTGGATCCCTAATAATGTCTGCTGAGATGCAGCCACACCACAATGTTGCTTGGTGAAGATGTTTTGTGTTTTTTGCATTGGAAGCAGCACACTGTAGATAAAGATTGTATCAATGCCTGGCAGTGAAGTAATTCATACTTGGGGACTGTAACACAAGTCTAAACAAAAGGACATCATACCATTGTCTAAAGCAGCAAGTGAAAGACATTCACTCTCGGTAACCCCAAAATGGGCAGCCGAGACAAAAGAAGATTCAAACAGCAAGCTCAGCTGTCTCGCCCTACAGACTTTTCATTTCAATTCAATCTGTGTCTTATTTTCTCCTCATGGACTCTTGCTCTCTTGCTGTCACTCTCTCTTTCCTTCTCTCTGTTTCTGTGTCCTCATCTTCCTTAATGTGTGCCTTCTGCAGGGGGGGGGGGCACAGACGATGACAGAGCGAGGGGGCTGGGTTGTTGAAATTACATGTTAATGTGCTTCCTTTGTTGTCTAACCAGTAACCAGGGCAATAATACCCGATGGTGATTTGCATCTTATTTCAAATTCTAATTTGGTTCCGGAATATGCCAAAGCCTTGTGTTTTGTGTTATTACAATTTCTCCTTCTTCTTCTGTGGCACTCAGAGCAGCGGTTAAGCCAAGACCCTGAGAGAGACACAATGTAGCGGTGTGAAAATAGAGGAGAGCAAACAGGCAGTAGGAAGAACGAGATGGGGGGGGGGCAGGAAGATTATTATTTAGTCTAGCGTGACCAATGCCCACGCTTGTCAGCCGCTGCCTGAACTGGCTTGTGCAGGAAACCCAGTGGGTGCCAGTCAGTGGTGGGTGCCAACCTTTCACACATGTATATAGACATACACACACACACTGCATTTGCTGCTTGACAAATGAGTGGTATAAGGATAAACGAGTATGGTTAGATGCAGTTGATACAGTGTCAGACTTTTTGAAAGGTGTGAGCAGCCACTCGCATCTTCCCAGTCAATTGGGCCCAGCAGACAAGGGCGCATCTGGGTTCTTTGTGGTCGGGCAACCACACAGTTGATTCTGAGTGAGGCCATGAGGGCAGGCCTATCAGGCCCAACAGCTGCTCCATCATGCTGTGTCCAGTGAGCAAAATAGCATTTTAGCCAAGGCTGTTTACTATTCACAGATTCAGAAGGCTAATCTGGCATTCAGTGGCCTCACAGGTGGCACAGCAATCCGCTGAGACTGTTCTGGGGTGGTTTGGAGGACATACAAACAAAGTTGACATTTGAAGCTATCTCAGTTTTTTCAACTTGAAGTAAACATGTCTTGTACAAATGTTTCTTGAAGTCCTTGCTGTTTGAACATATTCTAGAAGCCTGGGAAAAGTACACGAGTAAGAGTAAAGTCTCCCATATTGCTCATTCTCATCATTCAAATGTTCTAACTTTTTGATAGGCTAAAAGAAGAATTATATTCTGACCTGAGGCAGACAATAGCGATGACCACAACTGCAATGATGAAGACCAAGGTAGCAGTGGCTGATCCCACGATAAGTGGTAGCTGCTCCTGCCATGACTTCGGAGGGTCAGCTAAAGGGTCAAAGAAAGAAAATAGTTACTTGTCACAAACATACACCCACATTAGCTGTAGTCCATTTGTATTGCCTAAGTCTAACTAAAGATTTATACAATATGTTTCTCACTCCTACATTGAAATTGTATGCTTACATAAGTAAAGCCATACCTTTGTGTTCCTCCGGCCAACAACCTCTGACTAATAAATGTGTATATTAAGACTGTAAGATAGACTACTGAGTTCTTTTGCTTTGTCTGATTAATGAAAAGCACAAGAGAGCAAGACGCTGATACCCTGCCTGATTGCTCGGAAATGGTAGATTTTCACCTAATCATAAGTCATGAATTTTTCAACAAGGATTTCAGTTCATTGAAAAATAGGTAAAGTAGCTTCTAGCTCTATAAGCTTTTGAGCCTCCATTATGTTCATAAGCTTAAGCACAGAACTATTACAGATATTGCTGTGGAGCGAGATAGCCCAATATATCCTTAAGTAATAAAGTAGGTATTGGAGTGACATACTTTGCAGGTTGGTACTGAAGTCAGCTGGACTGCTGTAACGACCGTAGCCAGCCACTGTTCGGGCGCGGACCTGTACTACATAAGGTGTACCAGCCTTGAGACCTTCAATGCGAGCATTGCTCCGTTGGGCAGTCATGGTATGGGCGATGGCCTCACCTTGATCCTGCAGACAGACACGATCACAGATGAAAACAAAATGAAATATAAGTCTCATTCATCATTATCCCCTCTCTGATTCTCTAACCTTCCTGAAATGGCTGATCAATTTAACCATGCAGGCAGGCCAAAAAAGGAAAGCGAGAGAAAGGAACAGAAATTGAGAGAGACAGATTGTAGCTGGTGTGTTAATCTGACGAGAGAAGGACAAGACAACAAGATATACACTGAGTGCCTTTGTTCTCTCCCAGAGGCATGTCCAGTTACAACTTTATGGTTCCCTGGAAAATACAGAAACTTTCAAATGCATGGATTGAGACAGGACGGGGGGTAAGAGGGAGGGCAATAGTGAGAGATGGAATTAGGGGAACAAAAAAGGGCAGAGTATAATGGAAATATGGGAGAGGGTTGGGAAGAGAGAAAGAGAAAAATGAAGGAGGGATAGAGGGATGGAAAGAGGGGAATAAGTAGGGAAAGATGATCACACAAGCAAAGATTGGAAATTGTGTCTTGCCTCGCTGCAACCATGTGTTTATCAGCAGAGGCA
The DNA here is from genome assembly GCF_027409825.1 of Scomber japonicus. Classification (NCBI taxonomy): domain Eukaryota; kingdom Metazoa; phylum Chordata; class Actinopteri; order Scombriformes; family Scombridae; genus Scomber; species Scomber japonicus. The sequence goes on along the minus strand of NC_070584.1, from coordinate 20,624,484 downwards.
TTGTCTTCCACATTTACAGAAACACAGATGAAACAGAGACCATGAGAGTCAATGGAATTGGATTGAATTAGAGGCATTGACTTACACTGCCGCTTACCTTCTCATGGTACTTAATCTCATAATCCAGAATGATTCCGTTGGGTTTCTCTGGAGGCAGCCAGGACAGGCTCATGGTGCTCGCTGTGGCCGCCATCAGGTGAACTGTGGGCACTGCAGATGGAGCTACATAGGGAAAAACAAATAAAGAGAAAATCCGCCTTTTTTAACGTTTTCTGTGTTATGTCTTTTCAAGTTCTATGCCCTTTGTGTGTCCACACAAGCCTAAATACGAAGACTTAGGCTCTAGGCTTTGTGAAAAGCTTTGGCCAGTGGTTAGTATGCAGAACCATTCCTCACTAATGCTCAAATTCTCCCTCTCTGAGTCCTTGGGGAGGGAGAGGGGATGTCTGATTCTCCTGTGACAGGGGAGTCAAACTACAAAACTGATGGATAAGTCTCTGGTACATGCAGTTCCCTCTGGCATATAACATTAGGGTAGTGGAGGAACAAGTATACACAAATAGTGTATATACAGATGTAGACATTTCATACATTCAAGTACATGCTGAACCACTACTACATTTATGATCCTTCAGTGTTTTTCTCTTTTTAGTCTTAATAAGAAATTGTATGTATTATGCACTGTGCATATATACAATGTTTCATCCAAAGTGACATACACATGAAAGTTGATACAACAATCAAGGATCTAGTCAGGAGAGAACAACTTAAATAAGCACCATAATACGAAGTATATACTTATAAATACACATAAATGAACACATGCCGTATCGGCTACTTAATTCATATAATATGCGCACACTTATACAGACAAATACACACATTGCCAGGGATATGGTATCAAACACACCAGCACTCCACCCACATGAGCTTTCCATGCTCTGTTCACATGTGCCTATTAACGGGCAAGTATTGTCTGCCTCCCTGTCTCTCTTTCCTTGCTTCTAAGCTCAGAACTGTTACATACCTCTGACTCATTCTCCCCTCTCTGTCTACTTCATTGTTTTTGTTTCATAACTGTCTCTCTCCAGTGGTACCTTCTCTTCAAAAATGATGTTACTTTTTTCCTATACTCAAACGATCACCTTCTTTAATTTCCTCATTGTTTGCTGTCCTCCACCGCTCTTCACTTTTCATCTTCCTTTTCAGCACTACAGACCAGCATCCCCTCTCTGTCTCCAACTCTTTTCCATCCTTCAGCCCTTCCTCCACAGTCTCTTCATTTGGGTTAAAAACTTTTTAATCCCCAGTTTTTCTTCTTTGATCCCTCCTCCCCCTTGCATTTCCTTTCTCCTTCTGCTGCTTGTATTTGTGGCCAAACATCCTTCTGTTTCTCCTTTTCTCTCTTTGCTCTCCAACCCTTCCCTGCTTCTCTCCCTCCCTGCCAGCCCCAGCCACCCCAGCCCTCCATGTCTCTCTTTCTCTCCCAGAAGACAATACTTCTTAGGCAGATCCCCTGGTTACTCTAGCCAGGGGATTAGGGGCCCTCCTCCGGGAGAAGATGTTGAAGTAACCATGGAGGTGGCCCTTGGGGCTTATCACCACCCTAGTATTTATTTTGGTTGTTAAAAGGTGAATGCACATGCAGGGATGGTCTTGGGACTACACATGGGGATAATCTGATCACAGTTGATGCTCTCTTGACCGCTCCTTTCTCCTCTCTTTTCTGCACTCAACTGACCCGGGGCAACCATGGATGGACACTGGTCCCTGTCAGCCCAGTGCCAGACCCCTCATAAAACAATGAGGGCCTCACATGGGGCCATGTGGGGCTTTGGGTCCTAGACCCACAAACAGAAGGCAATCCTTCAGGAGCAGGAGTGCAAGGGTAGAGGTGAGGACAACAAGGCCATAGAAAGAAGAGGGAAATGATGGGGGATGGGGCAAAGGATAATCCTTGGTGCTGTCTAAGCCTGCCCAAAGAGCAAATTTAACATAGAGACTAAACACATCCAAAGCACAACTTAAGAGCCCTGGGAGAACCAAAACAAAGACACCATCTCATGAGAACACAAGTGTAGAGTAAGCTCAACAATACTCCACAGACCACACCTACGTATCTACCTTGACATTCAATTTATATGGCAAAAAAGCCAAAAAAGTATCCAAAAAAAAAACACATGCTATAGCTTATCGTTACTACCATGAATTATTCTCTACATACATCAACTGAGTGGAAATTGTCTATATAAAAAAGGGATTGCTTCATTGGCCTAGTTACTGTTGTTGCTGTGGGCTGTAGGAGCAGTGGGTTGGAAGCAGTGGGCAGCTAGAATACTGAAGGTTCAACACTTTGAATACACACTGCCTCGCTATTGCTATTTGCAGCGGCGTTAGTACAGAGCATGATGTGGGCGTGTGAAAAAGGTCCCTTTCTAAGCTCATTCAGAAGAATGTCTTCCTTCTCTATCCCTGTTCAAAGGGAAAATATGTAACATACTCCTACATGCAAAAAAGAAATTGATCACTATTTCTTAAGTAGACACTTTTGTGTCTTTTTTAGCAGTGCCCACAAGTTCAATATTGATCTTTGACAAGTAGTCATCAGAATCCAGTGCTGTACCTACCAGCCTGATTTGTGGTGATGTTCACTGCAGAAAACTGAGGTGTATAGGGGCTCTTGTTGGAAACGCCGTTGACTGCCTGAATCTCAAAGCTGTACTGTGTGTGGGCTTGAAGGTTACGGACAGCCACGCGGCGCTGGGTCAGGCCCAGGTGGCGTGGTGAGATTTCTACATTGTCGTCACACCGTGAGCACATTCCCCGTTCAGGCAGGCACTTTTTACAGATGACATTGTAGAAGATGTCGTCACGGCCGCCCAAGTCACGTGGGTCACTCCATTCCAGCACAAGCGAGGTTTCGTTCACAATGGAGATGACACTGCGTGGTGCAGAAGGAACAGCTGCAAAAGGGAGGTAAAGCACAGATGAGATGACGAAAAAAGGGTTTGGAATGAGAATGAATTTCAATTTCCATGCACAATAGTTGTAAATAATTTTGCCTTTTGTGACAATGCAGAGACATACTGACAATAGACAGAGATTCTTATTGCAAAGTACAGTTTACATATCATTACAATTCATAAACCAAAAGTGTTCCTTGTGCTGTGGTATTACTATATTTTTCACACTAGAATTTTTTTTTCTTTCTCTTTTGTCTTTCACATAACAACAGACTCTTCCAGCAGTTCTTCAGAAAAAAAGAGGACAGTAGTTCAAATTTGAATTGCATGCTCACTTCCACTATGTGTATGCATGTATGTGTGTGAAGTGCTGGGGGGGACGAGTGTGAGACTAACTATTGGCAGAGGCTTGGCAATTCTTATCCAATTACCGGAGCCTTATCTCTCACTGCGCTGTGGGAGAATCAAGCCCCCCACCCCAGCAACAGAAAAAAGGATATTCTTCTCTCTTCACCAGTGAATGAATTAGCTCCTACATGGGCATGTTTGCTTTTAATGAAGGCACTGCACTGCTACTAGAAAAAAAATCCTCTGCTTTCTGTCTGTGAAGGGATGGCAGCATTGAGAATTGATAGACTGCATTGGGAGGTGGCTGGGGGAGGTGTTGGATGATAAAGTTTTGGATAACGGTGAGAAAGCAAGCAGAATTGTTTGCTGTCTGTGTGCCATGGTGGGAAAGCGCTCCTGAGAACTGATAAATGTGACTAATGTCACAGTTCAGAAAGAGAAATTCAGGAGAATGTTTACCTCTCATTCAGGATTTAATTTTTATGGATACCAGTACATTTGCTCTGTCTGTATTTTGACTGAGAAACAAGAACACGCAGTAATTGTCTTGTTTTTGAATGAAGTGCTTAAATAACACTATACTGTATGTCATGACTTTGAAAGATGAGAATGCTATCTCGATTAAATAAAGGCTGTCTTCACTTACTTGTGCAGGGAGAATCAGGAGAGTCAGTGTCTGAGCGGTAGAAACCATTTCGACAGGAGCAAACGCTGGCTGCTCCTGAGCTGGCACGACTGTTGGCTGGGCAGGGCAAACAGAAGCTGTCTCCCTGCTTGGATTTGAAGGTGCCAGGGCTGCAAGCTGATGGGAAAAGAGAGAAAGATGTTAAAATAAAGGTGCGAATAACAACTTAAGATACTAAAATTAATGGTTTAGAAAGTAGCCATGGAGCAGTTGAAGGACTGTGTACAATAAAGTTCAATGAAACATTTGTGTGGAGTGTTGGTAACAGAATGTAAAATCTTAAATAGTATACTGCAACTCATACGATTTGAAACACTGTTCCAGCTTAACTGTAAAATGACGATGTAATTAGCAAGTGTTTTTTCAATGTAAATGTGTGTGCATCATTAGGATTGGGCTCTAACACAGCATTGCAGTATACCAGGGTATTTTAAAATCCCGAAAGTACTATTTTCAATACTGTCAAAAATAGACTTTGAGGAAACCTGAAGTTTACAAGAAGCACTAGAAGGCAGCATGCAATGCCCCCTCCGACCACATTGTAAGTCACAATGGGAGAGTGGCGCTGTCCGTATTTCCGCTCGTTGACTCTGCAGGACGTGAAGACTACAGATGAATACCCATATTCATAATGTATTTTGTGTGCAGCTGGCAAATACCTTCATATTACTGTACACCCAGTAAAATGTCAGGAAGGTATGCAAAAAATAGATGCCACTCAAGCCCAACATGCACATGATTTGTTCTTGTCCCTTTAAACCCTCAGGTTTCTGTATGCCTCACTTATGAAGAGCCTCTTCATCAAACTTTTTTGAAAGTTTTTAGCAGCATGTCACTGTTTACCCATGCTCACATGAAAAGACTGTCAACCAAATTTACATACAATACCTTCACAGCCAAGTGATGACACAGGGCTCTGAATTTTTCCTTATGTGAAATACTTATAAACATACACACAGAGAATCAGAATGGCACACATACCAATGTGTACACAAACATGGGTCTGCAAAGATACACACGCACACCATTCTGGCTTCGAGTCACTTCAATGCACTCATTGCTAAGAGGCTTTCCTCTTCGCAAAGTATGTCTGGATTTCTCAACCTTTCATGCCACTTCAATTTACTGAAACGTATTCAAAAACAAACTACGTTCAACATAGTTCAAAACAACAAAACTGCATACTGAATAGGTGAAGCCTAGTTCATTAGATAAAAAACAGAGCTAGCTGTTGTAAAGGTCCAATCTCCATTTATAGCAGCTGTTTGGAAGTTTATAACTCAGGTGATAAGTTGCAGACGTGAAGGGAAACACTGATAGCGGCACTGTGATCCAGAACACTTTGGCAGGCTCCATATCTTTGATAAACTGTCTCATTAAAAGATGAATGAGTTTGCTGTGTTGCTTAATAAAAAAGACGAGAGCAGGTAAGAAAGGCAAAGTTTACAGGGGCCATTTGATTAGCCGACCCACTAGCGCGTTCGCTCGTCAATGTCAAGGACACACTGCTACGTCTGTCCCCCTGAATGATAATAACCACCATAGATTCTGAATTTGTTTTTCTACTCTCTTGGAAACAACCAAGGTTGGAGGTCAAATCTGCAGCCGACCACTTCCTGCTCCTGCTATTTTCCCGGTTTTGAAAGTTCAATATTAGCACATAACCACTAGTTGTGTGAACTGTGTACATTAGCACTGAGTGTATTTGTTCTTCCACCATTAATCAGAGCCAGCCACACCACTGGCTAACAGGAAGCACTGCTTGATTAACAGATAAAAAATGACCTTGAGTTTTGCCAGGTGGGAGAACAACTTTGATTTGATATGACCCATGCAAATTCAGTTCATCCAACACAAAGTAAACTACAAGCAATTTCTCAACTCACAAGGGATGAGAGTATTGGTTTTTGAACATGTTAGCCTAACGAAAGATGTTGAAGGAGCATTCCCATTAAAAGAGGCATTTTTTTCCATGGAAGGGTTGAAAGTGCTGATCAATCACTTCCAGTGAGTAAAGGGGTCATCCTCCTCCTTTCATCCAATTTCCCCGTAGAGGAACCGCTAAAGAATGAGGAAGAAAGAGAGACAAGGGGGTAGAAAAAAAGGGAGGGAGAGGTGGAAGAGGTGGAGGCATAGAAAATGCTAATCCTGCAGGCGCTTTTTTCCCCCTCTTCCCCACTCCCCTGTGTCTTATCCTCTCATGCAGAACATAGAGCTTAAGGAACTGATTAAAATGTATGCTTAAATTGGAAAGTGTGAAGCATGAAGAAAAAAAGTAAAGAATATTGTAGGCGAAAAATGTGCAGCAAATGAGTGGAAAGGCAAAAAAAAAAAGGGTCATCGATTAATATTAATGGGGACATCCTTACTCTAACTCTGGTGGGGTATTAATGAGAGCAACGGCCTTCAGATTAGGAAGGAGTGCGAGAAAGAGAGGTAGAGGCTAATACAGAAAAAGTGGGGGAGCAAAACTGCGATGGAGCTGGAGGAGATACAGTTGTGTTGGAATGTAGACAGAAAAGCGGAGAGAAGAGTCTGTGAGACGATGATTAGAAACAAGTAAGATTGTGGGAGAGGATGGTGGACCAGAGGACAGGCAATGTGAGAAGAGGAGAAGAGAAGATTTATCCCTTGTTTCAAGTGAATCTTGATTAAAGAAAGTTTTATCAGGGCTCAGTCACCAGGGCTTTAACCTTGAGCTGCCAGGAACAAACAAATGAGTTTTCACATACACCATGCTTGAAATTTACTATACTATGGATGGTCTGCCAGCACCGGCCAGTTTAAAGGATAAACTCTCGTCCATATGGGTATTGAACAAAAGGTCTTTTCAGCTTCATATCTATTTACTATAAAACATATGAGCCTTCTGAACCCAGGCAGCAAGAATATCAGGCAAAATGTGCACAAACTGTACACACACAGGCAAGTTGCAATCAATCCTGCTCATCAGTAACCTTGCTTTGCTCCCCCCTCTCTCTCTCATTCTGTTGGCTCCATTTGACCTATGCAACCTAAGCCTAATTTTACGCCCCCATACCCCTCAACACACACACTTGCCATTTATCCTCCGTTCTCCTCCCGCTGTCACCTGTACTCCATTTCAGCTGGGACCTTGCTGTTTAAATTCACCTTGCTCTAAACCTCTGTGAACCTGTCATGTTTTTCATCAGACCTGAAACCATCATAGGGCCTCCCAGCTCTCATAAACAGACACCCTCCCTTACATTTCCATTTATTTAGCAACCAGCTGCCAAGCAAAACTGAGGTCAGAGGAGTGAACAGCCGCCTGCTGACAGTGTCATCTAGTGTATATTATTCTATTTTGTAGTCATTGGATTAATGTGTCAAAAGATACAAGGCAAATAAATGGCTCATAATAATATGGCAGCTGGCCAGTCTAGTGATAGGGCTGTAATCTGTAACCAAAACAATACAGATTCAATCTTTGCAGCAATCTGTGTGTCCACAACAGTCATGTTGCTGTAGGACACTTCATCTAGATGAAGTGTCCTCCAGCAACACCTTGACCCCTTGCCACTACCTCATTGCAATTAACTCTGCATAGACGCATCAGGTAATATGTGCTTAAAATGCAAATATAGCTTTTCTCAGATATAATAATTTGATACATTATTGATTGCCATAGAGAAGTTACCCCAACCTCACCATCCTCCAGACAGGTAAGCTCATAAAATGCTAAAACAAACAGCACACTGTTGTGTAGTTTTTGTAGAGATTCAACATAGGACTTCAACATTTAGTACCCCATTTGTAGTATGACTCTCTAAACCCTAGATTAATCCAGCATCACAAACATTAAATAACAAACTAAAATGTCTGTTATGAAAACACTTACCTTGACACTGAGTATCCTTCATGGCTGGTTCAAAACCGGCCGAGCAAGTGCAGGCTCCCACGGGAACCATCCACTCCCCATCTCCATTGCAATAAAGCTTCAGTGGCACGGACACCTCCAGGGCATTGGGGACACAAGTTCCTGGTGCAATGACCAAGGACGTTGCCTCAGCCCCAGTTGCTGTCTCTGGGAAAACTGCAAAGTTGGCAATGGTGGTAGAGCACTTCTTGTAAAACACCCTCACTGAGATGAGTGACATGCAAGCACCAAGGTCCTGGAAGGCCAAATAGAACCCAGCTTTGGACAGCGGCCCGAAACTTCGGACTTTTGTGTTTACTCGTCCAGATTCAAGCATGGAAAAGCTCTCATCTGGGGCGATAGTGTCCACCTTTACATAAGGGTTTTCCATCCAGAAAGGGCTGGTGGCTGTGGCTGAGTCTGAGTCAGACTCATAGTAGAAGAGGTTGAAGGTCTCTTTGCAGGAACCTGGGATATTAGGAATGCTGTTGCAATCACGTACTGTGAATTTCATCTCCACATATACACGTAGCACATCCTTTCGTGGGATGAAGTCACTGCGTAGCCAGTTATTCTGGTTGAGCTCACGCACATTACAGACTTGGTAAGTCCGGATGGGATTCATGGCATCATCATAGCCACTCACTTCTTCCCACTACAAAGAAAGAAGAAGAGTAACATTAACAAGTTAGAAGCTGTTCATGTTTGTTGATATGTTTGACAAATACTCAGACAATTTGGGAAATACTGAGACTGATTTCTGGAATTTATATTCCCTCAATCTTGGTACACCTTGTATTAAAACTTAAAGAGCTATATTCAGTCACATTGCATCATGAAGCAGGAATTTAAGTACCAGGGCAGAGGTTAGGACCTGGAGAGACAGACATGACATACACACACACACATTTTTTTCTTCCTCTCAGGTATTTTCAGTTATATTCCCTTGCCTTTGCCATGCTATGCCTTTCATCTCAGGTTAGTGTAGCGAAGAAAAGCCAGGGACAAGGACTGCAAATTCATCACAATTACAGCAACCTGTCACCTCCTCACCATAGAGCCACCACAGCATGTTTACCTCATATCTCTTTGGAAGCAAAAGCCACATTGCTTCACAACCAATTACGCTTCAATTATCGAGCAATGATCGCAACGTCCTCTAAATAAAGACGAGGAAAGTTAACCTTCATGCTTTTCCGTTTTTACACTCCTCTACATCTATCAATGCTTCTACGGTACCCAGGGGGTAAATTACTGAGGATAAAATTGGATTAAATTTTCTAAACTTTGATTACCAGCTTCATTAAATTAGTGCAAGCAAACTAGACTGTAAAAGCTTTGGTATGAGACATTGTACTCTAATGTATTTTTCAATCTCAAATGAGGACACCGCAATTAAATCATCTCACTTCAAATAGGGATTATTGTGTGTATAGTATGTCTGTTTGCATGTGTGTTGATGGACCTGCCCTCCTTTCCAATCATTTATTTTTTCAAGCTAAGCCAAGGCCTAGTAAGTTTATTTGCATGGCACCTTTCAAATACAAGGGCAATTCAAAGTGTTTTGCATTAGGCTAGAGCTAAAACTGACCATCAGAGATTGAGAACATTGCTGACTGTATAGTCCATAAGGCTGTCATTGGACTTGCTATCTGAATCCATTCAGATTGAACCTGTGACCTTCTGATTACAGGATGGTCTTTTTAATCACTCAACCCCCATGCTGTCCTACAAGAATAAAACACTTCAGTCTTAAATGTTAAGACTCATCTATAACAAAATTAAATGTCTATGGTTGCACTCTAGGGACAGAAGTTTGCCTGAGAACATTTGAAACTCTGGAAAGGCACCAATTTGTTCTCCAGAGCCAGTTGTTTCCATCTGAGCATCTTAATTAAGGCTGTGATATGGATGTGATGGAGACAAGGCTATTCATCTGAGACTAGATGCCATGAGGGAGAGAGGGAGAATGCGCATAGCTTGGCTGTGGCATTAAACGATGGCCTGATGAGAGGCAAGGAGAAGGAGGAAGCAACTAGAGGGAATCGATAATCACCGGCTGGGTCAATGGGACGGCTAAAAGCATGAAGTGTCAATGGATATTTAGTTCAGTGTAATAAATCACCCAATGCAAAAGAGCGGTATAGCCAAGTGTTTGTGGGTGTGTGTCTGCGGGTGTGTGTGTTTGCACTTAGTCTGTGTGTTTGCGCAAATGTATGTAGCCTATGTCTGTCTGTTTGTGTATGCATGTGTGTTTAGAGAGAGGTCATCCCTGCGGGACACGCACCAGTGGCCAAACACTTTCGGCGCCTGCTTACCAAGTCTGAATGAATTAAGTAGGTCATGTGAAAAAGGGTCAAGTTTCTTGGCATCGATTTTAAACAAGATGAATTGTTATGTAAGATTTGCGATCCACTCCATTTTCCCCTTGTCCTCTCCAATCAAAGCTTTAAATTTTACTTTCAGATGACAATGAGCAATGCATTGGTGACGCACATCGTCCTTCTTGAAGGTCCAAAACTTCACTGGAAGAAACATATTTCACAATATTTTGGCAAAGGTGTGTCTGTTAGAAACACACTGGGGATAGAAATAGAAATAGAGTATATCTTAGATTGTGCAACATTAGAGTTTGAAGAAGTTCCTATAAAAATGTTAATATTTTTTGTCCTGTTAATACTATTGTAACTTGAATTATTTCAAACTAAACATAGCAGCTTTCTCTGTGGAAACTGTGTGAGAGTTGATACAAAGATTTACAATGGAACAAATGTTTTTGGCGAACCATCCTTTTAAATATCAGTAACCTTGATGCCCACTTACATAAACTTGTATCATTAGCTTTAATGCCGTAGCGTACATTTATTGTGATTAGTTTGTTGTTAATGTGAATCTCTCCGAGGCAAATTTTGAGGATATTTTAGCTTGTTTATGACATGTTTTGGCATGCTGAGAGTGATATCCTAGCTATAGCTTTTGGTATATCGTTAATATTGTCCTTCCGTGTTATTCCAGATCTCAGAAGAGCCCTGCTATGAAGTGGAATTCCCCCTTCATCTGCCATCTGTTTTGGAGAATAAATGATACAGTACACAAACACACACACAATACAGAGAGACATACATACACACAGACATGCATGATGCACAGATGCTACAGGCAACACAGACAGAGGCAGACCAAAATGCAGACAGTGAAAGAATGAAGTGAAAGAAAACATGTACACACACGTACACAATTTGGTATGAGCAGACGCTGCATTGCACATATAAATATTTAAAAGTGTGTTCACTCCCATATGAATGGCTTTCACACCTATAAACCAAGGTTGGTGCCATGAATAGTAGCGCCTTTATGTCTCTCATTCACTGTCACAAATGGACACTGCTTATATTTTGTCTGTGTAGTTTTTTGTCTGTGTGTTGTGCAACACTGTGAAACAAGACAGAAATGCTGTGACTCAGACTTGGCTGTTTGTGAGTAGGTCTATTTCTAAGATTTTCTTTCTTTTTCCCTTTTACATGCTGTCTATGTCTCTTGCACTGTCTGTATGGAAATTTCTCTGGATTTTACTTAATCTCAGGCTCAACTACCCCACCCCACCCCCACCCCCCACTTTGCAACTCCCTCAGTATGCAGCTTTGTTTGTCTTCTCAGTCACTGTATCGACTCTTGAGTGCTCATCACCCGTAAAAAAAAAAAAACAGGCTGTGACATTCCCATTACAAGACCGCAAAAGTATACAAATAAACACACATAAAATTGTGCATGAAGACACAAGCAAGACAACAGTGAGGATTGATTTTTGAGTCTTGTGTCTGTGTGTAAGAGAACAATAAAAGTAGGAAAAATACAAAAAGGAAAAGATGACTTAGCGACATGCACCCTCTGTGGCACATTCTGCTGCAAAATAAAAACAAAGAAGGCAGAGGAGAAATTTATCTCCAGTCTTTCTGTTAGTAATGTGGGAAATCTGGAGTGCAGAACTGTATGTACCTCTTGAAAAGGAGAATCTGTTGTGGGTTTGGTAAGAAAAGTAATCAGGAGGGGTTTTTTAGGTTCTTATCCCATTTAGCATTGCTGATACACTGCAGCTTGACAAGGGGGAGGGTCTCAGAGGGATGGAAAGGAAGATGGACAGATGGGAGGAGGGAAGGAGGAAGGGGAAGGAGGGCACGAGAGACTGTGAGGGGGTTTTGCCCTACTGATTGTTTCAGCTGAGGTGGCCAGTGTGTCTTGCTTCATTAGTGCTTAGTTACTTGGAAGTAAAAGAAGGGGAGAATAAGGAGGGTGGGTGACTTCGAACAGCTGGGGTGGAATCTCTCTGCCAGTGTGTTGGGGTACAAATAAAATATAAAAAATGGGGGCCCACTTTTCAAAACACAAGGACCAAGTCAGAGGGCCACACAAAGGCAAGGGGAGGAGTGCTGGCAGTCTTTGAAGTATAGCTGAGGAGGGGTCAAGACTCTTTTTGCTCCTCTTTAGCCCATTGTGGAGACCACATGGGAATAGAAGATGAGGCTGTCACTGGCACTTTGTGTGTGGTAGATTTGGAAGCCTAGACATGCAATGGGTCAACGCCAAGAGATATGTCAATGTTAAGAGGTTAGCTAATGAGGAAACTGATGTTTTTCACATGCTTTAAGTGAAGTGTAGCGAAGAGAAGGGAACATCTGTGACTGGGCGGGTCAGTGAAATTGGATTGCAGTCTATCTTTTTCTGCTCACTAAAAAGCGCATCATGTCGAATGCTAAAATATATCCTGTTAAGTGATTTGCTGATAAAGGTGTGTAGGACTGTTCAACTTCAAACGCATGCAGATATGCTGTATGTATAGGCATAACTGTGCACACACACACATACATACACTTAACACAGAATTTACAATACAAACAAGGGATTTATGTAATCAATTTTAAGTGATTTGCTGATAAAAGTGTGTAGGACTGTTCAACTTCAAACGCATGCAGATATACTGTATGTATAGGCATAACTGTGCACACAAACACACATACACTTAACACAGAATTTACTATACGAACAAGGGATTTATTTAATCAATGTTACTCTTCATAAACACACACACACACACACAAACGTTGTACAGTAAACTCACCCCTGTCTCAGGGTGCGCGGTCCAGGCTAATTCTGTCGTGGCCCACTTTGTGTCCATCAACGTCTCTGTAAACAGAAAAAACAAACCAGATCAGACAAAGAGGAACAGAAAGGAGATCAATAGAACTTTCAATTATTTTCCAGCAATGTGATGAAATAATCAATGGAAGAGATAAGATTGCCGCTTTGACCATAGTTCCTCTCAGATAACTGGGTGAATAACAGCTTAGAGCAATATTAGAATCAGTTAGACAAAGAAGTTATGCGTGTGTGGGCTTGAAGGCGTGACAGGAAGACCTGCAGACAGCAGGAGAGTAAGACAGAGATCTAGGTGGGTGATCAGTGAAGTATTGTGACATTTTATTGCGGATCCTTGTCTAGCTAATTAGCCTCAATTAGATGTTTGCTTTCATACAGGGGAAAGGAAACAACAGTGAGTCTCACTAAGAAAAGGTTTCCGCTTCCCACAGGGCACTGTGACACCCACACACACACGCGCACACACACATACACACACACACACACACACACACTTCACACACTTGATAACATACACACATACAGTGAGTAACAGGTTGTAAAACTCCACAAGATATATAACCCAACAGAAGGCTTGAATGGACCAGGGGGTAATAAACTTAGGTGTCACAAAAGAGGAGTTCTTGACCGGAACAGGGGTCAATACGCTTGAATTGGTTTCACTTTCTGTCAATACTTGAAAATGTACAGACTTTTACACCCGCCTTTTGGCACTCACAGATGAGCACACATTATACACACACAAACACACAAAATGGTGGACAGGGATCTCTCCTGCAAATCCCTTCTCTTCTCTCCACTTTCCACACTTTTGTTTCTACTGGCAAAGGTGCTGGCTTTGTGAGAGCAGGGAAGGAAGACTATAAATGTCGAGTCTTTTACTACCTGGCACTCAAGGTGCAGTATGCAGCCACCGTTATTATCTCAACCGCTGCGCTGTTCTACAAGATAGTAAAAGATGATGAAACGGCACTGAACAAAAGTGAGCTCTCACTGTCCTTGGTCATGGAAGGAAGTGCGAGATATTCAATTTTTCCTGTCTCTTTCTTTTCGTTTTCCTCGCTTGCAGGGGATAAACCTAAAGAAGTCTCTCAGCTCACTTTCCTGCTCTACCATCATCTCTGAGTTTTTCTCTACCTCTTTTATCTTTTTTTCCAGGTAAGCTGACAGGAAACAGGACTTGGTAGCAAAGTAAAGAGTGTAACCCCAGGATTTCACCATCCCTTCTCCAAATACCTGCTGCCTCCATTGCTGCATTCAGGAGCACCAGCGGTGACAAACGCAAACATCCTCAAACTCAAAGATCCAATGTGAATTATGTCTATGTCTGTAGAGATGGCATGCACCTACATCTGGGAATTCCCATTGAATTCAAATGCTCTGAGTGACAGTGTCTCTGACATGACTATGTGCATATTACACTGGTGAGGAAATACAACTCACAACAGTTACAGACAAAGCAACGTATCTTCCTGTGAAAAAAATGGCAAACAATCACATTTCAAAAATAGCTTTGGCATGTTCCCCTTGGGCAATATGGTCTGCAACTGTTGAGCCATTTCATGCTGTGAGAACTGCCTTTCTAGGAGTTTTTTTGGAAGCTGAAGTGAATCACATACTCGCAGCCGCACAAGGTCAAATCTGGCTCATAACCTTTGTCACAAACCATTCTGTCCTTCTCTCAGCTATCAGTCTCTAAAGTTATTTGTGCTGAAATGCTTTAAAAAAATCACAAATGCAGTCTGTTTTGCCGAGAGCTCTCTTTGTAACCAGATGCAATGAGCTACATTTGTCACTTGAGCAAGTAAGGGCCTACTTGTGTTTTCATCTCAGAAACTGTGTCAGTGCCTATTAGCTGCAGGGCTTCCCCTGACTCATACCGTGACAGTGTGTGATTTGGGACCTGTTACCGATAGCTACACAGGTAGGTAAGCTGGTGTGGTGGAAATGATACACCTCTGCAGCCTGGTGTTTATTATTATGTCTGGGCCGTGTGTATGCTACGTTGGCTTGTCATTAGAACTGACCTTGCTGAAAATGACAACATGGTGAAGCACAATGACAGACATGGAGAGTAAGAGAGGGAAGAGGAGGGGGAGACAGAGATGAGGGAGAAAGAACGAGATGTGGAAAACAGAAAGAGAGATATGCAAAACACACACACACACACACACACACACACACACACACACCTGTGCAGTCTGACTCAGTGGTTTGGACAGTGGATCATTCGGGTGTGCGTGTGCAGCACTAACTCTTCCTTTTCTCGATGCATCTGCATTGTTTTACCTAACAAGGCCTGAGCTTGTGTGCGCATGACTGTGTGTATGTGTCTTTGTGGGTGGGTGTGTATTTGGTGCAAAGCTCTGTATTGTGCCCAAAGTGGAGCACCAATCCTGAGTCAATGGGCCAGAGCAAAAGCACTGGGTGACCCCGACCTAACCCGGCCGCTCCCTCCCTTTCAGTGTGAGCCCAGTGTGAGCATGCATGTGCGTATCTGTGGCTGTTATGCTGATTTGTTTGTGCACGCAATGTTTGTGTGTGTGCATGTGTATGTGTGAATAACACTTCGGGCAATACGGGGAAACACACTGCAATATTCATGACCGTACAGCAAATTCAGACACATGCACAGTCACAGAAAACACACACACATAATAACAGAAACAAAACAAACCTGATAAAAATAAAGTGCTATATGCCCACGCACAACAAAACTGTTTCTCTGTCTCAAAACATCAAATTTGTACCATATACATGATAAAGAATGAGAAGCAGAGTAAGACAGATAAAAAAGAGAAAGTCAAAGTCGTTTTTTAAAGCAAACAACCTCTGAAAGCTGCTAAGACCATGCTGGCGGTTTGCCTAATGGGCCTGGCTGAGAAAAAGAAAAGAAAAATAGGCAGCAAGAAAACCAGAAGGACAAGTTCAGAGAGAGAAACAACCCAAGTGTGACTATAAGACCCTCCCCTGTACACAAAAACTGCTCTCATTTGCCTTTTAGTGCTATATGTTTCACTTTGCTCTTTCAAGTTCTTGAAATATAAAATGAGAGAAGGATAGATTGTAGGTTGAAAGAAGAAGTAAACAGAGTAAATAAAGCAAATGGACATGCAAATTTACCGACATAAAACACACATACAGAGAGATTGAGAGTGAAGTATGCAGATGTGGGAGGTAGCACGGGGTACAGATGCAAGGTTGGTTAATCCATATTCCTTGCACACACTTTTTTCTTAATCATTTCTTCCTTATCATCTCTGTGAAATTACAGCAACAATTTTCCATTTTTACCTTTTTCTTCATCACCTTTTTCTTACCCCTCGCTTTCTCTCACTGCGTTCTCTCTCTTTCCTTAACTAGGAAGTGATAGGTCTGACCTCTTTTCATTTGTCTTTTATCTTCGTCTCCCATCCTCCGTTTTGCAAATCTCTAGATCTGTGCTTGGGTTTTCACGCTGCGCTGTGATGGATGTGACTTGCGGTGTACAGGGGAATGTTTTTTAATCTCCTACTGCTTACGAAGACTATTCAATTAGCGAGTCACTGTTTGAGTAACCTGAGGTAAAGTGTTATTTATGATAGAGGTCAAATGCACCTGGGATTAGCATAACAAAAATGGGGGGAATGGCAGTGACATTTGTTTTCTCTGCATGCTCTGATTGTGTGAGAAAAATTGCAGAAATAGAAACAGGCCTGGAGAGATCATATGCAGGCAAATACACGTATGCACGCGCACACACACACACACACACACATGCACACACGCAAAGCCAACCTCTACGCTCTAATCCCGTAATGACAGGGCAGGCCTAATAACAGGGGAGGGCACTGAAGCATTCGTCCCTATGGCCGCATCCAACACACACACACACATACACACACACATATACACACACGCTCATTCACATGCACGCACATATACACACAGCACCCAGAGTTACAAGCCTCTTAAAATTTCTTTGTTCCAACAAGCAGACTTCTTAAAAGAGAGAAAAAAGAGAAGGGTCGAAAGAGGAAAAGGGAAGAAAGACTATTATTGAGGGAGAGGAATGTGCAGTCATTTCACAGAGCTAAGTCCCCAGGTCGCTAGGAGTAGACAGGTGAGGGATTTAGCTTGGATCTTGCTGCGACTACTTTGAGCATTTTAGCATGCTAGACTTTGTTAGCGTGACCTCTCCAGATGACAAATAAAAGATAACTGAACCAAACTCTGTGGGTGCTAAAAGATGTTCCAACAACCTTGGAGATATGCGTGTGGGATGCAGAGCAGTGTTAATCAAAGCCTGTTTGACAACGTGATAGTAAAGTGCAAAACAAAATGGCACCTCCTCATGATAGCATTAATTATTATATTAATGAAACAAGGATTTAGTTTTCAGCCAGAAAAAGTAATGAAAAAAAGCCTTCAAACTCCCTAATGACTTCTTCCACGAATTCCTTCCCTTCAGGCTTCTCCACTGGTTAATTATCTTCTCCCAAGTTGCTTTTGTTGTGTTCCTCTACATTCAAACAGACCAAGCACATGGCAACCTGGCATGGGGTAGCCACTCCATTAAAATACTATGCCGTCTGGTTGCCAAACACTTGAGCCTCTGTTTAGCCGCAGAAACAGTGAAATGTGTCAACATTGAGAGCGAGGACCCCACCCTCAACTTATTAGCGCTATTAGCCTGATTGCTTTGTGTGCTATCTTTGTTGGCCCTGCTTTTGTCATCCAATGCGAAGCTGTGGCAGAGAAAGAGGAAGGAGACACAGAAAAAAAAGAGAGCAGGAGGAGAGTTGCTATTCAAATTCAAATTGTCCAAGCAGCCTTTTTGCCTTTGTGCAGGGCCAGAGTGCGATGATTAGGAGAAGTCCCCTCCATTTTATGGCGAGACCTCCCCTTCAGCACCCACACACACACTCACAGTCACGGTAATTGGTTGCTGTGACATGGACAGGCCAAGGAGGTGATTCCTCAGTGGAATTCCTGAACGGACTTGCCTCCCATGACAAACCCCCCACCCCTCCATCAGCACACACACACACACACACACATATACTTCACCCTGCCAATCACTGTCAGTTATCCCACAATGGTTGTCACACAAGAGGTTTGTCCCGTGTATGTGTGCTAACAGGGTTACACTGTCGACGCCTAACAAATAAGCTCTCTTTCTACCTTTCTGTCTATATTTCTGTCTTTCTGTCTCCTATTTTTTTCTCCAGACTCTAACTCTTGTATCATCTCTCCCCATGGGGAAGTCTAATGAACGTGGGTTTTTGCTCTCTGCATTCGTCACTGGGCCCCTGCCCTCAATTATTTTCCCCTCGTCAAAAGATACCTTGGGGCAGAATACTATTTGAGCTGTGACAGCTCGCTTTTCTTTTCCTCTTTTTCTTGCCCGATGATGCTGGGACTTTGAGATAAATAAACAAAAACAAACAGAATGATGTTCTTTTCTTTCAGAGGCTTTGAGGGAGCACAGAAGAGCAGAGCAGAGCAGTTGAAATGGAAAAAGAGCTTTGATCGCTGCAAAGGAGGACATTGTGAGCTATTGCAGCTGCTTTTTGAAATTACATATATGTGTGGGGGTGTATGCTGCACACACGGTATTGCCTTTTTCAAGAGCTCATGAAGTCTAGTCTAGTTCCTGTACTGCCGATGGAATGGGCCTCTTTGTCTTTACCCCCTTGCCTCTTTTCTTTTTCTCTCACTCCCCCTGTCTTTCCCTCATCTCTTTCTCTCTCTACCCCTCCCTATCCCCTTCTCTCACTAACCCTCTAATTACAAAGCACAGAGGATCTGACGAACAGGTAGCCCTCAGGGCAGCTGTCTACAAAACCAGGTGTGCCTCTTTGTGTGTGAATATGTGTGCATCATATGTGGTTGTTCAATGATTGTGGGATTGTACGAGGTGCCTGTCTGAGTCACTGATGTATACAAATGTAAATGGTTGAAACTGGAGCTTATGATTTCTTTATTGCATTACCACTGTGGCTTTAACCATTGCACCTCTTATGATCGGGTGCTATTATACCAGCCACTAACTGCAGCTTCCCCCCAAAACTCCTTTTCTCTGCCTCCTTATTGTGTGTGTGTGTGTGTGTGTGAGAGAAACATTCTCTTCCTTCTTTTCCCCAGCTTCCTAGTTAACCACCCAACCCCTCACCCTGCCCGAGACCCAGCATTCACAGCTGTCTGTATTGTCCCGTGGGTTCATTGAACGGCTCTGTGTTCAGTTGCTATTGAATAAGTCACAGCCCCTTCATCAACAGTAGTGACAACATCACACAAACACACACATTCACAGTTGGGGTGAACCATTTGCACATGCTTTATTGGCTACTTGCTCTCTGACATAAGCATGTTAGATTGCCTTCAAAATCCAATTCTAGAAAGATTCCATGTGCTATCTCCACTTCTGGTACTGTTCCTTGATCTTATCATCAAAAATGTTTGTCATTGTTACTTGTATATGAAAACACAGATATAATAACAGCACGGCAGTTTCACTTACAGCTGACTGACGTGTTTTCAGGTAAATACCTGAGCTAGCTTTGAACCTGTAACCGTGAAGTTACCGCTTCATTTCCCATACTGTGAGAGATGCACTTAACATTTTGCTCTCAGAAGGGAATGCGAGAGCTTTTGTTCACTGTCCATAACTCACCTCCCTCATCATAAAGATTGTGAAAAGCAACATCACTAATGTCACAGCCGCACAAGTGGACCCCCTTCAGTTTTCTGCAGTCATAATTCAACAGTACAAATACCTGACTACTGTCGTAAATGACATGCTGCATTTTGAAGCCAGCATCATCAAGAAGTGCAAACAGCGTCAATATTTATTGAGAAGGTTAAACTCCTTTAGAATAAGTAGGGATATCCTCACTACATGTTATAACTCCTTCTTCAAAAGCATTTCTCATTGATCCACTCTCTCACAATCTAAATCAAGAAGCATCTCCAGAGTAAAGTGAACACCTGCTCCAAAATCCTCCAGACCTGACCTGACCTCCAGAAAGCCCCCTACATCCAATAAGATCCCACCCATGTCTTACACAGGACAAATGGCAAGCATTGTCTAATGCTTACATTGTTCTTACTTTGCCTGTGGAATAACATTCCACATTTATCTTTATCTACCTTTACCTTTATCTCTGTCTGTCTCTACCTGCCCCTTAACTGAATGCGTGCTTAATTATCCTCACATGTGTGCTGCTTTCACTGTTGATGCTGACTGTTGTGACTCACTAACAAAGTTCTGAGTTTTTCTGAGAAGACCTCATCGCCTTTGTTTTTTTTGGTTGTAGGTTTGTTTTTTTACAGTCATGCGTCACTGCAGGATATAAAGTTTACCGGGCTTCATTCCATACCAAAGTATTCTTTAAGGAGTCATCTCAGCCCATGCTGATTTACGAGACTGAGATGTTTGGCCTTGTCATCTGGAATCTAATTAGGGCATCTGGTGCATTAACTCATCTTTCATTGGAAACTAAGCATGGGGCCACATATTTGCTAAAAATCCTTAATTTACAGTAAATTGGGAGATTTTCACTGCAAACCTCAACTTTAGATTTTTAACTTTTAAACAACTGAAGGAGGTCTTACGATGAATCAGACTTGAGTAATAAACTACCATGTATGTTTCTAGTAATCTTTTTGTTTCATTTTGACCGCTTACATCTTATCTTGGAAAGGCATGTTTCTCATTTGCCAATGAATATGTTAAGGGCATCAGGTCTGCCTGTGTTTAACCACTTCCAGGAAATGGGAACAGAACCAGATTTCTGAAGAAACATGGGATGTTTACATCACCCAACATGGAAACTCTTGCCTCAACCTTTGCCATAAATGAAGCAATTTTTCACTTACTACCCTTCCTGGAAATTCTCCACTTCTCTTTCTATATATTTTACAACATTTCATAATTCAGTCTGGGTTTCGACTCCCCTACCCCATAAAATTCAACATCAAACACTGACAGTAAACACTGCTTTATTATAATGCTGAATTAGAATTGCTGAATCCAAGCACAGGGTGACTTGTACAGTGTGTGCCTCAGCGTGAGATGCCTAGATGCCATCATCTGATTTCCTGGCAAATGACTCAGCCAACCACAACTGAAAAATGCAAACAAGCAAGCAAGGAGCAGGGTCGCCTTCACCCTGAGGATCTGCATATGGAAATACGGATCTCCTTGTCGAATTTTGTGGTTATTTGTGTGTGTGTGTGGTGTGTATGTTTGTATTAGTCAGAGTGAGAAAGGAAGCGAGACAGAGTAATTTGGCTGTCACTACAGCTGTTGATTTCATTCCGTTTCACCTCACGCTCCCTGGGGGGCACCGATACCTGGAATACGATTCATATTTAAAACACAATGTAGTGCAACTGCAACCTCAGCAAGCTCTGATTGATTTACTAGTCCGCCACGCATATGAAAGACAAGCAAATACAGCACACACACGCATGAACACATGTAGGTGCACATTTCAAACTTCTATAAAAGGACTTATTTGACACATACCAAAATAACAAGCAGGCAACACGCCTCCTAACATCAGCTCCATCAGCACCTATCTTTCAACTACACCTATTTATAACATGTACAGTAAAAACTATGTTCTCTGTCTTTTATTTGGGGATGGTTTTCAGAAGTGCATTTTTGTCAAGGTATGTAAAAGATCAAAGCCTTGCTCAAGGGCTACGTAGTAAAAAGACAGGTACAATTCTGACTCCGCTGGTCTGCAGACAAATCAGTGTACAAAGTATGATACAGACTGAAAATAACACTATCTATAGATGAAGGACATTATTGTGCAAAAAATATCTTTTTCTTAAACTATTTAGCAGGGTGTTTTGCATTACAGCAATGGGAAAAGACAGTAAGGCTACTTGAATTCCCTAACATAGTAGAGGTCAACAGGAAGTCAGCCAATGTAAAAAAAACAACTTTTACATCTTCTGAAACAGATAGACTATGTATCTATCTCATATCCCATGTACCCCAGTACTTTGGCACTTACTTAAAGCTCATTACTGAAACAATTGCCTCATTATATGTTCATCCAGGAAGAGACAGACATGAAAAGAGAGGTGGTGGAGTAATTTACTCAATGAGATAAAGCAGTGCTGGTGTTCTTTGATTTACTGCATTGTCTGGCAAAACCTACAGACAGTTCTGATGGCTCCTCAGTGAATAACGCTCAGTTTGCAGGCCTGATAAGAATCATGATAGGTAGCATAGACACTAATAAATATGAAGTGCCTTAAAGGTAAAACTATCTATCTATCTATCTATCTATCTATCTATCTATCTATCTATCTATCTATCTATCTATCTATCTATCTATCTATCTATCTATCTATCTATCTATCTTCAATGAAGACAGTGTTGTGTGAGCCTGTGAGTGTGTGTCTGTCTGTGAGCAGAAATTCACCTGGCGCCTCTGCCTCTCTGAGGGATTTTGGGCATTAGTGTTGCAGGCTAACATTGTGACAGGAGAGGGTCAGGACTTGCTAACCCCATTCCCGTCACATTTAGCATATCAGCTCTGCCAGTGGGGTTTTGGCAGCCAACATTTGCCCTTATACTTCACCTTCAATGACCCTAGTCACATTTCCACACATTGAACATGTTATTTTGTGAGGAAAAAAAGAAAACAGTTATTAGTAGAGTAGCCTTGTAGAAACCCTCCTGGAAATAAAGTGTCACAGTTTCATTTGCCAGGGTCAGTGCATGTCCATCAATAGACAGTCTAAATGTCCTTGAGAAAGAAAATGAAACTCCATTTGCTCAGTAATTGTAAGTCACTTTGGATCAGAGAACTGGGTAAATCTGAATTATTGTTAAAGGTAAAATTACAATATTGTAACCTCTATGCCAGACACAAAAGGCAATGAATGAAGAATGAACCTCTGTGGAAACAATAATAGAATATGTGCCAAAAGGCTTCTGCATTTGCAATAGGTTGCTTCCAAGCCTGATACAGCACAAAGAAAATAACTACTGCATATGGCTTTATTTAATGAGATAATCAAGGGAGAGATGAATGGAGAGAGAAAGAAAAGAAAAAACAAGAAATTCCCAGCTTTGGGTGTGGCAGCTTATGAGAAAAAAAGTCATCCAGTACACACTCTCCATATATTTCAGTAAAAGCTGAAGGAGGGAAAGGAGAAGTGAAGACAGGGGGAGCGAAGTGGGGAGCATGAGATGGGAATATAAAAGAAGAGGAAATATTCAATGTAAAGGCAACAAGAGAAGGGAACAAAACAAAGAAAGAGATGGGAATGAAAGGTGGTGGGGGGGGGGCAAAAAGGTAACAAAGGGGAGCATGAGGGAGGAAAGAACACAGAGGAGAGCTGGTAAATGCTTGCTTGTATTCCCCACAGCCCCTGCGCTTCTTTCATTGCCACCATGTTTTTGGCATGCTGACATGCAGCAGCCTTCAGAGACCATGTGTGAAAATGTGTGAGTTGATGTCTACAGTGTCCTGTGTGATTGTGTGTTCACCTGAACTGTCTGTGTTTAACATGCAGCCTGATGGGAGTTGATTTTTCTCATTGCTTGACTGCAGCCCAGGGAGCCATCGTCTACTTCACTGCTGTCCTTTTCTCTGCTCTTCTCCTCTCCAGCCCTTTTCTGTCCTTTCCCCTCCTCTACTTTCCTTGTATTCTCCTACTCTGCTCCAGTGCCCCTGTGCCAACCAGGGCATCCATTCATAACAGCTTGATAGTTTATGCACTAGACTGTGTAGTAGATAGTAGCACAGATTCCAAGACCAAATACAGTGCATGAAAATGTGATAGCAGCAATGTGCCCTTGGGGAGTGATGCGTGATTTTTTTATGGACACATTTCATTGGTGAAGAGTATAGTATTTGTGTGTGTTCGCAGTTTTGTCTGTATGGGTGGAAGCTGGTGATTATTTGAATGTCTCAGAGGCACTAAAAGCATAAACATGCACAAATACACTCACACACACACACACACACACACACACACACACACACTTTTGTTCAATGGGAGGTGGGCTATTGTGCAGATTTCAAGCAGTTACCTCACAGCTCTAATAGCAGGTTTCAGACAATTTTGTGTCAGCAGTGACTGACTCAACAAACAGAACTCAATCACATGGGAACACAAACCCTTACTGTACACTTACATAATGCTAATGCATACACATTATGCACAATACATTATTTAAACAATAATAACACCAACACACATACAAATAGAGAAGGAGACATGTTATTAAGACTCTCTCACACACGCACACATACAAATCCTGTTTGTTCACTGGGGGTGTAGCCTAGAAAGAGCTAGAACTGGGCATTGAATAAAAGCCATGGCTTTTTGAATGGCTGAGCACCACAAGAAAAAGGCTTAGCACCCAGCTTTGCTATTCTGTTTCAATAGCCACTGAGTCTCACTCTCTCTCTCTCTCTCTCTGACTCTCTCTCACTCTGCCATTGTTTCTCTTAATACAGTCTCTCCTAATATAGTCATCTGCCAACATATCAGATCTTCTTACAATGCACTTCGAACACACAGTATAATGATCGTCAAGTCAAATCAATTTTATTTATATAGTGCCAAATCACAACAGATCTCAGGGCACTTTTCCCATTGATTAGGTCTATACCGCACTCTTCATTTTGTGTTTTTTATTTTGTGTTGAATCTAATTAGAAATGGCTACTTCCTGGTATACCCGGAACAGCTGCCTGTAAGTCTGCAGTGAGGGGCAAAGCCCCAGTGCGGTCTGCATTTTCCGCATGCCAGTGGCTTCCAATTACTTTAAAACAGTTTAAAAAATACTGTGGTGGTAGAGACCAAAAGTCTTTGAGGTTTGCTTTTTTCTCTTCTGCTTCTCCTCGGAAACTTGCACAGACAGAATAAACAAAAAACAGAACCAAAATAGGCGCTGGGGACTACCCTATTAGCGTGGATTCCAACTAAACACACTAAAAGCCGTCTTTTGACTCATCAAGCAACCGCCAATGATTTATGAAAGTGTTGCAGGGTAATTATCAAGTCAATTATCACCGTCTGTCATGTTCATTTCCCAGGTATGGCCTCGTTTACCTGTGAGGAAAAAAACACAGAAGGGAGGGAGAGTGACAGGAAGAAAAAAATGGCAGATGGGGAATTTTAGTAGATGAGTAATTACACTCTACCTTCACCACCACCTCATATTGTCACACCCCCATTCCTCTGTCCTCTCTTTTTAAAAGGAAGGATAAGGAGGAACCGGTGACATGAAAACCCTGCAGGCAGACAGGAGCTTCTTGCATCAGCTCGTTAAGGATGCAGAGAGCTTGTTACAGTTTACCTGCTTGCCCAGTCATTATCCATTCAGGTCAAAGACACAGAGAACAAAAGGGATCTTAGGGCAGTTAAAGTCAGGAATGCAACCCGCCAGGTCAGAGCTCTGTAGGCTTGTGAGTGAGACACTCTCACACGCATACCCTTTACCTTTAACAGCCATTTGAATATATAAACACAAAGATCATATAAAAGCATAGATATCTCTTTCCGAGTGGGGAGTGGCCCTTTACGTTAAACAATAAAATATTTTTCCTTTATCAATGCTCCCTTCCGTTCTCTTTTGTTTTTTCTTTATCTCAACCTTTTGAAAGAGTTTTGTCTTTCACATGTACGGCCACTCCTGTTTTCTCTTCCCTACTGAACATGTGTTTGCTGGCTATTTCTAACTAAGCAGCTTTGGGGTTTCAGTGAAGT
Source organism: Scomber japonicus (assembly GCF_027409825.1). Taxonomy (NCBI): domain Eukaryota; kingdom Metazoa; phylum Chordata; class Actinopteri; order Scombriformes; family Scombridae; genus Scomber; species Scomber japonicus. The sequence continues at coordinate 20,598,729 of NC_070584.1, read as the reverse complement.
ACATATTTCAGTTCACTGAAACTTTAGCAGCAGCACTGCCCTATTGCATAGGTTTGATACACCCTCGTTTATGTATGTATTTTGGGGACCAGGCTTTTATTTCATTTCTGAAGCCAGTAGTGGCAGATAAATGTGTTTTATTTGTTATTTGGCATCATTAGCTTTAAGTAAGAGGTGCAAGGGAGAGATCATTATTATTAATGGCTATTTTGTTTTTCAATATCACATACCCACAAATGGCTGGATGATATTAATCATGTTGATCTGTTTTGGAATGTAGGCTGTCTTATGCAGCGTCTGTGTCTCTCTCGCGTTCCACTCACTTCACTTCAACCGAGATCTTGTCGGACCCGCATTTTTAATCGCCACTGAGTTAATTAATCTCACACTTGGCTGCTGTAATAACTTGACTTGTTAGACCTCCTCTGTGCAAATGGACTTGCCTCTTTAGCAGCTAAGCACCAGTAATGAACCAGCCAAGAGAGAAGCATAGAGAGAGAGCTTCAGGAGCATCCATAAAAAGCTTAAAACATGGCAATGTCGGTGCTAATATCTGCTCGACCTTACATGTACATTACATCCATTTAGCTTACGTTCCTGCAAAGAGGGTTCCTGTAAGTGTAGCAGTACAGAATAAGCTTCAGTTCCCAGATTGCCAACATTGCAAGCAACCAACTGTATGAGAAACTGTGAGCATCAGCTATAGCACTATTGACAGATGCAACAAAACTTTCATATGACCCTAGAGGTATGACTTTAAAATGAGCGAGGTGTTGTATCGCCTCAATACATTATTACCATGTTTATTTTAAGACATTAGTATAATTACCATAATAAACAAAATCACCCCCATGAAAATTGGCAATCTCAAGCTCCCACAATACAATTTGCGCTGTGTTAACACACAGTGATTCCAGGAGCCTAGCAATATAACTTTACAGAACACAGGGAGATTAAGTTTATGAAACAAACAACTACTAGTTTTATATTGCACATAACATGCAGCTATTCCAGTTTCATTAAATACAACAGTTTTATTCTCATACAATGAAGGGGTTGTTTTTCGTTTTCATCCTATGTTTTTTTTTTCTCGAGAATAAGGTGAAAGGGGGAGTAGCAGGACCTACTTTTTAAGGTGAACTTTAGCAAACATAAATGCTTCTGTTCTTCTAGTCAGAATAATTCTACGCTATATAAAAAAGGAAAGAGGAGATGGGATTTTTGGGAAAAGATTATGTGAATCAAATAGGAAAGACAGTGAGAAGATGTTACAGTCAGACGAGAGCCTGTAGCTTTTAGACTCTACCTGCAGCTCAGCTCAGCATTATCTGTTGGTCAGGGATTGGTGCGGTCCCAAGCCTTATTAGATATTAATGTATTTAACCTATGGAAAAACCACTCAATAGTCACTGCACAGAATCCTGGCTCTGGGCAATTAAAAAAAAATTGACGGATGGACAGACAGACATCCAAGGCTGCTGGGGTCCATATGGCAGGGGGCTTTCAGAGGCCCACTTCAATTACATAAAGACCTCTGTGCATTGGCATGACACACAGAGGGGCCCAGACAGCAACACCAGAGAAAGAAAGAATAAATCATACAGCAGTTAGTAACAGACACAGACACACACACACACACACACACACACATATATGTGCACATGCACTGATGTAGTCAGACTGGCAGGGACACAAGTGCCAAAATGCAGAGGCTTCACACACACACACACACCCGCACACACACACACACACACACACGCTGCACTAACTGGGCACAGGCACAGACAAAATACCCTCTCTGTCTTTCTCTAACACACACATACACAAACAGAACCTCATCCTGTCATTGTCTTAGTGAAATGGATGTCTAAATAATCGACCATGATTGCAGAACAACTTGCATCGCTGATCCACGCTCAAGACCCTCACACAATATGCAGCAAGTCCACTCAACTCAAAAACCAGCCAAGTGGCCTAGAGTTTTTCATGCCTGACTCCACTTCCATCTGAAGGTGTCCTGTTGTCCCTAAAGCCCCTAAACGGCTACATAAATCTAAGTGAAAGATGCTAGTCATACATCACAATGAGGTAGGGTTAGAGTAGGGGGAAGGAACTCCATTCAAACAGGAAGTGATGTAGTTTGAAGTTTCATGGTTTGGCTGAATGATTAGGATGACAAATAGGTTTAGCAAGGGAAATGTGAGCTCTGGGTCAAATGCCTTTTCTCTACCATCTTTTTTTCTGTATGGAAGATATATAGTTGATATATTTTTCATTTTGTCATCTCTCTACATCTCCATAACACTGTCTTTCTCTTGGGATTTGTTGAAGGAATATGGGCTACCCTGGCTAATGTATTATTCACCCTTCATTGATGTGTAACTAAAGCTGGCAGTTTGGAGGGAGCCGGGTGTCACCAATTACCCTCACACCACTACTACCTACACACATGCACACACACAAGGCTGCCAGGCACCCATTGATTTATGCGCTGACACACAGTGTATGTTAGTGCACATACATGCACACACACATTTATTTTCCTGTATCTAAAACATAGATTTCCATTTTGAATCAATGTGTGTGTGAATGTGTGTGTGTGTGTGTGTGTGTGTGTGTGTGTGTTGAGGGACCCAGACAGTCATCTCGGGATTTCAACAAGACCACAAAAGTATTATCGCCGCCAAATACTGGTAACTGTGTGTGGTGTGTGTGTGTGTGTGTGTGTGTGTGTGTGTGTGTGTGTGTGTGTGTGTGTGTGTGTGTGCGTGCGTGCGTATATAGAGAAGGTCAGCAGTCAGTCTATACATTAACCTTTGCTCTGTTTTCAATTAACATTATCTGGATAAGTCAACCACAGTGAAAAATATTTCTTTTTCTTTCTTTTCTTCTTCTTTTTTTTTTTACACCTGTCTTAAGTAAGTGGACTCTTGTTTTGTACTCGGATTGTCCAGGAGAAGCAAGGGTTTACTTTTTCATAGCTCACCCAGAAGTTTTGCCCACCTACCCACCTGCTTTATTGTGATCCTTATAATACACCCTGTGGCAAACTTAGCTAGTTAAAAAATAACAATCACAATGTTTATGCCTAAGCTCACCCATTAGCACAAGTGTTCAACTGGGTTCAGCTCTGTTGTGGCCTTTGGCGATAAAATCTGAAGGGAATAAACAACAACATGGTGCAAGTTTGTTCTTCTCCCCCAACAGGAAACATGGAAAATATGATGCACCAAAAATATCAGTATGTAGCCATCAAGCTCATATTTATTGCATCTACCTTCAACACATGCACTAAGAACACAAGCCAGACCTCACTGTGGTCCAAGTGAGCTAGGTGGGGTTGGTAATGCTCCAACCGCAGGGTGTGGATCAGCACTGACCTGATTAGTCATCGGCCCTGACCCTGAACCAACCAAAATGGGTAGAATACAAATGAATCCCCAGGGCGGCTGGCCAGTAAATCTGACTTGTGACTAGTGTTTATGGGATTCAAACTGCACCACAGAAGGCCACAGTGGATGGGCTAACTGACCCTGAACAGTGACTTCATCACTGAAAAGAAGGGAAAAAGGCTTTTGGGGAGGGTGTTTGCAGGACTGATTGGTAGTCATGGGGTTATAGGAATGATGTCATGTTACTGACATACTTCATTCAACAAGGTGTTGTTAAGTCAACAGTCTGTTTTCCATGCTTGTAACAAGCCCCTGATTAATAGAAGACTCGCAATTATATCAATAAATCATGGCAGAGTTGAATCTGCAAAGCCCTTGCTGCTCTGTGAAAGTGTTAATATTTCACCAACATGAAGCCTCCAATTCTGTTCCTTCACATTCTCTTCTATAGCCTATCTAATGACTACTGAGGCTCAACACATCCGAGCTGCTCTATTCTTGAGTTAATGAACAGGTGAGGAATTACTTAGACAGACGGAGATGGAAATTGATTTTTTAAGTGTTGCCTCATTATCCCATGTGGAGCACTTTATCCAGTACCACAGAAACACAACACCAGACAACGTTGGTTGTGTAATGTCAAGGTCATAAGGGTGTTGTGGTTTTTGCATAGAAAGAATATGGGTAGGTGGTCTGGGTTCAGATTGTATGGATTGTCTGGAAACAGGGCCATTAGTGACGGACTAATTAAGGGAGACCAAGTGGTCTCCAGTACTGGTCGAAGCCAAGATTCATAAATAAGTAAGTACAGGGGCAGCTTGGTAGCTTAATTAACAAAGCGTGAAAAAAAGGGCGTGAATCCCAAGAGGCACAAACCCAATCTGGTTGCATGGATGGGATATCGGCAGTGATCCTGTCTATCTTGGTGGCACTGATTGATGGCAAGCCAAATTGAATCTCTAATCATCACCACCCTTTTAGATCCCACACTCTTGGGAATTTACAGAGGCCAAAAGTAGCACAGGGGGTAATGCTTTAGCATCCCTTTCCTGACACTGGTGGCATAAACATAGCAACTCCCCCCAACCTTTCTCCCCTGTTCATTTGACCATCACCATCTGGCCAGGGGTTATCTGACCCCTGTGTGTGTTCGCACTCACACTTTCATGTCTCTGTCGATTGTTTTCACACTCGAGCTGTTCAGCTTAGGTATTTAAAACCCTGACACCTCATTCGACTCACACTTAGACACCCTCTGTCACCTAAAGCAACATATTGTGTTACGGCTCACTGAGGCAGTTGCCTTTATTTTTTGTTGTTGTTCCTTCTGTGGTAATCTATTTTATTGTCCATGCTGACAAGCGAAGAATATGTATTGTGTAAAAAGCCAAGGGCGACAATGACAAGTTGAAAGAAAGTGCATGTCAGACCTGTCATGTATGTGTCAATCTTTGAACCTGACTTTTTTCCCTTTTCTGTATACAGAACACCATTTGGCCTTCGTCAGATAGAGGAAACTATTTTGATCTGTAGAAATCGGGGGGAGATCACGTGCATCTGCCTTGTCTTTTAACTGTAGCCTTTCCTCTTTCCAAACACAAGAGGGGAAGTCATCTTGACAGTCAAGACATTATCAAATAGTGGGCAGCAACAAAGGGTCTCTGAGCAATAAATAGCTTCTGACTCCCAGGTGCTTACTGTCGCTGCTGGGATTTTGATATCAGAAGGGTGTGAGATAACAGGGAAAGGAAAATAATACTGCAATTAGGACCTACTGTAACTGTGATAAGCTGTGGCCACAGACGACAGAACTGAAGAGGGGCAGAGGGCAGAACGATTGGACAAAAGGGATGGCATGAAAGAACAAACGATGAGAATGACAGTTAAAGAGAAGGGGTGGAGAGATCATAGGCTGAGAGTAAGGCTGGAAAAGGGACAAGGCCAAAGAGAGTGACAGGGAGGTGAAGAAAAGGAAGGAAAACAGCAAATAAAAGGAGGCTTTGTCTGCAGAGGATTTTGCTTAATGCCCACCTTTGGGTTCTTCCTCTTTGGCAGGCCATGGCGCCAAGATGTCTGGCTGGCACAATATATGTAGGGACCTTGAAGTCCGTGCCACCTGATTAACTTGTGCTAAGCTACCACTGCAGTTACACAACCTCAGATGTCCTCTAATCAGCAATAACATTTAGTGATTCATATCAGTGGCTATCTGAACCATAGGTAAACTTTGAGACTCTATTAAAAAAACAAACATTGAACAATGACACATTTTTTTGTTCCTGTTGATAACCAAGACAATTAGGCTTTGATGTTTTTAGGAAATTAAACATGAGCAGGTAGTAAAACCATCTTATAATCATTACCTACTTCCTCCCGCCACATTTTGTTCTACTCTAATTATTTCGTTCCATCTGCCATTGACTCCCATTCTGACACTATCAGAGATTGCATCTTGAAATGGTCACACAATGTTTCCATTGACAGGCATTGGCTTGCTGTCAGAGTCATTAAAACAACCACTGGAAGATTCCTTACAGACTGCATCAAAGCTTGGACCCTTCATCTGGGACCGATGTGAGTGTATGTGTGAACAAGAGACGAAGACAGAGGGTTAAAGATAGTGAAAACTATTGCTGAAAGCAGTGGATCTCCCTTCCCAGGCATACGCTTGGTTTGCGAGTGTAGACTTGGACGATAGATTGGTGGCTAATGTCCAAGTCAGGAGATTAAAGTTTCTCTATTCAGATGGAGCTCACCATCCTAGAACCCACTGCTGCTCTGTTCCTCACAACCTCACACTCTTTCCTCCTCTACTTCCGCCACCTACCTGTCCTCCTCCACCCTTACCCCCTAATGTCAAATCAGTTGACCTTGGCTCCCTGCAAATTCTCTGCAACCTCTGGCATGCATATTTGCTTCTCTCAACACCTTTTGAAACAAACTGGCTGGCTATAACACAGCACTAATTGGCTTTTGAAAATGAAAACCATCTCTTTTTACCTGTCTCTCTTTCTCACTCTGCCTGGTCTCACACACACAGAGCTCCAACTTTGAGGGGCTTTAATAGCTAATAGCCTTCTGACTTTTACTCAGTAGGTGGAAAAGGTGAGCATGGCAAGAGTTGGACCCACCATGCACATCATTCATTATAGCCAAGCTAGACGGTCAAACACCAGAGTAGGGTGGGGTAGTTTATACATCATAGCATATAAGGGGCATCCCTGGAAGTGAATGAGCTTACACCTGGCTCAAATCTGTCACCTGCTATCTCTAGCCTTCCCATGATGTTAGAATCCACAGCGCTAACACACTAGTCTCGCAAAGGTAAAAGGAAGGTCAGATACCATGTATAAACTCTAGCAGAAGACGTCTTGCGTTCTTGATCTCTTTTTAATCCCTTCTCTGTCATTTTGCACACATACACATTGCTGCACACCATCAAAACACCATATTTCTGTGGGACCAAAGTGGATGAGAAATGGGGAGAGGAGTCTTTGAACTGTCTGGATGTTTCAAGCCCCTTCTTCTCTCGATCTCTGAGCTCCCCTGCTGCTCTGTTGGGACGGGGAGAAAGGGGCTGATTGATGGGGTCTGACAGCAATGAAATGAATGGAACCAGCTGATTGATTCATTAGCAGAGGAGTGAGTGGATGTGGATGCAGGCTCTGACCCTAACGGGCGGGAGGCTGGGTAAGGATATCAGGGGTGGAGGGTTCATGTGTATGTGTATTGGGCAGAGGTAATGTGTGCATGTGTGTGTATGGCTGCGTGATTAACCAACTGTCACCATTCATGTGTGTTAAGTGTGTGTGTGTGTGAGTTGAGAGGTCAGAAGGGATTTCCATAGGGTGTGAGAGGGAAAGGGGAGCTGTTTATGGCCTGACTTGGCACAGAGGGAGGTGGTCAGCCTATACTGTGTAGTGCTTTTATCTGACTCATTGCAATTAGTCTTCACAGCACTCATTGTCAAATCCTTGTTATAACAGCTACCAGGCACCAAGGCAAAAGTAGAGAAAAAAATACACTTGAAATATGCTCGAAATGGTGTTATATTTATGAATTTCACCCACAGTTGATGCTAGCTTGTAGTAAACCTGAACGAACATAAGGGGATGTAATGAAAAAAGTCCTATGTATAATAAAACATAGAAAATGATACACAACCAGTTGGAGTTGATTTCATCTTAATATCAAAAGGAACAAAGTCTGCTGGAGAACAAACTTCCCTGTAACCGTGAAGCTGACTGAAGCTGATGGCAAACCCACAGGGTGGCCTAACTACCTTTCCCGTCTGCTGAAAACAGAGTATCTGTGTCACATTCACACACTACTTTACAACTCTCTGCAGTCTATGGTTTTACAAATGGACAGGTGTCAGGACCATCTGAGTAATAAAAGACCAAAAGCAACACCTCCACATTTGCTAGATTGCCCCAGACCCAGAGAAATGATGGCCTTAATAATAGTCAGTTAGTCTTTTTGATCTTCTTTTCATTGTCCTCTAAATATTGCACTCACTTAAACATTAAAGTCACTGTGTCACCGAGACTCCGTTATAACTTGAGCTGAGGTTAAATAAATGCTCCCCACAGCTGGCAGTGCCTCCAGGAGGCTGCTGCTTGGAACCATGGGGATTATGTAAATATCCTGACAAAAGGTCACGTGCGATTGGAGCTGCTGCCACTGAAATGTGTTAGATTCACCGCGTGTGAGCTGTGCGAAGGAGAGTGTGTTGAAGATGTTCACAGTGAATTTGGTGCACTGCTGATAAGAGAGCAAGGGTCTAGTTAAACCTGCTGCTGTTCTTGAGAAGACAAAAAGAGAAAGGGAGAAATATTTAACAAAAGTGGGGAGCCCTCTTGCCTGTGGGCCTTCTGAAGTGTAGATCAAGTGCAGGTGGTGAGTGTTTTTGACACCAAGGAGTAATAGCGGCCTGCTGCAACACTGCACTCAATGTGAGCAGAAACACAGACACCTTACCAAGTAAAATATACACTGTTCAGACCTTCTTGTTCTCACACAAGAATTATGGTTAATTACAGTGGACATTCGAGCCCATCATATCAGTCATGACTTCAGCTTTTCCTTGAAGCTGTTCCTATCATCACACACTGGCTTGCACAGCATGGCTGTTTGAAAATTAACAAAAGCTGTTTTCCTGCTCTTGAAGGGAATATGGCCTGGAGCTTAGGCCCTGTGCCTCAAAAAGTCCCACCATCAGCCACCCAGCTACGGTTAAACTCCAAAAAGAAATTTCCCTCCCCGTTCCCTCCATCTCCCTTTTCTCCTTATATTTAACAAGACCGGCAAAGCTGAAACCAGGTGATGTGGCCTTTCTTCCCCCTCAAGGCACACAGTTTTACAGCAGCGTCCACTCTCCAGATGTAACTGGCTATTTTAAAGACAAATATCAAAGATCTCTTTCTGCTCCATTGGCAAAATTTGTTACAAGAGTCTGAAACTTGTAAAGAAATGCTGGGAAGAGGCCCTTATGAGGATCAAAATGCTGCTGTACATGGAATCGATTCCCCACAACCCCAACCTTTCCAACCTCTTGTGTTCCTTCAACTGTCCGTGCCTTCTCTGTGCTCACCAAGTAACACGCTAGGTAAATGGCCATCACGTTCAAAAAGGCTGTTAGTCATCTTTCATAAATGTCCTAAATGCAAGTAGTCCAGCTCCTGTGATCTGCAAGCCAGCTACAATGATGAAAAGAAGTCAAGCACAAATCTCTGATCCAGTCTCTGACTGTGCTCTTGACCCAGCCTGTTGGTGTTTATGTGTGTTAACGAGCCGTGGAAAGTCATACAGTCAGTCCCTCTAAATATCTACATCCTTTTTCAGTGTATTTTTATTCACCTGGAATAGGATAATCCCTGGAGCTTGATTGTTTTAGAACAGCTATTGTTGAGAAGGAACAAGACTAGCCTTGGAGAGTGACACCCACCCCCTCCCCCTCAAAATCATCCCCCTTAATGACCCCTGGATCAGGGTCACAGGACGTGGGTTGGGAGTGGGTTGAGAGCACAGCAGGTCCTAACTCACTAATAATCTAGACATTGACACATGGTCATTTCAGCGGCACTTTATGGATGTCCAAAGCAGACAGGGCCAACTCTGATCGACATTAATATTATGTCAAACATTTCATCAGTATTTTGAAAGCCATTAATATGGTACAGGACCAAAATGGAGGAACGTCTCTTTGGGTCTGCTGAGCAAAGTGAAAAACCTATCATCCAAACACTCAAATTCAAACACAAAAACTGCCATATGCTGGTGTTTCCCATGACAAAAAAAGAACAGATTTTAAATAAATTCAGACTGATATACAAGGTGCTGTCAATCTACTTTTTTGTCTTTTCTCTTTGGAAGTAAATAAAATTATAAGAGAATCATTAAGTTTAAAATGATTTACATGAACAATCTATCATTGCAGTCAAAACAAATATCAACATTATTGTGCTTCAAGCTGAACTTTAGTCAGGATGTGTCTCCATCTCTCAATGCCTGCCATCCCTTTACTTTGTTTTCAGTCAATCTCTTTTCTGTTAATGAAGTACGCATATCCTCACACATTGTACCCCCAGCAACTCACACACTCACACACTCATCAACCCCTGAACCCTCCCAAACACACATACACACACACTCCTACCCACTAGATATACCACCCATCTTGCCCTCCCTGTGAGTGCAAACATCTCTCCCTCGCTCTCTTTCTCTCACTGTCTTTCACTCCCTTAGTGTGTGTGTGTGTGTCTCTCTCTCTCTTGTTCTGCTCGGCTGACTACAGACAGCAGCAGGGCGTCTGTGCGGTGGGCAGGCCCAGACACATTCGCCCTCCCCTGCTTGCTCTCAGACAGTGGGTGTCAAAGACCTGCCATCCCACAAGGCCCCTCTGTCAGATGCCAGGATGGTCGGCACACACAAATGGCATATACAAAACAGCCATGCACACACAGAGCTTCAGGATTTCTTCGGAAAATGTCATTCGATGATTCAATTCTCCCATAAAATTGGCTTCAGTTTAAACTACTCACTATGGCCTGTTTATATGAACATAAATACACTGAAAGATGTTAAGATAATGTGATTAGGGCAGGACACATTTAAACACTGTAAGCAATGAATATAATTGTGGTTGTCTGAATATAAATTCTGGTAAAACACAATGTAATCTAATTTCGTTTATTTTTCATTGATCATATTCTTTGAATGAGATCACACTATTCATGTTACAACTATTTTAGTGTCGCCATATAGTAAAATGTAAATGACTAAACTGGCTAATTTATTTATTGCTACTAATTACTATACAAGTTGGAATTATTTCTATTGTGCACATATAGACATTCAGACCCTGACATTTATATCAACATATTTACGTCAGTTAAAAAAGAAAGGGGATGGGACGGATCTATGGTCACTGAATTACTGTGTTACTGTTACAATAATACACTTACACTCTTCTCTTCTCCAACATCATAATTTTGCTGCTGGTTTTTTATTCTGCCTCTGTTAATTCTGTGTTGTAAGCTCCAAAAGCTAACCACCTTTATGTTGTACTGCCCTAAACAGTAAAAGTAAAACATAATTGACTTGACGAAACCCCTTATGTCATATTTTCTCTTCTTCAATACAGACTGCACACTGCAGTGATAAAGAAAGAAAAGCTCAATTGAAAATATCTGTTTTCATCCCTGCTATTTTCACCAATCATTCTGCTTTGTCTACTTCCTGGTGTGTGAAAGCCCCTGCAGGCCAGACATGGCTGTTGCTTGCCTACATGTGAAATTCCAGCTTGGTGAATCTTTCCATGCCGCCATTTGAGCCATGCAACATCAGTCGTGCACATGAGCGCTCTGCAGGTCCACTGTATCTATAAAGTCTGTTGACTCTCCTGCTCTTTGGGCCTCTGATCCAAATCTGCCCCATATCCCAACCACCACCTCACAGCTCCCCCAATACCACCCTACCCCAACTCCCAACATGTCGCTGTCCACTCCCCCTTCTTCCTGAGCGCCTTACGCCAATCTGAACCTAAGTCACTGTACATCTGTTCAATATGGCTGCTGCCTAGCACATGACCTACCCACTGGCTGGGATCCCTGTTGAGGTCAATATAGTATATGGGTGATGGCCTGATATGGTTGTTTCCTCTCATGGGTCTTCTTTGTTCATTTATTCTTTTGAACGAGTGCATGTCAAGATTTTTAGGATAATTTTTAACTCGCATAGAAAGTATCTGATATTCAAATGGACCATGGTAAGCATAGTTTAAAATAAAAAAAGTATTAATCATGACAGGAATAAGAACAATTAATCTAAAGAGGCTATTTTGTCAACAAGTCTAAATTGCAGAATTATTATTACAGAATTATTATTATTATTATTGTTATTATCATTATTGTTATTATTATTATTTTAATAATTATGTGTTTCTATAATAATAATAATAATAATAATAATAATAATAAAAGTTATAACAATACAACGGTGTATGTCCTTATTGCATACCCAATGATTACAATATTATCAAAATTATATACTATTATGACATATTCATTATTATATAAATATATTTATTTTTTGTGCTGAATGTGCATCTGTAGCTGTTGCGCATGTGGCAAAGTCATCCTTTAGCCCGCTAATTGATTCAGGGCGCATTGATAAATGTCCTTATGAATTGATAATTGCATCTTGCAAGAATACTGCTAGGCAGTCTTCCACATCAAACCTGATTCTGCGGTTTTAAAAGGCTGAGCGGCGCTGATTCCTGCGATCAATAAGACCGCATCAACTGACACTTTGTACACGTGTGTGTCTCTGTGACCATCTCTAATTACTCTCTTACCAGCATTATCTTATTTCTTTAACTGATTCTTTTTGTTGTTAAGTCTGCTATTATAACATTAATTTATATTCAGTAAAGAAACATCTGAATGCCTAAAATAGATAGATAGATAGATAGATAGATAGATAGATAGATAGATAGATAGATTTTGCTGACCTACGCATTGCCTTCGAGAAGGACTCATTAGCAGAATTGCCAGGATGACTTTATTTTGCAAATTCACTTTCACGCCTCTTTAGCACCCTTCCACTCTGCCTTTGAATGGTCACCAGAGAGCCATTTAATAGTTCCTTTTGTCCCTTCTACTGTGACCCCCACAATACGTTTGTTCAGTAATTTGCTTTTGGTTGTTATGTATTAGAGCTCCTTAAGTAAAGTTTTGCATAAAGACTTCAGTTTGTGTCCTGCTCTAGCCACACAGACTGATGCTGCGCTTTTAAGGCTGTGTGAGGGCCTTCGGACAGCAAGTGTGCCGGACAAAATGGCCCCGTTACTCGTTTCATCCTGAATGTTAATTGAGTTTATACGAAATGCAGCACTCCTGAACATATACATAGAACCATGGTTGATCTTGTACAATCTATTTATATTAAGAAGAGCAGATTTTTTTTAAGCTGTCACCTTGGCTCTTTCTTTGAAATACATTAGGGATGGAAAAACAATTCCACTGACAAACAGTGTTTACTTATAATCACCCAAATTATAGTTTGCGAGCGTTTCATATTTATTTAAACACAGATTACAAGTATTTTCAGTTTTGACGGGAAAATCCATCTACGCCCTTTATCTTCATGAAACGTTTGTGTAACCTATTTTTGTTTCTATTTAAAATGAACTCTTTTCTATAGTTTTTGTTTGTCTTCTGATTACCACTTCGAGATAATAATTTACGAACCCCCTCCCCTCCCTTTATTTATTTATTTATTTGCCACTGCATCACTCCTTCTCACAAGGTCTGACCACGGCCATGATATAAATAAAAGTGATGCTGACGAGGGGACCTCCTCTGCTACACAGAGCCAGGTGAGAATAAACCATGGGAGAGAGTAAGATGAGAAATGTGCCAACTGCAAACAGGCACAGGAAAGCTCCTGTGGAGGTGTGATCTCACCCACATAAAAACATAAACATGTGCGCTTCAAAGGACCCGGTTGTGCGTAATCACTCTGCGAATTATAACCTGGACTGCGACTATAAAAGCCCGTTTGTCTTAGTTTGGGCAGGAAATTATTCAAGGTGAGAGTTATTCAACTGGAAGTCGCCATAAGAGGTTTTGACTTTTGGCTGAAGTGTAAGCATAGCGGGACAGCCTTTTTTTTAGTCACTATACATTGCCTACAGTATTCATATGCTATATACTGTAGGCAATATATACAGTATACATTTCAATACACATATATGTCTAGATAGTTGTGGATCTGTAGTAAGTTAGCTCATCTGAAACTCCTTCCAAAGCCCATCGGCTGTAAAAAGTCTTTATCACACACAGCTTTACTTTAAACAATAAACTTAAATGAACGGCACTGACGTAGGATTACTGGTCATCCTCCTTATGTGCTTTTGGTGCATGTACTCGTGTCCTTTTTTCTGTGCTTCTTCACTCCATCACAAGTAATTTACACCGGAGAGTAACCAAACCTTCTGTGCGCTATAGGACTGTCATCGACGCAATTTGTCTCTCCAGCACACTGACGGCAGCTGGACTATGAGGGTCTTTCTTACACCCAACGAGGCCACCAAATATTTTGACCTCACCGGCATTGCATCGATGTGCTTCTTTTGGTAAAACACAGAACAACAGTATTTGAACGAATTTGAATACATTTTGCTGCATAAACTCTAAATACCCAGACATTCAAATTGAAGTAGATGTTCCTTGCATTGTCTATTTAATAATTTTGCACAGAGACATAAGTCAACCATTAAGAAGATAATCTCAAACTCAGAACTGCTGGTCATTCGCGTTTGGGCCTCATTTCAGCCACGTACAATTACCCAACCACTTAATGAGGCATAATGTCTGAGTAGATTCAAATGCTTGCTTAGCATTGTTTGTAGCAACTATGGGACTCACACACGGGCGAAACCCCGGGTGTAAGAGTCCCGTAATTAAATACTTAAAAGCAACTCAATTTAAAAGATTGAAGCAGTTGGGATTAACTATTGCATCTCCATCTGAGCGGGTGTGAAGTGAAAAACACAACTTGAGGGAGAGAGAGCGAGAGAGAGAAGAAAAGAAAACATGTATTCATTACTATAAGAGTCTTTCCCCGGGCTGTGTGACCCCGGGACCCGGAGAGACGCACAGTGGGCCCGGGGAAACTTCCCCTGCTAGGCCGCTTGTTTCTCCCTAAATCGCCATAAACCCCGAGATCCCAGAAAGAAGTCCCAGCAGCGGCCGTAAATCACCCAGCTGTATTAAAAGCTTAGGTAAACCCCCAGCCAGGTTTGGTCGGTTACAATTTATGGCAACACTTATGTAGGGAATATATTGTTCTAACGAAATGCCTTTGCGCATCCAAGTCATTGCTACTGGCAAAAAAAGAAAAGAAAAACACCAAGCAACTCTGTCTGTCCCTGTTTCTTTCTTTCTTTCTTTCTTTCTTTCTATCTTTCTATCTTTCTATCTATCTATCTATCTATCTATCTATCGAACCAAAAGCTTGAGCACAACAAGACTCCACTCATCCATTCAAGCCATGTGTTTTAAGTCAGTGGTTCTCAGCTGGGGTCAGGTGACCTTCGGGAGATCACTGAGAGGGGTCCGGGTGGTCTATAGCAAAATAATAACTAACAATTTATGAAGGAGAATGATGGCATTAGAAAACTGTAATATGCGCTATACATCATTTTACTGAGTAGAACTTTAATTTATTCTTCACTTTATTCAAGAACATCAAAAGTGCATCTGAGTTTGTGTTTGGTGGTATAAGATCCATGAGTAAAGAGGTAACTTCTATTTTGTAACTCTTGTCATAACTAACTTCTTTATCGAGAGGTAGTGCTGTAAAACAACAAAGCAGATAAGCTTCAGCCTACTGCGTTTTCACTCTTGTATAGTCTTTACGCCTGGTCCTGACATCAATTTTGATCAAAACGGGGATTTCATGGAGAGTTCAAAAAGTATTCAGCACAGACAGTGACAGGCCTACGGGTATTTTGGGGTCAAAGAGATAGACTTAGTACCTACCAGATTACAAAATATAATATTAATGTTAAATGATTCACTTTATTAATGAGAGTTTAAAGAGAAACACAATCTGCCAATGAAGTGGAATAAATAAAACGTTTATCTCTTCAATGCAAATGCTTTCCCTTTTTATGGTTTTATGATTTAATGACAGCCTTGCTACTGTAAATAGTTGATTTTTATGTCTCATCTCAAATTGTTGGCCTCAATTAGAAAATGGTCAAACAAGAAGTTGGTTAAAAAATAATTCATCACATTCATCTAACTGACTGGCATATTCCATTCTTACGGCACTGCGCGCTCAGGTTGTGAACAAGCTCAGAGAGAAAAGCGTTGACTGAGCCAGTGGCCCACTGTCCCACTTTCCTACTGGCACTGCACAAGCTAGGGAGACTCGCTTCGACTCCAGCATTCATAGTTCAAGCTGAAGGCCGCTTTAAATCTTATTTCCTAGAGTAGAGCGGGGTGAGGCATTCAGAAATGTAGGGGGCAAATTAACAGAAGAGTGGGACACTATCTCGCAGAGGGGGGGCTAGAATTTCACATCGATTTTACGCACGGCAAACATCAACACTCAGCAAAGGCAGACGCACTAGTAATTGAAAGAAACTGGTATAACATATAAATGTAAATAATCCACAGAATTCAATTTGGGAGAAAATAAGTAACAATACTGAAACGAAATTTAATTTAAATAAATCACAATTGATTTGAATTGAGGATATTTAGTCAACTATATACATTTAGGTTTTTTGTTGTTGTTGTTGTTTTGTTTCTTTAATAAAAACGTATTAGAACTTCTCCAAATGAATTACGTATCATTATATATTTTTATCAAGTATTTTGAGCGTATACTTTGGGCTTCAGCTGATGGTCCACATGTCAAAAGGCCACACACTCACACAGCCCTAAAATACACGCAGCCGACCTGAGGGAAAGTGTCTGGAGGGGAGGGGGGGGGCTTGGTGCCGCGACTCCCCGATGAGATACAATGTGGAGCTAATTTCCTAAAAAACGACAAAGAAAGGTTTAGCAGCAGTCAATAGCTGACGTTACAAAAAGGAGTGTAGATACCACCATTGAAATGTATGAGCTTTTGTTGATGCGCATAACAAGTGTGTTCTGAAACCTGCACCGGCCAGAGCCAGTAATGTCATTAAGCGATCCCTAAAAAAGCCAGATGGCCACTTTGAAAACGACACCTTAGTTCTAATTCAGGGGTTACAATAAAATGAAGATTTTGGGTACAGGAGCTTCACCCCGCTGCGGTGCCCAGCCTTGTAGAGGTATGGGTGCTGGCTCACTTGGTATGGGGGAAACACACGCAACATAACACCATCTGAATATGAGATGTCTTACCTTCAACGGCGGACACCACATGCAGCAAGAGGCTGCATACAAGCAGAAAGTAATCCATTGTCATAAAGCAGTCAGGTCGGACATGTAAATAGACCCACGAGCGAGAGAGAGTGGAGGGAATACAATCCTGGGTTACCGACGCTCCACGCACCCAGTCCAAGTCCCTGTCTCAGTTCCAGCTTTGTCAAGCCCCCAGGACCAGAGTTACCCCCATTCACCAAAACACGCAAGGTGAGTGTTCGGAGGAAATAACACCTTTAGTGTAAAATGTGTCTATACAGCAGCCTTCTCCCTTTTCAGTGGTCTCCAACGTGCTGCCTTTTTTTTAAACCAGCGAAAATACAACTGGCGCAAGAATCCCAGTCCTTTCCCCTCGCATTGAGCAAATCAGCTGAAAACAGGTAGTCCAGTCCGTGGTCACCATCCGGAAAATATTTCCAGCAGTATTTCGTTGATAGTCACTGAGAAAATAAATATCACCCTTCTAGGGAAGATCCCAATACTTTCTCTGTGGTCAGAGCAGAGGAAGAGATAGCCGCACTTGTGTCACAACCATGGTGTAGTCCCAGCTAAGCATGTGCGCCCTCACATGCGTCCGCGATCAAGTGGTATTCCCGTATAGAAACAGCCGCACAGTTTTAAAGATATTTATTCCCTGAGCGAATTTATCGGCTTTGGCTGCTATGCGAACCGTCTGCGTCGCTCGGCTTGTGCACTGGAATGAAGCAAACGGGTTGTGAAGGAATAAGGAGAGAGTGGAAGGAGAAGGAGAGAGAGAGAGAGAGAGAGAGAGAGAGAGAGAGAGAGAGAGAGAGAGAGAGAGAGAGGGGGGGGGTACTAGGAGGAGGGGTCACTATTGAAGCAGCTGCACTGAAAATGTGTCTACCTACCTTGACAATCATTTAGTCTCACATTTATTATCAAAACAAAACCATTGTCTGTTTTAAGCAAGGGTGTATTTACATATATTTTTTCCCTTCTTCCCAGAGCAGCCTTTGTTTCTCACAGCTCCTATAGCCGAACAATTAAGGCAGCATACCATATGATTTCCCCATCTACACTCCAAACCTTTTTTTTGGTGACAGAAATAGAATAAATGGATGTTTCTGAAATAATTTGTGCAACACTTTGAAATTTGAAATTGCAATTGCAAGCCTTAAATGAATGGCTTGATGGTAAAGTTGGCTTCCATTTTTTTTATTATTTAAACCTTTCCTGCAGCGTGTCACTCTGTCTTTGCTTTCTTTGGGACTCCAAAGATACAGACATGGACACACAGCGCCCCCCTGCGGGTCGCTCCTTTTCTAGGCAAAAGAGAAAGGCAGTTTCTACTGAGTTATTGCTTTGATTAAAAAATCTTATCAGCTGCTTAAATACAAAACGCTGAAATGTTATGAAAAATCTACGGTGGACATTTTCTTCCTAAACCTAAAAGTACAGCTCGCTCATTTTGAGATATTCCGTGAGTATAAATGTGGCATCATCACATCCAATGCGTTTATATTGTGGACTTCGTTTCAAAAAATGAAAAATATGAATAAGAGCAATTTAAGACCATAACTGAATTATATACCAATAAAAAACATTAACGTGTTCCACTAATTTCGATGACAACGAAGTTTTCTGTTCAGTTTGAAGTAAAGCTGAGTAACTTTCCAAGTCGCGACGCTCCCTACCTGCGTACTGAACATATAACTGCACAGTTAAATTGTTCCTTTATTTGTAACGCAGCGAGTCATTTAGCTCACTTGGCAGGAGAAAATACAGCAGTGTGTTTTTTTCCTGCTGGATTATGGTGCTGCAATTTATTTTTCTTCTTCCCTGAATAAGTTTTTATTTTCTTATTTTTTTAAAGGAGGAGTGCATCTGTCACGACCAGGCTTTTACAGTCTCTCTCCTCTGCCTTTACAGTCGTTTTATTGTATCAGTAAGTGACTCAGTCTTTTCTCAAAACAGCAGTAAACAAAGTTAAATAATGTGCCAAGAACAACCAATTATAAAAGTTACTTTTTCATTTTAGGGAGAAATACTTTTGCACATTTTGCATTTTTAGCAGGCGTTATAGCGCTTTAAAAACTGAAATAGCCTTTTGGCCACCCATGGAAACTCCTATGATCTGTGGGGAATTGGACTGCTGACAAAAGTAAAGCACGCAGGTCATTGGGATTTCCTGATATTTAGGGAATAGTTCAATAATATTAGCAGTTGCCTTGGTGCTATTTTCTCCTATTTAGTTTGTATAATTTAGTCTACTGTTGAATTCAATTAAGTCTGAAATATATAATAGAACCAGAGATGTCAGGAGGGGCTGAACTTGGCACAGTCAGCATTAATACTAGGCTACTAAATAGCAGAAGTCAACTTCATTATTAATTATGTTGAATATTAATGTGTTCTCTGCAGTATTTGAAGATAGGAAAGAAGTGGAGAGCTATTATTATTAAAGTTAATATACGGGAATTGCAGTATGCAGGTCGCTTCTACTCCTTAATTTCCTTTTGCATGCAAATAATAGCACTTATGTTAATACAATGGAATGTGTCGCCTGTTCTGCAGGCATATATGCTAAAGAAAAAAAAAATGTTTTTGGGAACAGACCTGTGAAATGTCAAAGTGAAGCCAAATGACCGTTGTGTTAGTGTAAAGTTGAAAGGTGATTGGATGTCATTTCCTGAGCGGTGCGAGCAGACAGATGTAAACATGCCGTTTATTATCTCTCAGTGGTGTCACACTGTCACATGGTTTTGGATGGTAATTCTGCCTTTCGGTTAATTTAAATTTTGTTTAAATAAAGTAAAAAGTAGCAAAGATCTAAAAGTAGTAATTATATAAAAGCTCCAACTTCCATTTACTTTATGTATTTTTTGCAATTGAGACCATTTCTTTCTCAGGTAACTGACAAGAGATGTGATCCCAATTTTTTTTTTTTTTAATGAGGAGGCAAACCCCAATTTATTGACCATAATACTGTAAAATCACTGTACCCAGTTCTCTTTTCAAATATACACTTGCCTAAAATTTTCCAACAGTTTTGTACTGCTTTAATTTAGCTTTGTTTATTTGTTTTTCCTACAAGGATTTTGGAGCAACTGACTGGCTGATATCAGAGGAAAGACATTAGGAAAAGGTTGTACTTCTGGATGTACATGAGTTTTTCCACGTTTGTGTTAAAAGTGGGATGTTTTAACTTTGTGTTCCCTCATATCTGAAAACTACTTTTACATCTGCATAATGTGATATATATTTCTTAGAATTACTACAAAGATGATAATAGAGAACATTTAGGAGGCTAATTATTGATCAACACAACTCTTACTGTGAATAAATATCATCTAAACCAAAATCAACCTCAGGACTTAATGAGAAAAAATTTAAACGGAAGAAAATAAGTGATTATTATTGATGTAATTTGGTGAAAGGCATCCCAGCATGGGGCATAACAGCCTCAAGAAATACTAACAATATAATATCCACAGAAAATTGCACAACTATTTAAAACATTTTCTATGCTAAATTAAAAAATAAAATAAAAACTTTTTCCCCCCACTTTTTTCCCTCTTACAAAGAATATCCAATTCCATCATTCAATGAATAGTGTTTCTGAATTAAATCATCTCTTGTTTTCATGTGTTTAAATGCAGATGATCATCAAAAAGGCACATGAAAACAGTTTCAGATTATATTTCTAGGGGTAGGTGTCACCATTATGAAATATACACAGATACTCATATAAATTCCTATATGCCTCCCAACGACATAGCCTGTTTGAAAGGAAAAATCATTTTATTAGTGAGGCGTCTTGGGTAAGAGGATCTGTGGTGGCTTCAAAGTAGACTGTCTCGTTTGTTGCCAAAACCACTGAAGCCCCAGCTCAGCTGCCGGGTCGCCACGACGGCCACCTCTGTTACTTCTGCTTCTGAATGCTCTTAAAAGGAAATTAGGTTGAAAGACCTTACAGCAACTTTATTTATAAAAGAAAATATAATGATAACTTTAAAATACAGGCTTTATTTTTGGTTTTTCATTTTTTTTTGTTGGGTGTCTGTTACACCTTTGAGGGTTTCTCCCCAAAGATCAGAAAGCAAAAAGTTTACTAAACAAAAGATTACCAGTCGTAGGTCTTGGAGAATTCCCGAACCCCCAGCTGTTTGCCAGTGTAAAAAATAAGTGTGTCAAACCATAAATATGGGTTTTGTATAAACCAATACACTGGGTGGGGGGACTTTTTTCCAATGACTGGAACGTTCACATTAATAAGTTGATGGTTCTTTACTTTACAACTATATGGTTGGATTTTTACTAAACATATGGAGCAGATTTTTTTTGTCAATCCTGTCTTTTTCATGGAGTGTGTCATTTGGGTCCAGTTTGACGGTTGAGAGTTTTCTCGTCTATGAATGGTAGCAGTAAAACTGTATACAGCCCTGTTGTTACATAATGGCTGTAACGGGTCAAGATCAGTGTTAAAAAACGGTACAATGAACAGCACACACAGAACTTTTTTTTTTTAAATTTTTACTGGAGCTTTACTGCATTCTTTAACCATGACCAAAACATACACTACCAGGCCCAAACCAGTACCATTTACTCTAACCCCAGTAAGGACAAGAATACATTTTGACTCATACTTAATCCAACTACTCTGAAATCAAAATTGGGACACCAATAAACAGTGCCTGATCTGGTTTAGAGTCCACAATTTGTTCCAAGTGCAACTCCAAACAAATACACACAAACACACACACACACACACACACACACACACATAGAAATAGTCCACAAAGTCTTCCTGAGAACGTCCCACAGCAGCTGGCACACATTAGAAACTCAATAAGCAAAGTGGCAGACATTTTACTGCCATATGGAAATTTCTCAAGCTTACACCTACTGCGCCCTTGCCAGACCCTCACTAACCTCATCCATCCTTCCTCCCACTCATCTTGTGCCAGAATATCAGTGTCTCCACTTTCTCCCTTAAACCCAACACACTGACACACAAACACAGACCTGAGACCTTTTTCCGACACACTGAACTTTTCTTTCCCGTCCTCCCTTACAAATCAACGCAAACACAAACACACATTCACCCGGTCTAGCATGCATAAAACTCCAGTGGACTTCACCGACACACACACACATGCACACACACCCTGTTGCTCTTATGTCTGGGTCTGGTCTAACAGCAGCACTAATGTGATGTGAGTGTGAGCGGATCGCTTTACTCTGGCGATATTATGGGAATGGTGAGCTGCTGGTTATGTTAGAGTGTCTTTTGACGTGTGTGTGTGTGCTATGTGTGTGCGAGTGAACAGGCAAAGAGGACTGGTAGTACTGGTGGAGGAGGAGTTAGTGGTGGGTGGCTCTGGAGAATCTCACAAGGGCTTAAAGTTGGAATCCAGGCAGGGCGGAGGTGCGTGTGTGTGTGTGTAGAGGGGAGAGGGGTGCTGTTCAAAAGAGTTTTTTGGGGGTGGAGGGATGGGGGTCTAATCCTCCAGGCCTTCACCACTGACCGAGCACTTAACACAGGATCACAAATGCAGCCCCAACTGAACTCCCCGAAGACCACCATCATCCACCCTTCCTCTACACGCACAAGCACAAACACACACACACACACACACACACACAGACAGACACACACATACACACACACAGATACCTCCAACACCACATTCACTGTTTAACTCTCGCTTCCAGCTCCAGTTCCTCTACTGTAAATCAGCACCTCCTTCCCAACCCCCATCCACCCCCAAGCCCCCCTACACCCACCCACACACACACACCTCTCTTCTTCCTTTGCCACCAGCAACACCCCAACTTCTACCACAACCAACTACTGTCTGTCTCTGGTGAGTATCTATCACCTTTCAGCACCTTCTCCACCTAAGAGAGAAACATATTTCATTGTCTCAGCTGACTAGAGATTTATGACTCAACCCCCCATCATCATGACCTGCTGTCTGTCTGTGTTGACAGACAGGAAGACGTACGGGTATTTAGGTAGAGAGGCAGTCATAGACTGACGCAGTCATATACGTATGAGAATCATGGTGTCACACAGGCACACACGTGTGACGAATAGCTTGAGCATGCAAATTATACACACTGTGCGGAAAAAAAAGAGAAGCAACCTTTCACCACTATGGCAGGATTACGTAGAGAACATGTATAGAAACAGGCAGTAGTTTGACAGGGTGCACTGTTTGATGGAAAATAGGGGTATTGAGGTTGAAATGGTGGATAAATGATTACACTTGCTTCAAACTATGGCAACTGAGGTTCAGTTCATGTCTTTAGAGGAAGCTTGCAAGTGTAAATGAATGATATTCAGCCACAAGAAAACCCCTATTTTCAACTAAGGTTGTTAAAAGTTGAACTGAACCATTAGAAAACATTGTTATGTGGCATTAAAAGGGCATGTTCAATTTGTCCTATATTTGTTTTCATAGTGGGATGAAGGTACCTTTATGTTATTTGTGCCCACACCCATAATTAGAGTACGTCTGTACATATTTGGCAACATTTTGAGGGGCTTTTGGATGACGAAATCACACATTCTTTAGAAAACAAACTTACAAAAAAAGTTGCTACTATTATAACCTCCTCTTCCACAACTGTTTCTGATGCTATTAAACACTGGCATGTCAGAGAATGATTCAAGAAAATATAAAAGCTAAACTAATTGTAACCTGTAAAAGAAAACAAAGAAAATGTACTCTAAAATGTGTTTTGCTTATTGTTACTTTACTTGGATGTTTGTCCTTCACTATGCAGAATGATGTATGTTTATGAGTTTGACACTTGAAGGCCATTATCAAAGTCATCTACTGATGGTGGGAAAGTTTCTTGGTGCTCAACTTAAACCAGAATTATAGACATGTTTATACAAACAGGATTTAGGACATCACAACTAATTTGGTCCATTATGCAGTTGTGTGTGATATGGAAACTTTACAGCAATCATCATATTCAATCATCTTCTTTCCAAAAGAAGATGATTTGGAAATAAGCACTTGCTAATATTTGCAGCAAACATATATCAGTCCACACATCTCTCACTGCCCTCATAATTTCTCAAACATGCTTTTCTTTGTCTGTCCCTTTCCCTTCTTGCCTCCTTTCTCTGTAATATAGTTTAAGGTCTGGCCTGAGTGTCAAAGTAGGTGGGGGAGGTCAAGGCGTGTACGCCGGCCGGCAGAAACTGAACTGTACGCTTGAGAGCCTTTCCCATTAACACGATGGAAAAAATCTTGTGTGCTGTGCACCGCTACTATCATTGCCATTGTAAATGCATGGCCTTCTCAATGTGTGACCTGCTCTCTCTGTGCTCCTGCCTGTACATTACAGATTTATACGCTGTCTCCTTACATCCATGACTGAACTTGAAATATCTCAAGCCTAACTCGTGCCAACACAATCGCTTTAGATTCATAAATATTCTGGACATTTCCATTGCAGCAGCAGATTACTTTCACGTTGGACTGAGAAAAGAACAAACACTCAATTTTCTTTGTTACTGAATGTTTTGAAGAAATACAGCCATGACAAATTCTCAAGGACAAAGTCAAGTGAGGTAGTAAGTAGGCTCATGCAAGATCCATTTGACGTCGGCCGATATCAAAGGTCCAGGATGAATAATTACCGGAGCTGGTCCAATAACAGAATGATTGATTGGCCCAGAGCCCCACACTGTCTGAGATAACATTGTTCAAAGTATCTAAACACAATGTCAACACAGTGTCTCCCTCTTTGGCCCTGTTTTTCCTCTATACCCAAAAATCCTCTGTTGACCTTTGACCTTTCAGCATGTCCAGCTGCAAAATGCAATGCTCCATGCAGTCTGTGACCCTGAGGGTTGGCAACAGTGGCAAATGGTGACAGATGCTGTGGGCACTATCAATATCCTTCAAAAACAAGCCAGGAAATTAAAGTATTAAATGGGCCTGAAGGTATCTGATGCTATTTGAAAGAGCATAAAAACATGTGATAGTGCCATTACTGTTACACTTACATTTCATATAGAAGATGTACTTGAGAGTATTGAGTGAAGCAGAGGTCAATAGCTTTGGCTTCTTTTTTTGAGCATCAAATCACAACAAATTGTCCCTGTCTAGTTACTGTCAGTGAGGTGAAAAGGGATTTTCTCCCCCTTCAGTGTCCAGTTCTATGCTGACTCTCCCAAAGGTAGTTAGTCATGACAAAGTTTCTAACCACAAAAGCACATGGTTTCAGTTTAGCGCATGCTACCATTCAACAAGGCTCCCATTCGGTCGCTCTCTCTCTCTCTCTGCATGATCACACCACTCATATACGACGTACCATGACCCAAAAGCTGCGTAATGGGAAGCAGAAAGCCTTAACCACCACCACTCTCAAATCTGGGCACCCAATAGGAAATGTCAGCCACATCCCTGGATAAATGCTTGTAGTATTTCTAATGACTCTGCCTGTATGGGTAAGAGGATTCTGCATAATGATCTGAAAGCTGAATAAAGGCATCAGAATGAAAGTAGATGGTTTTGTGGAGATGGCGCTGGTACATAGATTCAGCTGCTTGGTCCAATGCTGTTGAGCATGTGGCATGAGAGCTCAGACACCTGGCAAGATGGTGCAAGACTGGAGTCATTCTTTGTGTATGTCTGTGTGCGTGTGTGTGTGTGTTTATAAAGAGCCAAGCCTTTATTGGTGAGTGTGTGGTGGTCTGTGCGCATACAACGTCTGCAAAGTCTTTATTACCTTAGCGTATGCGTAATACAACCAAAGCACTATTATTACCATGGCATGTTATTGTGTGTTTTTGTGTGTGTGTGTTTGTGTATGTGTGTGTATTTGTCCATATCAGTTTCCTCTTCCGTACCAGATGATACTCCCTGAGCACAAGTTAGAATGTTAAGCAACAAAACACAGTGGGATTAGTAAATGTCACGAAACACATACACACATGTAACAGTTCAACCAAATTACAATAAACAAATAGAGAAATCATCAACTTGTCTGTCCAGAGTCAGTTTTCCAGTTACTCTGGAAAATCCACAGACTTTACTGAACACTTATGAGGATTATCCACAGTAAATGGGTAAGTGTTTTCTTTTATAAAATGTAATTTTTCAAGTCTGTGAGCCCCACAGAAACAAATTTGTATTCACCTCTATTGTATTTGAGGCAGAAATCTCAAAACTTTGAAAAGAACAAATGATGTTCAATTGACCAAAATCTTAATGATACATTAAAAAATATGTTTGCTGGTTCTTTAAAGTGAAACAAACCTTTAATACTCATATATATTGCAGCTATATATGTAGGTACATAGGTATAGATAAGATATATAGGTAGGGTTACAAAGTACAAAATATAGACAGATTACAAATTTGATTCCCCACCTATGGTAACAGGTTTACATGTACATGATCAAAAAAAAGAGTTGGTACAACTTTATCTTTCAGGCCAGTGCAAATACAGGACATTTATATGTCTATATGACTGTACTGCTTTAACTGCATTTTCACGCTCGCAGTCGAGCCATAGATGAAACAAACATTGTCACAGTTGTCTCAGCCTCCACTAGACTTAACGCCGACAAAGCAGGGAGATGTTGTTTTGCCACAGGGCTCTGACTTGTCCAAGCACTTACACATGATTACATCATCAATATTTGCAGCAACAAGTGTAACTAGTGCTGCTAGGCTGCAACTCAAAATAATTCACCTACTTGTGAGTCATAGTAAGTTCTTCTGCTGTAAATACAGGTGGAATGTTTCATACATCATCATTCTTATACGTTGTCTGGTATCGGAGAAAGCAGCCACTATAGACAATAATCATGCAATGACCTTTGTTGTTAATGTTGACTCAAGTTGTATTAGACTTGAATTGTCTCAGTGTGGGACTGATTTGTTTTCAAGTGGGACCATCACACATTTTTGAGTATGTATATTTTTAACAACACAATTTCTGTCTTTTACTACTTCATTACCTCCAAATATAATGAGCCACCCTGTGTAAATACTACACAAAGTCAAATCAACAAACTAAATGAAGGCCGCAGCTTATTGTATGGCTTTTGATCTGAGGTTTGGGATAATGCTATACATAGCATGTTTTACTTTCTCTACTCAAGCATGCTGTGACAACCTACTAGCAGACCAAGAAAGAGGCAAGATCCCTGGCAGAGGAGGTAATTTGGTAAAGCGGATATGTAATTCAAGAACATGCACCCATGCACAGACAAGCCTGCACAGTATGCACATGGCAGTAGTGATGAATGCATGCAGTTGTGCAGGCACACACACACACACACAAAACACATGACTGTACCAAGCAAGCATTTGACAGACAGCAACACGCAGGAGGTGGCCAAGTTCAACCACTTTCCAATCCCCAGTGACATTTACATGACACACAGGTTGACGTTAACCCAAACAACCACACATTTTCTTTTACAATATGATAGTATGACTCCCTAAGAAAACCTTAAACCAGCTTTGGGATATGTTTGGAGATGATATCTTAAGGATATTTAATCTGATTTTACAAATCAATGCATATTAAAATTGGTTTTCAAAGTTGTTGCAGCCCCTCAGATAAAATATAGTCAATGTTTAAGTGTTCTCTAAGTATGCATGCTTGCATAAAAACATACACAGATATAGAGACAAATTATGAATGTGCAGACCTCTTAAGCAGCCACACCCATTCTCATGGCATAGATATACACTCAAGGAAACAGTTGCACTACCCACACATCAAGCCTTAACCACCAGTCAGCCACCTTATGCCTGCCGCTCATACAAACAGAGAACATAAAATGCTCTGCCAAGAAGCAATCAGTCAGAAAGAGTGTCTCAGTGATTTGTTATGAGCAGGTGCTGTGAAGAAAATTGACAGGCAATGTTTTATCAAGACAGAGCGAATTTACTGCCGGTAAATTGATAGTAGACATAATGAAACAATAAAAATGTCTGCAGCGCCAGCCAAGACATGGAACTCTGTTGTTGCATATGTGTGTGTATATGTGTGAGTGTGCACAAAGTGTGTGTGTGTGTGTGTGTGTGTGTGTGTGTGTGTGTGTGTGTATGTGTGTGTGTACTATAGTCTCATTCATACCCCATTGTTTTCTTAACTGATAAGGAAGTACTTGAGCTGTTTGCAAACAGTGTGTCAACAATGGGAGAGGACAATGGAGTTATTCAAAAGCAGGAGAAAAGGAGAAAGGGGTAATAAGAGGGGAATAGGGAAGGAGCAACAGTGAGGAACAGTGCGTGTGAGTGCATGTGGTTTGTTAGGACAGAGAATGGTTGCTGTTCAAACAAACAAACTGCACCAAAGAGGCCAATTTTCAGCATTGTTGCATTATATCTGGTTCCCCTGCTGCAATTCATCATAGGGTGTTTAGTGACTTTAGCCAGTACTCTGTTCCTCTACCCTTACCATGACACACACACACACACACACACACACACACACACACACAGGTCTGTCACCCATGGCGATGTGAGTGATCTCTGTATGGACGCTGCTGAGCAGCTCAAGGGGGCATCTGGTCTTTTTCCCCTCTCAGTCGCTGAAATGTAAACACCCCAGTTGCCTGGATTTGCCAAATGAGCACCTGGTATTTCAAAGTGGCCTCCTGGCTGTGACTTTTTTTTTTCAAGTTAGGGTGGGAGGCAAGGCTGTTCTGCATTATGTATACGTACACACAAGCAGGCTTGCACGCACAGTCGGTCGCTGTTGTTCACCACAAACGTATAGTGGGAGTGGAGACACGGGGTGAGACAGGCCAGCAGGCCCACACATGCACATGTACACACATTGACACAACTACTTTAACCCCCCAAAATGCATTCTTTGGTACATGCACACTGCACACTCACACATTCACACACACACACACATACACAACACACTTCGTCATTCTCTCACCTGGCCTTGTGTTTAGTCTATACGCTGTGTAATGGTATACGGTAGGATTACTGCGACCCTCTGAGGTGCTGCAATACAGCGGTGTGGTGTGTGTCAAGACTGTCTGTCCTCGTCCCCAAGGGCTGCTGCAACTTGTCATCAGAGCAGCAGCCCACAGAGCTAAGCCAGATCCCAAACCTTCATACTGTTAATCTGAGAAAAAATTTAGGTCATCACACGCCATATCCATTGTAAAACAAAAAAAAGAGAGCTCATAGGTTTCACTGTGTTTCATCTTTTCAGTTGAAAAAGTGCTTTCTGTTATGTGGCCATTAAAAAAAATAATTTTCCAACCAATTTAAGTTTTCCTCACTAAGAAGCCCACTGAAAGAATTTTGTCTGAACTTCAAAGAAATAAACTGCTCATTGGGCGATGAAATATCCAAACAAAATATCAAAACACTCAAAAGTAAGACCACACTGAATCCAAGACTGTCAGTTCTAAAAATGCCATTTTTTTTCTTGGCTCTGAAATCAAACAGAAAAAGAAAAAAAATGTTTTTACATATTTGGCATATTGGGCTTCATTGGGGTGCAGCAGATACCAGAAACTACAGTAAACTGGATGTTAAAATTGCAACTGATTAGCTGATAAGACAATATGTGAATTCCTAATGAGCAAAAAAAGGTTAATTCATTTGCAAACACTACTTTATCTTACATCAGTCCTTGTCAAATTGTATTCTTTTAAACAATAATCATTTTTTCTCATGCCTACCTGTGGCAGTTCACATCTCCTCTTTAATGAAATTGCCTATTTTCCATACATTTGTACACCCCTGCTGTTCTCTTTTAGCAAACCTATTGTAATACTCCTTCTGCCTGCTTTATATACTGACTGGCAAACTTGCACTGTTACAAAGTGACTGGAGAGTAGATAAAATGTGTGCTGTTGCTGCATAAATTTTCTTGGAGGGGGGGGGGGGGGGGGGGGGGTGGGGGTTCATTGTGTTGTTTATGGTAACACTTGCCAAGACGACTTTTGGCCAGATTAGCAAGTCTGAACAATTATTATTTTTGTTCTCTTTGCCAAAACCAGCCAGAAGAACAAAACTGCAAATGAGAATAAGTACAGCATAGTGCAGTATGACAAAACAAGTTATGGCATCATTTTGCTCACCCACAATGCATCACAAAATGTAATCATTCTTATGACAAAACTGCAGCTTGTCACTAAACAAAAAAAAAAAAGAAAAAGAAAAAGAAAAAAAGCAATACAGACAACATCTCCATTTGGCCTGGGGATCCTTTTGCTCATCCCCTTCAAACCTCCTAAAATGGAAAATGTTGTCTTGTTGCTTTCGCTGATGTGATTTGTGGTCTGTTGCTTTTGGGACTGATTCACATTCATGTGATAACAGACTATGTCATGCCACTGCATGCCTCAACATTGAGAGTGCAGGGCCTCAACATTGAGAGACAGTCACTGCCTGTCTGTCATCAGCGTACGCTGACACATCCTGGCCTACACCCACCCAGACCTGAGTGAGGCATCGTGGATAGAAAGTTTGGTGTCTCCTTTTGGAGTAAAAACACATTCCATGGCACTTAATCACTAGAATCCCCAGTTTGGCAGATGAGAGAGAATCTGAGTTGTGTGTTTTATTTATGTGTGTATATGTGGTAATAAACAAGTACAAAATCTGGGCTTGTGTCTGTGTGTGTGTGTGTGTGTGTGTGTGTATGAATCTGCTTTGAGGGATGAGACTTTGGTGTGAGAGCATAGATCAAAGTGTATTTTTAAGTCTGTGTGTGTATAGATTCTTGTATGTGGGTCTGGATGTATGTGAGTATTCTTGCACGTCTCAGTGATCAGGCACATTTCTCCTCTCATCCTTTCATGAAACTTTTCAGGAGAGACCGTGATACCCTCCTCTACCCATTCCAGCACAAAAGTGGTGTTCTGCCTCTGCAGCAAATCTGTTTTCTCAACTGGCTGCATCCACTGGGGAAACAGAACACATTCTACAGACAAGCATGAGAAACACCCTGACAAAACAGACAACACACAGCAAGTGCGGGAACAGAAATGCTGAAAACATGAGTCTTCTTCTTTTTTTGTTTTTCATCTTATTCCCCCTGTCTCAACCAGGTACGATCTGTCATTGTTTGTAATTTAGTCTTGGCCATTTTCTGCTGCTCTGTGTGAATGTTCAGAAGTTTCCCATGGGTGCTGATGGGAAAA
Source organism: Scomber japonicus (assembly GCF_027409825.1). Classification (NCBI taxonomy): domain Eukaryota; kingdom Metazoa; phylum Chordata; class Actinopteri; order Scombriformes; family Scombridae; genus Scomber; species Scomber japonicus. The sequence continues at coordinate 20,567,788 of NC_070584.1, read as the reverse complement.
GATCCTTTCATATAGACTCCCCAAATTGTAGGACCTTGAATCTTTCTCCCTTCTGAACAGCGGCTCACCTTTGCCTTTTATAACCTCTTTGTCTTCCTCTTCTTCTTCTTTTGCCCTCCCTTTTCCCTGTTTTTTTTTTAGCTCTGTGGTCTCCTCCTATGCGCTGGGGGCAAAGGTGCTCTAGATTAAAAAGAATCTTGCAAATTGAATTCACACTTGATGAAACAAACAGATTTGCATGTGTCTATCCACCTGAGACGGGGTGGCCAGCTCCAGGCAAAGAACTGTCCCACCTCTGAACAGTGTAATGTGCTCAACTAATTAATGGGCTGTTATTGGAGAAATGTGTCACAGAATCTGATGTGAGGCGATGTAGAGCGGTGCGACCCCAGTCCAATAAAGGTCGAGGTCTTTGCTAATAGGTTTGAACCGGGTCATTTCCTAATGAAAGTTTCCAAGTTGCCAAGTTTGGCAAACGGCACATCTGAGAGTGCTCTGTGTTACATTTTACAGCAATCTCATCTCATTCACATCTCAAAAAGTAAAGACTAATTCTAGCTCGGTTGGTCTTTCTTTTCAAAAGGCTTACATTGTCTTTTTTTGTATTATGGTGGCAATATGTAAAGTATTCAGGCTGCTTTGAAGCCATATTGTGGTGACAGCTGTGCATTCAAGTTGACAGTTGAGTCTATTATCCCCTTCATTTTTTCATCAAAGTATGTTTCCTCACATTACATCAACTTAGAAATTGCACTGATACGCTGAGGCAATAAGTGTATTACAATTCTGTGAGTTCTTGGGTTCACCTATGTGATCCATTTTCTTCATTTGTGACTTTGGTCTCAGATGGTTGTGTTATTTTATGATCTATCCATAGCTATTTCTGTAACCGCTCAGGCCACACACACGCCGCTATAATAGGGCCTCCTCACCTAGTGTTTTGTTGGCCTTCATGGCAGCCTCCCTGCTGGTTCCAACAGAGGTCAGTGGGGAGATCAGTTGGGCATCGGCAACCACAGATAAACCCTCCTCTCTCCCTGGGCATGATGGGAAGGCTCATGGGACCAGTGTGGGCAGACAGGCTGACGCGTTTCCTCCCCCTCTCTGTCCCTTCAGCTATTTACCAGACGGAGGTCCCATCCAAGCAGGAATTCCACACCCTATTGACAATGTGGCTTCTGTCAGCTGCCGCTCCAGCACCCTTTAACAGGGGCTCATCCTTCCTTCCGTCTCTTCCTTGTTTCTCTCTTTGCCTCTCCATGCCTTTTTTAATCCTTCAAGGGTGTTCTGCCCTGTAGGTTGTTAAAAGAAGGTCAGGATCCGGACTTTGAAATCAAAGGTTGACGGTTGGTCAGGGATGTGTGGCTAAAGGGTGTGGCTGTGTTTTTAAGGTGCTATGTTGGTTTAGCTGGGGGAAGAGGTCGTTGTCTGCCTGGTGTTGAAAACAGACCAAAGAGTGAAGCGTGCGCCCTTAACAGAAAAGACTACTACAGTTTTCAGTTGTAGGCTACATGATGGTGAGCATGTGACTAATGCAATGAAAATACTTGGACATCTTGTTTGTCAGGCGCGTGTAAAAAGGGTTACATTCTCAACACTGACTCTCCAATCCAGGTTCAGGTTGTGATTTATCTAGCCTAAGGCTTTTCACAGCTAGGAGTTATCTACTATTCTCATGAAGGTGTAAACCACTCAATTTTGCCTTCCTATTTACTTAGCATTCATTTTCCTGGATGAGAAGTTAATGATGATAAACTTTCCTGAAGTTCAGACAGATTTTCTACATAGCTTTTACTGTACTGTCCGACAACCATTCAGTCAAATACAGTCAAGTTCAGCACAGATACATGAGGAAAATGGTAGAAACCTATAGAGGCAATTGTGTACAGCTGGTGGTACAATAGGAGTTGCACATGAGAAATCACCATTGCAGAAATAAGAATGTTACAATGAATATGTGATGGGCTTTAATGAGTGCCACTGATAAACTCAAAAAGACCAATAAGTCTTACATAATGAGTCCACTATGATTTCTGCCCTATAATGGGGTTAGGATGATGGGTGTAAGTGGGTGGGTTATCTTGGAGGAAGAAGGCAGAAAAGACTGAGAGCTCTGAGGGCAAGGGTGATCGAAAGGCCAATAAGAAGGCGTTCAGATAGAAAACGGCATGCAGTGTTTTACTTAAGGTACTGGTGATACAGTGAAACATGATCCAACAAGTTCAGTTTGAGTAACTGATCCGTGAGTTTAAAGTCGTTTACAATAAAACTAAGACAGGATTATACAAATCATTTTATCTTTCACCACATCACATTGCAAGGACGTTAGTAGAAATACAGTGTTCATATTACAAGGTAATCTGCCAGGAATGTGTGCTTGCATGTATTTGATTGGCCAGCTGGCTGGCATTATGTTGTGGTTTGGCAAAAGTTTAGCCAGGTTAAACTTTTTTGTCATCCAACCATGCTTTCTTTGACCGGAACCCTCTGAATTTCCTACCCTGTCAATGGACTATCCGAATCCAAACTTGGTCTTAACACAACCCTGAAATCAAAACAGGATCTATGGCTGCATTTTAGCTACAGGAAGATTAATATTATTCATAATAAGTATTATTATTTTGTCGCAGTCAGCCTTGATACATGTAAATGTAAATTTGCTTCTCTAACTTCCTTAGCTCCCTCCAACATATATGACCCTCCAGAGTTAACAGGAAGATGGCTGTATATGCTAGTCAATGTAAAAACACACCATACCTAAATAATCCTACCTGCATGATTGCCATTCTAAAGGAGGACAACCTGGATTCCTTTGACTAAGACTGTCATAAACTGTCTCTCATCACACATTAAGTGTTCCTTCCTGAAAGTGAAAGGTCACATCCTCTCCTGCAACGAGACATGTGCTGCAACAAAGAGGACTATTACTCTCTCCTCCCTCTGTGTTTATGTGTTGGTGTAAGTACCTAGATGTAGAGGATTGAAGGTATGCTGTATGTGTTTATTTTAAATTTCGCCTAGCAATCCATGGTATGTGGCTTGATCAATAGGCATGTCAAGGTATGCTTAATTCAAGGTTTGTTTCTTTGGTTTGTGATGGAAATATGACAGAGTTTCCAATAACAAAACAGTGTGGTGTAGAGATGAATCTGGCTTGTAAAAAATAAACACTTTCCAACAACTTTCCATCACTGCATCACTTTTTATACTGACTCCACACTTGACATATAAAAGATATTGTTTCTAAGACAGCTGAACACTGTGTTTCTGATAATTATATTGAAACAGAATCATTTTCATAAAATAATTTGTTTTATTCTTGTGTATCAAGATTTGAAATAGTAGGTGCTGCTATTCTAATGGCCCATGGGACAAAAGTACAGTCACAAATGAAGGTTTTAATAAGTAGTGCATGATCTCTGCTAACCAGCTGTAGAGGTTGAAAATGTGAAAAAAAGGTCTTGTATCAGAATATGTTCAGTCAGTAGTATCTTGTGCTGGTTCTCTTGCTTGAGAAAAAGTCAAATCTCAAAACATTCATATGGTATGCTACTTGAAGCTTGACTAAGGCCATATTGCCATGGAAACAGAATATATTCGGTCTCATAGAAACTTTTCTTTTTTTTCGCCTTTTCAAGAGAGACCGTTTGCTTGAACACATTCATAAGGGCAAGCCAGTCTCTGTCATTCCCCACTCGCAAGATGCCTGAGAGCAAGGGTTCTGGTAGAGGTGCATTAAGTTTACCTTAAACATGATTAAAGATGGGATCGGGGATGGCAGAAGCAACTAAATGAGATGGAATGAAATTGGTGGAGGGGGAAAGAGTTAATTAGCTTAATAAGATTGGGGAGACAGGGAGTGGTCGGAGCAAAGGAGGTGAGGAGTGGGGGTTGTGCTGGTGTTTTGGAGGGGGTTGCAGTGCTGTTGCATGTCTCTGGAACATGCCAGAGGTACAATAGGGGTGCTAATCTGGTAAATTGAAAGGTGCTTGCAGGGAGGGGTGTGGGTACAGGAGTGGCACTTGGGCTCCCATCCCTGGAATGAGAAAAACAAATTACATTTTTGTAGCCTCAGAATAGCCCCCCTTCCACCCTACACTCGTTTTCTTGATTGAAGTTGTGCCTTTGCGCACAAGCCTGGGTGTAATTTCATGAGGGAGAAGACACTGTGAAGGTAAAATTAAGTCCGACTTTTGTAAAGTGTGTTTATACCCACTTAGCTCTAAATGACACCGTGCTTTAACTTTTCATCCCTGATGAAAAAAAAAAAAATCCAATTGTGGTTTTCATATGCGGAAATGTGTGTTACAATAGGGTGACTTCTCGTTGCTTCAACTACATACAGTATAACTTCTTTGAGCTCATTAGCAAACATTGATAATGTTGATTGGTGATTTGCTCTGTTTCCGTCTAAAGTTAATAGGGTTTCATAAAGTGGGGACAATTAATAGCCCTGTTTACACAGCCTGTTCAAGGCGGGAAAATATTTTCACATTCAATAAGGAGTACATGTAGTTTTAAGCATTTCTAATTAGATAACTTTTTGTGGAAAACCACATCAGACAAATTATTATTCTATATGTTTTGAAACACATTTAGATCCCTTATCCTCTTAGCATCCACCTGTTTTGGGTAATTTTCGCCTATTTGGCATACCCAAATGGAAAAGCTTATAACACAGTAACTAAGTCCTAGATGCATGTATGATACCTCATTTGAAAGCTGACAAACTCTAGTTTCTGGAAAAGTGCTTGTTCAGTATGTGGCACACACATAACCTAAACTACATCAGCTCAAACATGGCTCAAAAACATTTTTTTTGTCTTCGCCTAAACTATGCAATTTTTGAATTTTGACTTATGAAAGTTATGGCGTTTTTAGTTAGTGGTGTCACTGGCGTTCCCAAATCTCTCCAAAACGTCTCCAAATGGCCAAATTGTGCCAAATGCATTTACTCACTTCTGTGACACTGTAAACACTGCTGAAGCATTTTGGTGACTATAAAACCTTTCACCATGGTTCAAAACATATTTTTTCACACATTCATTTGATGGGTGGTTGGAGGGGTCTCCACATGTTAGCTGGCTATATTGAAATATTGTCATGTGACAATACACTACATAATGCTAAGTAACAAAAATGTACTAGTACTATATGTACAACTGTGCCAATATCAACAAAATATGAACAATGAATAAACTATACAAAATATACAGAATATGAACTCAATATGAACAACATACAAAAACTATAAAAAAAGTGTATAAAAGTAAAAAGTAATGCAAATACTGTTGGGTTTGGAGGTGCAGTGCAACATGAGGTGGATGGGTGGGGGTGGGATGTTGATGCAGGTCCTTGGTCCAGGTGATGCAGAAGAGGATCGTCGATGCTTCTGACGACTGCCCACAACAGGAGGGGGGGTTGGGGGTCTGTCTGCCTCAGTCTCAGGCTCCCAATCTACATCACTGTCAGTCTGTGACCTACAAATCACAATGTAATGCACAGATGTAAACAAATTATAGTAAAACAATTACACAAAAACATCAGAAAAATAACTAATAAACAGAATAATTGTATTTGGGTAATATACCCAGTGTCTGGGCATTCACAATAAATAAAAGCCTAATGTAAAGTCAATACAGTAAATAAAAAAATCAGTTCAATTTGTTTACAAGCTTGATAAAATAAGATAAAATAAATCTATAAAATAAAAGTGGAATTAGGGGCACAAAAAGAAAGAGGTGGATTACATAACTTTAGTCCTACAGTTGAAACTAGAGCTACCAGGAGACAATTTGCAAAGTATTGTGCTGTGTAGTTGTCATTTAGTGGCTGGCAGCCATTTTGTGAAACGCTACTGTATTTTACAGTCTAAATAATCAGACGCCCTCCCCTCCCCTCCCCTCCCCCACCACTCCTTGGCTTTACTGTGTTGTTTTGATTTAGTCATTAGCCATTTTGTGAAACGCTACTTTACTGTACTGTTTTCACTTTTTTCTACTGTACTTCTGAATAAGCAGAGACCCCCCACCCACTAACGTTAATTCAGCTTTCATTCATGGCTAAATTAATAAATAAATAAACAGATACAATCTATAAAGCATTATAAGATATATAAAGATACCGTTACTCACCGATCTAAGCTTTAGTGAAGTCCGTCAGTAAACATCTCCTCTTTCTCAGTCATATTCACTATCTTCACTTTCTTCAGATACCATAACCATCTCCAAATGTCTCCAAAGCCTCTTCCAGTACATACTTGGTCTTCTTTGTAGCTTTTGGCGTCGTAAAATATCCAAAATAGCCGAAGAAAAAAGTTTAAATATCCGGGCGAGCGTGCGTCACTACTACGCTCATGCGCTATGCTCTGAAAAGGGAGACTGCAAGATAGGTTGAGTCATACTAACCCCCCATGGACATGCCTACCATCGTTGGAAAGGTACATTTATTGGCTATCCTGAATGATTGACATGTCGATAGCCAATAAGCCTAGGCTATACTAGGGCCGCAAAGAACAGAAGACCGAGCCTATTGGTCCCCCAAACTGGGAGCGCTTGGTCTCTTTCACGGGGTGTACCGGGATGAAAACTCAACAGAAAAAGATAGGGACACTTTTGTTTTGTAGGTAGGAAGATAACGAAAACAAGCATACCCAACAACATTATACAGGAACTAAGGAAAATATCGCTAAGGCTCGGAAAAGTTTGGATTTTATTTGACGAACAAAGTTGGCAGACGGTGAACATTGGACTTTACAGGACAATATTCATAAGCTGGAATAATTTTATGAAAAACCATTTTGATACTTTTGATCAGTGGAGTCTTATGAACAGAATGAATATAAACAATTGAGGAATGGACACATAATTGGGCTTCAAGACTGCTTCAAAGGTAGGGAGTCGCTGTTTATTTTATGTACCTCACGTTTACCATGCCGGTAAATATGAATGATTTATAGTTTGGTGCTCATGATGTCTGTAAAATGAACTGGATGGTTGTCTTGCGGAGACTCTAACCTTTCTAACGATGTATAGCATGTCCATATTGACGGAAGTTGAAGCTGTATATATTGCTGTATCATAATTTCAGCCGCGGGAGGGGCAAATCGCCCGCCCGCGGGCGAAGGATGTAAAGGGGTTATTGTGATGAAAAAATCACAGAGGTGTAGTGATACTATTAAATCATAAGATAAACAAGAAATATCAAAATATCCATCAGGATCCATAGCCTTTGAGAGTCCATGCAGTGCTCCAACAGCTATAAAGACCTACTATGCCACTTTGCACATACTCATCAACTCTTTTATGAAGCACCTGTTTGTTAAAATTACAGTTTCTCCAAAAAGGTGTATGTCTGTTTTGCCAGATCTGACAGTTTAAAAAAACAGAGGCTGTCTCATCTTTGCGTGTGGCCACTATTGTATTAACAACGATTATTCACTTGTTGTTGCCTCATATAGGAATTACATAAAGGGTGTGAATGCCAAATTCATTCATCCACATGCTTAATAGTGGGGTCGTTGATAAATGAATGTTTATTCAAACAGGTAGATAATGAATGAGAAAAGAGACAGGAGGCTGTTACAGAGTAATGTTTGTGGTTTATGAGAAGGACAGGTTACCTCTTAACTTTGAAAGCTTCAGTTGGTGAGATTTCTTTGTCTCAGTTTGATTGCCAGGAGGACATGAGGTGACACTCTTTTTTCTCAGATGGGCAGGGTGTGCAATGTACTGTTGGCAATGATGTAATATCTGAATATAACTGATTTTAAACTCTATCGCAACTATAAACTCTAGAGAAATGTCCCGCCAGCAGGAATAAGCTTCAGACGACATAAAGATGTCACTGAGTTATACAACATGGTTTTGCTGCCGACAAGTTTGGATTGTTTTGCTCTTTGCTGGCTGTGATATATCTCAAATACAGCATTGTTTCAGCAAGATTCGTGGCAGAATAGAACATGTCTGTCATATCATATATTCTCCTGAAACTGCAAAAATATTGCAGGAAAGTAGACAGCCTTCCAAGTCTTTGGAAAATCATAGTTATATATAGGTGAGACATACAGTATATATGTGTCTCATGTGCAAAACATGCCCTTGCTGTATTATTGCAGACACTTAAAGCATACATGAAATGACATGTGAGACTTAAGAGTTGAGTAGTTACGATTTTAACTTTGAATGACTGAACTTGAAGGTGGTGCTCAATCCAGAGTCCTGTGGACTGACAAAAGGTAATAGACTGGAAACACACAAGCTCTAACAAGAAAATGCCTAACAATATATAAACATCAAAATAAAACATAAACAAATAAAACAATAACAGAGGCATACGCTTCTGAAAGGGAGTTACATTCCAGAAAAGACCCTATCATCTAAGCTCTCTTTATTTTCATACAATTAAATCGATGCTACATTGTTTGAAAGGTTTTTCAGGTCAGAGAGAGGACTGATGAGAATGTGGTTTATGTCTAACTGGATTATGATGTCTTCTATCTTTGACAAAACCACTATGTGGAGTTGCCAGTGGCCACTGCACAAACAAGAGAGTAGATCACATGCCAAAACCTTATGGCAGACATAAGTAATTCCTTCATGATCCCATTCGTTCTTCTGAACTTGTTCATATTAGCCCCAGTCCATCTTTCTGTCTCTCATTCTCTCTCCTCTTCTGCTTCCAGTGACTCTCCAATATGTTGCCCTAGAAAATGCAAATAAATAATGCATTGCATGATTAAATTACAATTTCCATTGTAAATGCATTGATGTAAATGAGGAAAAGCAACTTGCTGGCAAATAATTTAAAGGGGGTTCTTTTTATTATGTAAAGATTGCTCTAAGGAGTCAAAAAAAACTTGGCAGGTTAGACCTGGATCATTACGCTGTGTGTCCGAGTGAGTCGAAACTCAGAACATATTGATGGAACCATTTTGGGGAAAAAAACAGTATAAGATGACTACTGTTCCATATTTCCTTTGTACATTAGTCCAAGTCAGACTTTGCAACTGGCGTGTTATCCCTGAGTTTGATGATCTATCTGTAGAATGTTTTTATTGTTACCATCTTTTGGCCTGGGTCCCATTTCAGCTTCTTTGTCCTCTATTGTGGGCTGGTCTGCTTCCTAGCAAAACATATGATCCGGGGTTTCCACTGGCATTGGAGTATTTTACTGCCTTACCATGTTAAAATAAACTGCATTCACTCCCATTATGTGGTTGTCAGTAAAATGCACATCCATCCCATTAAATAGACCACTGACAATAAGACTGGGTGTCAATCAGATGGAGATTAAGATGCCAACAGGGAGGGGGGATGAAGGAACCTCAATTGAAAATTCTCCAATTGAAATTCCAACTTTGGATTTAAATGTCTGAGTGGAGCTCAGTGTGGATTTGTCATTGAGATGCAAACCGTTTTGCTTGCAGTGCTGTATACTAATGAAAATGGGTTGAAAATTAACATAAATTTTGATTTTCAACACATAAAATGGGCAGTTTTTCAGCCAACATGCCAGGATTGGAAATGCATTTATTCAGCATGCAGTCATTCATTATTCATTTTTATGTGTGTGCACCTCATAATTGCTTTATTCAGAGTCAGGTCTTGTTTTGGCATGGGGCATTTTGATGGCTTACAGATTAACTCCTTGAAATTTGGCCACTTTAGATGTAATGAGTGTCTAATGGACACCTGCACTCAGTCTGCCGGGGAGACCAGCCATCCAAGAACAGCTTGGCCACTGTCCCTTTGAAAATGAGTCACACAGGACGTCCTGGTAGCCAAGTGGCTCACACTTCCTGCCTCCTGTGTCACCTCAGGTTTAAGGGCCCACTCTCTATTACACCAGTCTGGTTCACAGAACAAAGCTGTCTGGTATTGTAAAACCTCCAACTCCTGACCATTTGTGCCTATTTGTCACTACAAGATCAGACATACCAGATGCATTTTTTATATGTCAAAATCTTTGGAAGTGACAAGAGGCTGCTACCATCTTTTCTTTAACTACAACATCAAAGGTGACCTAGTTAATATGTAATTAAAGATAAAAAAAATTGCCCAAGCTTGAATTGGGTAGGGGATTATTCCATTCAATTCCCCTGTGTTCTTTTATTCATTCTTTTTTTTCTGGATGACTACATTCCTTTAATATTCCTTTAATATGATGAATGGGAATGCAACAGCCCAGTAATTTCATTCTCCAGCTATGGCCATTTTATTATTTCTTGGGGCTTAAAGAAATGTTGAATTTTTTTGGAACAAAACCACTTCAAAGTCATACCAGACCTCAGGGCTATCAAGACTTAGAACAAACAGTCTCAAGAATTGAGTTGGCACATAGCAAGCAATGAGTGTAATCCTTGACAAAATTCAGACCAACATTGAAATGGAAAAGAGAAAAAAAAACATCATGGTTATTATCTCCTATTAATGTTCACTTTGCATTTCAACGGCACGGCCTCGCCAACTTGTCACACCCTAGTTAACAGTTTAATCCTGACACGGATGAAGCACACAGCCCTCCTTTGTGAGTAGACTTCTAAATGTCCAGTGACTAGATGGCATGGAAGTGATGAAATCAGCAGGAAGGACGGGGAAGGAGTGCCTGGAGTGGGGGATGATCTGAGGGCTACTTTATTTGCCAGAAGTCACACCGAGTGATTGCCATCAGTGAGGCAAAAGAGATTAGCAAGAAGGTGTTTGGGTGGGTGGACAGGGAAAATAACATAAAGCATTAGAGACTTTTGGAAGCCAGGAGGTGAGGGAGGGTGGCAAGAGAAGCGTGAGCATGTGTGTGAATATGTCTTCAGTGAAAGGTGACAGTTACAACCAATGTGGCAGATCCCACTCTACTTAACCTCAATGCATTTTTCATAAACTGACCTCATTATTATCAATATATCACCTCAAACCCCCAGGATTCCAAAAGTCAGTGATTCCCTTTTATCTAAAACCACAGATATAGTCTGAAATGCAACAGTAATTTAATGTTATATATATATATACATATTTGTGAAACAGTGCTTGTACTTGTATAGGCAGGTAATAACCATCCACTCTATAACTTTCAGAATGATTAAAAATGATACTATAGACATTTTCAATTCTATATTGCTATGGTATAGAACATCAATATATAATAAATTTAAACAAGGGATTAATAGAGTCATTTCTTTGACGATGACATTCTCCCTCATAGTATAGTGTAGAATTGGTGCACAGCTAAGGGCTACAGAAGTAACAGGGGTGGATACAGAACATGGATGATGACTGGGTCTGAAAGAATCTGAATGGACCTGAGATTTTTTAAATTAGGGGAAATTGGTGGACTGCTTTTAAAAGACATACTAAAATTCACAATTTTAGTACTCAAATCAGAATACCATAGGCATATCAATAAGCCAGATAGATGAATGGTTATCTATAACATAAAAGAGGAAATAAGAAGACAATAATAATCCCACATGACTTTAGGATTTTGTAACCTTAGTTTTATGGGCACAGGCAGAGCCCTCTACTGGATTTTATGGGCAGTGCTGTCCTCCAATCACACTCATGCAATTGCCCACATAAATTTGCATGTATCTAGCTGGCCAATAAGGATGCACCTACCGATTACATGGGTCTCACACAGTATATAAGGCATTGCTTTGCTGCTACTTGCATCCTGAAAGTGTAGGAGTGGCAGGGTCCATAGGTAAAGGGCACTGCCTATTCTTATACAACTAGCGTTAAAATTTCCTAACATTTGTTCTGTCTCACACAGGCTCCATCCTGTACTGGACCCACAGAGTCCAGTACAGGGTGATGGCCAGCCGAGTGAGGAACCTCTTCTAGGGGTGGCACACTGGGACAGCCTGTCTCCATTTGGTCCTGCACTCTCAGGAAGAAAATCAGTCCCACGACTGGTGGTTTGGTTTTAAGCTGCTCCTTCCAGGACACTTCAACACATTGCCAAATGTCTGGGAGAAGAGGTGAAGCAAAAACTTGTTGAGCTAGCTGAGCCAGGCGTAATAGCCTTCATGTTTAGCCAACAGGTTTCGGCCTTACATCCTCAGCCACCATGGCCATAGCCTTCGGAAAATCATGGCGATCTGAAGCTGGAGGTGGATTTCTGATGGTCAGCAATGTTGCAGAGACAGACAAGAGGCTGTTGTCCCTGTCCACTTTCCTAGTGGCTTTGCTGATGTGGAACGAGATGTCACACAGCTTAAAATGGTCCCATCATTGCTGGCGTTGAATCTGAGGCAGTGAACGCAGAGTAGTGGCTGCATGCCATGTTATCAAGCTGTCATTCTGGTCGGGCCTGCACACACTTGTAGATCCACCTCTGCTGTAATGCAAGATCATTTTACATGTCACTAGTACTTCTTATTGCTATGTTTTCCTGTTAATTCCTAATCATGCTCAGTTTTAATAGCCTTCTTTTCAACATTCTCCTTTGTCCTAGACCTCAGCACTCAAGCTCGCCTACACCTGGGTTGTAAGATGAGCGTAATTATTTGCAATTGAACTATGATCAAAACATGATGTGGCATCAGAGCTCACCTGAGAGGCTGCAGCTCACCTGTCTGTGTTTTTTCTGTGCTGCTCAGGCTGCTGCTGACAGGATTGTCATAATAAAATTATATCACAAAATCGCTAAACAAGCTATAGCTAATTTGAATTACAAATATGCAATAAGAACTGTGATGGCATTAAATAGTAAATACTTCTCCCACTAATTTCAAAGTTTAATGTTTGGATTGATTACAGAACAGGCTTATTAACTAAGCTAAACTGTTACTGACACTTTGGTTCCTTTTTAAAAAAGGATCAGATATCTTAATTTGCTTTTGGGAGGAATTTTTTACCAACAGTAATAAAATTGTTTAATTACACAGCATGTCTGAGACGTTTGGAACGTTTGGAACATTTAAGTATAAATACTGCTTCAGATTCTCCTCCTCACCAACTCCACTAGTACTGCTTCTGCTGCTGCGCTGCTGCTAGTTCATAATTAATTTATTAAGTTGAGGACGAGTATCTCCTGCCCTTTCACTCATCATAGTAGCACACTTTTGTGCAGAAAACATACAAACCTGGCAATTCTTGTAAAAAAAAAGAAAAAAGAATTGCAGCTTTATTACATGAAGTTAAAGTGGTAAGATTGAGAGAATATTGGAAGGGACAATCCAGCAACACCTTGATACTAATAGGGACATGTCCCTACAGTTCATACCCAAATCTACACCCATGCATTTAGGGTCACTTTTGTAAAACGGATAGGAGAGAGTAGTTATCTTAAAGGACTTAGCAAATATTTAAGTCCACGTAGTGAAATGCACAGATAAAGGCATAGAAGCTGAATATATGGGGCAGGGACACCGTCAGCTACTTGAACATTGCCAAGCCTATGCATCTCGACATAAAAAAACAAATGGTTTTTCTGCTCAAACAGGAAAATAATCACAGTGTTATTTCTAGAGTTAGGTTAGAACATCTTGGTATATACAGTTTTTTACTGTGAATTCTGTGAGCGTGGTGGCATGAAGGTTTGGTTATGTGGGATTAAATTAAATGTGTCAGTCTGACAGTGACATTCTATGTGCCTGCCCTACCAATTTATCTGATCCCTTTTAGAATTTGATGTACAGTAAGTTAAATGGCTGTCTTGTGAAAAAGGTGATGATAGTAAAATAAACCATTAGGTAAAGCATAGGTGCCTTGAAGATCCTGTAACTGGCATAGACAACTTTGGGGAGTTCCTCCCCTCTTTCTCCTTTCCTTTTCAGTTGATGGCTGTAGTACATTTAAGGAACCAGCAAAACATATTGGTACACAACATGCAGTACTGTACAGGTGGTGTCACACTACCATATGTGACTCTTTCATCAGAGCTGTGGACTAGAAATTCACCAGCTCATTCCATATGGTTTTGACTGTCTGAAAAGTGTCTGTGAAGGCTGGATAAATGAGCAGGAAAGATATTATTATTTCAATAGGAGACATCAGGAAATCAAACCATGTGGCAGGTTGTGTGTGTGTGTATGTGCCTGTGTGTTCATGCATGTGTGTGTGTGTGTAGAAATTGAGTTTTTTGTATGAGTGCACATGTATATCTGTATGTCTATGAATGTGTGTGTGCCGTGCATACATGTGTCCTTGTGTGTCCTTGTGTGTCCTTGTGTTTGTGTGTGTGTGTTAGTGTGACTATGAAACAGGAAAGAGATGATATACAAAAACAGGAGAATGAGAGGTTGATCAAAGAAGAAAAAGGAAAGGAAATTCAAGTATGCATATTGACACACTTGCTCGAGTCCTCATGTTATTTTGTGCGCGTGTGTGCCAGTGATTGTCTTTGAAGTTGGAAGAAAAGAGACTTGTATTTCCAAGCCTATGCTTTATTCAGTAGGACACACACACATACACTCTTAGGGGCAGAGAGAGGAAGACATTTCATTTTATTCATTTATTTTACAAAGCACACAGCAAAGCACAAACTGACATTCATTGTTTGTGGACCAACACAACAGCTTGACCATTAACACCATAATCTCGTGACTGAATTCACCATGCCCCCAAACTCTGGCCTCTCTGGAATTGGACTTGGATCTTTTAACCTCTCCCCTGTGACCTCTCCAGGTCACATGGTTAGCTAAGCTGTGACCCTTTGCGACCTCGTTGGTTAAAGGGGAGGCAGCTGTGTTGGGGAGGTCAGGTTGAGCTACTGCCAATAACACTTTACACACCTTTAACACTTGAAGCTGCTGCTGCGGTTGGACCCAGTAGAAATTGGTTAAGACCATGTCAGAGTCTTTGTAGAAGTCCATGAGGAAATATGCATGCCTAATAAGGCAGCCTTGAGGGCTGATCTTTTGTACAATTTTTAACTATATTCATATTTCCCTTTATTGCCCATTTAAGCCTTTAATCAGTTTCACTTTGCTTGATTTTACCCAATAGTCGAACTACATTTTAACATATATAATATACTATGCCAACTGTTAATTGCACAGAAAGAGAAGCTTAATCAATGTTTTATACCTGTCCACATTTTCTATTCATATATTCTTCAAAAATACTAATGGGTTTGTGGAGAGCAATAAGCTGTCATCCAAAGGATTATGACATAATATCTGATTTCCTGTCTAGTACATGTGTGGTCTTGGTGTTGAGTTGGCCTACATTCCCTTCGGTGTTTTCCTTTGTAGACTTTAGAGCACCAGGTGCTAGTCTGGACTGGGATGTGACTAAGAATCAAGTTTTCCATTTTAGAGTTCTTATTTTTATTATTGTAAATGTATTGTAAATGAAAGGTTTTATTCTTCAGTGTGAATAGTATCGTTGAATTAAACGCTGCTGCTTTTCATGGTTAAAAACACTAATTGAACAAGAAGCGAGGATGAGCATAGTTTCATAGTTATATTTCAACATAGTATTAGACTTGAGTAAGAGTCTGACTAAGTCACCTTAGTCAAATATTACAGAGCCTTGTCACCCACCCTAACAAGGATGCTTTCATTTTCTATCATGAGCTCATGACCACATCTTGGATCCCATTCATACTAACTTCCTCTTTTTTTTCGTCAGCAGTGTTGTAGTTTGAGCAGTCTTACAAGCTGATTTGTCATGTTTTCCAATGTCAAGAAAGATGTGGGTGTGACCTAACGTGATCTTGGCTGCAATGATGGACCACACGATTCATATGCGAACACATCCATGCACACATATAACGCATATAGTATAATAATAATAATAATAATAATAATAATGATAATAATAATAATAATAATAATAATAATGTTTTGTGAATTGGTTTTGTCTATTTAGGCAAGGCAAGGCAGTTTTATTTACGCATACAGATGTAGTCAGACACACACAAACTAAACTAAACTAAACTAAACTTATTATTACACTCAAGGTCTGCCAATTTTTGAACTGAGGAGTGAACCCAAACAAATCCAAAGTGTGGAGTGTTTCAAGAAGTGAGCCTGACATTTATTGAATCAAATTGGAATAAAAATAGTGAAATACAAGCCAAACCTCTACAACCTTCTTTTGGCCTTCCCACAATGATTTGAGCTGTTAAAAGGGTATTCCGTTTTCCATCTCTCCTCTGCCACACACACACACACACACACACGCACATGCACACACAAACACACAGACACACACACACACATTCACACCCATTCACTAAAACTGATATGCTCCACCACAATGTGCTGCACAATGCACAAATTGTTACATATTGCCGCAGTTACTAGATACAGCAGAAAAGGATTTCACAGAGCACTTATAGAAAATCCTTACTCATTCCCCATAATCCACAATAGGCCTGATGTTAAGGGAGTCTTCATAGTATTTTCCCGCAGGGCAAATTCACTTTACACCCAGATTAGACTCAGTCCAAGACTTCCGACTACTTTATATGGTTTTTCTCTTAAGAGTTGTACAAGGTTTCACCTGCGTCCAATAACAAGGATAGAGAGACCTCTTTGCTTCAACTTATTAGTTTGATTTGGCAGAACTTAAAAACAGCAGGAACCCAAAATGCAGACGAACCCCAGTGGCATAAAATCAGCACCATGGCATTGCTTTCTTTTAGAAGAATAAATATGGTGTGAAATTAGGGTCAGTGCCACCGGCTGTCTGCTGCAGCCCTACGTTCAGAAAAACATGACCGTTTTCGTTTGTCTGTGTACATTTTTGAGCTATGTAATTATCCCTGTCATCTCTATCACGCAGCCACTGCAGCGGAGCCAACACAAATGTACAACAGCAAATTGGAATTGGGTAAAAAAAAAGAAATATCTTGGCTCATAAAATTCTGCTAGGAGGGGTTTCAGTCTGCTTTCTTTGTTCAAAGTGCATGCTGCAGAAAACCCTGGATTGCCCCAAGGGTTTAATTCCCTCTCTGGGCTGTCAGTGGAAAGGACGGGTGGGTGGCCCGGGGAATGCCGCACAAATAACATGCTTGTTTACGCTGCTTGGATGCAAATGATAGACTGAGGTCAAAAACTTGGAGAGTTTGTGAGACAAAAGGCGTCTTACTTACAGTCATTCTTTGTGGATGAGATTGGAGGTTTCACTCTGAGGTTCATCATTACTCCCTGAGGGGTGTGTTTGATCTGGCCCCTCCTCGCCTTGGTCTGATGTATGCCACTCTGTTATAGCCCCATCTTCTGTGCTTTGCTCCATATCGTTACAAATTCTGATTCAGAAAGTTCAAACAACCACTCCCCGAGGAGGACGGCTGACTCCACAACAGAAGAGAAAGAGAGGGCGCCCCGCTGAGGCTTCCCCTGCTTTTCTGAAAACTGGGGAAGAAGAGGGTGGAGAGGGAGAGTTAGAGAGAGAGAAAGTAGAAGGGAATGTTTGATTAGTTGATCATTCTTCCATGTTCTCATCAGCTGCGGAGCAGGATTCAGAAGATTCGCGTGTACTATATGTCTGTGTGTCGTTCATCTCATGTCGAACATATGGAAAATATATGGTAATTGAGAAGAATTTTGATTGTTCTCACAGCACTCAATTTGAAAGCTGAGTTGATTCTTCTTTTCAGTGACATGCATGCAGTGCAAATACTAACTATTGCTGTGAGACGCCATTCTGTTTTACATGTTCAAGTGTCTAAAAACAGTCTTAGAAACTTAGCCAGGCAAAAGAGGAAAAAGGGCATTGGTTTAGTGGAAAGTCCACCTCATTCTTCCGCGTTGACTGCTCAGCTCAGACTAAATGTGCCACATGGCAAATGGACGGGACCAACACATCATGTGGATCAATTTCAATAGGTGGAAAAAATGATGAGACACAGAGACAAAGACTAGAGGCAGACAGGTATGGGGGGGGGGGCAGATAAGGGAATCCAACCTCTGTGTCAAGTACATCAATTATAAGATACAGGAACTTATGAGAGACAGACAAAGTGAGTGAGTGATTGATGGAGACAGAGACAGCGGGCAGAGGATGGAAAGAAGAGAGACAATAGTCCTCATGTAAGAACCATTCATGAAAACAGATTTGTTCTGCAGAGGCACGTACAAGTGATTTAAGAAAATGAGTGGTATCCATCAATTTCTTTTTACCTTTTTACCTCTTTCTGCAGGCCTTTGTCCAGTGTCATTTTGTGTTGTAGACAGTGTAACATCACTTTGTGTAGGCTATAATATTCTCTACTCTGATATCTCTGTGTCTGCCAAATGATCGCCTCTCATATTAATCACAGAGCACTTTGCTTTGAAAAGATGTGTTTTTTCAAATCGTTCCCTCTTCTGTCACAGTACAGCTCTGATGACATGTTGTTGTATTAATATGTTCTAATTGTTTCGGGTCCCCTACTACTGACACTCCTAAACTTATGTTTTTCATCTGCTGATATCTGATAACAGGACTTGTGTGTAATTCTTGTTTTTACTATTTGGTAACATTTTTGTGAATGAAACTTGCTCACAAACAGAGTGAAACGGGTCATCTTATATGGGCATTTTAACCTTAATTATGCTAATGATCTCATGAACACATCTCCTTACGAAAAGCTGCCATTCATCAGGCTGAAAAAAAAGTTTGGGCAGTTAGGATAAAAAATGCACACATTTCCGTGCATGAGGTCCAATGTGTAGGGTAGATGAAGAGAAAGAAAGTCCTAGAAAGAGAACAGGCCTCCATGACAAGAGTGTCAACAGCAGGGAGTGAAGTTTTGATGACAGGTGGAGAGAGAGCCAATGGTGGGAAATTTTGAGAGTAGATGGATGGTCATCCTGCGATAGCTTTTTTCATATCCTTGTGCTATTAACCTTGTTTCTAAAGCTCAAGGAGGAGTGAGAGCACTGGATTGATTTTTCCTGCAGAGATCTGGGCACATACCTCCAAGACAAATTTGTGTTCTTTAAACAATTAAAGTGATTGTAATTTCAAAATGACAGCCAGGTGAATGTTTATGTTCTCTGTCATGTCAACCTGAGAGATATAAAGACATCTGCGAAGGGATAATGAGCACATCAATGCTGCTTTGTCCTCAAAGTACTTTGTTGTCCCTTGAGAAAATAGCAAAATACCAACAATGTCTCAGGAAAATGAGACTAAACTAAATACACGTGTGTTTGGCATTTAGACCAATTCTGTTGCTGAATCTTTCGTTTGCATGGGACATGCCATTGTTGTTGGCTGTGTGGGGATGATGAGAGGAGAGGAGGATGGGGCTGGGGGGGCGGGTGAAAGAAATGGGTAAGGAGGAGAGAAATAGGGGGGTTTCAGTCCCCTGGAGAGCCTGGCCAGGCATTAATCTTCTCCCTTTGACAGCTCTCTGAAAGTTTCTCAAGAAGGGCCATTTCCTTGAGCTATTATAATGCTTCACTCAAGCACAACCCCTATGCTGAGTGTTTGGAGGGGTGGGGGGGGGGGGGGGGGGGGGTGAGGGAAACCGGATGGATGGATGGAAGAAAAGAAAGAGAGGTGAGGATTGTAGGATCTCAAGAGCAGAATATAAGGGATCATTTAGTGAATCAGTGGAAATCTGTCACATGGGGAAGTATGGAAACTTTTGCTCATGTTGGATTAATAATGTCAAAGTACTTTATATTAACTGAATGATAGAGGCCTATGACCAAAACTCATTGGACAATAAACAAAGAAAACAAGAAACAAGTGGACTATAATAAATGCTAGTATATCAAGAAATATGCAGTCCTACTATAAATATAAGTCTAATTTTTGAACATTTTATTGTTGCATGCATTCAAGTTGCATGTGCCTTGGTTGTCAAGACAACGCCTTGTTCACTTATTTCTTCTCTCAAACTGCCTGAGCCTGCAACGTTACGCCAGAAGGAATCTTTCCAAAATCTTTGAACCAAACCCTTCTCATAACAGTCACTTTAAGGCAACAACCAAAACAGCATCCTTCCACCTTAAAATCAAATCCAGGATTTGACTGCTTCTCTGCTGGCCTAGAAACATTGATCTGTTTCTATTTCTTCCAGGGCTGATGCACTGCATTTTGGGCTGTTCCATTTCCACTCTGAGCAATAACTAACAATCAAAACTCAGCAGCCAAAGTCGTCATTCATTATTCATTATTCTTTCATTGCTGTCTTTGTGTAAATGCACACTGATTATGATTTTTTTAACTACTTAAAAAGTCCTTTATGGTATTGCACTGTCTAACCAAATTATTTACTCTCTTTGAGCAAGTGTCTCCTACCCTGTCACATGCATATTTCCAAAATTTCAACAGCAAGCATATATAGCTAAAGAGTTAAGGGGGGACCCACTATGCAATACTTCCCTCTGAAACGTATAGGGGGTAGGGGGCAGATGTAGCATAAACCAGAGTAACCCAGAAATATCACAGGAAATTATGAGTACCTCAAAACAGTACTTAAATGCTTAACAAGTCCTCACATTGCCTTTGTTTCCTTTACTGCATTATGTCATCCACTTACCAATTCCTCATTTACAAACATTCACTGCTTTTAGTAAAAAAGTCCCCCACTGTGACCCTTTTTTTAGAAGAGTCATATAAAGACATTTCCCTTAACTTATTTATGCTCTAGACTAGAGTACAGAAAAAAGACATTCCTCTTGGCTTAAATAAGTTCACACTGATTCACAAACACCTGCTCGACTAACACCCATAAACCTATGTGTTTCTGCAAACATCTGAATAATGCAGGTTTCACTCTTTCTTTTCCCCCTGCCTGAGTGATGCCACACACTCACACCTTCTTATCTATAAATCTCCTCATGTTTTTCTCTGACACTCTGCTTTTTAAACACATGTAGAGTGACATGTACACACTATCATGACTGTCAAGAAACGTGCCACCTTCTAATCCACCTCTAACACCCACACACACACACACACACACACACACACACACACACACATTTCTTGCGAGGCAGTCAAAACAGACAATCTAGGTAGTGGTGGCTGTCACAGATCATTCTTCAGGTATGGATAACCCTAGAAAACACCCCCCACCCCTCCCCAATTCAAGGACAGCAAGTACCTTCCTCTGGAAGACCAGGGTGATGGTGATAACTACAGTATACAGAATGTAGGAGGACAAGAAGAGATGAGGGGGGGGGGGGGTGGAAGAGGGAGGCCATATATAAAATGTAGATAAGACAAAGACAGAGCAAGCAAAAGACCCATGGAACCTTGGTGAGAAAGAAAGAATAAGACGAGAGGAGAAGTTGGAGCACATAAAGTCAGGTTACAGACAGTGAGAGTGAGCAGGAAAAAGGTAGAGAAAAGTAGTTAATTTGAGAACTGTGTGCTGTTTCCTTCTTACCAGATGCTCCTTAAAAGATGACAGGTCATATTGTTGGCATAATCAAATGAGTGAATGCAAGAAAGTGTGATGAATCACCTTGAAACAGGTGAAAATTAGATGCTCTGTTGAATTACGATGCAGAAGGGAACTAAAATATTCAGCTGCTGTCGGAGTACAGCATTACATGGTCTCTATTGGTCTTGTTTTCAGTCATGTTTTTGCCCATCTATGAGACTGCATACATAATTGACTTTATCAGTGACAATTTTCCAAAGCTGGCCATACTTTTGTTTATTCACCTCCACAGAAGTGTGACATGTCCCATTTTTTAAATTATTTATTTATTTTTGTATTTATGTATTTATTATTGTGGTGCAAAAAAAATAACTTGAATCAAATGATAATGGAGTAATGAAACAAAACAATCCGATTGCATTATATATTTTGTAAAGTGATTTGACAAAAACATCTCAACTTAATAGCATTCTTTTCAATTTTACATTTAACTACAGTTTCAAAGATGTCTTGCTCAGTATGCCACATTAAGTGTTAGTATGGAACACCACAGTAAGAGACCTACAGTAGTTGAGTCACATACATGATTTTATAGTTCATGAAATTAACTACTACACTACATTTTTTTTGAGTATTTAATTGTGCTATCCATGCAGCAGGGAACAGATATAGTCACATAAATGCCAGTATCATGCTTGTTTGAATTAGCTGTTTTTGGGGACCATGACTCCTCCATAAGATTATTTTATTGGTTTTCTTCTCAGTGTGTGCTCTTTCAGGGTTTCCAGCAACCTTATTCTATGTGTGTTCAGCGATTTGTTCACTAGGCCATCCTGCAGTCAGCATTTAAACCCTGCTGTGCAGTCACTCATTCAGTCTTTTGTGCAAATCTTTTGTGGATCTTGGTCCACAAAAGATGTGCAACAGAACATGTCCTGGGAGGATGGGTGCTTTTTCAATAACAGGGAAAGTGTTTCCTTTTTCATTGCCCTTAATTATCTCCAAATTGGGATGAAGGCAAGGGATTGCTACGTGCAATATTCCTCTCTCATAGGGGCACCAGTCATCTTTTATAGAGCTACAAAATATGTAGGTTCAGACATATCACATACATTTACACACACAGCCACATAGATGTACAGTGATGCATTTCTGCACATGTATAATGTAAACTTGATCTCATACAAATATAAACTTAAACATATGTGTGCACACAAAATATACATGAAGCTTGACATGAAGCATCAAGGCATGGATCAGCTGACTCCAAAGTCAACTGAAATACAATGTGTGCAAGGGGCATTCAAGCAGACAAAAGTAAACTGTGGGCACACTATGATCCAGCATACTGACAATGGACTGTAAGTCTGACTGAGCATTTAGTCATTCAGCTGAAAAGAGGGAATTCAAAAAGCTAACTATGCTGCGACTGACATCAATAGTCCAGCTGGCAATGTCTTTTTGTCATGCTGACGGTTGTGCTTAATAAGTCTATCAACAGTAAATTAAAGTTAGTAAGAAAATAAGTCTTTAAAGTAGAATGAAATTGAGGAAAAACAAGTTGAAACAAGCCAGTAACCCTAGCTAAAAAACTAAAATTTCACAAACAGCAGGCCTGTGATATTTTAGGTGCATCGAGTAAATCAAACCTCAGAAGAATAACACAGGAGACAGATAACCTGTAGGTGATGCGTGACCATCCAGGAAATTGATATTTAAGTATTAGGCCTCACTCTCCATTTTCCATACCATCATTCAACATTGAGGATTGGGAGAAAAAAGAAGACAGATTTCAGCCTGAAGATCATAGACAAGTTTTCACCGTCATGGTGGTGGGGCAAAGAAGGTATCTTCCCTGACCCTGGAGTGCTCTTCTCATCAATCTTCAGCAGGTCATCAAATGGGCAGAGACAGAGAAGACCAAGGCAATTGGATTCGCCACTCGTGATGGATCCACTGCTGGTTGTTGGATGGGTTTAATTTTTTCAGAAGGTGATAGGAACAATGAGACAGGTACCTGGGATTTAAAGTATTTGAGTCTGCATGAGAACATATGTATTTTATGTGTCCTTGAAAAGAAGTGGAAGAAGAAGAAGTTTTTTGTGTATGAGAAAAATGATAGGAAAAAGTATTTTCTTAATTTTATGCTACATGGCTAACTCAAACACACACACACACTCTCTCTCTCCCTCTCTCTCTCTCTCTCTCTTTCTTTCTCTCTCTGTCTCTCCCAGACAATTTGGCCTTTAAACAAGGTCAAGCCTTTAGCCGAGTAACAATCGCATCTCATTACCATCCAGGAAGATCCATTACCCTGGATATTGGCTCGGACAGTCCATCTGAAGCCGATTGTCTTTGGATGTTTCAAACCTGTCAGTTCCATCACATACAGCCCGTACAGCTGAGAGACATCTGCAACCCAAAAAGACAACTGTCTTTTCCTACTATTCCCATCTCAGCCGCTCACTGTTAGACTCCACTCAGAACAAAGTCTGAGTTATACTTCTGTATACTGTTATAGTTATCTATTTTGACAATTGTTCTGCGTACTCAATGAACGTTGCACCACAAACATAGATGGCAGAGTTGAGCATTTTACATACTATGTTCTCTCACTCACTCACTCACTTGTTGTACAAAGCAGTAACGATGGTGGTAATGAGAAGGCTTGTAATGGAAATTTCTTTGCGAGATGAGGAAGAGCTAATTGGTCCAGTATTATTAAGAAGGAAGTACTAATCACTCTTCCCCATGGTATGTGTTGTGTAAGAACAACACAAACAATATATACGTTCATAGCATACAGTGATGTGATTATCAGAAATGATCAAACTGGCTCCTGCTCAAAGCACTTAAAAAATATTTAACTATGTAAACAAATCACATCATCTTGATCCAAGAAGGGCTAATTTAGCAACCTAGCAAGTAGAACTGATAACTCATGTTAATACAGTTTAATGTAGTATATGCTGTAGCCTATATGTGCATTCATAAAATATGAAATAATGAATGAGATGTCTGCAGTCAGTAAATGGCACATACTACCATGTGCGCATATATGTGGTATTACGTAATCACAGACATCTACACAAAGAGCTATCTTTGCATGTTGGAACTTTTGAAGAATGCGCACGATGATCTAGCTACCTACTGGGATCAAATTAGACTATTGGTTCAGGCAATGTCACAAAAGCGATTACTCGATTTCTTTTCAAAACCTTCTCTCTAAGTCAGCTACGTGCCTGAGAAAGAGAGGGCCTACTTTTGTATGTATATTTTGTATATTATCTGTAGATATTATTTGTATTGTAGTTGTACTGTGTTTATTGGTTTGCAACTTCATAACGTAATAAGTAGTTATAACGCTTTATTGTGGTAATAAAGTTAGCCACTGTGTTAATAGATCAAGGCTAATGTGTTGCTAAGAATATTCTTACATTTACTTTTGGGCTAACTGTTGTGTATTTCATTATTTTCACTACTTATTCACTACAATATACTGTGTGCATGTTCACTAGATTTAATGTGTTTTATGAGGCATAAATGTTGATTTTTCACTGGGAATATTTTGTATCATCCTTGCACAATGGGCAACTTCCTTGACAGATAGTCTATACTTGTGTGAATTCAGCTCAGTTCTTCTTCAGTCCTTGATACAGTACTAATTAACATTCACAATCTTGTTGTTTCGCTGCTGCATTGCAGTTTATTAACACAACTTTCACAATTAATTATTTAGCTTTGTTTCTTCATGAACATTTTCAGGCCCACTGGTATGCTGGGCCCTGGCCCTGAGCTTGACCGTCACGCTTCAGTGCATAAGTATAAATCCACACAAACAATGCAACAACCTTCTTTTGAACTTGTCTAGATACATAGAGTTAATCGGTTCGAGCAGGAATGCATCGAAGAATACCTGATTAAGCAGATGAAGGAAAGGAAAGACTATCAAATTGTATGGAAGCAAGATACAAAGGGGGTTAAAGGGGTCATAAGACATGAACATAGTGAAACAGCGTAGACAGGCACTGTCACAGCAAGCCGTGAGTGGGGGATGTATGTTTGTGTGTGTGTGTGTGTGTGTAGGTGTGTATGTGAGTATGGGGTGGTGGTAGCGGCGGGGTTGACTGCTGTGAGTAATGGCTTCTGTCTGACAGGGCCCTGGGAAATGGAGTCAAAGCGATCGATACGTTATAATGTTAACAACGATCCCTCCTCCCATTGTGCTGCCAGAGACAAATCTATTAAAGATCCATCCCATCCCGTCATCACCATCCACTGCCAACATCAAACAGAGAGAGAGAGAGAGAGCAAGAGAAAAGAAAAAAGGGTAAGCAAGAAGAAATGAATACCAAAACACAAGGCAATTTTCCAAGTTGCTCTGCAGCAATAGCCATTCACATTGTGTCAGAAAAATTTTCACTCACCATTTAATGACAAACCAATTTTTATTTACTTATTTATTTATTTTTGGCATGCACTTGCTTTGGTCGATTTTCAGCTCAATGGAATGCGTCTTGTGGTGAAGTGATCCCCTTGCCGTCACATTGATTACCCATTAACGAAGGAATATCGACAAACACATTTTGACGTCTCCGAAATTGTTTCGAAAAAAACGCACAAGTTGCTAGCGTCTTTAAAAGTAATCCCTTTGACAGTAAAAGAGGGCTTTGTTCAGAATGACTTCATTTTACATCCTGGGGACAATAGATTGAAACATGTTTGGAAGTTGCCATTGTCTCAAAGAGGTTTGAAAGTATTGGCTTAAACAGTGCAGCCTGTTACTAAAAAGGATAACGGAGAAACATTTGTGTTTTTTTAATGTTTTTTGGGGGGGATTCTCCAGGGACTTCATATGTGTGTGTGTGTATGTTTGTCTGTGTGTCTGTGTGTGTGCGTGTGTGTGTGTGTTTGTGAATGGCCCCTTAGTCCAAGATGAGCAGTGAGCAGTGAGGACAGCAAACGTCAACCATGTCTGATGTGCCACATGTGGAATTTTCATTACAGAGGAAAGCCAAACAGTCACACATGCATGCAACACCATCCACATGACAAGGATGAATGGGGGAGATATGGTCAGCTGAGGCTGGGCAGAGGCTGGAATCTCAGCTGCCACAGGACCTCTTGCTCCCACCACCGCCCACACACACAAATGTTTAAACAAAATCTCACAATAAAAAATTACAAGTATTTTTCCCAAAGTGCACAGAGAGGAGAGAGGTTGCATTCACAATGAGTTATGTCAGAGAACTTGAGTCACCTCCTCTCTAACCCTGCTCCCACGTTATAGGACAAACTGTGACACATGCAGCAAAAGCATACATACAAACACCCAAACATGTTGACACACCAGTGGATACAAATAGGTCTGGACTCAACCCCCCCATGCAATCAGGGGCCCCGCAAATCCCCTGCAAGCCCAGCAACTGTACATTCTGACGTTTTACGATCTTGACCTCATATGTAAGTGCCACAGGGTTGCATGGAAGGGATCAGCTTAAGTGAAAGGGCACCCACTTGTCCTTCCTGCTAAGACCCCCCAAGCTGTGGACAAAGATCAAGTTCCCCCCGCCAGATGTGAGTCAGGGGACATCTTGAAGCTCGAGTAATGTGTGTGTGTGTGTGTGTATGTGTGTGTAGGGCACACTCCAGTGTCTGCAATGTCACACCCCCTGGCACTTGACTCCACCGACCTGTCAATGAGATGGATAGGCCTGCGATGCCGATGTAATGTTAGGGTGGGGGTGAGGTGCATACGTGTGGATCTTCTTGCTTTCTGTGACACCGTTGCTTCCCAGTAACAAGCATCTCATTGGTACCTTACCCTGTCTCTGGGCACATCACAGTCCCCCATCTCCTTTCTTCTAACTCAACTCCAGTGATCCTTCACTTCAGAGGTCTTTATTAACAGCTTTATTTTAAGCCCTGCATCCAGACAGCGCTGTACGTGTCAGCGTCCCTCCACACACACAAGAGTTACCACCGGCAGTGAATTCCCACCTCCTTACCCCATTCCCTAGTGGTCAGACACTGCACTGGGATCAGATCAAAAGAGGTCTTCGGTATTATAATGGCATGACTGTGCACAGTTAGGATGCCCATGCTGTTTATAACGTAATTCACACATCTGTTCTCCTTATTGATTACCCTGCTCAAATTTTAATAGTGGCCAAATGTGGAAAGGAGATTGTATTTCTTGTTTTGAGTGGCCAGCTTATCAGATTTTCCTTTCAGACTGACGTTGTCAAACACCAAGCACAGGTTTGAGCATTAAGCAGGCAATAAGTCAATACGAAGACCAAAGTAGTAACACTTAGAAACCTTTCATCCCCCCTCCGGCACTTGAATATTTAATACGTTGGTGTCTGGTGCTATGAATCTCAAGATGGCTGCTGAGGACCTGTCATTACTTAGCATGTGCCAAGTCCTTCCTAATGCAGGATTGGGTTTGCATGTCAGCGACTGTTAATTTATGTTCAAGGCACAGAGTCAGGGTCAAATTCCAATCAATAAAGCATCACCAGGAGGTTAGAGGACTGACCTGGCTCAGGAATTTTCTCTATCCATAACTAGTTTCGAGGGTTTTTTCATGGGCCTCAAAGTATGGTTGCCTCCTGTCTTTCCTGTACCTCTCAGTCTTTGCATGGTTACAATTGAATTAACAATTTGTGTTTAAAATTTCAAATTAATCTGATATATTTGTGGAAAATGTGGAAGAGAATAACATATATCTTTGATTAATCTTTTTTCCATTTTCATTTAAGTAGCATTACATTTCTTTGCATTCTAGCCATTTGCGTTGTGTGTCAGTGAGCATTAACAGGAACTGAATGTGTGCTGTGGTCTCAATATTTGGTATGAAAGGACTCCTCATCTTTTCCATAAAACAAATTATTCTGTCGACTATGAGAGTGCATTCCACGCTGCAGTGAGGCGAAACCCTCCCCACG
This sequence comes from Scomber japonicus, assembly GCF_027409825.1. NCBI lineage: Eukaryota > Metazoa > Chordata > Actinopteri > Scombriformes > Scombridae > Scomber > Scomber japonicus. The sequence goes on along the minus strand of NC_070584.1, from coordinate 20,539,565 downwards.
CCAGGAAGACGAGACACACCACAAGTTGCTTATTCTCACGCACACACACACACACACACATATGCATGTTCACACACACGCCAGGAGATATTCAGACAGACAAATGCTCTCAGACAGATAGATTTGCACACACTGAGCCAACAACATTCTCAGTAAACCCCAACACAGTCACACTCACACAGCCTCTCAGTGGATATAACCTAACCCCTACCCTGTTACATTGCTCCCACAGTGCAAGCCTAATGAGTGTGTGCTGTGTACAAATTAATGCTTGTATGTGCTACTGGGACATGCTGCACTTTAAACTGTGTGAATCTCCATGAATACACACACTTTCACCCAAAACACTTACTTCAACAGGATGATATTCACCCACTCCGACAAATGTGCAAGTGGACAGACAAATGTAGCCACACAGCACACATTCCTATATATACACACATTCTCAAGGGATATACTTTCTCCGAGGGTGATTCTGCTGAGTGAGATGCACATATATCAACATAGTCTCTCTGGGTGTCACAGACAGAAGTCACAAGACAATTTTGGCATATTTGTAAGGCACACAGAATGCTGAATTTGTGGTTATATAAAGTTCTAACAAGACAATTTTGTTTTCTGCAAAATCCACCACACACTGATGTTTTACAGTGAATAATAATAATAATTAAAATCAAAGCAAAGGCTTAATGCGGTTTGTAATCAGCCTCTGATTAACTGTGTTTGGTTTGCATCTGTTTTTTTTTCAAGAGGCAGTGACAGGACAGGTGGGCGCACTGCTACAAATAGAACAGAAACATGAAATATTACCAAGTCACATATGTATGAACACACACACGCCTGCGTCTTCAAAATGCTTCTTTGCACCCATGGTAAACAAGGCCACATGCAGTCAGCCAGATACTGTTACAAGCGCATCAAAATTAAATTAGCCAACGCTATCTCATTTCTCCCAAGAGCAGCAGGGCCCATCTGCAAACATCAGAAAGCCTTTCTACAAAAGACCCGTTGGTTCTCATTGTTTAAAGCATCTCCCACCTCCCAAACCCCAACTCAATAAGCACTCCTGTGTTTATACAGAATGCATTTTCATTAACTATAGCAAATTACATTTTAATCCATGAAGCCCATTTCATTCAAGAAATTGTTTGACTGGTCTGAGATTGGCATTGAGTTATTGCCATGCAGAAGGCAGGGAGACAAAAGTGAGAGATGATGAAAGCTGTTATTTGTTCTTTTTTTGTCATGCTGATAGAAATTAGCAGAGATACAGGAATCTCAATGATGGCTCAGAGCTGTTGCAATTCCCTACAAACTTGATTTTTCTCTTTTTAATCTCTCATCTCTGAGAAATTGAAAGATTGAGATATCCCCACACTGAATCGAACTATACTTTCAATCAGTACAAAAAAACCAAAACATTGTTTATGTGCATAATCTTCCAGAAGAATAACAACAAATTGTAACACTAGGCTCTATTGGTTAACCCGTTTTAAAACAGTTCTCTCCTTGTTTCACTCGGAAATAATAGAGAATAATATGATGCATTTTCGTTGGTCAAGTTCCTGTTAAGCCACACTGCTTTATAAAACTGTTTAATTATCTAGAGTGGTTTCTCCTTCAGTAGCCTACTTTGATCTCTCTGCTGTTTCAATGCCTTAATTGCCCCTTAATTTGTGTGACCAGCAGACCCTGATGTTGGGGGCCGATAAAGAGGTAAGGCTCAGTTGGGTAAAAACAGTGACCCACTATATGACATAGTCAGTATGCTCCATTGCCCCACACAGTTCTTCATTGCCCCCTGATGCCTACGGAGCCTAGGGGCCCTGTTGTAGTGATGAGAAGCACCAACACTCGGGCTGCGACCAAAGGTTTCTCAGCCCTTAATTAGCAATGTTGGTTGGGCAACTGAAAGTTGGAACAGATCCCTAGAGCAGAAATCCTCTCCCTCTGGTGTGTTCTGCTTCAAGTACTTATCATGAAGAAGCACTCTTTCTGGAGTCAGCAAACCAATAACAAACTTAATTCTATACTCAGACAAAGCTCTGAGTCTTACCAAAAGATGTGCGCACACCACATTGAAAAATGCACATCCTCACACAGATGGAATGGTACTAGCGATGTGTGGTGATATGTAAGAGGTTCTGACATACTGTGGAAAAGAAAATTCCTCAAGTTAATCAATGCCACCACTTATTTTGCATATAAACAGTGCATGCAGTATGTGTTTGCACACCAGTTATGCAGCTGTACAGAAGTGAAATCATGCATTAAATTAGGGTCATGTATACAGTGAATAATACATATAATGTTTATATGACAATTAATTAACAGTGAACAGAGATTTGTGAAATATTTTCCCTGCCATCCAGATTTTTGTTGAGTTGTTGTGAAGATCTGTGGATAGAGCAAGCTTTTTGCTGGGAGGCTTGTGTAATGGTACAGTAGTCAGTCGATAGCTTGACTGTTGAATTAGGAACATCCCCCTCCTTCATCAATGACTGCCTAAAAGTCCTTGAGCAAATCCCAGTAGGTCAAATTTGCCCAGTGGACAGTAAAACAAGACAATAGCAGGGCTGGTGTGAATATTTTCTGTTGAATATGAGGTAAGATTTCAACACAGGAATAAGTAAAGGTTAATAACTAGGATGCAACATGACAAGAGCAACAAAAGTTAGTAATTTTAATGTGTGATGTTGTCGCAATGGTATATAAATGGTATATATAAATCCACACCTTGAATACATTTTGCCCATTACACAGAGGCATTTATGAACTGCTATTCCCCGCCGAGCCCGTGGTGGCATGTTATCAACATCCGGGGTCTGTAGGTTGACCTACTAACCTCTGATCTGGATGTCATTTACGAACGTCTCTACCACAGCCCGGTTTATCATTGAGCGGAAATCCTCCAGTGTTGTGATACAGACGTTTATTGACACATCCAGACGCGTATCTCCTGGCCTCACATGCCACCACGGGCTCGGAGGGGAATAGCACTAACGTATCATAATAAAATATTGGTGAAATTAACTAGTTTCACAGCAGATAATGCATTATATAGAGTCTGCGCTTCGGTGCCCCGTGTACTCGCATTATACGGATATATATGCGGCGCTCCACTGGAGCTAATTTCGTCCGACTCCAAATGACACCAAAGTTGTCTGGGTGAGTAAATGGTCGTATTTTATGCTAGAAATAAGGTCCAGGTTGTAAACAACAGTAATTATCCTTTAAATAGTAAGAGTAAAAGATGCTGGATTACTCCCCTGTCTGGCATGCATTTTTGACTGACCTTGGATTGGACCCCAAGGCACAATCTAGGGGATGGGAAAGCAGAGACTGAGAGGAGTTGAGTTCTGTGCTAAGAAGAATTATTTTTGACCTTGTTGTGTTGGGCCATCCTGTTAAAGGGGTCATCACAGAATGATTCAACAATGATGTAATATGTGGAAAGTTGTTCTTTTGCCACATCATCATTTGGTCCCCCCAGCTCACTAAGCCCCTAGCCAAACTTGCTGGAGAAAATCCTCTACTAATAGCTGTTTACAAGTGGCTGAGTCATCTTAATAAATACTGTCTTCTGGCCATTGGTAAGTGATAGTCCAACAAGCAAGAAAATATCCAGCGCCACCTGTTTGTTTTGGACTCCATGGGCCAAGAATGTCAGCCTGGGGCCTCATCTACTGTGTCCTGGGCCATGTGTAGCTGAGAAATAGAAAGGTCCAGTTCCTCTCAGAAATTTGTAGCTCAGGCCAAAAACAACTCCACTGCTCCACGCCATCGTCAGGCCTTCCACCCGCCATCGTCAGGCCCCTGTGACCTATACAAAACAAGGCTGTCCCAGCAGAAAGGCCACCCCAGTTGCACTAAAGATGTGCAGACATAGCAGTGTGATTAGGAAAACAGAAAACATACAACTGGTGTGCATTCAGAGCATAGTGGCGCCATTTGAGAGGCTTTTAGTCATTCATTCTTAGTCTAAAAATGTAATAATATAAACAAAACTTTCTGTTAAATTCTCTGGTCTGGAAAATGTTCATTTGTAATTTCCCTGCATATTTTCAATTAAAAGCTTCACATATTCCAGGCACAAATCACTCATGCAGATATTTATGGGAAAGGTGCAGCGTGGGTTGTCTGCTCACTTTTCACAAGACATAAATGTTCAGACTGTACATGAATGATGCTTTTAATTCAGCTGCCTTTGATGACATTGAGCTGTAAACGGATACCTTCACCTTTCGTCTTGTGGCTGGATGAAGAGTAGCTTTGCATGTGCAACATTGTTATATAGTGAAGAACTTTTACAATCTTAACCCAGCATCCCTTGGAGTCTTATTGGCCCTTCAACATTATGCCCACTTTCACCATCATCAAGCCTATAAATGCCACCAACTGCCACATCTTGTTTACTATCTCTTCTCTGTATGCAGGATGTCACAGCTGTTGTCTATATCCCTCTCTCTCAATAGATGCCATTTAATAGGACATCATTAACTTTGATTGGGGTTATGCTTATTATTCCCCAACACTTGCGAGGGGCTGTTTATTTTTATCTCTGCTATAATATTGTCAGCCAAGCTAGCCAGGACTCATTCACATCCCATGCTCCATCAACCATCTCCATACCAGCTCAGCCACACCTCATCCATCTCAATGCCAAGGTCTATTATCCTGACACAGAAATGCAGGTACTTAAATGTAACTAGGCTATAGAATAGTCCCTAATATCTTCTCACAGAGCAGCAAATTGGCATTATTGGTGTGGAGAAGAGCAGGGGAAGTGAAACCTCTCATATGGTTCTTGGTGTGTCTAACCAAGGCAATTATATTCAATCTAACACGGACTGTTTCCCCTTTGCCTGTGCTTGTGAACAGGCAGCAGTTCTCCCGCAACCCATTCCCTCTTAATTAATGGGGGACATTTGCAGCCCTTGGATTACTTTGTTATGAGTGAGTCAGAGGAAAGAAAGAGAGTGTAGATGCACTGCAAAGGGGGTGTTGTTGTTATGAAATAATCCACATCCAGCACAACTGTCCTTTATGTAACAAAGACTTTATTGGATCCCTTTATGAACAAATTGACAGCACGTGTTGGGCGCTCAAACTGTTCCGTTGCCACAAGTACAACCATATTCCTACACTTATTGTCTGTGGAGCCGATACAAAAGAAAAATGGCAAGGCAGCATAAACACATCAACATCAGCTGCTGGTGCTTCAGGCAGCGCTTGAATTAGAAGCAGAAAACCTCCATAGCATGCCTCATGTGAATCATGATCAATGCCACAGAGAAATTCAATAAAGTGCAAGATTTTACTCAAAGTCAACCTAGGTCACTCAAAATATCATCAATATTATTGCCATTTTTCCAGGGTGGAATGGTTTAGATATCGAATTCAAGTTTTGGACTACATATCCAGAAGGATAATAGATCTTAACCTCTTTTTTTTTTAGTTTTAGTTTTTCTGAACCAGAGTCAGTGCAAAAATTTCGAGTTTTTACCCCACAATTACTGATAACCTGGAAGGATGACTTGAGAAGGGAAGAAGAACACTGGATTCATCTCATTGTCTGAGACTCATTTTGAATTGTCATGACTTTACACTGCAAACAATTGCCCTGAGTTTCTCTGGTGGCAGTTTCAGTGTGTCTCTTTAATAGGCCGGATATAAGAGATTATCCAAGGGTATGTTTTTAATAAGACTTGAAAAGAAGAGGAACTTCTTGGTTCCTCCTCCGCTGTTGTGCTTCTTCCTTTCTTAATCTCGCTTTGATTCTCATGAAGCCGAAACAGGGACCAATAATTAGCCAAAAGATGCCATGTTTGTCTACTTAATAACTAATAATGGTGGAATAAGAACAGTCTGACTTCCAAAAACAACCTTGCTTGTACATCAGAGAGATGAATGCTACAAATTAGTGTTCCCATTTATTGTAACAGAACATCTGTTTTACTGAGGTGGTTCATTCCCATGAAGCTTTGGTTCATGGGAACGAACCAAAGCTTCATTTTACCATTCAAAACATGCACATATTGACATTTGGAACATTTGCAATGTATCTAAAGTTCTTTTGTTGGTATTTGCCTAAAATATAACACAATGCAATACGCTTTTCCTTGAACGTTCTTCTATTGTTTCATTTATATTTTTAAAAAAAAAGACTCTGGAGCATGGGAGAAGGCAGACCGCACAAAATAATCCCCCCTCTCCCAGTTCCTGTTCCACACTGGGAAAGCAATTGCAAACATCCAATGTAAACAGATAGGGCCGAAGGTAATTTAATTGAGCTGAATAGACAAAGACCATGACCAGACGTGTTTCCTAGTAGCCTGATGTTCCCTCTTCACTTCCACTGCTGCATCTCTGGATCTGCTGGCATATCAGGGGAGGAGGAGGGGGAGAAGCAGGGGAGTAAAAATGGTGTGTGATGAGCGGGAAAGGGAGCATGGGGCTGAGCACAGTATTTAACTGTTCTACTTTGTTGAAGGTATGTGGTATTAGTGTTGTTGTCTTCAGAATGAATGCTAATTGGTGAGATGTGTATGAGGTTAAAGAGGATGAAAGAGAGGAGGGAAAGGCAGAGAGTATGGGAGAGATGCAGGGAATTAATACATTGGGAAAAGGGGGAGGTGAGAGGTAGAGAATAAAGAAAAAGAAAAACAAACAGACAAAACAAAGAGTTATAAGTTATAGTATCTCTCTCATGTGACAAAATTTTAAGATATTGGTGTCAACAATTTTATTGAATCACATTCTGATGCATGCATCTGACATGTACGTACCTTGTATCAAATAAGAATCTGTCATTGCTGCCATGACAAGTTACATCATTATACATCATTCAATTACATCATTCAGTTGACACTATTGTTATAGTTTTGGAATCTTAAGCAGCTTGCCTAAGATGTTAGCATGGAGCACAGGAGGATATGATAACCACACAAAATCTTTGAGAAAAATGTACTTACAGAAACAAATCTGACCTTTTCACTGTCAATTCATATTTCTCTCAGATCTTGGTTACACATATGATATGAGATGATGATGATACGAGCAAAAATTCAGAGTTGGCTGCAACTGTAAATTCATTCAGAGAGAAAAAAAGGATGAAGATAAATGGGTGAAGTTGAATGTCAGAGTGTGAGCAAGATGTGAGAAAACGAGAAATAGAGATAGATGGGAAGCAGAAGAGAGGGAATTAGTGAGAGACTCAAGTGAAAGCGAGAGAGAGCGATGCAGAGGGAAAGTGAGCCAGTTTTGAAGAGAGAGAAGGAAAGGAAAACGTGAGAGGAAGAGAGGGAGACTTAGAGTGAAGGAAGGGGAAAATTGAGAGGCTGCGTAGCACTTTCCTCTGCAAGCTGACAGGGCTTGACGCTCAACTAACAGGGCTGTTTTGACAGGTGTCAGATGGTCCATATTACTATTTCACCGCCAGGCCCTTGGGACCCTGCATCACGGCCACAACAGGACTGGCCAAGCTGGAAAAAAAAATAAAGAAAAGTGGCATGGCAGGGGAGTAAAAAACACTACACTTGACTTCCTCCCTCTGCAGCTTGCTGGTTCTGCACTCTCCCCCAGCCTGGGCATCTGCTGCATGTTAGCCATTGCCTAACATGTGTGTGTGTGTGGACTGAAAAAATGTGCAGTCACAGTAAAGGTGTGTTTGAAAGTGTCAGATAGACAGAATAAGATGCATAGCCTACCAATCATTTTTCATGGTTCTTTGGAGAAGATTTAAGATGAGGCAGTCAGATGAAGAAAATCAAATCCATCTTCATCAAATAACAATTTATCAGTGCTGCATTCTTCACCCGGCATGCACTAAGCAGATGAACAAATATGATCGCTACCAGACTGTGACTGTATGCAGCGAGAACCAGTCACATCATCCTGGCGAGAGGTTAAGTTATGACACCATAGGGTTTCTTTAATGTGGTTAGGAACATCTCAACAGGCAATAAAAAATATTGATCGTATGCTTTTCACACAGGAATCCATTATCTGTGCATGAAGTGCCAGCTGAAAAATGTGTTAAGTGAGTGTAAGGTTGCCTGATTTGATTATCCTTTGTGACTTTGTGCACTCTGTGATTTACATCAAAGCTCAAGTTGAGAGAAAGCAGTTTCAAGATAGTACTGAGAATTTATTTAGTAATATTGTCATGCCACTGCCAGGGAGCTTTTCTATTGTTATTTAACACATACTGAAAGTGATCGTAGCGTTCCTGAGTTAACATTCGTCAACACTGCTGCCCAGACAAACAGTAATATTTCACAACCCCTTCAGCTTTCAAAGTGTTTAAAACCACTGAAATCATCTGACAACTCCCAAATGCATGCTGCCATGATTTGCAACAAGTTTGTAATTGTCCCTTGTTAAGTGTTTTCAGGGGAGAAACTGTGGCTGTGGCTTTGAGCAGAATTGTTGCAAGTACTTGGGGCATGTTTTATAGTTACCGCATGAAACGAAAGTCTCCACTTGCATGGTGCACTGGGACTCTGAGGGTGGATCTTGTGCTGCTTCTCGCCGTTGAACAAAGGCGTGCTATAACCAAAGGAATGGCATAGTTTGAGATGTCATTACATGTGTAAATTTGCTTGTATGGGATTAGCCATAACAGATCTAAGGAAGCATATTGCTACCTTGTTGAAATATGCAAAGAATGAAATATTTTCAATGGTATTTATTTCTATATACTTTACATTATGGGAACTTACTGAAACATACTAACAACTGAATTGGAAGGTGTTCAGGTCTGTTGATATATGAGCCATTGAAGGCTTTGGATTTTCGACCTTGCAGTTATGAATATGTACTGTCTAGTCAAATGGCTGCAATGGTGTAATCTAATATACACAAATATACATTCTACTTTCACGGTAGATTCCATTATTGCCCCAAATCTATTAAAAAAATAAGAGGCTGTCCAAAAATTCTTCATTAAAGATTTTTTTTTAAAACTTGCTTTAAAACTATTTTTATTCACCTTGGCAGGATGGTAACATGATATCCGTGTCCTTTGCCAGATGTTATACATTTCAGAACAAATATGACCTGTCTTAGTCTGATCTTTAAACCTACAAACCACAGGAAGCCAAAATCACATATGTATGTTAAATCTCATAAATATGCAATTATAAAATAATGTGGTAAATATGTAAAGCACTTTACAAGATTTTGTTACCAATGAAATGTCCTTCAACCTATATTATGTCATATTGTCTGTATTGTCCTAATGTACTTTTATGTTTCTTTGTCTCTTTCTCCTCACGCCCATTTGTCCTCTTCCTCTGATCACTGATAACAAGATCAGAAGGGCACAGGATGGCCCATATTTCAATCAACAAAATTGGCTTTTAGAGATTTTCTAAGCTTTAATGACCCCTCGCCTCTTTTTTTCCCCCATCCCACCAGAGTTTTAACCTCACAGCCATAATGCAGAGAAACGTGTCATATTCTGAAATAACAGGAAAGTATGGCTTGCTTGGGTTTTGTCTAAGAACACAATTTACTGTATATATTCCCCCGAGTCAAAGTGGCCTGAATCAATTGAAAAAAGCAAGAAAAGGACAATAAAATGCTCTTGAACTTTGCCTGTCCCATTTCATTGTCTTTCAATCTGACACAACTGCCTTTTTCACAAGGAGTCTGATTCAGTTCCCCCTGAGTATGTTAAAACAGGAGGCCTTTTTCAGGGTTTTATGGGGTGTCCTGTTTTTCCAACGTACCTCCAGTGATTTAGGTAATATGCCTGAAATAAAGAGTTCTGAAGTCTAAGAGGCAACTCAAGTTTTACTGTGCCCTCACTTAAATGAAAATAAAAATAACGAGAAATAGACAAATGGCAGACTTGAAAATGTGCTCTGGGGAGCAGACTTTATTGTACCAGCACTGAGGGGGCTGCCGTCCACGGCCCGATTTTCGGTCCCCTGGTCTGTTTTCCGGTGTCTCGTGCTGCACTTTGACATCACACTCGCATAACTTTCCAATTAAGCTACGGTTCTGTACCGAGAATCTCATCTCCACTGAAATGTGGAAAATGGATAAGGCATCGCAGCATGTGAGGGACTGAAGAGGGTGAGAATTTATGGGAGGCTGGGTGAGTGGAGCTGGTTTTCTGAGCACTCTGGCGGTCTCGTAGCGCCTCACCCTTCCAAGTTAAATACTCTGGTTGAGTTTCCTGAGTGCTCAGATCTGTCTGTGGTCCAATCACGTCAGCTAAAAATGCACACAAAGAGACTATTTATGTCAACTTAAAATAGCATTTTCTTCAAGCTGCCTTCATTCATCCTGTCAGCATACCTTGGTTTTAATATGTTTACTTCAGTAAGCATTTTTGAAAATATCAAGGTAGGCTTTTTTTAAAGTTCTTATAGCCATCTTTTTAGCACAGAAATACCAACATATTTGAATAGTTTGGACTGATTTCCATTTTTTGAAAGAAAAGAGAAGTGGAGAGTCATAAAAAAACCTACAATTACAAGCTGAGAGTCTCTTCTTTTATTCATGTTTTTTGGTGAAACCTGTTTAACATTCATGGCTTAGCGCTAGGAAGGATTGACTTTAACTCACTGTCCAAATATTTAACTTTAATCAGCTTTACTATACTTTCAAATGATCTTCAGTTGTTTGTTGGCTTTTTTACTTAGGTTTCCATTTAATCATCATTCCGTTCATTCGTTCATTTACTTTAACGCAACGTTTTTATCTACTTTTTACATCCACATTGTGTTGTGGGTTGATAACATAAAAGAGAGTAGAATTTCTAATCTGGCAGGCATTATTCCCACCAAGTCTCATATATCTCAGTACAAAGCAACTGCCTTTGTTCAAGGGACATTTTATGCTCTGTATATGTTTTACGTTGTTGTCTTTTACAAATTAGACCTGTATCTTGGGTGATTTGTTGCAGGAGCTCACACCAGCAGCTGGAAGAATTAAATAGGTTCCCTGGCACTCTTCCAGCCCTTTTACAGGGCTCTTTTGCCATTCCAAGTGTACAGTTTACAGTGTTTAATGATGCTCTGTATTTTTACTGAATCCTCATATCCCAGTGCTGGCTAATGAGAAGGATGGAGACTAAAGCTAAAGCCATTGGAGGTGGCGATAAAAAGAGTTTGTGGCTGTGTTACACATGTTGTAAAAGAAGAGGGAGAAGAAGAAAAGAGTAGTGAGTGTGTATGTGTAGGTATACGCCAATATAGACCAATATATCAAGTTGACACTGACTTTTCCATAAAAATTGGAAAATGGCCAGTAAGTATTAACTACCACTGATAAGAATGTGAGTTTAACCAACAGCCCTCAGGGGTTAAAGTCTGTAGAAATCTGCAAAATGATCTGCCTCATCCATTTTCTTGAACCTTCCAACGCACCTGAAAAATCTTGGAAAGTAATATGAAGGAATGGAATAATTTAATGGTTTTAGTGCTGTTTTCCACCTTGCAAGGAATAACGTTTTAAGAAAACATGATTATTTTAATGACTTGGATTTAATTGGGGGACATTTCAAAGTATTATAAGTATTATATTATTATAGGTTTTGTTTCAATATAGAATTAGAGTCAGAATATATCAGAATTAACTGCTATTGTGCTGACAAGACTGCAAGCATTTTAGGGCTACCCGTCAAACAATATCATGCTAGCCGCTTCACAAAAGGGTTAGTGGAGCTAGCTGCTCCACTAACCCTTTAACAATTAGGAGGCAGATCTGGGCCAGGTTTTAAGCTGTCAGGAGCTGTCACTTTGTGTTCAGGGGCTCTGGACCTAAGGCCACACTGGTGGGCTGAAACTAACTGTCCATACTCAGACGTGTCACAAGTATATTGACTGAAGAACATCAGGAGGCTTTGTGACCGAATGAAGAAAATCCAAAAGCACACACAAGTGATAATGAGGAGTGGCTCACTGTTTACTGTGACTTCATCGGGTGCTGTCATCATGTGGTTGCAGAATGCAGGCTGGCCCAGATGCTTGTCTACAAACTCTTAACACATGCACACGTACACACACACACACACACACTCAAATCCACACATACATAGACAAAGAAAAATGTACAGACACAACGTTCCAGTTCACTACACTCACTGAAAGTCTCAAACCAACATGAAAGGGGCAGGCATGAAAAATGAGCTGTTTTCCACAAAAAATTAGCTGACAGCCTTTGGCTCCACAAGCTTTGTTTTAATTTCCTGAACGTGTAATAGGCCGTGCATGGAATTAAACAACCATATGGACAGAGTCTTTTCTCCTTCATATTAGATAGACGCCAGTAAATGACCCCAAACACCTCAATAAATAACGTCAGTATCACCACATAACTCTTTGCCGCTGCATTTAAGGTCGATTCAATTTTAATAATTGAGTTTACCCCCATTAAACAGCTGTGCCAGCAAGGCCAACTGTATTTTCTTGTCATATTACTTTACATATGCATTAGGTTATTTGTTTTGTCCCAATATCAGATCTGAGAGTGAGACCATATCAAAATGATTCAAGGTGACTGTATGAGGGTGCACAATAGAAACATAAAAAGGTCTCTCCTGAAAGACACTGACAATTTCAATGTAGAACACCCATCCATCATTTTCTGGTTTACTCTCCCTGATCTAAGGCATCATGATATTATCCCTTTTTTAAAATCTAAAATACAGACTGTTATGGTTTCCAGCTGGCCCCGAGGAGCATTTGACCTTCTCCATCCTTGTCAGATTGCCACTGTTGGCACAGCCCTGTGTTCTGAATAATGCACTTTAATATTCTGGGCTGACCCACACCAATACCACTCGGGGAGCACGCTCCTCGCTAATGTAACTAAATCTCCCTGGTTGACCCTGTCTCCTTCCATAAGGCTGGCCCTGTTCTTACTAATGGAGGTTAAAATCCTCTCATTTCCCAGTTACACTTACTTTTTATAGATCACAGTCAAAATAAAGTAAACTATCTTGTAGTCGCAGACAGATGTGCTGCTTTGCATCACCATTTGATGGTTAGAAAATCTGTTGGGAGTCAGTGAAGGGCTTTTTACAGTGTCAAAACATGAGCAATAAGTACAATTTTGATTTATTGTGTAGAATAAACAATCTTGTATTTATTTTATAACATTCAACAAAAGGCTTGGTCCCTGGTTAAGGAAAAGACACATAAGCCAGCATTGAATTTCAAGTGTGAGGCACTTACAGTAAACATGCATGCATTTGTAACATCATCCTCTAAGTTATTCAATGTCGTCACAGGTCAAAACCACACATTTTGATTCCATTGTCTGACTTATTTCCAAATCTGAAGTTTATCAAGACATTTTGGCCTCAACAAGGAAAAGGTTGTTGTTTTTGGTCTTGTCTTTGATTGCCTCTTTGACCACGACCCTCCTCACACTGGTCTGGTAGTATCATCAGACACACACAAATCCATTAATTGACCCATTACTCAGCTCCAGCCCCTGTGTGTAAAGTCAACGTCATCCGCAAGCTGTGTTATGGTTGGACCGTAATCAAAAGAGGCTTATGCAGGCAAAACATGATATATCACCTTCCTCTCTGCATATCTTTACCTCCTTCCCAGAAAAAAAAATCTGCTTTTCCCGACAAAAACTGCATGCTCATTATTTCTCCTCATAGCTGCGGTAGTGTGAGACAGGAGATGGCCCTAAGTTACTCAGAGCCATTAGCTACAGATGAATGAGCAAGAAAATGATTCTTAAAGAAGATATTTTTATGCTGACATGAAATATCTTTGATTGCAACAAATGTGGTTTTACATATTAGAAGATTCCCACAATTTGAAGTGAAATTTATCCTGTCCTCATTAAACAATGGAGAGTCAAAAAAAGGTGAGTATTATCACCAGTTTCTGATAGGTTTTACCAGTGAAGGCTCACTAACAGCATTGTACATGTGCTTCTGGAGATGTATAGGCCAATACCTGTACTGTGTCTGATACACTGATTTTGGATTCAGTGCAATACATCCGAGGGCAAGATATAAGAAAAAAGCTAATGGAGCCTGGAAATGGATCATATGCAATAACAGCCTTTTGTAGTAGGATGTTTAAAATTCCAAGAGTAAACCTCTGTGGCTGCAGTTCAAGCATCAAACACTGATGTATTGCTGGTGTCAGTGTATGCATTTGTGGGTGTGTGACATTATCAGTTACATGTTTGGATTTGTGTTGTTGTTGTTTGTTTTTGTTTGATTCTTTACACATTACATATTACCAAAATGTTATTTATGTCCTGGTCATGACAGGTTTAGCATTGTCCTTCAGTATGAAGTGGGTCATTTTCAGGAAATTATTCTCAGAACCCCCCCCCCCCAAAAGAAAAACAAACTTAGCCACTATGGATGCATAAACAAATGGAACAGCATCACCTACAGAGACTAAAATTTCAGTCACCCCACCACACTCGTTTGAGTGATGGGGTAAGTAATTTCTGGGAGGTGATGTGTAAAAAAAATATTACTCAGCAAAAAATAAAAAAAACTTGGATTGCTGCAATGAAATTGTAGCTGTAAAACTGTTTTTAAGACCTAATAATTGTCCTCGGAGAAAAATGTTTTTGCACAATAGATAGATAATATGTTTGAATGAAAAGCCCAATTCTTGTCTCCAGAGCAGGACAATGGATGAGATATATAATGCAAAGTTGTGAGCATGTGTATATGTGTGTGTCTGTGCTGAAACTAGCTGGATGTACTTCAGTTTCCACCCTGGCAGAGGTTCTGTGGGTGCTGGGCGCACCTGGAATTTATGGTTTTCTTACAGCAGCAACAGGGCCCCCACCACACAAGCTCATGGTGATAAATCAAATGCAGTGATAACAATCCCAACCCTCCCAGCACAAATCCCTTTTTAATCACTTCCAACAAGAGCAATACGCACAGGAAAGGCACTCTTTTTGGGGGTGCCTTCAGTTTTCCAGCACATTAGCAAGGCCCTAGAGCGAGAGAGAGCAGCAGGAGAAAAACACGGGAGTGAGAGGGGAACAAAAGGGGTAGATGATAGAGGAGAGAAGGAGCTGAATGGAGCAATCCTCACATTGACAAGACATTGTGGAATTCATAATATTTCAAGTAGATAAAATTGAACAATTTTTGGCCTTTTTTCTACATCTTTGTTGTGTTATCATCACTCATGCACACATACAATAACCTTTACACATTGAGCATTTACATAAGATATCTTATTCCATAACACAGACAGAAAAACAGCACAACCTCCTTGACCCACTCCATGGTCACTCTGTCTTCCTTCCCTAGCCGTCTATACCATTGACCTGCAGAGAACCTATTTGCTGCGCCGGTGTAGATTTTACAGTTTTCATTGTGCCCTCAAGCTACTGGCTTGATTTGATGTAATGAAGGTGGTTGTGTTCGATCACATGCTTTATGGTCAAGTTTCTGCTTATAAGCAGATGCCCTTTGGGCTAAAATACATAACTCCTGGTTCCTTTTTGATTTATGTTCTTAATCCAGGATGGAAATACACACTAGATAACTGCAATACAATAATTTTATATCAGTCTCTGTGGTCTTGTACTTAAGTGACTGTATGCATGACTGTGGTGCTGACAGAGTAAGACAACCACAGCGGGAGGAAATGATGAATTCTCAAAACCATTGGTTTATATAGAGGATTCTTTAAAGGGAGAAGTCATCCATTATACAGCTGACTGTATACCCTGATATGATCATTGCTGTGGTTTTTCATTAGTTATTATGTTTAGCTATTTGTTTTTACTGGAATAAAGAAAAGCAGATTCATTTTTTGTAAAAATAGCAAAAGCTGTGTTTTCATGAACTCTCACTGAAAATTTGGATATATGTTCTTCCTTCACTGACACTGTCTTTTAACTTAAAAGCCACAGGATAAAGGCAAATGAAAATCAACTAGGCTTAAGAAAACTATACAAACAGCCACTTCACCTTGTAACTATACAGTCGTGGCTTACAGAAGTTTTCTCAGAGAAATTGACATTTATAGGCATTGCTCCCAAATTCTGTTTCCTTAGAAACAGTGCAGAGTTCAAATATTCATGATTAATGAGAACCATCTTTTAATTAACACAAAAAGTGTAAGAATAATGGAAGTATTGGGCTATACAGTAGGGATTGTATTGATAACAGAGACCTTGCAGTATCTCAGTTTGAGCTCTTTCTTCATCTGTCTAAGAAAAACTGATCTTGGAAAGTGTAATGATAATTGAAACTCTAAGTTACCATTATGTAAATTTAAAAGACACGCGATATTTAACACTCTAACAGACACACACAGTAATATGGAACCAGTACCTTTTTTTCAATTGTTATTGCATGTTTGTTTATGTTTAAGTTGATCAGAGTTTGTTTGTATATGCATTGTGAAATAGCTTTTACAATTTGACAGATACTTGCAAATAAAACACATTTAAATTTAAGAGATAGAGAGGGGGTGAGAAGAAAAGATAGTAAGTGGGGGGCTATCAAAGTTTTCTTGTTCTGGCTGTGAATCCTCCGCAAAATTGATTGCATTTTTCTCACTTTTTCTTTCATCCCCTGGCCTTGTTGTTCAGGAAAATGTGTTATGCACATGTACATCGAAGTGGAACCAGATTTAATTGCCATGCACACACCCAGAAGACACTACTATGTGATCTGCTAGCATAGCCGTTCCTCCTTAAGAAAATGGAGATCAGTCAGCTTCAGGTTACGATTATGTGAGGATATTATCCATCAAAGCACCCAAGTAGACTGGAGACTTATTCAATCTTGAATCCAAAAATGCACACCTGAATATACAAAATGTTTGTCTCTCACAAATACAAAAATATACCATAACAAGTTACCATGATACAGCACTTATGCATTAATGCAACAACATTTAAGAGTACAGGAAGGATTTGTGGAGTGGGGGTAATGATAAAATATGTAATCAAAGATGATTACAGAGATGTATATCACAGCACAAATCTTTTTGTGAAAAAAAACACTGTCGTCTCTACTTTTTTCTTTATGTAATTGGTTGAGATTTAGAAAATGAATCTTGAACCTTTCTGCTCATTACACTCAAGCACGAAGAGTGATTTTATGGAGAAAATATGAGGGCCTCACCTGAACAGGGTTTACGACAAATGGCAATGAGCCAGTGGTTAAAAAACCCTGCGCCTGCTTCCTATGTGACCATGACTCTAGAAGATACTGTTTGAGTGGTGAGTCCGCTGAGAAAACAAAGCTTATGAGAGCATCTTGGAGGCATATGGCTGAGATCCTCCAGAGAATAATAACATTAAAGCCAAGAAATCTCACCTCCCTGGCTGGATTAAATATGAGGCTGCAGCAGAAATATCTAGGAGTATACCTTCAACATTTCTGTCTGCTTTCCATAGCCTACATTGTGCATATTAACTTTTTGTGTCAACATTTTGTGGTATTTGTACATGTGGAATCATCTTCCATCTAGCTTAGAAATGTCAAGCAGAGGCCTGGGAAGATTCAGCAGTTATGCTTTCAACAGGTGGGTGAAGGATCCAGAAATAATCTAAATTTCTATATAGTTGTTTGTAATTGGGTTTGTGCATTGGTAATTTAGGGCTTAACTTTGATTCTTGCAGGAAGAATACAAAAACAGTTAGTAAAAAAATATAATAGATATCATTGTTTCTCATAATAACATATTCAGTTGTTAACATCTGACTTTTGAAAACTCAGGGAAGTGTATTGACCTACAAAATCCTACAAACATAGAAAGAAGACCTTGTCTTTCTTTACCCTTGCTTTCTAAAATCTGAATATCAGCCTCTGATTGTGTGAAATCAAATGAGGGGTGGCAGTACTTTCATTTCCCTTGTGTTTTTTTCTCTTGCCTTGAATTTGATCAGAATTCACAGTCAACCCCATCCCATCCCACGGAGTGAACCCTAACAGTCCT
This sequence comes from Scomber japonicus, assembly GCF_027409825.1. Taxonomy (NCBI): domain Eukaryota; kingdom Metazoa; phylum Chordata; class Actinopteri; order Scombriformes; family Scombridae; genus Scomber; species Scomber japonicus. Next base: position 20,521,650 of record NC_070584.1, on the reverse strand, counting down.
CTCCAGAGCTTCAGATTAAATTACAGATCTTCAAGCTCCCAGAACCCCCCACTCCCACCTCTTCATGCTCTCTGTCTCTCCCATGCAGATGTGACACTTTCCAGAGACTGCTTTTTCTCATAACACATTGACACCAGTGGGGACAGAGATGGAGGTGATGCAGGGGGAGGGGACTACAAAAGGAATGTGTCAACAGTTTGGGGTACATACCCCAGAAAATGAAACATCATCCCACTGCTATTTCTCCTATCCATACTCAGAGAGACACTAAAGAAATATCACAGACGTTTGTGATCTTTGCCAGCTCAACTTATTTGTATTATGGATGAACTCATGAGGATTTTTATACATTTCACATCGTAAATCAGGCAAGACTCAGTAAGGGAAACTCTGACAGCACCCAGCAAGGGAAAGTCACCGCTGAGGGAGCTGAGTCAACGAGGTTGAGTTGATCATCATATGTTAGTAATCTCAAATGTCCTTTCATCCATGCCACATAATCCCTTAGGTGGGTCTTTAGTCTGGTTTTGCGGAGGAAACAAAAACACATATTTTGAACAAGTTTAGTGGTTTTTAAATATGTCCGGTTTACAGTTAAATGGACACAAATGACGATACTGCAAAAGCATGGCTCACCATCTGTATCTAGCTATGTCCTTGCAGAGGCAGTAAAGCTGAATCCTCACGGGAACAATACAGGTCAAGACAGACTGAAAGAAGTAGAAGATAACACCAATCCAAAGAAACAGCCGCATTATATTCATGGCTACCATACACATCCTGTAATGCATGATATAACTTGAACACTCCATGGATTGAGCAAGAAATGAACTTTGGAAGGCCCAAACATTCAGTGTGTGCATTTCTGTGCAGCAGTATATATGTTCAGGGTCTAAATTTTCTCTGTTGGCATATATAGGTACAGTTTGATTGTTAATGTTAAACTACTTTCATCTTATCACTCTTTAGATGCTACTGATTGCCTAAATCATTACTTTAATTTTTTGGTGTCTGATTAGATGACTGGTACGAAATATGTGTCCATATGAAGTGATATACAGCACTTTACATAAGACCAAACTTACTCCTAAAGAAGAACAAATACTCTGAAAGCTGGACTCACCTGTGTAAGATCTTTTTTCCCTTTGACTTTTTTTAGTAAACATCTCGAGCTGCAAGTAAATACTGTCATTATCTATACATATTTTTATTACTTTGTTCGATTAAGCAGTGAATGGTTTTGGGCAATAATATTTTTTATAATGCCCCATACAATTTCCTAGAGCTCTAGGTGATGTCATCACATGTTTTATTTTGTCCAACCAACAGTTCAAAGATATTCACTTTATAAGACGAGGAGGAAAAGCAGCATATTCTCAAATCTGATCACCTGAAACCTTATATTTATATACCATATATTTGGTATTTTTTGTTAAAACAAAAAAACAAAAACAAAAAGACTGTAATCCAATGAATAATTGATCATCAAAATAGCTGGTGATGAATTTTCTGTTGATTAACTATCAATTAATCAACTAATTGTTGCAACTCCAGAAACACCACAGACCCATCTGACAGATAAGAATCAACTTTCTATACGCATGTTTATTGGTATCACTGTGATTTTTGTGTTTTGAATTTCTTACAAATTACATGTTAACATACAGTAAAGGGCAACATAGAAATAAAGGAGGTGGGAGTGTTTATTTAGAGCTTTGTCCATATTTGCAGGAAGGATGATCTAAGAGAGGCTGGCACAGGGGAGGAAGGATTACTATCATATGCTATTCATCTGGCAAGGGAGAGGTATGGTGCTTAGCTTCATTTACAGTAATAACCATCTCTCTCGCTACTGTTCTACCTCTCAAACCCAATGTTATACACACAATCTGAGTCTCTCTCTAATACCACTTCTTACATATGCCCATACAGACAAATACCCATTCTCTGCTTCCATCCCACTCCCCTGTTTAAAAGAAAGAAAGATGAGATATGCAAAGGTTCAGAATAAAGTCAGCTGAATAAAAAAAAGGATTTAGGAGAGCACGAGGAGGTAAATCTTATTAGGCAGGCAGAGCTCTCATGCCTATAAATAGTGTATCCACCTACAGCTTCACCATACACACACACACACACACACACACACACACACACACACACACACACAAGTCCTTTTATATAGTTTCATCTACCATAGCGAGTCTGTCATCCTGAATAATAAACTCTTGGGAGACAAAGTTTTTTAAACACCATTTTATCTCATTCAGAGTGATGTTGATAAATGTGTATGTTTGCTTAGAGTACTCTGCAGGTCTTTTTTTCATACATATTTATATAATGTCTAATGAAATATATATGGTTTGCAATTGCCCCCCTTGGAAGATGATTATCATTATCAATGTAAGCCCAAAGGTGATGTTTCTAAAACTATAAATTAATAGACTTTTGTCTCTTTCTGGATGACTGAATGGAGATTTGAATTACACAAATGTATTAGTGCTGTGAATCAATTACCTTAAAACATTCAATTGCATAACTCTCCATAGTTAATGTCAAATTAATTACCATTTAATCGCACATCTTTCATATTTTCAAAAATGCACCGTATAGGGGCATTTTTCAAGTATTAATACTCTCATTAATATTAGGAGTGGACAAGATATGCTTTATTTATGCAAATGTATGCATTAATTGTTTTAAATGTATTAACAACACAAAACAAAGATAAAGATTGTCAGAAACTCTCACAGGTACAGGCTTGAGCTTTTTAAAAAAAAGCTCAAATCATAACTTATGGTGAACTCAAGTTTAACAGGCAACAAACGGGCACACTGGCCAGCTAAAGTTTCCATTACTTCAGCACTGATTAAAGATCAGTCCCTGGATCCCTCGCTTTAAAAGCAAATCACACTATGTAATTTGTATCCAACCTCACAAGGGAAAAATAAAGGCTGACAAAAACAGCTCCTTGTGCTATGGGATGAAGATGGGATAATACAAAATAAACCAAACAACAAATAATGTGAGCAGGAAACAGTGAAAAGGGAATATAAGAAGGAAAATGACTTCAGCTCAGCTCATCATACAGGTTGTGCATGCCTATCTTCAATACCATACAAAAAATATGTGGTATTAAAACAAATTTGTGTTGATGCGTTATTAACCACATTAACGTTGACAGCATTATGTTTACAGCATTATTAAAATATGGATATCTGATTATGACATATTGGCAAAGACTGATTCACTAATTTCATACTTCCATATATTCCATACATAGCCTAGAGAAGCTGACTTTAAGTTATCATTGTACTATCAAAGAACAGACAGAGAAACAGAGAAGAAATTAAAGAATATCATCTTTGAATTTCCTCTGTTGCCATACAATAAACAATGTGGTTTTGTGTAATGTCAGTATAGATATACAGAGATTACTGTGTATCTACACAGGCATGAAATAAAGGCTCCCATGCATTAAGGCAAATAAAGACAGGGAGAGAAAATAATTTGAGTCAAACTGGACCAAGAAGATTTAAAGTATTTTCTTTTTCAGTTTGATTGATGACCACACACTTGTTTCAAATATATGCGCCAGCCCCTCAACTTTGCTAGAACAATACAGGTACATCTGACTTTTTCTGTAAGTTTTGAATTCATTTAAGTGTAACAGAAATGTGCTGACAGTCAGAAAGGCTACAAGGATTCTTTTTGTGGATATTCCTAGCAATTTCATCAAGGTCCTCTGGCTAATGGCCAACATTCCTGATGCTACTTTCAACATTTTTTGGCATTGATTGAAGCTCAGGTATACACAATTAAACCACTTCTGTTGGCACAAGGGAAACCTAATCCCAAAGCCAATGGTCTGTCTACCCTGCAGTAACACCTATTAAAATAGCTTGGGCCTCCAGCACCAAAAGCTGGACTCAAGCACACACTAACCATTCTCAGGCCGGACCCAAGGACATTGACAGAAGATCTGTATGGCAACCATGAAAATAAAAAAATAAAAACATAGGCAAAATATTGATATTAACTGACCTTGTGACCATTTAGAAAGAACGCCTTTTGTTATTGGTAACAATATTGGGATAAAGTATTGTCCAGTGTAAAACTCTCTGACTATCAAGCAGTTAATCTGAGGCTGTTTTTCACAAAACACAAAGCTGTGTTTTTAGGGTAAAATATGGAAATTGAGACATCAGGGTTTTATTTTCTGTAGTGGCTGGGGTGGCTTTTGCCCTGAGAGATACAATATAATTTGATTTGCCATGAAAATAGGCTGCCTGTGTGTGTTGGGGGGCAGGAACAGCCATCTGTGCTGTGAAATCAATAAAGACATTCTTAACTGTAACTGGAGTAAGACTGGTAATACCTGCAGTACAACAGCCCTCCTGACGTCACAATCCAATGCACATTTCAAGACCACCAAAAATAGTAAATTTTCAAAATGTACAGTGCAGTGTCTTACAGTAGTGTCAGAGCTTATGTATAGCTTGAACATTTCTCAATTGGCAGGTATCAGGAAAGATATAACTTGTACTAAAGAATGCTAACCTCTGACTACATACTAACCTCTGCAATACTTACTAGGGCCGCATGGTGGTTCTGTGATTGGCACTGTTGCTTTACAGCAAGAGGGTCTTGGGTTCGATACCCGGCTAGGGCAGGGTGGAGTTTGCATGTTCTCCCTGTGCTTGCATGGGTTTCCTCTGTCCGATGTCCGATAATATCTGCCCTCGGATATTATCGGCCGATATTTACTTAAAAATGTAATATCGGGAAGTATCGGTATCAGGTTTTTATAACCAATGTTTGTTCTGTAGGCTTCTATCTAAACACCGTGAAACAGCTGATGGAAAGGTGCTCAGCTGTTAACAGTGATACAAAGGGAGGGAAAATAGTGCCAGGTGATTGTGAGGTCTGACTTTTTTACGGACAACGATTTTGTGATGCAGATGTATTACTCTTTTGAACACATATTGTTTTTTTAAGCAAAACACTTTATCTTTGTGACCCCAGACTAACTAGCCCAGAACTACTTTCTTCAACACCAAAAGCCGGCCAGAACTCAGCTCACAGGACGCAGTGGGGGAAACAAGGGCTGAAAATGCAGGACCGTTAAAGTCAGCATTTTAGCATGTGGCAGGTGTGATGTGTAGTCTGGTAAAATACATCATATATATCATATATTAATGACCAACCCTATCAACTCCAGCAGATATACTGTATTATTGTCACAGATATGGAACCAGAAGCTTTTGCATTCAATGTACTTCTCTTTTTTTATTCTTGAGATCAAAGCCTTCTTTGGTTGGAAAGTTCATGGGCGAAGACTTGGCAAAACTCCTTGTGGCCGAGTTTTAAATTTGATGCAACTTGCGATTGATTAATTGTTAAAATGCAACCGTCCTTTGCCAATCAGGGCAGCACATTCATTATAAATTCAGTTCAAACTGCACAGTGTCCCACTAGAGCACACAGAATAAGTTCAACTTGAGTCACACACATACAGACACACACACATACACACACACACACACACTCACAACACTAGCCTCAGACTGTTCTTTGCTGTCATTGCAACTCTACTCCCTGAATTCATTACACACTCCTGCACTGTGTGTCCTCAAGGGTCATGACCTATAAGCTCAACATTCCCTCCAAGAGTAAACCTTTACCAGAATTACTTCTCAAACAGCCTCCATCGCCTCATTGACAAAATAACTCCTACAGCAATCTCGCCTTACTATACACACTTCTCTGTCATTCATAAAATGGCAACACACTCCCCACACACACACACACACACACACACACACACACACACACACACAGAATCCATCAATTCACAGACACACACCTGCATCTCAAATAGAGACCAGCGATAACTCTCCCACTGTAAATCCATAGTATCGAGCACTCGCACTTGATCAAACAGTGGGTGGGCGAGGTTTTTTTGTTGTTCATTACCTCCTCCCCACTGATCCAGCTCCACTTCCTCCCTCTTTCCTCTATTATGTCAAACAACTTTGTCTCAAACGCCTATCCAAGCACATGCCAGATATCGGATTTTGACTCACGCCCGTTACCCTGTGGAGAGAGAAGCAAAGTTATCTGACTTGCCTCTGGGGCGAATGAAGTATGATGCCATGTTGAGGTTTGGAGAAGGTCACAGCAGGGTCACAAAAGCGGCTGGTTCTCATTCTGCCTGTATCCTTACATGGTTAATTACCGTTGTTGTTGGTGGGATCACTTTACTGCACATCCCCTGAGTTTGGATGTGTTTTTGAATGAGCAGGGTCTTGACACAATATGGTTGTAGCATAAGCCATAAAAACATACTGCCATCTACTCTAATTGTGATGTTTGTATTTAAATGGAAATACTTGACATGAAAATGGATAAGTTAATATTAGTTCTTATGTTTGAAGCAAATTACTGGGAATTTGTGTCAGTAGCTTTGAGCAGTAATCCAATCACTGACAGTGGTTTCTGCTTTTGGGAAGAGTCATCATTTAGCTTGGCTCGTTATGTCAGGTTAATAACAATTCTCACTTTTCCTCTCCTTTCCTCTCACCTTCCCCTCTCCTTTTCTCTCTTCCCAGCAGCAGAAGTCGGAAATTCCTCCTTTGCTTACTCACTCAGGATTTATTGGAAGGTGGTACTTTTCATAGGATGTGGTTCTCAGCAGGTTAGCATTCAGATATACTGCTGGCAAGTAATGGCTCCTGTCTGAAACCTGGCGATTATTCATTCCTTTATATGCACTTCGCTACATTTCATGCACACAGGGCTGCCATTGGCCTTTGACCCAAGACATACTGTGTGAAGCCTGTTCATTCTGACCTATGGGGAGACTATTTTTCTTTTTCAACTGGTGTCTTTAGACAAAATAATTATTGTGCTGATGAAAACAATATTGCTTCATAACTGGAATAACTGACATTAGGGTTTAGCTGTAGAAAAAGAAGAAATACACCAAATAAAGATAAATGTGAATTTGTATTCAGAAGAGAGGCAATAATTGATACATGAAAACAGTCAATTAATCTGATCCACTGTTATGAGCTGTCATTAGGGGTGTCATTTGCAGCTGCTAAATGTGTATCAGGAGTGCCTTTAATTGAACTGACTAATTAAAGTGGAGTCTTGTGGAATAAGATCTCTGCCACTAATGAGTAAGCCTCAAATAGCTCAATTAAATCATATCAATAGTGTTATGCTCTTTTTGGTATTTACCTATGTCCTCTGTATATGGACAAATTGTCCAATTCTTTCATGTTTATTTATACAATCAAGGAACCGTTTTCCATTTGCTCTAAGCATGCAAACCAAGGCATTTTTCAAAGTTGTCTTGAAAGCATTTGCATGCAAGATGTTCAAGATGACGGTGACATGTGAATCTGTACTTATTGGCCCACATTATCTCAGCTGACACAGGCCAGCCCATGTGGTAACAGCTACAGCTAATTTACTTGTGGTTCCCTCTCTTCAGAACACTTGGTAGGACTTGTGAACCCCTCCTCATCACCACCATCATGCACAAAGACCTCAGATCAGTACTGCAGACAACCCGCAGGGGAACACACAGACAGAGGAGTTTCTGCTTTTCTAATTAATAAACAGCAAAACTTCAAAGCCGTGGGCTTGTCATGGAGCCACCCACACTAAAGAATAGCATGAGTAAATTCTCATCACTCAGTTGCTTCACACAGTTAGGTCATGGCAACGTGATTTGGGGGCAAATCATTACAGTACAGCACAACAAGATACAAAACATGCAATTTACCATGCATGCAACTGTTGAAATCCTTCCAACTTTTAAAATTATTTATGCCAATTCATTCTTTGTGAATGTTTTGATGGCTGTTCTCTGCAAATAACTTAAATAGATTGCATTTATTTCAGTAAAAGACACTTACTGCAAATGTTCACGTTCTCTAAATTTAAAATGATACTTCTCAGTGCAGCAACAATGGTATGTGTGTAAAGTATTGAGGAAGACAGTTCTTCTTCTTGTTGTTAATAAAAAATATGAAAAGATTTAATTCTTTTCATGAAAAAGAAATATGCCTGTTGTTGTTTACACATTGCACCATCATGGTTGATCTGACAATTCATGAAAACATCCCCTTTTGGGCAATTCTTTTCCCTTCAGTTAAACTTGTTTTTGTGTTAAAGGTTGTTTCTTTAACCCCTCCTTCACATTCAGTGAACTGGTTTATATTTGAAGAGCTTTCAGAGAAACCGTAGTCTTCTGTGTTTGCTTCTTTAACCTTTCAGGTTCCAGCCCCCACCTGAGCTTATTCTTCAATAGCACAATAAAGCTTTTCACTGAGGGCTTTAAGTTGCAGGTGTCTGTAAACCTGGTTAAATATTGTCCTCCCTGTGTGCGGTTGGAGTAGAAAAAGTCTCAATCTGGCTTTAGGCAATTTTTCAAAAGCAGAATGTACCGTGGGCATTCAGAGTCTGTCATCGAGGACTTGGCTGCTGTGGTGCAGTACAGGAGAGGTTTTTCAGCACTTACCCTAACCCTGACCCATGTACAGACAGAAACTTTCCCTTATAATGCTAAAATTACCCTTTTTGCTGCATGGCCCCTCTTCCTGGTGTGTATGCTGACTGATAGATCATTTTTTCAGATATTTTCCATATTCTTTTGACTTTTTATTGACCTAGTTCTGCTGTTTTTTCAGAATATCTTTTACTTCTTTCACTCTTTTCTTGCCCATCCAACACCTCAAACAGTACAGTGCAATCCAATATTATTTTTTTCCCCATTGTTCCTGCTTTTTAACAGAAAGGATTCTCCATGTCATTCTTTTGGTAAATCACCACTTGTCAAAACATACTGAGCTGATTTGAATGTGGAAATGTTAAATTCCAGTTAGTCAAGGCACATACTCATGTAATAGATGCTAGATAATAATTAGAGAGTTATGTCATAAACATTGTTACTCCTTACATATGTTGAGCTTATATTATTATTATTATCATTATTATTTTCATTTGTATGGAAGCAACAACATTTTCCTCCTCCTGAATCTTGTATTTTCTCCCTATCCCACCATATTAAATGTAATGAGTTTCACCCTAAGGCAGCAGGCAGCATAGCATCCAAAGAATGCCATGGGAGCTGGCTAATGGCACCAACATTAAAAACAGCCAGCATCTGGCCTCCTGTGCACGAACACATATGTCTAAGCTTCTCTCCAGTCAAACCAGCAGTGCCCCAGGCCCTTGAACTAACAATGAATATGTTAGAGGTGCTGATAGAGTCAATGTTAAGGATAATTGACCAGGCTTCTCTTCCGTTTTGGCCTATGATGAGTCTCCTTTTACCACACTTGGTCGTAAATGACCAATTCATCCAGAGAATAGCATAGATAATCTGAGTCTGGATGTGTTTATGTGTTGTTTTCCTTGATTATGGAAAGACAATTTTCATCTGCAAACCTGCAATGTACAGCTGTAAATTTCTTGGTAGGTTCTCACTAAGGATTATCTGTAATTTACTTATGTTACATAGTGCAGTGCATATGGCTGGGATTTCACCATTTGCATAAAGATAAAATGAGTCATGCTTAAGTGTGTTTGAGTTCAGGAGAGCACCACATGAAACTATGCAGTGATAAGCAGTATAGTATCTTAGCTTGTCATTTACCCTGTTTTATTGGATTGTGGCCTGTGCTTTTTCACAGTTGAACATCAGCACCAAGTTGTGTCTGCACAGTGTTGCAGACACTTGTTTACAATCCCAAAGAAAGTCTCTGAAAGTGTGTGAACAAGGTTTCCCAAAGTGGGAATGGTGAGAAAATGGATGCTGTAATGGAGAAAGAAGAAAATATGAAAGAAGCATGCAGAAAGAACAGATGGTGAGAAAAGTGAGGGAGATAGAAACCAGGAGAAACAAATGACAAACTGAAGGCAAAGACAAGCTTAAAACAAAAGGAAGAGTAAACAAAGGGTTGAGACAGAGTGAGATCCAAATGGTGAACAACAGAATCAAAAATATAGAGGAAATTAGGTGAAAGGTACAAAACAACCTAGTGCAACAAAATGAGAAAAACAGCCATAAATGAGGGATAATAGTCAGAAAGAAGGAGACAATAAGTGAGAAAAATGACGACTGACTGCCGGCAGTTCCAAATGTCTCACCAGATGTTCCCAGATGCGAGCTTCACTCCTCCAAGATGACTCCACATTAACCTGACTTTATTGTTACAGATGTGGTGCTATTGGCTGCAACCCTGATTTACACCCAGCCACCAAGTAGACCAGGCTTGCCTCCCAGGACCCCTTCAAACCAAACGCCACAGCAGGGAACAGTAGAAGTAGCAGGGCGTAGTGGAGAAAGATTGCAAAGGAAGCAGGCACCATACTGTGCCATATAATGACCCAATTCCAGGCACCTGGCCTTGGAAGGGAAGTTGCATGTTTCCCTGACTGGCTAGTTGGCAGTGTAGCCCAGAGCCTACTTGCATCATCTTCTGAATTTAGTCACCACCTATTCCCCCTTCTTTTTATGTCGCTGTTTCCTCTCAGCTCACAACGAGCAGTGGAAAGAGCTGGCAGGAGACGAAAAGACACTGCTTTAATCAATACCAACACAAGGCCTTGGCTGAAGAGCACAGTCAGCGATAGCGGGAGAGGGACTGAAGCCTCAGTTGAGCTGCTTTTGCCTTGAGCACAAATTGTCTGAGAAACCCAATGACTCTACAAAAGTGACGGGAAAGCAAACATATAGTACATGTGGCTCAAGGAGAATGAGCAGAGCCAGAACGAAGATTGTCAAAACCCCCTGGTGTGCCCAGAACGGCGGTGCTTATAAACACAACTTTGAGTGTGACAGTGTCTGGATAATGAAACCATAAAACAATGGCTGCAATCACAACCAGCTAGGGCAAATTTTTAGGATAATTCAAGTTCATCTGCAGAATTTTAACTTGAAAGCCTATATTATGTGAACAGACATCATGCTTTGAAGTTTTGCCTGCTATTCATGTGTATGGTCCTTGGGAGAATTAGACATATATGTTACATGAAATGATCATCTTGCTCCTGTTTTTAAGGAGTTGAAAGAATTCTATCACAATTGGTGTTGGTAGAAAGTTTGACTTTATGTTATTTTTGAGGCATTGTATAAAAATTAACAATCTGGAAGAAAGATATTGGAAACACCAGTACTCCTGGACTGGAGTTACCTAGTGTAACCGCAGTCTTCTACTGTCCACTGAGCAGCTGTTTCACTGAACAGGCCATTACGAATAAGTGCATTGCTTGAGGACATGTCAACAGTAATAGTTGAGGGAGGGAAGAGTATTTTTATTTAACATTGCCTTACAAGTTTCCTAGCTGCTATGGGGATCTGGGACAGCTTTATGGGGCAGTGGTGCCTTTAAGGTTTTAGGAGCAGGTCTGTGACTGGAGGAACACTGGTCTGAATCCCCAGACTGGATGAGAAAAGTCTGGGTACGGAGACGGAATGAGTAAAGGCATTCCCTGTACTGGTTGGAAAACTGAAATTGACATGTTTGCTCTGAAATAAAAAGCCCATTTGAGAACAATCAACAGGCATTGTGTATTTCCTGTTCACATGTATGATAAAAAACACTTAATGCTCACAATGGTTTGAATATTATACTTAGAGAAAATGCCTGCATGTTCACTGCAAGCAAAGTCTGTTAAATGGTGTATGAGCTAAATGTTGGCAATCTCGCATCATGGCAAAAGAGACATAACTGGAAGAGGCAATGAAACTGAAAGAAAGCTCCAGTCCAAATTACACATACAAGAGATGCAAACTATTACACGTGTTGCTTTAAATTATAAGGTCTGTTAACCATTACAAAATTACAGATTACAAAAAAGTATTTCCCCTGGTGGTATTCAGCCATACAGAGAGTTTGGGATTTATTTGCTTAGAGATATTTGCTGAAACCACAATCCTTGATCATACTGACCCTGTTCAACCGTTGACACTCTGATCATTTAAGGGTAATGGCTGTATTGTGGGGTTGGTGAACAAAATCTACAAGAAATGGTCAAGCGTGCAATTGAAGCCAAATGTCAACCTTTGTTGTGGTCACAAATCCGTCACTCTGCATGGGTGAGCATCTCATTGGCCAACAATTGGCTGTAGTTGAGCTGAGCAGCTCCAAGGTGTGAATTTGGAATAGGATGTCACTGGAATAGAACGAGCATGCTCAGTTTACTTTCACAGGATTATTAACAGTTAAAAGAAATGGTGTGGTTGGAACTATTAATGTACTCTCCACACTGCCCCATGATGCTTTTTCCAAATGTTATAATACAGCCCAAATGTTTTAGTTGAACAAGTCTATAAAAATACATCATCTGTTCAATTTTGAATTTATTCCTTTTTTTGTTTTATTTGACTTTTGCCTCAGAAAAGACTAATTTCATGCAATGACCTATAGCAGGATAATGGCAGCAAGTTATACCTTTTTTAATTGAAAAGTCTTACATTACAGGATTATTTAAAGAAGAGCAATAAATTCAAGAACACAAATAAACACCAATTATTAACAAGTCTCCCCATCATTAACCAATGCTAAGATAAAGTACTAACACATGTTGCACTCCTTAGCCACCCTGTTAAGCCCCATCAACGTGACCAAAAGCAACTGGACTGTATCAGTATCATGGGGAAGGATTGCATGTGTGTATATTTGGTGGGATCATCCGCTGGGTCTACGTCTCTGCTCATCCCCTCCTCATTCATTTTACCCTTCCTTTCTCTATCTCTCATTCTCTCTCACTAGCATCTCTCCATTGCAGCCTGAGGCCCCTTCTAATCGTCCTCTACTGTGCTGATTGGACTTTTCATTAGTCAACTCCCCAAGGCTCAGCGTGACCTCCTCTGGGTCACTGCCTACTGATTATACCAATTCTCGTTTTCTTATTTTTTTCCTTCTTCTTCTTCTTCTTCTTCTTCACTCCTTGAAGTAGGTATGGCATGACACTGATGCGATGTATCTTGTTGGATCCGAAAACCAACCTTGCCTGACAGGTTGAGGGTTCATCATTGTAGAGCTATCAAAATATTGTTAATATACTTTTGAGTGCTACTTTGTTTTTATTGTTAATAGGAAGTTGGCAGTTTGAAAGGGAGGTCACAAGATTTTCAGGCGTACAACACTTTATGTGCTACAGTAAACTAAAACATTTATGCTGTGTAGTTGGCATTGTTAAACTACAGTATGCCTTGGAATACTGTCAGAGAAAAAAATAAAATTTGTCTCTGCCATCTCGGCTTCTCCTTCGGATGGTTAGAGCTGTCTCTGCATATTTGTTGCTTGACGCAAAAACCTTATTGGATCTTAAGCATTACCTACCGTCCATGACATGTCCTTGGAAGTCAACAAACCACCTATAACTCAGTCGCTGAAGGGATTTTAATGATGCGGCTATGCCACAGGCTGCCAACACTGCTTACACATCTTACGGGTTGTGACTAAGATGTGTACTGGAATAGGAGAAGATTATGTGTATGTGAGTGTGCACTGGGGGTAGACATGTTTTTGTCATCTGACTAGCCATGACCTTGTCCAAATGAAGCCATAAGACACCCCCCCCCCCCTAACCCCTACTATCACCCCCCCTCTACAAACACACACTCACGCATACACACAGTCTCATCTCTGTTTCCCCGGCACTCTTCAAAAGCTGGAACAGATTACTCCCCTGTGTGCTTGTTCTGACTCTGATTGCTGCTACATCCAGATAGGCTTTCAAGTGGCCTCCTGTGTGCGCAGTGCCCCATGGGATACAGCCCGGCACACTACACATGGGGACTATTACCCGAGCCAGTGGAGGCTTGCATGCGGCGTGTCGCCCCTCCAGATTGGGCCAACGTGGCCCTCATCCTCTCCACAACCCTCTAAACACCCATTTCCACCCCCAATCATTACAGTTAATCACGGTGATAGTTCTATCCATGGTCTCTCTCTGCAGTGGAGTGGTCATTCTGCATTAGCCCAGCATGCACAATGTGGGTATACACCGACAAGCATCGCTACCAGAGCTGTAGAGTGCAGTCAGTGGATTCAGCTCTAACTGTTCACATCAACACACAGACACACATCCATTTGCAAAAATGTCCTGTAAATCCAACAGCACAGCAAGCTAGTAGAGGTTTCATCAACTGCAACATATGAAGTGGTATTGGCAGCTTTAAGTCATGCCAAGACTGAGGCCTTTATTCAGGGTCAGACTGGGAACACATTTCAGCTCTGGAAATTGTCATCTGAACCGGCCCGATTTTTCCCCAACATACATACTTATGAGTTGTATAAAGCAATATCAGGCTATTTATGATATATAGGCTAAGCAAAATATATCAAGTTGGCACCCTAACAACAGATGTACCTCTAGGGTTTCATGAAATAATGTAATGAATAAATAAATAGCATAGAAATGACCTAAAAGAGACACACATAGGATTTTATTCATTTGACAATTGATTGACCATGCTTTCAATGCACTTATTCTACAATTTGTACCTTCTGAAATAAAACAAATATGACATAATTATGTGTCATAAGCCTAATTCAAAATGCAGTACTATTATTATGAAACAAAAAAGCCAAACCTTTTTTTTCACACAGGACAAAAGTTTTCCTATGATGATCTGGACATGTCAGAGCTCTTTATTGTCAATCATCTGACATTGTGTTTGGAGCTGATCTGATGCAATTCACACATCAGTCAGGATTTCATGCCACTCACCCAGAGTGAGTAATGAGCTGACATCGTTTGACAAAAACATAGCACAGTAGCCTTAAGCAGCTAATAGCTAGCAACGCATAGAATAAAATAGCATGTGCCTTACAGTATAGATAGCCTACTGACAACTGGGATCATGTAACTCCCAATTAGATGGACTGTTTTCACATGGCCTCGCCTGCCAGATTTGGCGTTTTTCCACTATACAGTTCTAGCACTCCTCGGCTCGACTCGGTACGGTACCAGGAACAACCTTTTCCATTAGAAAAAAGTACCTACTCAACGTGGGCGGGGTCGTCATAGCACGGCTGTGCGAAACTGCTGTGACTTTGTTTTATATGCGACACAAACACATAAACAATGGAGGACATGGAGGCGATGGTGTACTTGCTGTTGTATGTGGCTTTCTGTCACACACAAAGCAAGAGAAGAGAGCCGAATCGCTATAACGCTGTTGCCGGTATTTAAAAATGCCGGGTTTGATTCTTGTGTGGGACGGCTCATGACTCTTCCAGCGACAACTCTTCTGACCAATCAGTGGTCGGCAGTCTGTTGACGTCACATTTAGTATCAGCTCGGCTCGCTTGGACCCTCTGCAGAGCAGGCACTAAAAAAGTACCAGGTACTATCCCTAGTGGAAACGCAAAAAAAAGTCGAGTCTTGCTAGAACTGTGTATTGGAAAAGCGCCAATTGTCAGTCTGAACGGGCCTTTATTGTCAACACAAGCTGCTTCAACAAAAGTTTTATCCAAAGGTGTTCTCCACTAAGAATGAGCCAGATTTATTAAAGGAGAGCCTGCAGGACTGTGAGGCAGAGATAACCTGCACTGGAGATGTGTAATTATTCTTTTTTTTCTGTACTGGCATGTGAATGAGGACACTTTCATTTAGAAAGTGGAAAAGCTTGTGGGTAATGTATGTTTAGAGGCAAGAAGAGGTTGGATGTACTTGTTACTTGGTAGCTGTTGTGTAAACACAATCTCAATCAACCACTTGAGAACAAAGAGGGACAAATAGTTTTAGTGTTTAAAGATACTCTCCTTGAAAACACTTGTAAGTAACAGAGCTTTTAGAATTCCAACACAGGGCTATTGTAAAGAGAAATGCAAAGGACAACAAACAGGATTAAAGGCAATGAAAGAACTCAAGCAAATTCAAAGATCCTGAGATACTTTGAGAGGATAGAGGGGGGGATTGATAAAAGACATCACCGCAGACTGACTCGAAAATACAGTGTCTTAGAAGAAAAAGAAAAAATATCTGAACTTGCATGGAGGTAAACCACAGTAGAAAATTTATGACAAGTAAACATACCATTAATGTTGTTCACAAGGAGCTAAACTGCAGGGATTTAAAATAGACAGTGACAGAGAGAGAGACAGAGACGGAGCAGTTTCATTTTTTCCAGTCATAACTTAAGTATTAGCTGAGAGTCGAGGGACAGGAAGCTGAGACAAAGGCTTAAACCAATGAAATAAATTATGAGTCAGGCTCGGAAGGTAATTGCCAAGGATGCAGATTTAGCAGTGATCCAGTGCATAGCTAATCACCACCAGCCTCTGTTCTGTGTTTATCAGTGTTGAAATGTTTAAAATAATGCTGTAAAAAAAGCACTGCAAACAGTTTTCACATGCAAAGGCCATGTCAAGTTTGATAAAGTGACGAAAGCGAATGGAAAAAAGAAATTAACATAACCATAACTCTCCCAATCTCCTCAAATATACTGTAATATATATCAACTGTATCACAACCAATTAACTCAACCATTATGTTAAATGTTACTCATTACAATATTGCCCTGCATTCTACATTTTCTCCACCTCTCCTCTAATGTTGTTTCCTGTGATTTATTAGTGTTATGAGTCAGTGTTGGAGTGGTGTCACAGGTTGCTATTTGCAACTGCCAAGTCGTCACCTCTGAGAGTGTTCACTTGGCAGTTCTCACTGTATATGAAGTGAGAGAAGTTGTTAAAATCAAGGGGAGGCCAGCAGTGCATTAACCAGAATGCTAATGGGAAATATTTTGAATGCTTGAATACATTATTTATTTTATTTAGTTTGCACTGCAGAGTAACCAATTTCCACTTATTTGCACCTTTAATATAAACAGATGATGCAATTTAAATACTTCAATTTATTGTTTTTATTATTATTCTTTCAAGGTTTTGGTTCAGCTTAAAGGCATACTGTGAATCAACAAACACACGCAAAGCATACAGTATGTGCACATCAGCCTGTATTTGCACAAAGCAACCTTGAGAGAAATAGTAATCATGTCTGCTTCTGGACACTCAAAAACTTTGAGCATTTAATGACTACAGAGAAGGGCTGATTTATTAAATTTAAATCATCCACAGAAGTTATTATGGCTTTTACTTTAGTTGCTCAGAGTTCACAAGTCTTCAACAGTTTCATTTTAAGATCTCTTTTGTTCAACTGAGCATTGTTGTGAACTGCATTTGTCACTGGGGGAAAAAAAGGTTATTCTTTGATCACTATTTTCCTCACATTACTCTGTGATGGAGGCCTGCAAAAGTCAGGCAAAAGTCAGGCAGAAAGCCTTGCAGAACAATTGGCTTGTGTCCTCAGAGGAAGGTTGGCCCATTTAAAATCATCACTTTGTTTTGCTCGGGAGTCGGGGTTACAGTGCTGCCTGTGACCTCACCCGTCACCATTTAGCTGACAGCCACAGTATGGTAACCTTGTTAGATGCGGGGCTGAAATGGCTCTTCCCTCGTAGATAACAATCAGTGTGTCTGTGAACTTCGATATGACACAAATATGAACAAAACTGCAGCTCCACAGCAAAGCCTGCACTGGAGAACATCAAGCATGGACAGTTTCATAGGGCAGTCCCCTGTCATAAAACCTTGTTATGTCTGAGAGAATTTCTTTGGCAATGTCTCAAGCCACTTCTAAAAATGCCAAAGTGGAAGATCTTTTTTCCTTTTTCTCTTTCTGTCAGGATCTTTTTTTGTTTTATTTTTTACAAAACAACTTTCTTTGTGTCACTGATATGCACTGCCAGTTATGTAAACATCACTCACTTCAGATTTCTTGTCAAAATTGGAAACAGCTGCTGTGGCTGTCCATAGGGGCAAAGCCAACTGTTCTTTTATCACCTTTGTTACAATTTGTAACGTCCTGGTGAAGAGCTATAGAGACGTCGTGGCAGCACTCTGTGCTCTGTCACAGTCACATCGTCTAAACTGCAAGCAATTAAAAGCAAGGCAGGTCGAAGTGAAGGGTCAAGCCCTCCACTCTCAAAAATGGAGTGCCATTTCCAGTACAGTTATGTGTCTACTTTGGACCAAAATACATCTACATTAAGCTATGACTCAGTCTATATTTATAACAACACATACTGCCCTTTTTACATAGTGAAAAGTGTTCTAGACTGTTTGAACTTGACATGTTTTTCAGAATTACATCATAAATTATCGTTAAGTACATAAAGGATTTTTTTCCCACCGTTTCAGGCAAAATTGTTCTCCAAGTTTAATGTACAGCTGTTGATACAAGGTACTTGAACACTGGGATGTGCATTATGGATAAAAACCATTGGAAATATGGCTTGCAGTGCAGGTACTCAAGAAGGACTTCATCATGCAGGTCATAGATCAAACTGACAAGAGGTCTGAAGCAGCTGAGTGTTTTATGGAGTAAAAACAAATAATTTCAGATGGATTTTTCAGCGTTGAACCACACCAGATTAATTTGAACGATCTCAAGGTATGACTCAGAACCCACTAACTCTCTCTCAACTGTTGCCTTCCAGCTCCCAGACTCTATTTATTGTCAATAGGCTTGGTAATGTGATATACAGCACTGCAGCAACAGCTGACATGCTATCAGCAGTGCCATAAATTCAAAAGAAAATCAACGAGTTGGACACAGGCTTGATTCCAGTGAAACTCCCACTGCTGATACTGAAAGAAACCTGATTTATTAATGGCTGCTTGTGTGGCATTCATATCTCTCTGAAAAAAAAATCAATAAGACCAAAAGTCTTAAGCGGGAATAAAAATGTGCATATGCTTGGCTGCTGTACAAGCCCAAACACAAGGCAACTTTGCATTAGTCAGGCAGAAACAAACGATAGAATGCAATAGTACACAGCCAAAAATATGATTAAAAACAACATTATAAAAGGGTCTATTAAGTGGGGGAAAAACACATTAAAATTAATAACTTTCCTCCAATTTAACTAATGGGAGAATGCATACTTTTGTAAAGCAAAAAAGGATTTACAAGAGTTGTAGGATACTGCAATTAATCTTGATATGTACAGTTGATGTGCTGCAACAAGAACTCACTGGAAGAAATAAAGGGACATGCCACACAAATTCAGAAAATCTGTCCTCATTTCCTTGTCTGGAAAGCAGTAGAGAAGAGCTGGGTGTTCCATGGCCACATCATCTTCAATTTGAAAAATATCCGATCAATTGTATTCTGTGGGCCTGATTTCAATGGACCTTGTAGTATTTTGTAAAGCAAAAGCTTCCACAGTAAACTAAATATAATCAGTGATTCTTTCAAGTGAGAAATGTTTCCAGAAGATTGAGTTTGGTCTTTTAAAGCCTCAAAGAATGAGCAAAATGCAAATATGCAAATAACATATATGAGCTCTAGCAAGAAGGGTTCAAGACAGTTTTTTTTTTAAATAATGCAGGAGAAAGGATACAGTAGTTACATTTTAGCTGTGGGTGTGGATTTACACTTTCTCCAACTTTGACCAGCTATAATTAAGTTAAACTATAATCTCATAACTTCAGGCTCTCTAAGAAGGATCTCAATTTAAAGTGTTTTTAGTTGACACATGCATTATATATATGTATGTCTCTACATCTCTACACACTTGGCACTGCCTGCTGAACATCAAACTGGTGGTCTGTAACACATACTGTACCTCAAAATTTATTTCATGACTTTGTACCTCCAGCTGTGTTGACATACTACAGCAGTGCTATGAGTTGGTGGGTTTGTGCTTTAACACTCAGGAGGCTGAGTCTCGTAAACAGGCTGTACCTGCTGCTGATGGAGAGATACCACAGAGAGGATTAACCAGTGGTATGGAGAGGAAAGCTATTGATGACCTTTCTGCAGGAAATTTCCCTCTCTGTCAATCAATGACAGGCCCTGGGATGTGAATGTTGGTGGTACTTCAGTGTCCTTCATAATGATAGGAGTGACACCTGCAGCCTGGCTTGGATTATTTCCTGTGGCCAGACTTTTACAAAGCAACACATTTCCTGCAAGCAACATAGCCCCACAGTTAAGCAAGAAGCCAAGAAACAGTAACTAGATATTGATATATGCCAACACTTTTAGGAAAGAGTACACCACGGTTGTAATTCACCTCTTGTTGAAATGAATCAGCCACAAAATGCAACTCTTGCAGCACCGTCTCCTCCTACTCGTTTCTTGCTAATGAGAGGGAAAAATTGGGTCCATGTTGATTTCTTGTGGGATCCAAAATGACTTCATTTTCCTCCCATATTGACCTAAGAAAAATAGTTACATTTACCGGGGACGTTTTCTCAGTCAAACCACGACGGCATGACCACAAACAAAACTGAATGTTATTGGAAAGCACTACAGAGAAACTACACTGTGTCTCCCTTGTGCCTAAACCATGCACTAACAGTGTGTATATACATGCGTGGGTGTGTGTTTAGGCATGGGTGACTATGTGTGCATTTATGTGTGTCAACCTACACTATGCTTATATGTCACATACATATACTGGAAAAATGGAAAAAGTACTTTCAGCCAGAGTATAATTGGCTCCCAGAGCCATTATGAGTAGCTTACCCATCTGAGGTAAGAGTCAGGACTGACCAACACTAGTAACATTACTACATGCCTCTATTATTGATGATCTATCTACAGTAAGAAAGCATATGCTGGATTATTTTAAATTATTGCAAACTTTACCAAATTAAAAACCTATATCATTATTGTTTTAACTCTTGTTCCATTAATCCTTCACATCAGTTTGGCTGATTACTTTGTCGATGCAAGCCTTGGAAGTAAGATGCAACTTCCCTGGTTGAGCTGCAGCACATGTGATTTACACTATCGATCGAACATCCTGATTAGAATTTTTAATTAATGAAAGAGGCTAATTGCCTAGAGAGAGGAATATGCCCGACCCTGAACGAGCCTGATGATTTGCATTGCGGCACTGAGCCTAAGTTAATTGCTAGGCTGATTTGACTCGCCATGCCAGAGATAATATGCTGTGCCACGTTTGAAAAATTGACCTCACTCTCTTACTATTTAAAGATCATATAAGCCTATGGCAAGAAAATAGTGAGAAAAGGGTCCCCTTGTGGTGTGAAATTACATATATATGAATGATAAGGAGTGTAAAATATTCACCAGATTTTACCAACCATATGTGCCAAATACAACCAATGTTTTTCTTATTTGGGTAATGGAAGCGAGATTCAGAGGGTTGGGAAATGGAAGGGGAGGCTTTGCTTTGCGACAGGCTCTGATACCTTGACAATAATCCCTGCTTCTCCCAGAACAGGGATAAGGGCCACTAGGGGTATTTCCACAGCCTAAAGGCCTTCCATTAACTATTAATCTTCTCCTGGAGAGCAGTGGGAGAACCGTGGAGTCACAGCTGCCATCACACTGCTTTTTTTTTTCTTACCCCCTTCTCCCCTGGTTCCACTGACAAACAATCCACAGCCAGGCTAATTGATTTTAAATAAAATACATTGGTAATGCATAATTTATGCTTAAAGCCCAAAGCTACCGGTGTTAGACAAATACACACACTCCATACTGAATTACCAGCCACTTGGGCTGAGAGGAAGAGTGTGGGTCCTTGGCGAGGTTTCAAAGTCAAGCCTTGCATTTTTTAGGATACAGTTATCCAAACCAAACAAACACAGTTGAATTTCAGTGGTAAAATGAGCATATAAAGTGCCTGGTGTTTTCTCAGTGTGCTAGTTTGGATTGGAGCGAAAGGCGCATAATTTCTGTACTGTACATATTTGGTCAATAACAAAACAGATTCTATGGGTACTGGTTGCACAGCCAACAGCTGGTTCTCCAAACTATCCCAGTACCAGCTGTGTAAATGACCATTGTACCCCAAAGTTTCTGAAGTAATGGCTGTGTGACAAAATTAGGAATGGATTGTTACATTATGTACGAGTAGTTCTATTTCACGCAACTTTTGTCTTTCAACAGACTCCAAGAGGACAGAAAGCCTGTGACTTTGCATCCTGCCAAGGTTTTGGCTGCTGTTCGAACACTTTATTAGTTAAGGTGGTGGGGCAAAAGTAGAACCGAACCCGATCAAAGCCAAACATCCAAACCTCCATCAGCCTAGAACACTGGTCTAAAAGCTACCATTTTTTGCAGAAAGGTAAACAGATAGACTACAGATCAAATTCTGCCAACCAAGGCAGCATGTCTGAAACCTGAATTCAAAGGTTCTGTGAGGGTCTCAATAATATTGTAGACCAGGCCCTCTTTCATCGGATGATGCTACCACTGTCCAGTTATTATTTTCATTAAGTCACTAATGTATGTTCGCCACATGTTAAAATATCTGGAACACATACATTACAGCATCCATTTGCAGAAGCTTGATGTGGCAGTATCCTTCAAACCCTATCAGGGAATAATCTGTATCAAATGCCACAAAAAGGGGATCAATCCATGTAGTGACTGCTGTGTCAGAACATGAAGGTTCTACAGTGGTCCAGCTGTAGACATGGGAGCTCCAGAGCAGCTCACGCTTCGCTAGTTGAATTATCATTATGTATCTAGGCTCCATTTTCAAGATAGTAATAAGACCTTAGGGAAGTTTTTCAGTCAAATTAAGTCTTTTCCAGAGCTGCTGAAAAATGTTTACTATGAGAAAACTAAAGTGCAGTTTGGCTTTAAAATGTGCTCTGCAAACGCCACAGGCTTATAAAGCTGTCACTGCTCATTGTCAGTGCTTTTGTTGGTGTAATGTAAGCCTTTGGCCAGTGGTTTGGCTGAGCTGTACCTATTGACTTTCTTGAGCAAGCAGCTAAGGACTTTGCTGAGGCTTCTACACTGGCTTAGTTAAAACCCTGGAAACATAAGAAACTTCCGCCTCTTTCCCAGCCTTCTTCTCCAGCCTTCTTCTCCAGCTATTGGCATCTGAGAAGTACTGCACAGGACTAGGATTTATGGCTTACTGGAGTAAGGAGATGGGGAAAGCACTCATTTCAGCATGGAATAAAAGCACTTTTCAGATGGTTTTTGTATGGTAACCAAGAAAAATACAAGACGACTTTTACAGAGCCACAGACCAGACTGCATAAATACATCTGCTGTGTACACATTGCTCAAGTAATATCTACAGTTCTGGCCTGTGCTATTTTGGTTAAGCAAATTATTGTTGCAATTTCTTTTTCATTTCACTTTGGGGTGTATTTTCTATAGCAGCTGTTTCATCCTGCAGGAAGGAATCTAATTGAAGTTCTGCTCAGCCTTGGCCCACCCATGGAAGGAAACAAACATATGATGTGATTCAAATCTGTTTTGATTTGAATGACACATAAAGAATGACCATCTTCCAGGGAACTAGCCAGAGAAAAGCAAGACAGACAGAAACGGAGAAAGGGACAGGGAAGGAGAAAAATTGAGGAGGATGAAAAAGAAAGGAACATTCCCAAGCTGGCCTGGTTAATTGCGTGGGATTGGAAACAGATGCACAGCCGCAGTGACGTTATCTGAGTAGACCTTGAAAGTCCTTCTGGTTTAAGGGGAAGGGGGATAGGAAGACTTGAGGAGCATGGAAATAGATAGGAGGGATGACAAAGAGATATAGAAAGATAATAGGGAAGATTAAATGGTGCTTTTGCATGAGAGTGAACAAAGGAACAGATAGTGTGGGGTAGGACTACTAATTGAGGCTTTGAAAACACTGTGAAAAATAGAAAATTGATTTAAAATGCTCTGGGTTAAGGTGGCATTGCACAGAACAATCATTTGTTGACTTTTGTGAATTTTCTTCATATCTGAGGCAGCATATATTGACATTGACACCACACCTGTCTGATGAAATTTCTGCCACACTGTTCATCATTAATTAATTGAAATTTTTGCCCTCTTAATGTCAAGACAGAAAATTAAGTTGTAACTGTATCTGAAAATCATTTTCAGTAAAGACATGTCCCATCCCACTGTAGGGATGTGACACTTTATTGATTATTAATGGAGCAGAGCAGATAGCAGACCAAACCAGTTGGTTTGTGAGACAGTCATAACTTACAATGCAATTTAAAGAATCAGTCATTTTGTTTGTCCCTCAAGTAAGAAGTTACCATTTTCAGAATAATCATTTTCTCCTGAACTGAACTGTTGAAATCTTAAATATATTGTCCTGCTGAACCTTCACTTAACTAACTAAAGTTACTTAAGAAACATTTTTATCCTATACTTCCCAGAATGCACATCTATGTATATAAAAGAAAATCCAGAATGCAGCAGGTATACAATGCTAAAACAAAATGTTTTACAGTGTACACTCACAAACTGAACTGTAAATAGATAGACATATATATTCTGCAAATAATCTTTCTCTCTGAAACACACACACACACACACACAGTCATTATACACATGCACAAACACAAGCTGACTGCCAAGTTACCTTTGAGTCTGACCTTTATCCACAAAAGGTTTTTGGTTCAGTTTCTGAGGGAAGCCACCTCCTGTGCCAGGGTTGTATGATTTGTGATTAGTGGGTGGATCTTAGAGCAATGGGGCCCCAGGGCCCTCACGCTTATAATTACACTCCATCCCTGGGGAGGGACCCAAGAGTGACAGCAATGGAGCTCCCATTTTTACCAGGTCAGATTCAACGATTGAGCACATCCTGTACCCTGCCAATGGCCCTTTCCTTTTAAAGAGCGATTCCCTAGGACCCTGGGACACAGGGACCAGCTCCACATTACTAGCAGGCACCTGTTCTTCAACCTACTTCAAGACTGTGAGGCCAGTTCTATTTCTGATTTTAAATAATCATCAAATGTGCAAGAATCTAGTGACTTTTTCTGTTCTGAAGTGTTTTTCCAATCCTTTGAGAATAGGACCAATCCCTTCTTCATTGTTCGACAATGCAGGCAACATGTTTCAGGTTTTACAAGCCAAATGTTTGCTGTTCTGGTGATTTTCCCAAACGTGAAACATTCTGTGAGAGCAGCTTTTGAAAAAAGAGAAAAGAAAGAAAAAAAAAAACAATAAATCTTGGAGTTAGGAAAAAAAATGTTAAACAGATGTGTTAAGACTCCTTTTTAGCACTAGAGGTTTTGGTAATCCATGGAAAAACATACAGTTTCTCTGTGGAGGATGTGTAAACACTGATTACAACAAGAGATATTATTTTATAGATAATAAGATAATACTAAAGCAACAATGCAGTGATCTTTTAGAACAGCATTGAATGTTTTGAATTAAGGATTTCGGCAATGCAAGCTGCCAAAACAGCAAACACCTCCTGATGGTAAATTACACTTTATTTGCTTCCCATTTTTCATCATAGTAGTGTTATTCCATTAAAGCTACCATTAGGCTTTTAATGCCATTTTCATTACAAGCATTCCTATTAAAAGAAGGGCATTCTGTAGCTCCCACAGTACAGAAAACCCACATATTACGTAAGTCTCCCTTGGCTTCTATTTACATTGGAGGGATCTGTTTTAATTTCAATTCATGTTATATTACACAGCATGTCGCCTGGGCTTTAAACAGCAATTCCGTTGAAAAATCATTACATTTGGCCCATCTAAGGGGGCGCGGGGTAATTGCTCCAAAACTGTTCTCAAGTGGAGGTCCTTGGGAGAGGGGCTATAGGCTGTGTGTTTTTCATGTCAGTTTAATTAATCACCCACATATTCAGTTCGTAATTCCTCTCACATAACAACTCAGAGGAGGATATATCTGCACCTGATTTTAAGGATTCCAGCTTTTGTTTAGTTAGGTTGGCCAATCAAGATTAAGTCAGATGTGATATATTTACCAAAGTTTAAAAATGGATTTTAGAAAATGCACTCACTCTAGATTTAACTGGTCAAACAAAATCAGATTGAGAAATTATAGATAAAGCAGGAGGAAAATATAATTTCCTATAATAGGGTTCCTTTTACCTTTTAACCTTTGGTTTTTCTATTCTCAAATTCTCCCTCAAGCAGTTTAAAAGTTAGATGTTTTTTATTTTATTCCCATTGGTTCAAAATACATTCTTTATCTACTTTCTATTCATTAATTGAAGTAATATCACGCTTACGAGGTAAATATTCAAAGCCAAGATCCTTTTTTTGTGTGACCACATCATTACATCACATGGAAAATGTGATGTTTCATGCATAGTTAAATTTCATAGTTAATTAGTTGGAAATGGAATGATCTGGACTAGAAGTTAAATTGAAGTTATTTTGGTCTAAACAGTACTTGGCCTCCCTTAGCATGCTGTGTGAATGACCCAAAACTGTTGAAATGAATGAAATCTAAATATGCAGAATTGTCATTAATTCTGTATTTGATTGTGTGACATTGTAGCTGACAAATTAGATGACAACTACCACTACTACTACTAACACTACTCATCCTCCTCCTCCTACTACTACTAATAATAATAATGATAATGATAAGAATAATAATAATAACAACAATAATAAATATAATGTGCACTATTTGTTAAAATCACACAGATGAAGTTTCCCTCGAAACATTAAGCACCACTTTTAATCAGCTTTTCAAAGGGAACAGTTTTCTGCTTCTGTCTAGTGCTGAAAACCACTGAGTGTACAAGCTTGGATTGTTGGCACTTGTATTTCACAAGAACACTTTAGTGTGATCAAAAGAACTTAGAATTTAAGCGTGATCAAAAGAATTGAATCTTAGGTCTCTTTAGTCAGTTGTTTGAAACAAGGGCAAGATGAAGGTGTCCTTAAACACCGTTTCACACTGCTTTATTTTCCACAATTAAAATCTCTTTTCCTTTCCCTTTTTATTCCTTATCAGGATCAAATGTGATTATTTAAAGTAGAAAAAGATTGTAATTTCTTTCATTTTTAAGCAGTCTGTGGTACATCTGATATCCTGCCTTTCGTTAAACATTAACCACAGGCTCAGGGCTCTTCTCTGGTCCCTGAAGAGCCTTTACAAAGTTTGATTGTAGCCACAGTGTCTACAAGGCTAGGAGACAATGTGTGGCTTCTTTGGCGTCATTTGTCTCCTGAATGCCCAAGCATGTTGACAACATAGACTTAACCTCAAGAGTTGGTGTCAAGCTGATGCCATTAATTTATGTCCAGGAGGAAGCTCCTGCATCACTGATAGTGGCTATCTGTCTTCTGTTAAGACAGATGCTGCTGATGTGGTGATAGCACTTGAGTAGTTCTGAACAACATTTCTTTTGTCCAACTGATATAAATAACCCCAAGACACAAATAGTTTAACAGAGCACCCTGCATTTAATAAATAGAAATACAGATTCTATAAAAAAAAGTATGTCTGCATATGCGATTGTAAGTACTATAGTATGTAATATTTGTTAGGAAAGGGATATACAGAAATGTAAATCTAAGTTCAAAACATACCTAGAATAAAAAACAGTGCTTCACATATAATAAAATATTAAATTCCTGTTTATAGAAAATGCTTTAAGCTACAGCTACAAACAACTACTGCTACAAACAGCTTTCATTTTGCTGCCATATGTAACTGGGTTTTTAATGTTGGTGCAGGATTTTTTTTTTCAACTTTTATTCAACATGAAAATGTTTTCTGGAAGTAAACAGAATGGAAAGATGCAAAGATAAATTTTACACAGTTAGTGTGCTGAGATGTAAGATGCTTTAAACATTCAAAGGGAGATGCCTGTATTTTAGTCCTTAAGAGCAGATTGACTCACAAATCTCCCTGCTGCTCCCTTGGCAGATGTTTAGAGCACTTGATGTTTCATGGCTCCACCGCGCAGCATTTGACTCCAGAACATAACCTTATTTCATCCCCAGTATTTACAAGCCATTTGAAAGGTAGCAAAGTAAAGCGGAAACTGTATTGTGGCATAAATCATTTCATCTGTGTATGTACTTGGAAAACATATATTTTAACAGCAGAGAAAATGTATTTCATACAATTTTTACAGTACTGACTACCAATGATACCTTATCCTCATTATCATTATCACTGTGCAGAACTCAGGTTGATTTCTGTTTTTTGTACTGTCTATGTTTGTATTGTCAGCTTGTCTATCACCTTTATACCAAATGCATCAAATAAAAGTTTGATTGATTGATTGGTTGCTCTCAGAAATTCTGAAGGAAATTAAGCTCCAGTTTGCTACTAATACACGAGCAGTTGGTGTATGGGTGCCTTGCTTAAGAAAGACTGGAGAAACTAAAATCTGAGGGTGGGAGACTAATTTTTGTTCCTAGCTGCTTTCTCAGTAGAAGTAGTATATACATTTGTACCAGGAACCTTTTGGTCACCAGCCTGCTTCTCAAACCTTTAGACTTCTGTCTTCTGTGCTTCCTAAAGAATTTACCTCAAGTCTCCACCTTACACATAGCACACTATGCCCAAAATAGACTTTTTTCCCACCAGAGGATTCAAATCTCATTATTAAACTCTTACATTCATCCTTCACTACCTTCACTAAGCCCTTATATACCTTAGTCTTTCATATGAGTTCCCATTGGATACTAGCAACATCTGTTTCCCCTCTTTACTACAGCGTCCCACTAGACACCCACTGAAGTAGTGTACCCACCACCTACACACTTCTCTATACATGCAGTGAGCCGTTAATCTTGATGCCCATTTACTTTCTCAAAGATGAGCTCACTTTGTAGCTAAAGTAACAGCAGCATATGCACCTGGAAGAAATCCACCATTTCTGCCCCATCTGTACTGTCTCTTACATTGACTCCTACTGCATTTCGACATGTCTCCTTGGCAAGGAACTGGCCTTAGTTTTTTCTCTAACTGGAGAAAAAAAAGGGAACCTGGGAGTCAGGGAGAGCAAAAACACACGGTAGTAGGTCAGAGGTCGTGTAGGAGTGATGAATGAGCAAATAAATATGTGTCCGGGATCTGGGCCTCAGACAGCATTCCGTTCCACATTCTTCTATTGGGGATCATGCTTGCAACGGGGTTCCTCCTAATATCTGGTAATAAAGGTTTACCCCAAATTTGGAGTAGTTCCATAAAATATAGGCGGAGAAAATAAATGACATGTTCTGCTGTGATTCCATGCTATGTGTTTCATACTAACTAAAAAAAGCTGTTACTATATTATTCTGCACTGTGACTGAGTACACTCCTGTCCTATAGTATACAAACCAGAACTAGCTTAGCGCCTCTTTATGCTCATCTCATGTGTCTCACAGGATTCAGGTTTGACATCTTGAATGTAGTCCGAGTTTCAGTGTACACTTACAGTAGCTACTGGTTATTTGTGGCGTGTTTCAACATGGACACAGTTTTACAGCAGCTCATCTGTCATGATATGTTTCTGCTCTGTACAACATCTCATATTCCACCTGTTGGAAGATCAAACCTATGGTCAGAAAACTCTTGGAGATGGCGCCCTCTGTTGAACACTAACACTTTTTTTATTGATATATTTTCCAACTGATTATTTAGATTGACAAACTTTTAATTCTGAGTTGTACTGTTGGTAATATATATATATTTTCATATACAGTGCATTTCTGCTTCTAATTAATAGTGTTGGCCCACAATATTGAGACCAGCAGAAATCTAACTTTTCACATGCACAATATGCAGCCAGCAAGCATTTCAACAGAGCTAGTGTGCTTTAAGCAGTTATTAAACTTTATTTCTGGTGCACAGAGAAAAATGTTTAACTGTCCAACTCAATCATCGATAGGAATGTTTGAGTTACTCCAGTTTTATGACTAGATAATGTTGATATTGTCATCCTGATCAACACTTTTCAATAACTGTGTATTTAGGGCAGTACAATTCTGTATTTTGGTTTATTTACCACAATAAATGTCTATCATTACTCATGCATAAGTAGCCATCACATAAATTACAGCAGGATGGCATACAAAGGTGATGACCATCTTTGAAACATAAGGCTTGAGTTAAAGCTGTCATGATGATAAACACCCAGTGAGAAGGCCTTCAGTGCATTAGTGAATCCCTTCAAGCTCCAGGGAGGCTGTTCAGTAGTTAACCTTGACCTATGTGGTGGAGGTGGTGCAGAAAAGTAACTTCTCCTCTGTGGATCAATATTATATTTATGATAAGCCACAGGAATCTGTTTCCATATGGTGTTGCGTCAGACTGTCTTGGCAATGTAGCATTATTGCCAAGACAGTCTCCGTACCATTAAACATTCCTGGATGGACTAAGCTCTTACTCTTGTGCCAGATATGGACTTTATGACTAGCCATGATTTCATCACAATCTAGAATAATAGACTGGGCGTGGATAAAAGTGTATATCCACTGACAGATTTTTGCTAATCTATTTGTTTCTCTTAGTTTCTGCATTTACAACTTACTGAAAAAAGGCAAACGATTTCCCACTTGCCTGCTCCAGTCCATCATAACTTGGCACTAGGTCGCGCAGTAAAAGCCTGCCAGGGTCCCCATGAGTGCTAATGTAGGTGAGGTGGAGCCTGAGGAGGACTTGGCATTAGAACCTGCCAAGAGATTATCAGTTCATCAGACGCGCTTTGCAGAATCATAGAGAGATGAGAAAAGAAGGTGGCATGTATCCATGTGGAGAGAAATGGAGAATATACAACTTACCTACATGGGCTGTTGCAATGGTATGGCTACTTTTGCATTAAAAAATGTGAGTTAATTCTTAAATAAACTTTAAACATACAGTAATTTAACAGTTTTAGAATAATTTTGATGGCGTATATAAGTTATTTTCTCTGTATTTGGGGCTGAAAAGTGGGAAAACGCTAAATACACTGCCTTACCATTATCTCGAAAAGTTAAAAAAGTGATCCCTACCCTTGGAGAAAAAGGGAAAAAAGGTAAAATAAACTAGTCAAAGCTCTGAGCAGTTAACTCACTGGAGGAGAAAAGTGAGAATTTGAAGAGGATATCCATAACATAGGTCCCTGTGTTGAAATGAGTCTTTTTTTTTTTACATATCCACCCACTATTCCCTCTCCAGGAGGAATGTATATTTAAATGTTCTTTTAAAGTATAGCCCATATTGCTTTACTTTATGAGGGACATGTTTATTTAGTTCTATAAAATGCAATGTAAGATTTAGCTCCCATTTTAGAAAATCACAGCTGTCATCATTCAAACTCAATTCAATCTCAGCCAACGGCTTTATATTGTCCACTAAAACACTTCCCTCAATTATAAAGTTATAAAATCTAATTTTGAATAAAATGTAATGTTAATTAAGTTTTCAAAATGTGTTAATTATAATAAAAAATGACATTAAAAAACAGCAGTATGACTTTCAAGGTAAATAAAATGTAGCTTGGCAAGAACCTTCCCATAAAAACTTCTGAGCGGCAAATGACCATGGAGACAGTCATGACATTTGTGATTTCTAAGTAATTCTCAATAAAGTTTCCTAGTAAATTATATGAGTTTTCATACCAGAAATTATTTTGTCAGTGTAGATGTCACATTTTTCAGTCAGTATTCATCTCATTTTTGAAACTCTCCTCAGAAGAATTTTGCAGAGTACAAACTACTGCAACGTCAAATTCAGCTCAAAGTGAACTCTACAGATGAAGATGCAGTCTAAGATTATTGATAGATATCATCATTTAAACATGGTGCATAACAAAAGTGCAGAGTCAAACATTTTCACATCAGCAGATTGCTGTGATAACCGCAGAGAAGCAAAAAGAAAAGTTTTTCTATGTGGAGAGAGCTGAGTATCCTGGATGGAGAGGAAAGCAATCTGGAAGGACATGAAAAAAGTTAGCAAATCCTTCAACTTTCAAATAAATGAGATATATCAAATATGTAGTGCTGCTTTATTTAAGACAGTGCCAGTGCTTTGCTAAATAGTTCCCTTGCTATCCAGTAAAGCTCTGGCCAGAAAGATGATTTGTTCAAAACCTCTTTTCTCTACTGATTCTCATCAAAAATATAATCCTGAATACTTAAATATGCTATCAATTTGTTGCGGGTTAGTTCCAGTGTGTGTTTTTGGCATGGATTTGTGTGGGTGGCACACAGACAAGTCGAAGGAAAAAAAGGAGGGAAAAACAGAGTATTTTGGTCTTGGACAGCAGAGCAGTAGTTAGAAAGCAGCTACAAGAAGCTGACTCTCCCTGAAGTAATGAACTGGGCCTTTTTTTCTTCTGGGGAGCTTTTGTTGCCAATTTGGTGGTGCCTGTGGGATGCAGTTTTTTTTCCCTCTCTTCTATTTTTCTTCTCTCCATCTCAAAGTAAAATCACCTGGGATGTAATTAATTAATTAGAATCAGTGTGCCGAGCTGGGGGGTGGGCACATGTGTTTTTGTGGTGCGCTGTGGTCGATGTGTTCCGGGTGATTGGGATTAATAACAGGGGGCCAATTTGAACTGGGAATCAGTGTGCTTAATAGACATTGGGGGGATGTATGGGGGAAGTGAAGAAGGAAGGAGGGAGGTTCAGGCGTGCAGAGACCCCCCAGCCGCTGGAACAAAAGGATCTTTGTAAGGGGACACATTACAGTACACACTTTACTCTGGTAGACTAGATCCCAATCGTGGCTGGAGTAATCATACAACATAGTCATAGCAACATAATCTACGACAGCAGTCTTTATTTCAGAGTAAATATACTATTACTAGTACTTAGATCGTCCCCTGTAGGCCACTATTACTATTGTGAAAACATACAATTTTTCCATGTATTCGTCTGTAAAAAGCCATCTGAGACGACTGAATACTCCATCATTCCCCTTGTGTGTTAACTCACCCCGCAAAACCAAAGCGAGAAGAGGTGGAGACTGCTCTGGGCTACAGCACACTATCAAAATGCTAATACACGTTATCACAGCTCTGCTGCAACATGACCTACAAGTTTTTAAATCTTTTCTAAGAGGAGGATCTTTTCAGGAAGTGAGGCGATACACACCAAACATGTGCTCTGGTTTAAGACTGCTCAATCAATTGCTCTGAAATCCTGAAATTACTACTCTTGGCTATGCAATCAGAGCTGTGGTCAGTGGGTTGATGGTACAATGATGTAATAAGCTCTAGCTAAGATCGGCTTTGCTGTCACTGGTGTGGATATATCCAAGGGGAAACAAACAGTGGTTTCACACTTGGGCAAAATTGACTTTTTTGCTTTGATTCACTGACATTTTCACTGTAGGTACATTATGTGTTTATGAAAGTTGATATCAAACTCAAGTGTGGTCTTCAGGGTCCACATCGAAAATAGTGGAAAGACCAATAGTGAGGAGCTAGAATTTGGAGGTTGAACAGCATGATTAGTTCAATGTACCACATTACTCAACCCTGTCTTATTTAAAGTACTTTTATATACTACTACAGTCATGTGTTTCCGCAATTACATTGTGGTGGGAAATGTAATTTTTGCTTGGATGATGCAGAGAACATTACTTCAAGTTAAAGCTTGTGCTGTGAGTGTCTAAACATAATCATAAAAAGTGTAATAATGCCTTAGTTGCTCCAAACAGTACTGCCTTGCAAGAGTGGATAAAATGGGGGGAAAAAATGAAATGTTTTATTTCAATGGTAAGTTAGGTATCAACTTTGTGTGGCTTGCCAGACATGTTAATTAACACATTTTTTAAACACACATAATTAAAGTAGCATTACAAAAAGTTTCCTTCAAAACACATTTCCTGTTGCAATTTAGTATTAATTCTAGAAGACATCTTGACATATAAATGCTGTATGTATTACTACAGGCATAATAAAAACACAGTTTGATAGGTGGGGAGTGCTTCTGTGGTGCACAATGCATAGTACAAAATACAAGGCTGGTTAAAATTTGGATTGGTATGAACCTTTTGAGTTCATTTCTTTGTGAATTCTCTGTTAACAAAAACTGTGTGTTATACATGTGATGGAACCAATTTTGCAGAAAATGATTTGAAAGGATTTTTGTCTATGATACACTAGCATATGGCTCTTTGTCACAAACAACTGCAGGGAAGAATTAACTACCTATTCGTATCAGAGACAATGGACTTTTTCACAGGACAGAGATAATGCATAATGCAGAGAAGTGCTATGTTCACAAAATCTTTATGTTAAACCTGAAATTTAATGGCAAACGTTATTTTTTATCTTTATCTCTATTAATATTTAAAGATGGCCAGTTGTGCTGCACTTGCCAAGGTTTGAGAGAGGAAATTATAAATTTTTTTGTCATTACATATTTTGTCATGGGAGGAAATGACACAGATTTGATCACTACCCCTATGCTAGAAAAAGAAAACAATCCAGAGGCAAAAAGGAAAAAGAATAACACTGTAACAGGAATGAATGAGTTCGCCACTTTATGATAGCATAGCCCAAATCAGTCACACAGGCACAATGACAGCCTATATATAAACTTAATGGAAATGAAAACATTAAACCAAAGGAAACTGACTTGTAACTTCCTTCCACCTGGCATTCCATAACGAGGGCTGAACACAGCATAGCCAAGCCAGAGCCTCTAATAGTGTATAAGATATAGAGGCTTTAAGCCATGCTGTGGTAAAACTTAACCAAGTTAAAATGATGGACAGGGAGTCTACACAACAGAGACTCTATCCAATGATGACCCATCCTGATTCAGATAAAATGCTAGTTGTATATTACCACAAATTTAACCAATACAAGATTCACACTCTTAGTGCAGATAAAATCCACTAAAGTATGCTGTTCCATGTTTTCACTGCATTTAAAATTTAACAGGACTAAATGAATTGGGATCTACCTCAGTAAATGACATGGAATGATAAATAAATTGATAACTCTAAGAAGACTTAGAAGACTGCCTGTTAATTTTAACCTGTAGATTTTTTGTTCCTGTGTCTACAGAAATGGAGGCACAGCTGTATGCAAATGTGCTACTTGCTACAAATGCCACTAATATTGTTTCAAACCAGTCCGAACCCAGATTTTACTGGGATTTTGCTGTAACATGAAAACACATGAAACAGAAATGAACATGACTGGTTCACCATCTTGCTTGCATTCAGCTCCTACGCATCAAACTGGCTGCCTATGTAGGAAAGTGAATTTGAAGGGCTCTTCATTTTGACTGTGTGTTGTTATAGTATATGCATATACAAGAGTTGTGCATGATTCACTGTTGATGGTACTTCCTCCCTCAGCTGGCATTACTAAGATTTTAATGTGCTGTGCATGAGATCGCTTTAAGGTTGTAAAGGAGATGAAAGCCTGGAGTAGGATATGAACCTGGGCTGCTGTGCATTGTTACCAGTTGAGTGTGTGAAGCATATAGACAAGGATAATACATCCCCTACAGACTGCCCTGTGATGGATGCACCATAAAAGTCCACACAATCTCTGCAGCTTTTAAAAGTTCAAACTATTTCCAAGTTAGAGCAAACTCCTATCTTTATATATAAAAGCACTCACATTTATGTGTTCATTTCATCAAAGTGAAAGTACAGTTTACTCAAAGTTTTGCTCAGGGATGTTAGTTGAACTTCAAAATCATCAAAACAGTTTGTAAAATTGTATTCAAATTCTGAAACATGGATTACATGTCAGAGATGAATGTTCAAATAAAAAACAAAAATAAATGAGGTTATTAAACAAAAATATAGTCAATTCAAATACTGGCTTGAACATAATTTGGAAAAGTTGGTTTCTTGGCTTATTATAGGATATTAGCATATTCTTATACAAAGTTTCAGTGGTAAATACACTCAGTGACAAAAATTCAGTCACTAGACATGAAGACAAATATATCCAAATGTATAAAATAGTTTTACTTGACATCAAATTATAACATAAAGAATGGCATGTTCACATATTTTCAATAATTTATCTTTCATTTAATTTTTTATTTAATTTAGTTTTTATGGGTGATGAAACATATTGTATTTATCACATATTGTATGCATCAAATATGTTATTTGTATTTTAAGAGAACTTGCTCATAATATTTAATTCCATGGTACCAGGCTGAATATCCAGTGAGGTGTGACAGTGACACATGAAATAATGCTATTGTACAATCTGTGGCACTGATGACTGGATTAAAACATATCATTATAAATAGTCATTGACACATTATGCTGAAAAGTCTGATATTGCTGGACAGTGGTTTAATTTATAGGTATAATATATTTTCAGGCATATACCATACGTTATTGTTTCCTTGCAACAGAATCTCAGGAGGTGGAGTTGTATTTGTAGAAGCTGTACTACTGTGGAGAGAAGCAGATTAACCTTCCCAGACCCCCAAAACTAACACTTGCTTGTCTGTCTGTCTCTTCTTCTGCTCACTTCCCCTCTTGTATCTGTCTCCCTGCTTTGATTTCTTCTTTTTAATTTCCCTCTCTTTCATTTTTTTTTCATTTCCACTCCTGCTCTTATCCCAAAGTGCTCACTTCTTTCTCTCATCCTGCACGTCCTCTGATCGACTCCTCTGGTCTCACGCTGTCATACCTCACCACAAATGAGCAGTCTGGATGTGCACACAGCCAACGAATCGGTAACCCACATGGGAACCCCTTCACACAGTACCACAACACAGTCCTAATTAGCCTGGCAACTGCTTGAGAGACTTGTCTCGTCTACCCAATCCCCTGTCCAACACTGTTTGTCTGGATGAGTATAGGTTAATTACATCCAGTTCAACCGTTGCACTCTTACCTCTACTTGTTTTTTCCCAAAAGTTTTGTTTTTCTTCTGCTTTTCTTATCTCTTGCAAAATTTCTGGGCATTATGATTTTGATAGCCACAAACCCTCTATTACACAAACTATACATGTATGTGTATTTTAAAGTCAAACTGAAATTTTACATCAGTTTTGATGAGAAATCAGTTGGTATTGGTTTTGATTTTTCAAAAACGGGAGACTTCAAGTTAGCATGTGACGTGTTTGTGGGAAGCTCCCATGTTTTGTAATTTACAAAAATGATTACATCATTTTAATTCCAGCAGCCACATAGACAATCAACCACATAGGGCAAAGTTGTTATCCGAATGTAAGCCTACAAGTGTACTTGTGCTATGAGTTTTGACAGTCATTTTCCATTACCTAGACCCATGAGTGTTGAAATAACAGAATGAAAAGTAATGTCTGGTGGGAGTCAGTGCCAACGTTATAACGCTAGGCTAACTAGTTTCCCAATAGGATACAAATTTAACAGTGCAATTGGGCCCCTCAAATGCTGAATGTTCTAAAGGGACAGACATATTAAATCGATAATGGTACATAACAAGGACTGTTGATTTAAGGTTGATAAAAAAGAAAAACATCTTAATCTATATCCATCGGCTACAGAGCTATGAAGTGGTCTAAACAGTAGCACAGGCAGAGCAGCAGCAGCAACTTTGGCCTTCTGACTGTGTTTATACAGGATGCGTTCAGGCACAGTACTGGGAGTACTTCACCCGCACATTATCACCATAGTTACCTGCATAAATCAGAAGAAAATGGACTTGCAGCATGTCTTATGACTTTGTAGATGTAAACACTTTTTCCACAAATATGTCTAAATGTAATAATATGCACGATAGCTGTAGTATCATTATAGTTTATATTCATAATGAGCACATACATAGCACAAAAGGTGAGCAGTTCCACTCTAAAATATTTCCTTATCCTGCATAGGCAAAGCTGTTTAATATTCTTTGCAAAAGATAAATTGTGTACAGAGGCTATGAAGCACTTACAGATGGCTATATGTTTCCTTGCAGCAATTTTATATCTTATCATATATGACATAACAGGTGACAATACACTCCACTAACATGCCTGCCATTTCATCTGGAGAAGGGAGAATATGACATTTAGGAGATATACAGTATATTTTGTCATTTGTAGGAAACGTGTTTTGATGATGCCATAAACTCTTAATTATTCTTCTGGTCCTCTGTTTGTTGGTTTTTGTCAATGTCTAGCAGAGTCCATATGTAATCTTATGAAGAATTTATGCATTCAAAGCAAATTCCATCGCTGTGGCGGCTGTGAAACAGTCAGAGGCACACAAAGGGAGAAGAGAAATAAGTGAGACAGTACTGTACTAACAATGGTTAGCAAACATTGAATGGATGATAAAATTAATATGGCAGAGTATCTTCTAATTATCTATGTATGCATTCAGGCCACATGGAGGGCTGTTATTGAGTTGAAAGCTTTTTAAATGAGGCATTTAGGATATGCCATAAAGACGCTATTAACTAATTTGTTCTCCA
Organism: Scomber japonicus; assembly: GCF_027409825.1. Classification (NCBI taxonomy): domain Eukaryota; kingdom Metazoa; phylum Chordata; class Actinopteri; order Scombriformes; family Scombridae; genus Scomber; species Scomber japonicus. The sequence continues at coordinate 20,483,528 of NC_070584.1, read as the reverse complement.
TAATACAGTTTTACATCATCACCAGGAAAACTTATTCAGACTCACAACTTGGAAGGTAGAGCATATAAATAGCCACAAAGGTTAGCCTCTCTCTATTTTAAATGAAAGTGGCTTTGATCCATAGAATTCATTGTCAACCTTTTCAAATCCCATTTAAAATGTCATCTGCAATTAAAGTAATCTTTACTGCCCATATTGGACTATTTGACAAGTGGTTTCGTCAAATATTTGAGAGAGACTAGCTTTGAAAGAATGCACACGCCAGACGTCTGTGGGCGCATGAACATAGAGAGAAACACGTACTGCAACTCTGTTTCTCTAATGTGAAGTACTAACACTACAATTATATGCCACATTAATGTAAATGTGCCATGTAAGAGCAGAAACTAGTATGTACTGTGTTACTGTATGCACAAAAATACACATGTAGACACTGGCACACAAAATATCTTTAAAAACTATGTTCCCTGAGATCTTGCTGGTACACATACACATAGTCACTCCTGTCTACAACAAGCCTTTGTTTCATATTTACTCCAAAGGCAACACAGATATTCAATTAAAAATTTTTTTTTGGATCTGACATGGTTAAGTGAGAGAAATATTAAGTGCTTAACGGAGGTATACAGAACCCATGAGACTGTACTATGTGTAAAAAAAACACAGAATTTCTCTTTTTGATAGGGTTTCTGCCACAACATATTTAGTGGGAATTATGCCAAGTCAGCAAATCCAAGGTCATTTTTCCATTCACTTTCAATGTGTTTGATTCAGCAGGACCAGTGGAATTGTGAAACCCAATATTTTACAATGTTATAAGAGAAGACCTCTTGACATGCCTGAAATTTACCGGAAAATGGTATTAAAATGAAATGTGGAGAGTTATGGGTCCCCCACCAACACGACTCAACAAGGCATCTTTTTAGTTTCCAGTCTCTCCATTAAGAAATTATGAGTGTATGGAATTAAAGGGGAGAGAATGGGCTAACACTCACTCAGTGTTGGCCATGAGAAAGGCCAGATGACCTGCCTGGTCATGTACACGTGCATATGTACAAGTGTTTCAATGCATGCATAAGGAAAATAAATGTAGAAGTCTTTTCCACCATCTGAGCTTGCATGTCACCTGCTGTGTGTGTGTGTTTGCATGTATTTTAAAGCATATTAGTTATAGATATCATTAAACTGCGAAAAGCTGGTTTTATGGAACAACAGGCCTTCAGCTGTTAACACTGCTGCCTGACCACAGACACAGCTGCTTTAATGAACACCAAACAAATGACACAGTCTTCCCACACTATGTGTTGACCAAATATGTTTGCGTGTATGTGTTGCTATGTGTATGACACAAGTTAATAGTCTACATGTTTATTGTGTGAGCATATACATGCACATGTGTATGTGAGAAATGCTGTTATATCATTTTGGGTGGTATAATGTTAGCAGCGCTGGTGGTAAGATTGACAAGTGTTAAACCTGGCTTGTTTGAAACAGGATTAACCCTCCGGCTCTCCTGTAGACCACTTATGTGAGGACGGCTAACATTTTGGTCTTCTCCTCACGTTCGCGCCACAAAGAAGTTGAGGGCTGCTGGCAGACAGCTGAAACCTGAGAGGGTTTTCTTGCTCCTTGAAATGTGCTTTGCTAGGACCGGCCTTTCCTTTTATTTGGGGAAACATCCATCCAGATATGAGCTGATTTGAGTTTCTAATGCGTCAAGCTTTTCAACTGCTTTTCCATCTGAGAAGCATGAATTTAAACATAGGTATGTAAAAGACTGCTGGATCTCATTTTGGAAGCTCCTGCTGCTGCTCCGCCATCAGGACTCAACCTGAGCTAGACTGTGAATGGTATCAAGCTACCAAGAAGCCTTACCAGGTTTTTAGAATTCTACATGAGGGCATTTTTCTGCCAAGCACACTAGTGAATGAGGCTTGTGTCATGGCTGCAAGGTGTGTTAAGGCAATGCTATGATATACTTTGTAAGTTCTTTTGGGTCACAGTGTGCATGTGCAATATTTCCATTCATTGCTGCAGAGTGTGTCTAGTCTAGCAGGTGTTGTTTGAGACAGCCAGGGAGTAATCCAGGCTATGACAGGCTCTGAATTATAGAGACTGGCAGCAGGCTGTGCTGAGAGAAATGGGATATGGTGCTCTTGAATACAAAGATTGAGTGTGGTAGCACTTTGACTTGAGCACAGCTTAGTCCATTTGCTCGCTAATGGTTCCTAAAAGACCACACTGGGTAAATTAGGTAGAATCGTTTAAACATGTAGGTTCACAGTTTATGGGAAACTTGGGTGGGTAATGTTAAAAATGTTAAGATTGTCTTTTATCACCAAGTAATTATTAAAATGTGTTTAAACCCACATTGGCTAAGACATTGGTGTAATTTACCATATCAAGATATTTTGTTGTAAAGTAGTTTGTCATAGAAAAGTACACAGTACAAGACTTTGAAAAAATGTGTTGCTATTAACCTTTGGATGTATCCATCCATCTGGTACTCCAGCTGTAGTACAGTAGATTTAAATATACAGTAAACTAAGACTGATTTGCAATGCTGCAGGTTTGCAGAATTATAGTGGGCAGAAAGCATCCCAAAACCACAGTTTTTCTTCGCATGACAGATAAACATGCTAATCTCTGTTTGTTCCCTTGTCTTAACTCATTTCCTCTTGGTTTTGCCTGATACTATAATTTATCACATGGTGTTGACACAAAGAAATCCTGCTTTTCCCACATCCAAACAATAGTACATTATTTTTTTAAAGAGACTGTTAACAACTTTTCATGCTTTCTGCTGTTTTTGTTTATGTCATTGTTTTTTCCCCATTCTGATAATAATTGCTGTCCATTTCCTTGGTTTTCCCTGTCTCTCCCAATCCCCTTTTATTGCCTTTCTGCTCCTGCTTGATGTGGCTGGAAAAGGGGTTGGGATGTAGGCGGGTGTTCATATGGAGTAAAAAACATAATAAATAAAGCAAGAAAAAGGGAAATAAATGGAAGCAAAGTGTCTCCAAAAGGAAACTGTATTTACTGTGTTTATGTCTGTGCATAGATCCGTGCATAGTTATGTACCTACCTGCACTGTGTATATCTGTCTGGAATGAAAAATGAAGAGAGGAATTTCCTCAAAAGCCTACACATGTTTGACAGTGCTAATGGGCGAGAGATGTCAATGAGATACTGACTGTGGATGCCTGACACTACTGGGGTAAACGTCCTCTTGATGCCGCCTGTCAAGTGAGCCTGGCAAAGGAACACAGCAAATGGACAGGTGCTTTAGAGTAGCTCCACAGATCTGCATGAAAGCACAACTGCGAAGGGCCACTCCTGCCTATCCTTTCTTCTGTTGTCTCGATATGCAGTTTTTTAGAGTATGTGCTGCCAGCTTCCTTGCATAAAGCCAAATGGATTTTGAGCTTTATATAGCAATTTTGTGAGATGATGTAGACATTGAATTGTGAGTGTTCTGTGCAGGAACTGTTTTCTGCACCACAGATTACATAGTCAACCAAATAAAATGTCTGGTTATGATGCCTACCACGTATTTCACCAAAGCCAGTCAGCAAAGAAACATCCCAACTTTTTTCTCTATAGGCTGTAAAATCACTCAGCACCTGAATCATCTCCACCATGTTGCTCTAGCTGGACTTGTCATCATATTGTAGCAAATCTGATTGATATTCCTGTGGAAAAGCTGCCAGACAGCTCGGCTGCATTCTACACAAGCTTACTGGTATAATGTGCATAATTCACCATGCTCATTGTAAGCCATCCACTGCACTTCAGAATGACTAGCCATGAAAATGTGGTGCACACATTCTCCAGAATATTGGAGGTTCTGCATCCCACAGATTCTTATATCGGCCTGCATGAATTTCCCTGAGCCTTTCCCAGGGCTTCAATGTGGTTTGGAGGTTCTTCACTCAAGAGGAGACAAATAGACACAGCTGGAATTTGAAAGATGCTTGATGTGAGTAGGGTAGAGCCAGCCTGGAAACATTGTTGGTATTCTCCAGTGAATACATAATGTCATGATAGTGTAACAGTGTCAAGACAAGCAAACAATGTGATGAAACCTGGTGTGATGGACCTCTAAACCTTGTGAGTAACACTGACCTAAAACTGTAAGGGGTTACATAACCAGAGGTAAAGACATTATATTGGGTGTAAATGTGCAAGGACAAAGATACAAGGACATCAAAAGACAGGCAGCTGGAAAAGGATATTCCATGCCAGCTGCATAATGCTATAATAAAGCTCTCATAAACACTAACATGGTGTGTACATGATAAGGACCTCACTGTAGGAACATTGTTGCTGAAAGGAGAAATAGCCAAAGGATTGAAGTACAAGGATTTGTACTGTACTATCTGTCAACTCTTGCCACATTATTGGCAATGTTACACAACAAGCATGCCAACACTAAGTTGTTCTGTCAAGGAGCCTTTATTAGCTCCACATAATTGACTTAAATCAATATTACAAGGTCCAAAGGCCTGGAAATAAAGAGAGACAATAGACAGTATAATTCAAGCCAGCACTCTTTGACCACATCCCTTTGCTCAGGTACACTCCATGTTTTATTGAAACCAGAGGGAGCCGCTTAATGTGGTCAGTCATAGGTGCAGGAAAATGGCAGAATGGTGCTGGGCCATGACAACTGTCAAAAGACAAAATGAAGGCTCAGGCAGCATGGCAGCATGACCTGTCGAGTCAGGCAGGAAATGTAAATTTTTTTCTCTCCCCTTTCAGATGAAGGATGGGCAAGAGCACGGAGCACTGGTGATGGCTACAAGGGCAGCCCCTATTCAACCCCACATCTCCAACCAGTCACACTTAGTGGGCCCTAGCTCTCTCACCCAATCCTTCAGAGTCCCACAGGAGCCAGTTGACAGCTCCTCCACTAGGCTTTGCTGCTATCAAGAGTCAGCAACAGGTGCCACAAGCTTTATTTGGGTGTAGTTATGAAGCATTACCCTATATGTCCAGTCTGGTGTGTTTCTCTATCCTCTAGAAGAAACAAGAATGTTTTGAGAGAGTTGTGTTTGAATCCTTTAGATGCCATAGAGCACATTAACTGTGATGTGATGACCTGTGACAACACATATATGTCCATTTCAGGACATACAATATAGTATGAATGGTACTTTTGCTTAAATGTACATAGTTAGTCTAACCTGGTTCAGAGCTGAACATGAAAACAACCAGCATCCCTTTTGTGGCAATTCGATTAACGATAAATACAAGTACTTTGATGTCAGAGTGGTTCTCTTGTTATCATTCCTGCATGTGGACGTGTGTCCTGTCTGATCCGGCTGATCCTCCATGAGTAACAACACACATTAAGATGAAAAAGACACTGTTCCTACCAACATATGTTTCTTGCCAAGCCCCCTTTAGAAAATCTTCTCTGTCTCAGATAACCCCTAAAATCCCTGATGGATCTGGACTGAGTAAGTGCAAGTGGCTATACAAAGTTCCCTTTCCATTATAGAAGCTCAGAGATGGATTTTAGATAAGTCTTGAAAGATTGTTGGAATCCATTTTCCTCTTTCAGTGGCTTTCATGAGAATTTTAAGTTCTTAAGTAGAGCAAGCGTAACTAGCGTATTGATGATGAAGATGACTATTTAAAAACAAGATGTTTTAAAATAAAAGTTAATTAAGTATATTTTGTTTTCTGTACTGTATGCCTGTATGATGTCTTGTGTGCTGTATATTTTGTTTGCTTTTCTAGACCAATTTTGTGCATCTATACCTGATGCAGGACCTCACATCCTCACCCTGGATAGATAAACTAGTGATTTCAGGGATTTTGTGCTAATAAAGTTTCTTATCAGATGAACATTGCAGTGTTTCCCCCACTATTGCTTTGGGTGGAGAACTGTCCACTTCAGTCATACACAAAACTTAACTACTTTGTCAGAGTAAGTAGCCTGTTGTTAATTCTGTTTACATTTTATTAGGGTTAAATATAGGTTCATCGTCATCCAGTCTGGGCAAGAATTTTGCCAGCCTTTACTCTACAGAACCCCAAAACCCTTCAACCTTTACTAGCTATTGATATGGTAATTTGATTGTAATTATTAAGTTAATTATTAATTAGAGTTCCAAACTCATCGTTTAGCATATTTGTTGAGCTTGAATGAGTTGGCTGAATTGGCTATCTTTTCCCTTCTTTAAGAGTGTTGCCCCAAGGATTATTTAATGCAAATTAAATTCTATTAATTTTTAATATAAATATTGATTAATTCTGATTTCCATCTTTTACAAAAATGGGTAATAAGCTGTAAGTCAACAAAATGCCATGCACTGTGTAGTTACTGGGGGACGTTGCCTTCGTGGCTGCTGACTCTGGCTATTGTTAGCGTGTGTATGTGTGTGTGTGAGTGTGTGAGAATGTGAATGTGAATGTCCGTGTATAGTTAATTTGTGGCCATGGCCCACACACGCTGCTGACATTATAAACGCCTGTGTCAGGATCAAAAGCCTGGCTATCCACAGACATACTTGATTAGTGAAGGGCAGCTTACAATATCTGCTACACCAAGGACTGCTGGACAGATGGACTTCTTTTTCTGTCTTAATGCTGTAAACACTGGAGGTTCAAAGTGTTTTACTTGGCATAGTGTCTGGAGTCATGTAAAATGAGCCAAGGAACTAGTTTAGGTCATGAGCAAGTTTTTCTATACTCTAAGTCCCTGATATCTTTTATCTACAGTGTCAGTATTATGTGGCATGTTTGAGAGTTTTTACTTTCATTACAAATTTTCTTTCAATCTTGTCTTTTTAATCACCCCCTCTCCACCCCTGCACTCAGTGTGACTGGACACACTTTCTTTTGTTATCGTAAGTCCTTGATTTTGTTTCTTAATGCTTCATTTGAAAACCAATTAGCTTCTCTCTTGGATTCAATTACCAAAGTGAAAGGCTAGTGCTATCTTGCCTCTGCAATAATAACAAAATAATTGTATTCACACACAGCTCCACCCCCAGTCCGCCTTTGGCGCACTGCTCTTTCTACCAGTGTCTGATCCCCTCCTTTGGCCTCGGCTGCATGCTATATAAGTTGATTCAAACTTTGAGTGATTGTATCACTCACTGATGAACAAAACACAACACTATCGGCCTGGTTCGTCTTTCAAAATCAATGAGATTGGAACATTTGAAATGGATTTCTCCTTGAGGACACGGTGAGCGCCTTGAAAATGTGCTCCATATTTCCACTGCCATTGGCACAGTTTGACACGGGTGTGTGCCTGTGCGGGCTGGAGAATGTGTGTAAAAATTAGTGTACATGTGTGACAGAAAAAGGTTTGTGGTTGTGTGATTATGTGTGAGTGTCTGTGTGTGTGTGTGTGTGTGTGTGTGTGTGTGTGTGTTTGTGAGAGTGTGTCAGCAGTCAGAAGTCAGCCAGAATCTGGAAGTCATCACTACTCACTACTACCATTGACGACGTGTGTGTAGAACACTGACTCTGCCCTGAAATGGTCTCAGACAGCAGTGTGTATACTTGTAATGAGGTTAAAGCTGAAGAAAAATTATATGTTCAGACATTATAATTGTGTGTGCCTTGATTGCTTCATCGCACTAGCTCTATTATATATTCAACTTCACCATCATTTGCAATAATATTATTTTTCTAAGTGAGTGTTTTGTTTTGTTTTTTAAAGTACATTACCCGAACCTCATTTAATACATGGATAGTGGATACATATTAAATACATATTAGAACATTTCATTGCCTCTCTCTACAAACATGAGTCCGGTGTTTTTGTGAATTTGGCCTAATGGTGTTCAAAAAAGATTGTTTAATAGATCCTTTGTGAGTGTCTGCTCATGTATGTTAAAACATCCTTCTTTTAGAACATCCCATGCGTATTACATCATGTAGGTGATGAAAACACACAGTTTCATGTGCTCTCTTGCTTGGCCAAGGACCACCAGCTATGCTCTGTGAAGTGTATCAGTACTCACACCATTGTTAACTGCCGCAATTGTAGGTGTTGCCCTTAGATTTAATTGGCCTTTCCTTAAAAATATTCACACACACACACTTCACACCAGCCACTCACATGGATTTCATAAGGTAAGTCTAGTAGGTGCCTCGTCGCTCACTGACCCTTAAAACAGTATTCACTTTCTGTATGAGTTGAGGTTCTCTTGACCAGTGTAAAATACCCTTCCCCTGGCTTCGATTACACGCTCTGTTTCTGTCACCAGTCTCCCCAAACAATTTCAAAGCTAATTGCGTCCAACATAAACATGCAGTTACCGTATTGATATGTGGTTTGGGGAGGTAAATTATGTACAAGCATCACTTAAAACCACACTTGAACCTGAGAAGAAAAGGTGTAGCTGGTTGGACTAGGAAGGGGAAATATCTTAAATGCTTTTGAATGTGTGTTAGAAACACAGAACATTAGCCCACATCTGCTTCAGCATAATTATTATGTTATCTGTGATCCGTAAGAATTAGGTCAACACCACGGTGGAAATTTAGAAGCGCTTGTTTTATGAATATGCAGATTTTCATGTCATATTTGCATAGTCGAAAAGCATTCACAAAAGTTCACGCAAGCAACATCTGTTTACCATTGCGCAAAACACACCTTGAGATTATTTGGAATATGAAATGTCAACTTTAACCTTTGGAAATTGGTTGCTACATTCAGTATTTAGAGATACTGATTGCATTTTAGATTCAAAATGAATGAGAACTGCAAATGTAGTCCATGCTGAATAATACATTTATTGTTTGGAGTATGATTCCTTTAGACTACTATAATGTTGATAAGTGACTGAAAATACAGAAGTTATGGCAGTTGGATTTCTACTACCAATAAATGTAACCTCTTTCTAAAGAGGTCATCCTGGCCCATCCTGGCCCTTAAGTAATAGTACAACTCAGTCCCACCAGCACAAACGTTGCATGTCACATCAGCCAACATGATGATGTAAACAGTTTGGAGTGGGTCAGAGAATCCGCTTTGCTGTGCTGTAAGTGTTCGTCTCAAAGATGTGCTGAAATATACGCTAAATGTATTCCCAGAGGACAGGCAAAAATCAACAAGAAAAATCATCAGCGTTGAGGGATATAAAAGCAAGCATCCATCTTTATTAAAGTCCCTGGTTTATGTTAGAGGACCTCAATCCTCCTTGGATTGTAAACTGGTGCTGAAAATAAACAGCTGTTGGAAAGGAGTAAAAAGAAAGTCTGAAATTAATCACTGGAACTTCCATATCTCTCTCACACACTCTGCATGCACTGAATTTCCCACAATAATCTGTATTTACACAAACGCATACTGTAAATTGAGAAAATTCGCTATGCACAGTTCTTTGTGCCTAAATTTGTCTTTCATTAAATGTATTTTTTCTTTTTTGTGAAATACTGTTTACCCACCTTTAGGAGCTAAATATTATGTGAATCTCATATTGTGAATCTCATATTGGTAGTCTTGCTCAGCAAAATGAGAGGTACATGCGCACAGATACACACACACACATGAACTCATACAACCACACATGTGCAGACACTCTTTAAGTGTCTGATCCTTTGATGAAGAGAGCGAAAAAGATCCTGAAGCCCGTAGTCATTAAATCTGTGTTGGTTTATTTGTGTAAGACATTGGGGCTCAGGAAGACAGCTGAGGAGTATTGGGGTGGTCCACAGTTCATTTATTCAGTGTTCGCAAGCAGCAGATCTCTGGAATTTGCTTTCTGCATAGGGACAGAAAGTTGGGGGATTGCAGAAATTGAATAGAGAAAGTCTTGAGTGTAGTAGGTTAAGACAGTGTTGAGTTTGTGGTATCTTTGTGTAGAAGAGTGAACATGAAATTTTATAGGAAAGATCATTGTCTCAAATTAAAATAGTAAGGAAAATTGTTTCTCCATATGCATGGGGGGGTGAAGGGGGGGGGGTGCTTGACAGGGGTACATGGGGCATCGTGTCCAGGACTTACTGTGGGGGAACATTTAGAAGCAGCTGCTTTTGGCTGCAGTAAATTGAGACGTTGTCCTGTGCTGCTCTGTGCTTTGGATTCCCCTCCCCGTCCCTTACCAATACTTCCCCAAATCCGCTTTGCTTTCCCTCCCCATGCATGGCACACAGGAGGGGTCAGGGGCAACCGTCTAAACTGAAGCCATCATCAGCCACTCTCCCTAACCCCCACATACCAATCTCCCTGCACCCCTTTCCTGCCTGATGTGGCCCTTGACAGGATCTCATCTCACACAACTCACCCAGGCTCCCTCTAAAGTGTCAAAGCGGGTCTTAATTTAAAAGCCCCTGGGCCCATTGCTAACTATTCAGCTATGCTTACCACTCAATTATCTTCCTGTCCCTTTTTTCCGCCAGTAAAGCCCCCTCTGAAACCATTTAAGAGCAACATTGTGGTGGGTCAACTAGGGTTCCAGTTTCCCCATGCCCATCTCCTTCATGACTCAATTTACTCATACAAGACTCGGATTTTAGAGAAGGGATAGTCTGTGTGACAGATTAAACATTGTCTCTGCTTCCTGGGATGCTAAAATGATGTCAGAGCACTTTGACTTATGTTTCTCACAGTATTTGACAACCCCTCTGGTAGCTATTAGTTTTGTTAAGGGTTTCCTTGTCCTCTTTTAGTGGTCAGTTAGAAACAAATAATGTGCTTGCCCTCCAGTGTTTGTCGAAACAGTCCTGCGAGACCTTGAGGCTTGGAAACGTTTACGTACACCCAGAACCACAGGAAACATCCACAGGAAAATGTTCCTTCTCTTTCCAAGCCCCCCCACACACACACACACTCTCTTCAGCTCCTTACCGGCAACGGACTTGGGACCAGAGAGCTTGAGAAAGGTCAAAGGTCACTGAGAGGAAAGCACAGATGACTTTCTGATGGATTAGCATTAAGTGATCTAGACTCTCCCACACAATCACAACACCTAAGAGGTCATTTTTACGAGACATCGAAGATCAGTCTGTTTTACCAATATCAACCACCAGCTACAAAGATGGTACACAGGACTTTGATTTTTTTCTTACTCTTAGCCAATACATAGTATGATAGAGAATGCTTCTTAAACCAATTTCCCTCTGACATTTATGAGGAAAAAAATGTATTGCCTGCCAAGTTACATCAGATTTATTCTTCATTTATTTAAGAAAGAACTCCAAAAAATAAAGTTTGGATTATTATCACTATTATTGAAAGAGGGAGATTAGCTGTGAAAGTTGTACTATGAATGTTAGATTGTATGCAGCTGATTATATAAACTGCCCCGGATAACATTATCAGGAAATTAGTGGAGCGTAAACTCTTTGACAAATTGTGAGTCCTCACACAGAGGTTGGCGAGCTATCATTTATCTTGAGTACATGTGAAAATTGAGTCGGGTGGCTTAACACTCTTAACTTAAATTAACTGTGATCCATCATCTCCAGTATATCTCACTCTTCCAGGAAAAGGACATGATAAGAGTGAGTCTGCTTATCAAAAACCAAACACTGTACTCATGTGTATCTTTTAAAAAATGACCAAGGCCAAAATTCCAGATGCAGGGTTGGATTTCACTCAAGGTAGACAAAACCTCGTCACTGTGGCCTGCTGTAATGGATATCTACTATCTATTAAAATGAGAAATTATTACTTTGGATTACATACAGTTTTGTATGTATGAACTTCAAAGGTTTCTTATTGTAGGAAGGGAGATTTCAATGTATTTTGTGGTGATTTAGCAGGTCTATGAATAAATAAAAATAGTAATATAAATGATGTATTATTAAATAGCCTCAGCCACATCGTCTTTGAAATATGAAATTAAATGAGCAACTTCACAAAGAGATAGAGGTGTTTGGAGTCAGGTTCTGACTAAAGGCGGTCATTTGAAATGGAATGCAGCCCACTAAAAAGTAATGGAATACGCCCCCTTCACTGCTCTTCCCTTGACTTCTGCCATCAAAACCTGACAAAAACCTTTATTTTCGAGGCATTTTTGATCTATCGAGGACATGTTCATGTTTCTATGTTGCTAAATGATAAATATATCATTCAAAGAAAACCTCAAACAGCAGAAAGTTGACAACATTTGGGCGGTGAGTAATTATAAATTAAAATACATGAATAAAAACAAGAATAAAATCTCATTAAATGTTGAGTCATAATTTCGTCACTATCACACCACCTGCTGTGACACTGTGTTGGTCTCTAGACTTTGTAGACACTCGTGTGGTCTCTAGTCTGTCTGTCATGTGTTGTCTGTGAAAACAAAGACGAAGGAGACAAAGGCAAGTGACATACTTCATGTAACCAAAACTGTTGTATTTTGTCAATGAAATGTTTAAAAAATAAAAGGTGTGTGGGTGGGAGGGGGCAGCAGGGCCGAGGGGCTTCCTTATGGGAGTGCATGACGTCATTTGGGATTCCCCCGGTCATTCAGTTTTTTTCTTTATTCTTCTCAACAATGACAGCTGATCAAAAAGCGATTATGATGGGCAAAACATGAGATATCAATGAAGTTATAAGGAATTATAAATTAATCTATTCATTAAAATGAGCACGTCCTGTGGAAACACACACAAATCATTTGTTGTTAACAATGTCAAATCACTTGTTAAATGTAACCTCATCGGCCTGTCACCAATATTACTGCTCTGAATATTCACAGAAAAATAATAAAGACAAGAAGGAGCAAAATGTTGTATTCCTACAATTTTGTGGCGCACTTGAAAACTATTTCGTAAATAAGTGATAAACTAGACATCATCTACATTCACTGAACAGAGATTGTGAAAATAAAATGCATATTTCTCGCTAGAAATGTCATCAAAACACATTTTAATGCAGAAACGATCTTTAAATATTACATTTTACACTGAGAATTAAATGAATGGCAGACATTTTATTTGTTTTTCGCCGACAAAAACTTGAATGTCACGTGACATGAACACAGTCCTAAGAATAGGGTAGAAAAAATGTAGCCATCTCACAATTTATGAGGCCAAATTGTGAGATGGTTACGTTTTGCACTGTGGGCCAACGTAGCTGTGATACGTTTTGCTGTGAGACTGGGTTGGCTCTTACTTAGTCTGAATGCCTGAAGATTTTCTCATGTATCCCAAAAGCATGTATTGCTTCATGATTATCACAGTCTTCACATCAAGAGGTGACTTACACAGTTTGATGTCCTTGTACAGAATTCAAATCTGTGCTAACCCATCAAATAGTAGGTCTTTGGCTATAGAAAGTATTGTGGTGTATGTTTCTCCCAGAGGTGACTACACATGAAAAGCACTCTGAATGAAAGTACGCTGGGTGTGTTCTTAAGATTTTGTGAGCAAAAGTTATTGGATTTTAATTGATGACTATTACTGACACAGTATAGCTACGTGATCATGCATTAATTTTCTCTGGCCAGGGCTGCAATTAATGACCGTTGTGACTGCATTGTCATTTATTTTCATGATTGATTAACTGGTCATTTAGTCTATAAAATAACATTTTCAAAAATGTTTGGTTGGACCAAAAAAATTCAATTTAAGATATTCAATTCAGAATTATACAGTGTATATAACAAAACAAGCTACAGCTGCCTAGCATTTGAGGAACTGAAACCATGTTTGGCATGTTTTTCTTTGACTTAAAAAGTGTAACAATTATCAAAATACTTGATTTGATTTGAGTCAAATTAACTCCAACTGAGTTTCTGGCCCCTGTAGGTTTCATTACACAGTATTTTCTATAATTGTTTTACACTAGAAATTGTACATCCAATGTTTTGTGCTCTATGTATCAGATACTAATTTTCTTTTGCTATACACTTTTCTTTGCCAGGCTTTCGCTTAGCTTTAAAGTGGACTCCCTGTGGCTTATCCTCCACCGCTGCCTGAGGAAGATTACTGCCTTGAGGCACATTGTGTGCACAGTGTGTGCATTACGACAGAAATGATCCAGAGTTTACCAATGATATTTTTGCATTGTTAAGCATAAATAAGAGTCTTTGTGCACTAGAGCTGGTTGTTTTCATCCCATTATTTTAAACTGATAAGAAAACATCAGATCTGTCTCAGCCATGAAAAAAGGGGAATAAAAAACTGGGACACTTTGAGCTGCAGTGTGAATATTGCCTCAGTCATAGTCCTCCAGCTCCCCCTCTCTCCTGTCAAGCACTTTCCCTCTCTCTCCCTTTTTTAGTCTCTCATTCCTCTCAGACCTCCCTACTTACACGCCCATTTTCTCCCTCTCGTCCCCATACTTTTCCTCCTCTCCCAATTTTTCCCCCCTTTTTACTCTCCACCCACTTCTCTAATGAAACACACTCATACAGCAGTATCTCTCTAAAACCAACCTTCCTCTATCTCTTTATCAGGGACCCTTCCCTTTCTTCATTGTTCTCAGTCCTGTGTTTTTCTCACAGTCTGTCCTCTCTTTACCACTTACAAAAAGCTCTCACATGTGGATTTGATTATTGAGGCTAATGCAGCACATACAGCTAAATGCTGGAGGGTGGGGTGTGGGTCTATGTTTGATATAAACCCCTTGCATGGATTCATTTTCTCAGAATCATTTGGTAAACAAGACCTACCGTACTACTATCTCAATTATTTTCTTTAAAAAATACTTGCATTTTTTTGTCTTCATTAAAGATATATATATATACAGTCACTTAGTTGGAATCGTTTTTGTCTTGTCTGTAAGGCTGAGAATTTCTGTTAACATAGATGTCCTGTCTGATTAACATTTTGATTTCCTGATCTTTTAAGTGACATTAATATCCTGATTTGAATTTTTATCACAAGGAATGCAGAATATACACAATGACTGAAGCAGCTTTCAAAGTAGGCATAAAGGGAAGGAAAGCTTGCTATTTTACTTATTTTTCAATTATTTTTTTTTATCTTAAAAATGAACTAATCTTGTAGAGATTATGCAGGCTATTGCTATAAGGCTACAAATCACACTGGTCATTTAATGAGTAAACCATTTGGGGGAAAAATTAATAATTATGAGAGAATCATTTGCTCTGCTGCTCAGAGGTGAAATATTTGCTGCAGCAGATAAATGAGAAGCAGCAAATTGAGCGTGCATAGACGCAGTTCTTTTTTCTGATTTGCTTATTACACTTCAACCCCTTCCTTTTCTTTGCTTTTGTTCTTCAGTGGAATTTTTCTGAAGGAGAGAGAAACTAATCATTCGGTTTGGGTCATGAGCTGAATTGTTTGCAGGGAGTTTTCCCATACCACAAAATACTGCAAGATGTTCTACATTGTCATCACCTTAGGATGGCACTCCCAAATCCCAATGAGTGAGTTTCTCTTACATGTGATATTAATTAGCACTGGTGCTCATGCTAATCTTACTTTGGGTAACTGGGATGATTTAAGCCAAAGATGTTGCCCGCTTTGACCTAATAGTCTAGAAGTCATGCCAGGAAAGACTGGCTCACATCTACAGCTACGCTCTTGCACTGTCAACCATGTCTTTCTAGTGTACCCCGCCAGCTGAGTATACTTGTTCACGCACAAGATACTCCTCTTTTCTTTTATCCATTTCTGCAAACTTAGCAAAGAAAGTTATTTTCATAACGTAAACATTTCACTTTGCTTTGACACATTATTTTCTTCGCTGAAAGGCCTGTTTAGGGCCCAAGATTTATGGGAAACCTTTGGGTACTCTTAGCAGGATGTGGTTTGCTGTTAGCTGGATCAGGTAAGCCATTTATTCCCATTAGTGCTGATGGTGGACTAGTGCTTTATTCTTCTTTTACCTGTCATGGCTGCCAGATGTAGGTCTGTAGCACTGTGCAACTACAACTCTGACAACAGAGTCAAAGGCATAGCCTCAAGTCTGGAAAAC
Organism: Scomber japonicus; assembly: GCF_027409825.1. Lineage (NCBI taxonomy): Eukaryota > Metazoa > Chordata > Actinopteri > Scombriformes > Scombridae > Scomber > Scomber japonicus. The sequence continues at coordinate 20,467,681 of NC_070584.1, read as the reverse complement.
AGCCACTAATTGGCTGAGCTCACTAGCATGTTTTTTGGTGGATTTCTCACGTCTTTGGAGAGGCAGAAGCGACTTATCTTGTGGAAGACATGACTTTGTCAGCCTTTGTGGATTTCAGATGCCGACAGTTTGAATTTACTTGACGAGGACAACAATCCCTGGGGCATTTTTTAAGCCATGCAGAGTCCTACATCACTTCCTGTTAGAATGGTGAGCATACTTATGGTTTTCAATTTGGTAATCATGAAAACAACATAAAGATAAATTCTCAGACAAATTAATTATGTAGGATCAAAAACTTACAGCAATGAAACCAGTTAGCCACATAAAGATTTACTGGAGAATTAGTTAAACTGGAACCTTCCCTGAGGCAGTTTGGGGTTGTTATTGTTTATTTTCTCACTGAAAACTTGTGAAGTGACAGAGAAGTTTTAAGACCAGATACTTAAGCTCCCCTCTTAGATTTTAATTAATATAGTGTTTATCTGGCTGTTTACACCAGTGTTGAGTCATTGCAGCCCTGCTAAATCTTGTGGATGTATTCATGTAGGTGGCTGGGGCTTTTTTCCAATCTTGTCTGCTTGCAAAATTCTCTCAACATGTGCCTCACACATTTTACTGTTTAAATCCAAGTGCTGTTGTGTCCTGCTCACCATAACTGTACCATTAGTAATTAACTAATCTACTAAAGGGAAATAACAGAACTGGCAAGACTTAAGAGAGTCCTGGTGATATGCATAGCTATTAAATGTCTCATATCCCATCTAGAAGAAAAAAATATGAGAATAATCACCAAAAGATGTGTGACAAATCAGCAAAAACTTAAAGGCTGTATTTTATTAGTGCACTCGGAAAAGGGAGTTAAGATTGAGATGAAAAGAGGAATATAATGGTGCTGCTCTTTGATTGCAGAGCCCCTTCATTTAGTGTGTGTGCCTGGTTGTCACTGGGGCCGGACATTCAGAGATAGCAGTGAGAGAGGGGAAGGATGAGATTGATTACACCAGATACAACAAACCACTAATCTGATGGTCTATCTGCAGTCGTACATCTTCATCTATCATTCACCTCCTGTCCGTCACCACCTTGGCTCAGGGGCAGTCAAGGAGCCAGACAGGGTAAACTCCTTCAAAAAGTATATCTCATGACTCAGCGCTTGTACATCCATCAACCTGTCTATCTCTGTTCACTGCCCTGCCAAACATGACTTTCTGCTCTCTGAGTAAATGCTGCTCTGTTGATGAAGACTTGGATGTCGGAGATGTTATTTAAACTAAATAGATAAGGCAGAAGATATTGTTCTGGTTACTAAGCTGGATCAAACAATTCAGCTCCTTGTAAACATGTGTTTTCCTCTTTTTTGGGGCTTTTTGCTACTCTGCCAGCATATGCTTTATATCAGAATGTATGTGATCCGGTTCATAATCCTGTATTTTGTCCCATTATCTGGTTTGCTAATTACCTCAATCGTGTCACTTAAATTCAATTATGGACATCACGTTATGTTTCAGATGGAAATATATATGGTACAGACAACTGGGAGGGATCCTCCCTTGGCAAAGGTTCCATCAACAGAAAACAAAAACATGTTCTAAAAACGGATGGTGGAGTTTCTTGTGTTTTTGATCACAACAAAAAGCAAAAAAAAAAAAAGCAAAAGAATTTTGACATCTGTATTAAGCAGAAATCCGCATATAATAGGTCACATACAGTAACCATGCACCATAAAGTGCTGCTAAAAGGTGCATGATGGAAAGCTTGAAGTTACTGTATCCCCCAAGTGGAAATGAAAACCAGAATTTTGTGGGGCTGAGTTACACAGACTTTATTTCCTTAGCAGATGGCTACTTCCTTTACCACCAACGTAAACATGTTCATGAGAATGGTTTTGTGGTGGCCAGGGAAGCGGCCTTCTAACTGTTATCACAAGCTGCAGTGAGACCTCATCTGCTTCAGAGACACTGGTCCTTCAAACTTTAAGGCAATTACACTGAGAGCAGAGAGGTCAGAGAGAAGGGGAGGCAGGAATGAGCCTGCTGGATCAGCTTATCGGATGTTCAGAAACCCAAGAACAGCTGAGGAAACTAGTGGCACTTTTCTCAGATGTCAAGCGAGTTCAGTGCAAACAGGGAGAGCAAAGGTTGTGAAATATAGTTTTATTTCACATGTGTCTTTATCAGGGATATTTAAGATAAGAATAATTTGAAGACACAGTGATGTACTCTGAAATTGTGCTGTACCTGCAGCATTAACATTAATCAGTAGAAGCTTTTTAAAGGGCACTTTTTGTAATATGTTGGGTTTTTATTTCAGCACAGTCTAATATTTTGGAAGAACTTTTCTTTTCTCATGGTGGATTGCATTTGATAGTGCCACACTTTTGTTAAAACATGGCTAAGCAAACAGTGTGAGAGGAATATCAAGTTTCCGCTTGCTGACAAATGTCTTCACTCAGTTCAATAATACATGAGTAATGGCTTAGAGTAAGAGCATCCCCTCTAAAAAAAGGCAGTACTATAAAGTAAATATTTTATGAATGTCAAAGCTCAACTCTGTTTTTGTAATTATTCACATGCACACAGACATCATATGCTGAATACCGCATATTAAAAATAGCTGATGTCTGGAAGCTAACATCACAGTCCTGGTCACTGGAAGCTTTGATCCATCTCTCTGTGAATTTGCCATGGTTGGCACATGGTCTATCCTCCAGACATCAGCCCATCGGCAAATCTGGCTTCATTGTCGACTGCATATTTTTGCTGACCTTGTATGGATCTACAAGAAAGGTTCAGGAGTTTAACGAGAGTGGCTGACAGAATGCCCTAGCTAATAAACCACCAGCTGGTCACCTTACGATAGTTGACACAGACCAAGTCCAAATGGCCTAACGGGGTCCTTGGTTTCATTGGGACAGTATACGCCACAGTGGAAATGCAGCCAGTGAAACTCCCAGGACCACCACGCCACCTGAACAGCAAGACCCATGAAATGTTTCTCTACTGCATGCTTCATTCATCTGCCGCCCCTTTTTTTATGTCCATTTTTACAGTGTTAGATTCTTTCGCTCTCCTTATGTGGAAGATGATTTCAAACACGCAGTTCTCGTAAAAGTGCTCTGCATCAAACCAAACTGTATTTCTGTCCCTTTGAAGATATGATCCTCTCCATCTGTAACCAAGTCATTCTAAAAGTCTGTCTTCACCCGTTCACTTTGTCTGCAGTTGATAATGTTAGAAGAGAGCTAGAGACTGAGAGTCTAAACAAGCTCTGTACATATCTTGCCAGCACATAATGCGTGACATGATCTCCATCTTCTAAATGTGCACGTTTATCCAGCTAAAATGGTCAAAAATGCAGCGGCCTGTACTCATTAACAGTAATGTGTGCAGTGCTAAAGGGAAGGGAACTGTGTTTATTTTGACTCAACCAAAACAATCTCCATCTCCATTCCGTTCTCCCGCCAGATTAATTGGGGTAATTGACTTGTGTGTGTAACACAGGGCAGAAGGCAGACTCCTTGACACCGCCAGCCTGGCAGCCAGGAGCAATTGCAGCGCCACATTTCAGTTGCTGTGACTAGACAAAGAGGCGAGCACTCTGGGTAATTTAACACTGTTTAGAAGGTCCACACGTCTGATCAAATCAGTCGTAGCAGTGTAAGATGTTTTACCTTTTAGGCATAATCTAGATTTGAGGAATTTGGCATAAGGCACTCAAGAAAATATATTTCTTACATACTTTCCTACATTTTTCAGCTGTGGATTCTGTTGTTGAGACGATATGTCAGCTATGTGGCACGGTCTTGACTCAGCACTTCCTTTAAAACAATTTCATTGCTAGAGCAGTAATCTATCAGCAAAGTGTTGGGTTTACAGGACCCGTGATGACATATATGGGACACCCAAGAGATCTTTCAGCCTTTTCTGACTTATGACCTCATTGCTCTGAGTCTTGTCATTGGCTCACACAGGCCCTGACCTCAGGCACCCAGACACACTGACATATACTAAGAGGAAGTGGAAATTACCTCTTAATACTGTCAATGCTTCAGCACTTTCACAAAGCACAGTGATGAAAACACCTTCACTTCCATTACACTGCATATTAAGAAGACAAATAAGTTATGATGGAGGTTGAGAAGGTTTTATCTCACCCAATGGGGCACTTTAGAAGCCAAAATTGTACAATGTATTTTAATATTAGCACGTTCAGCTGCAGGACAATGCTGTTAGCTCACAGAGACGTTATTACTCAAAGCACATTATTGTGCTGACTTGAAAAGACTACAAGACTACATATTGTGTTATTTCTTTTAATAAATCACTTTGCTCATGTGAAGTACCTGATGGCACTCTTTACTGCTCTTATTCTCCCGCTTTATACTATGTTGTAAAGGAATACAGCCTTCATGTTATTAAGGACATCATAGAGTCAGTAAAAGTAAGAGAAAATGCTTAGAGGTAATCAAGTCCCCTCTCTATATTTTCCCCTCATCCATCTGGTAGCTATTGAACGCTGTTTTGGATACTTTGAAAAAGGGCCCATAGCTAACTCATTATACAACAAAACACTCACATCCCTTCACTCTCACCCTCTGCACCCCTATTGCAGTCTCTTATCCTCTCTCATCCGCACTCTCTAATACTGTCTCTCTCTCACCAGACCAATCAGTTAAGGAGACACATTACTTAACGAGGTAATTGGCCAAATGTCTCTGGGGTACAATGAAAAATGCCACAGTAAGGCAAGATATTGTGGGTAAGTTTCAACCCAAAGTCACTTTATGTTACAAGGCACTGTTGGATGTCATGAATTTTGGGTTTGTCATCCACTGGCGTTTTTCCCTGTGAATTTAAAAAAGAACTTGGAAATGTGTGGCAAAGCTCGGTTTAATGGCACTATGAATGTCGAGGGCGGTGTTTGCCAGTGGGAGCCACTGAGGCATTTTTTAACTGGTCAATTTCCATGATTATGGCAACATTGGCACCACTAAAATGTGCTGCCGTCGAAACAAAATGCTTGTTCCACTGTGGGGGATCCTGATTTCTGGTATGTGACCTTGTGGTTGACATGGAACCACAAAAGTAGTGATCCCTTTCCATCTCTCTACAATTTTCCATCCAGCTCCATTTGTTTTTCATTTGGAGAAACAAAACTGTTCACCCTTTTCCTCCTGTAAAAACACGGCATCCCAGAAGGCTTTGCGGGAAGTATCAATCACTGGAATGGTTGTATTGTGATTACCTCAACACACCGTATCAGACCTGCTCTCTGAAAAGAAAACACCGGACACCAGAATTATGGCACCAGAGATAAAGTGCAATGTTACAAAGCTTGTACTAAAAGCCTTATCTGTGACAGGATAGAGAGCATACATATTTGTGCAGCTACAGTGTATTCAACATAGCAAGTACACGGTTGTGGATAGATGATCGAGGGTAAAGCAGAAGGCCATGTCAGCAGATACAATACCTCTGAATACAGTGGAAAAAGGAATCTTATTGTTCAGCTAGATGCAGTCCTTTTACACTTAATGACCTCTTCCTTTTTTTGTCATTAGCAACAAGAAAAACAAACTTTACAGTTAGGAAAGATTACAAAAACTATTAAAAATTGCAGATAGTAAGAGTAATCATACAGTCTGTTTCTTATAGCTATTTTAATGTTGTAAGATGTAAAACGTTGGATGGACACAAAAAGGTTTTTCGCAAATCATACCATTAATTTCATGTTATAATTTCAGTCTGCTTAAGCACTCAATGAGAACAAGAACGTTTTGATGACAGATGTTAAATAATTGAATTTCTTCCTGATTATGGCGACTCTGGTAAGTCCATCGGATTGCTTCCATTACACTGATGACAGAAAAAGAACTCTCTTTATTCTCACAGACTGGTCTGCCAATGGCATGTATGTACAATGAATTAAAATTAATTGCAGAAAAGTATGTAATCTTTCCAGCCATCATGGGATGCCGCGGACTCTCTATTACCAGTGGTTGAAGTTGTTAACATATTACTTTTTTCTGTTTCAATCATTTAAGCCGTGGATTTATTAAGACTAAACCAAAAGGCCATTTTCAGGTCAGTCTGATTAGATTTCAGGGAGGGAGGGAAAAAAACACAACTCTTTGAAAATGGCTGTGCAAAAAAAAGTTGTTATTGTGTCCATAGCTCAGGTCTGACCTCTGACTCTCAGATCAAAGCACTGCAAAGTAGGTGACAATCAGATGAAGTTATTCTTGTTTGCATATTGTTCTAGTTCATGCCTATGAATGAGAGAATCTGTCTAACCCTTTACTGATAATTTGTTTTAGGAAATAAAACAGAAGACCACAACATAAAAAGACTGGTTCCGTCTTTCTCTCTAATTAAATACAGGAATTCATTTAAAAAATATACTGCATAGTAATTGTGAAGAAAACATTGGCTTGTAAAATTATATACCCCACTGAACAAAGTCAGTAACTCACAAGCTAGTTTATAAAGGGCATAGGGGGAAATTGGGTATATACGACAAATGAGCTGTTCATCAAGAATTATTTTGTATGTTCTCATGATGTGGATTCCCTCAAGAGCCAGTTAAACACCATTTGTTTTACAATGTTATAATTGAAGGTGTCTCTCGGCACTGTTCATTTACATTTTAAATGACTAGCTGACATGGTGTGTTTGATACAGCTGGAATCCCCTAAATGAACATCAGTGGTTTCAGCAGCAGCACAATGACAATATTTTATCTGTCAACTACAAAGCTTTTATTTTGTTTATTATCTGACTATCTATCTGAAACTGTCATGGAGCTTACCGCACACATAAGTCAGATAGGTATACCATATGTTGCTCTGTTGTTTTTAGAGGGATCTTTTCTTTATTTCATTCATACCTGGGTCAAGTGATATTTCAGTTGTTTCAGATGTTTTTGTCTGTGTGGAGTGCCAGCTGGGTGGAGTTTACTGCATCAGGATTATTTGTTTTGTTTTCTGAGGCAAACATCTGGTATAGCATGCTGCCTGAGTAAAATACAAATTATTATTTGCAAGTACAATTTTTTTGTTTGGGTTTATTTGTTTTGTGATGTTACATGTGTCAATTTTTGGATTCATGAGAATACGCGTATAACTGCTATAAAAATTAACTTCTGTAATTAATATGTTCTGTTACTATTTGTGTCAAAGAAGAAAGAGCGTCCTAGTAGAAATTTAATAATAAATAATTTGAACTATTCAGATCAGTAGAGTATTGAGTCAATAAACCTGAGCAAAAACATGCTTTTGTTTGGCACCAAAGGTATTACTGAAGTGTAATAACAATATCAGAGATGCACTGACAAAGTATGTAAACATACCCAACCTCCCTTTGTATTCATGTCTCTCCTGCAGCACTGTCATGCATTCATTCCAAACCTTTCAACACTTCACTATCACCAACTTCCTTATTGTGTCAGATTTTGTGGAGGGAAGGGTGAAGATGAACTGCGATGATGAGAATTTCCTGTTGATGTCTCCAATACTTCCCTTTGTTTTTCCTTTTATGACATGTCCCATTCCTTACCATAATAGGACTGTCACAACAGGTTAAAATGTCCAGTTTAATTTTATATTATAGGAAGGTACAAGGTTATATGTATTTAAACTTCTGGTTGTTTTACTTGAAGCGGGTAGTTCCCCATTCATGTCACTTTGTACAACAACAAGTTAACAGCTGGCTGGGTACATTTCCCTCCTAAGTGGCGACAATTGTTATGGTCTTACAGCTCTACTTCATTTATACAGCTGTGAATTTACAAGAAAAGTACAGGCTACATTAACTCTGTAATAGCATAATATAGCACCTAGGAATTCCATCACAACACCCTGGTTCTCTGTAAATGTCAAATCACTAACTAGTTAAATGTCTGCGAATTTAAGCTACACTAGAAAGAGTCAAAAAAGTGTGTGGCTTTCTGTAGACACAGCATATCTTTTACACTATCTTACTACAAAAATAACTACTAAAATAAATTTCATATTACAAAATAATTTTAGAATACTTCCTTTACATGCAAGGTCATGTTTAGGGTAAGACCCTACACAGTATCTGATTGCTGAAATTGTATGGATGAAACTGTTAAACAAAGCACTGACAAAGCAAGATGCAATACCACAGCACATCCAAGAGTTTTCCAGTGCAGAGGATTATCTACACTCAATAACAAGCCAACTCAAAATAATTTCCTTAGTTTTAGTCATGGTTTTAGTGGAGCATTTAAATACCATTGCGCTTTCCCAATCAACCAAGAATAAATTATCATTGAATTGCAATTTCATGGCATAAAAATGTTTAGACTAACTGTTACTCAGAAGACTTTTGTCCAAAAATACAGAGTATTAACTTGTTATCACTTGGCTCATGTCACCTCCCTGTCTCTGTGTTGCTTTGTTTATCTGTCTCTGTCTTGCTTGCTGCTAGACTGACTAAGCATGTGCATGTGGAATCACACAACCTGTGTGAGATATTTTTTTCCATGTGACACAACAGCAAAATAATTTGTTGATAGTCATATTGACATCATACCAGTAACATCACACATTTCACTATATAATGTCTTTATATTTAGAATATGTCACAGACATGAAAAAAACATAGTGTCACCACTGGGGTCAGCCTGTGCGTTGCACGCCAGGGCAGGGAGACTCTCTGGTGGGCAACTCCAGCATGGAGTCACACACAGAGCTGCTTTTCTTGACTCCTGCTTGCTTTCTATGATATTAGTTCAAACCAGAGACTCCTGCCTGTTGTTTTCCTGTTTCCAGATGGGGATTTAGCGTACTTTTGACAGTTAGTTTGGAGGCTTTTTTGTTTGTGTGTGTTTGGCTCTTTGAGAAACTTGGTGTCATTGTGGAGGGAGCTTGCTTGGAGCATGAACAGCAGGGTTTTAACTGGCAGAATAATCAGTAGGCCTATAATCAATAAAAAGGAGTGTATGTGGCTGACACAGTAGTAGCCCCAACCAGACCCCATCTGCATGGTGGGTTTCTTTCTTTGTCAGAAAAAAAGCCACTTTCACCTCAATTATTATATATTTTTCACAATTGGGCACATGGTCCATTCTCTGTCTAAACTAAATATAAATGCTATGTAATTTTAATGATAATTATATGAAACATTACATTATTGGTGACCATTATCTAAGTCAAACTCTATGTAGAAAGATAGGGCTGGCAGTAGCATCGATGCAGCAGCAACACCACACAGGTGTAAATCACAGCATGTCAGCAACACACACACACTGCTCAGGTAGTACATGTGCAGTATGTCCCAGGCACAAAGGTGATGCCTGCAGTAGCCGAGATACAGCAGAGCTAATGGATTTGTGCTGAGAGACAGTGGAGCCAAACCTCTGAGATGAAAACAAAGGCAAAGAGTTTAAACACTCCTCTCCTTCGTCTTCATTTGGCCTCAAAAGAAGCTAAAAAAGAAAAGTGAGCAAATGGCATTTCACATCTCACCTCATCTACACCATGGCTTCCATCCATCATCTTTGGGAGTCTAAAGTCTATTTCCCTAAAGGAGGAGAGTTTGTAATGAGGAGGGGTTTGTTCAAGTTATTTTTATTTCGTCTCCAAAGAAAAAGGTCAACTTTCTACATTCTACATTCCATTTGAATTACATCATTTTACTGAGTTTCTATGAAATCTCAAATAGCCTTTCTGACACATACGCATGTGGACTGTTTCACTCATTTGAGCCCAACTTATGTCAGAGCCAGCCTTGTGTTGAGATTTGTAAATCATTGGGGCTATCACACAGACCTCAGATTCAAGTCAGGCTTGAGAGGCAGGATCATTCATATTGAGGTGGAATATAAATGCATTAAGGCAAGGGGTGCTCAGAAAATAACCCTTAAAACAGGCCAAATTACAGGTTTTAAACTATGTAATATGACTATTAATCTTAAAAAGTAACAAACTGAACTCTCAAACACAATTTGCTTCAAGTACAATTGTGCTTCATTATTAAAGAGATTACATCAGCACGAGAAGAGCTATCTCATTGGAAACCAGATGCCCAGCAAGGTTTCTGCACCATTTTGTATTTTTTTATTTTTACATTCTTGCTCATAAAAACAGGAAACTGTTGAAAAGCTGAAAAAGTTTAGAACATACCCATGACCAGACTTCTGTCCTTGAACACCATAAAAATCTACCTTTTGCTTTGACTCATTGCAGTTCTTTTGTTATTGTGCTGAGTTCATTGTAGTTCAAGTGTGTGTTGTAAAGTTGCCAAAACTGCAACAAAGATGACTAATGAATTCAGCTGTGCCAAGGGATACAATATGCTGTAATTTGTTCGGGCTACGAACAGCAACACTTGTTCTGTGGTACCAAGGCTCTGTGCTTACAAGATCACATCTGAGATTGCCACACTGGAAATCCTTGAAATGTAATTGTATTCTATCCCCTGTGGTACAATATTGAACCAAACGGGACATTTCATTTCAAAATCAAACTGGGTCAGGGTGGTTAACTATGTTCTGACACATAAATATTAGGATTAGGGTGCCTTTATTGCTTATTGAATAATGAGTTGCACAACTATAATGCATTCCTGAGCAGACATTATTGATTTACTCTAAAATCCATCTATAATTCATATTTAAGCTGCAGGCTCTTCCTTGATAGCTGAGAAAATCCCTTTAAGGCATGGACAGGGGGGCGTCAGGAGACTCTGAAGCAACAGGAAATGAAAAGGGGAGCGAAATAGCCAATCACCCAACATTCCTACAGAAGGTGTACCAGCGGGTCACAAGGTCAAAGGTGAGGGGTGTCTGGATGGCAAGCACAGCTGTGTGCAATGAGGAGTGTCTGAAACCGCCCCAGCGTGACCCCCAAAGTCATTGCATTCACCAGGAGTTACCCATAACACATCTGGGCCTGATTCCCCCTAGCAGGCAGGTATCATGGCAGAACAGAGGGCCTCCTTCTTTCTTGTTTGTTTGTCATTTATTAACCTCATCCCAACCTCACCGTGCCCTTCTCATTAGGGCTGTGATTGACAACTCAAAATGCCAGCCTAACCCTGAGATCCTGCACCAAATATCCACACAGGCAAAACATTTTCAAAATGAAGAGAAAGGATATAAAGAAACATTTTAGTGCTTAAATGAATGAATGAATCTACATCAAGTGTTTGGCAATTTTTACTGGTAGGTACAGTTTACAAAGTAAAGTCAGCTGTTTGTGTCTCTTCCAGTGTAATATAAATAAGATCTTGCTGATAATGTACAACTAAGCTAGTCTGTATTCACAGTGCAAGTGTCCCCATTGCCATAATCAGTGTTGTGCTGTTGTGCTGATTGATTCTGACTTTTGTTTTTTTAATGGGGAGCCGATGCCTATTTGATTAACCGATACAAATCTGTTTGTCTCAGCCAGATTCGCCACACAAGAATGATAGTGTCTGACGGGAGATCAAACACATGATGAATTGCCAGGTTCTCATTTTTCAGATAAAATGCCCCCTAGTCTAATGACCTTTGACCCGTGTCACCTCTTGATTTCTGCATGTTTGTGCATTTTAGAAAGATGTTTAAGTGTGGCGCTGTGCTGCATATGCTTGTTTGTTTTCTTGAATATGTCTAAATGTGTGTCTCTGTGTGCGTTGGTATGCCTGAATGGGTAACAGATTTGAAGAAGTTGGTTTAATCTACCCCCTACCATTACCCCCCTCATTTCTCATTAAATTCACATTCTTCATTTGGCTTGATGGTAGAGTGCCTGTCCAACTTCTGTCTAGGACAATGCTTTGAGTTTGAAAAAGGTATGCTCAGAGAAGAAGTTACAGTCCATCTGCCGGCACAGTCAAGACGGTATTGGTGGTTTTCCTGCCAGTCATTTCAGTTCATTTGCATTCATTTTCACAAATAAGCATGTTTGAATATGTATTCAGACATGTATGCAAATGTGCTTACTTTAGGAGCATAAACATGCACACACTTAGATGGGGATATGTTTCACAGCATTTATGTTTTGTTTTAGTGTGTCTGTGTGTGTGTGTGTGTGTGTGTGTGTGGGTGGGTGTGTACGTGTGTGGTTGTGTGTGTGTGTGTGTGTGTGTGTCTCCAGCGTCCACCTCCTCAAACTTCGCCTTTTCTCTGGCTGTGAATGCAGAGCAAGCCAATTTAGCAACAGTCACATCTCTCCCTCTCCTCTGTGGCATTACCATAATATATTTTATTTATCAAACGGCCTGCCATGCATGTTCTCTCCCACCACCTGTTAGCGATGCACTCTCCATGCCACTGAATGCAAACGAGACCTTGGCCCCACATGTAATTGAGCAACGTGATGCATCTTCAAAGTACGCGCAGCAGATGTCTCTCATCTCCTGAGACCTTATCTGAGAAGGATGGATAAATAAGACATAGGCGTAGAAATGCAGATAGAGGTGGGTAGATGGGAAAGATGCTGATTGTTTCCTGCCTGACTAGGGTAAGAAAGGGCAAGAGGAAATGATGTGACCGCAGGGCGGAGTGTGAGTGAGTGTGTGTGTGTGTGTGTGTGTGTGTGTGTAGGTGTGTGTGTGTGTGTGTGTGTGTGTGTGTGTGTGAATGTGAGTGAGATGGAGAGAGAAACAGAAAGATCATATACGTATATTCGTGGTTTTAAGTCAGTCATATAAGTTATCAAAACTTCGGACACAAGAATGAGAAATTCCAAACCTCTGACCTACTTCCAGAAATCCCCCTGGACCATTTTATTCAAAGCCAAATAATATAGAATATTCTTAATTTCAAAACTTTGAATCGAATACAAAACAAGTTTAATATGTAATCAATATGTGCATACAATTGTCCACAAAGGAGCTCAGAGCTATATCCTGATTATGGGTATTAGGTTAAAAAACGTACCCAAATTACATTTATCCCGCAGATAAAATTTGTGGTGTTTCTGGGTCTCACTGTATGATACACCACTTCAGGTTGGCAGATTATTCATGATACATCAACAAGTGAAGTGAAGTGAAGATTACACATCACTTTAGGTTAAATTCAGTGGAGCTTGCTGTCAGCTGGAGTGTGATACAAAGAGATTGCACAGCTTTCAAGAAAATAAGCAAAGGAAGTCCTGCCGCTGAACACAGTTCAGTTTAGTTTTGCTTTGTTTAGCTAATCAGGATCACTATTTGTCATTACATCACACAACAGCTATTCTTCCCTTTGTCCAGTTCCACTTTATCTTGTGGGCTCAAAACTTTGATGACATTCACAATTCTGCCCTTCATCATGCACTCTTCAGATCTGGATTTATTTTTGCACTTCATAGTTTTATCTTTAATGGTCTTCTGTAAAATACAAAAAGAATGCTTTAATGTGGTTACTGCATGATTTATTAATACATATGTATGTGCCTGCTCTGAGATTTCTTCTGCTTCTGCTTTTTAATCATGTCGGGTTTACCTGAGTCAACAATTTAATTATCATAAATCACTATCATGGCTGTTTTTTGTTTGTCTAATTTGATTTCATTTAGGGACTGCAGGTTACATTTTTGTAAACACTATATTGTCTGTAAATCCATTAAACTGTGATCCATTGTTGTTCATAGAACTTTTGATAGCTTAGTAAATCTTATGCATAAGTAAGACATTTGCTTCTAGGCTTATTTCCACATCTTTTTAGGGAAATGTGAATGTGAAGGTGTATTTGATCAAAAGAAAATAAACAATTTGTTCTTTCTGACTGCTTTTGGGAGTTATGCCTGCGACATTTACTTTGTTTGTGGATCTTAATTTTTTTTTTAAAAAGTAAATGTCATCTTCTTCCCACCAGATTTTCTGTCTGTTGCTTTGAAGATATATTAATGGTATGGTTATTCCTAGTGGTCTGTCTCGACAGCATCTTGGAAGCTTGCTGGGTGTGTGGAGAGGTAAATTAGCAATTATAAGGCTCGTTTACATCTTCTGAACGAGAATGGAGTCAGCAAAATCCTGCTGCCTTCCGCCGTCTCATTAACGTCCAGCCAGGGAGATGGAAACAAACAGAGAGTCTTGGGGTCTTTGTGGTTACCCTGGGTGAGAATCTAATCAATGACATGCTCTCTCTCTGGATGGTGACGAGGTATTAATGAGCTTCCAACACCAATGAGGGCTAATTATAAGCCTGCTGGAGAGAGCAGGAAAAACAAGTGGAGGGGATATTGGAGAGGGAGGCAGATACAGGGATGTTTCTATGGAGATATGCGGAAAGAGCACCCCATGGGAGCAAAACCATCATCGATTAATTGCCAGCAAATGTATAGACAATCATTAAGGTACACTCAAACCCACGTGCAGACTGAAGGCAGTCTCAGGTATACACCCTTTCCCATTTTAAATGTAATTGTGTGATGTTGACAAGTCATGTTGTTAGTCCTCTGTCCATTCCACCAGCACAACCCTTAGTCTGTCTTATCAGAAGTTTTCTTTCTAACAGAATAGAAGTGCATGCATCCAACTGTAGCAGCTCAAATATCTCTTTTGGTATCACTGAAATTTACTTCACTCAAACCTTTGAATATTTCAATAGAGTCTATCTATTAACAACTCAGAAATGGAATCTATTGGGAAGCATATAGTCACTGCGTGAGAAGCTTTCTGACCACAAAAAGGGTGTTAAGTCAAGGTAAAGCGTTCATTACTTAGTTTTGATGCTTCACTCGTAATTTCAAAAAATGAAAAATGTGAATTCTCTTTGATATGTTACTGTCCACAAACTCTACGCTATTCTGTAACTTTTTTCCTCCTTTAGAGACATGTGAATTAATAAATCAACAACTGGTTTTATTGCTGGAAAATGCTACTTCTGCTTATGATTTCTGGAATCAGATAAATTAATTTTAAGTTTGCATAGTCAAAATGTTGCCTTCATTAGAATGACCTAAGCACTCATGTATTCTGTTTTTAGTTTTGCTGCAGAGGTTGACAAAGTCCAAAAATGTCATGTCTTTTTCAAAAGCAATTAAAAAGGTAAGACTTTCTACCCCACAAGCCTTTCTCCATTCCCTTTGGTCAGAAGAACAGAGCACAGCAGCACAAAGATAAATCTTCAATGGCACACAACTGGGCTGGTGGAAATTGCTTTGAGTCCTCCTCATGAAATGGAGTAGTTCGGGCTTTGGAATCTTGAATTTGGTTAAAAATATTCATATATAAATATGGAGAAAATGTTGGAGTTGCCCAGTGAAAGGATTAAAGTAATAATTAGTTCACAGTTATTTTTTCTTAAGCTCTCAGTTAGGTTAGCTATCACACTCCACTAATAAATTAGCCAATTATAGAGTGTTAAGAAGGGTGTGGGGGATTACCTTTCATTAGTAAGCACTGCAAGCATTTACTGATGCTGAGACAATAGACGGGCTAAGCCCCACCCTAAAGCATGTCACTCTAAACAAAGGCATTTGATAATGACTTAACAGACTGATAGTAGGCCAAACCACAAGGGTCATTCAGAGCAACAGAGAATGCACTTGAGGCTGCTACAATGGTAATTCTTGGCCACATGAAAGCATGGCAAAGTGGCTGTCATTGGAGCGCCAGTGCTTGTGGGTGTTGGAGGAGAACTGTGGACACACAAGCAATGCCCTTGATGTGCCTGAAAATGACCGACGTACCACAGTGATAATAGGAAGGGCACCATCTTTCTTTGTCCATACATTCCTTACTACTTGTGTCTTGAAACATTCTCCAATTTAAAGCCACACAACTGTTTCCATCTGCATGCTAGCAGAGTGGGAAGTTATGTGGTATACAACAGAAAGTTCAGCAGCTATACTAGTTGTTTGGCAATTCTCACTTAAAGCCAGTCATCTATGGAATGCAGTTGTTGTGCGCCTGAGAGTCTGAGTCATGAAACAGTGTCAGAAGCTGGTTACATCAGCAAAGGTGCAGGAGGAGATAATAAGAGGATCCTTCAAATCATAAAGACAAGCATGAGGCTGGTGTGCGAAGCAGTGACAGAAAGACACAAAACACTGGATGGTTGATGGAAGAGGAATTGAAGTGTCAAAATGAACTCTCAATGCCCTCTAGGTTCTCTTCTCTACTCATTGTAGAGGCTATGCATTGTTGATGTATGTAGTTTTTGAACTGTTTTTTGGGGAGAAGGTTTGTGAATCTGCAAATCTAGAAAAGGGTTACCAAGCATGTTTACTCTAGTTTGGCAAGAGTAAAAATGCTCCACTCCAAATATATATAAGTTCCACACATTCACACTTGGATGATCAACCAAAAAAGCTACAGACAGGTACAAATCATTTAAAAATATTCAGACGTTTTCAAAACAGGTAGACAATTACACATTGATTAAATGATGTTTTGAAAGAAGCAACATTTACAAAATATACAGAATTCCCTTTTCTCTAGCATTCCACAAGTTGAAAAGAAAAGTGCCCGTGCAGTGTTTTTCAATTTACAAGTCAAATTACTTGGAGTGAAACATTTAATTAGACTTGGAGATGCAGTTGCATGATAGCACCTCATTTATCTTTGTAGAACAAACATAAGCCATTTAGTAGACACTTTTATCCTGGGGGCCTTACAGGGAACATGAGTGTTGAATGCATTCTGCAAAAAACCTTAGTGTTTCATTCACCTTACTTGAACTACATCCCCATTGTTTTATGGGTGCACTTACCTGCATGTAAACAGGCCAAGAGGAATTTACCATCCCTTTAGCAGAACCTTATACCCTGGAAAGGGTCTTTTTTGAAAAGACAGAAGCTGAATGGTGGCAGTGTTTCTATTTCCCCCTATGGAGTCAACCCACTGCACTCTCGGGCGAGGTCATGTTCTTCTCAGATAGTACAAGATGTTACTTAATACTACAAGGCTACACGACATCACTGATCCCCAGAAAAAAAGGGGGATAAAGCCAGTACACTAAAGATCACATTAGTAAAGGCTAAAACACAAAGATGTTAATTATTGGTATGCTTTTCTAAATATTATTCATGGACTATATTAGGCACAGAATAAAGAAAGGATGACAGAGGAAATGTCATAGATGTAGATCCAAAACCCACCACTCCTTAAAGACATTGGTGTGCTGAACCGGAGTTTTTTAATATATGTTTTATAAAGCCATTTCATATTTGTCCTTTGTTCCCCTCTCTGCACACACATACTGGCAAACCATACACATGCACACTCACTCATGCACAGATGAAAGCACATAGATCTTGGTTTCAGACATTTGGGGAAAGCATTTGGACTAAGTAAAGCAGTCATGTCAGAGGTGATGTGTATGTTATAGTTCCCAACGGAGTATAGGACCCATGTGTCTGATGGTACAGAAGACAAATAGTCTACTGAGCATTTCCCTTTCTCCTTAAAATTTGCTTTAATTTGCCTTGACTTGGATATTGTCGCTTTTAGATCTTATATTTGTATAACTTTTATCACAGTATTGCTTTTAGTGTACTAAATTTAACCAAGATGACTACAGATGAAACACAAGGATGCCCTCAAGCAGAAATACAGTATGGATGAATTACAAGGATTCACACAAGCAAGTATGGATGCATGAATGGATGGAGCATGGAAAGACTTCAAGCGAAATGGAAAGAGGAAGTCTCCAAGCATTACTGCCACCTCTTAGAATAGACTGCTTGTGGGAATCTAGTCCTGCATGTAAACTAATACTATTGCATCTTCTGAAATATTTCAGTGGGCATTTATTGTCAGTTAGGGTCCACTCTCAATTAAAAAATGCACAAAATTTAACATGTGCTGTAACAGTGTATGGAAGGCATGTACTAGCAGTCATAATTCACAGTGTTGTGTAATTCACATCACTACAACAATTACTGTACATGTACATGCTGGGAATATAATGGGTGAGGGAAGTGAAAACCCTGAATACTCACAACAAATTTTGTTAAGGGGCTCCTTAGCAAAGCAACTGAACACAAATGGCTAAGATTCTACTTGGCTTATAACATAAATCCCCCTTATGAAGTCTAGACACTGGTGGTGGCTGATGATTTCTGGTGAGACTGATAAGGCTGATGAAGTTGATGAAGTGATGAAACTGATGAAGCTGGTGAAGCTGGTGAAGCTGATGAAGTGGATGAATCTGTAAAAACTATGGGGTGTTGGGGATGTGGAGGGCCAAGCATAACAGCAACATGAACACACTAAAGGCAGAGAGGGAAAAACATTTAGGCAGCTGTAAGAAGATGGGTTAACAATGGTGTGCTGCTGTGGTATTGGACAGATGTGAACAGCTGATGTGAACAGCTGATAGTTAAATTGACAGCCCCAGACAATAACAGGAAGATAATTATGAATCAGCATGTGTGAGAGATATGAATTGCAGGATAAATGAGAAATATAACTACAGCCCTATGCATGCAAAAGATAGTCTTTCTAACTAAACTTTAGCTTAAGCTCTACGTATATACTTGCATAGGAAATGTTTTTACTGTAAAAATGAAGTAAAATGAAACTGTCTTAACAGCCTATACCAGATGGTAAATTTGCTGTTATGTTGTGTCTGTCATAGGAATTGAGAAACAAAAACAAACAACAGCACTGTCTTGGCTGTGTTCGTATCAAGCTAGACCACTCGGCACACCATATTAATGCTGCTATTCTTTGAGCGATTAGATTCTGTTTACCCAGTAAGAATTTCTGATTAGTCCAACATCTGGGCTTTACAGTTTAGCTTTCAGATATCAGTGAGGCTGCATAAAATATTGAAAAGCCCACACAGTCTATGCTCAAAAACCAAAATATGGATGTATAATTTATAAGAACAAAATCATTCTTTATTGTACTCATGTCTACATATTGTGGGAGGTTTAGGTACCAATGTGGCTCTGTTTAATTGTATTTTGCATGGCCTCTTTCTGCTCATGCATCAGATTGGAAGCGTCCCCTTGTGTGATTCAAATTCATTCGACATGATGCATTCATGATGTAACATTCTCTTCTTATATGTTTCTATGAGCCTGTCCTCCCAAGAAAAATAACCTTATAGATCAGATTAGATTAAGTCACCAAAAATGACCTACAGTTACGTTTAAGTGACAGACACCATCTAGTGGTTGTAATAATGACCTGGTGAAGTGACACAGTTCAGATGAGAATAGAAGTTGACTTCCTTATTAGGTGGAGGTGGTCAGGTGGATGGACAAATATTTGTTAGTTAGATGGCAAACAGTGTTCTTGCTGGAGCTGCAGGAGAACGCTGGTTGATTCCCATTACAACCACTGATCGCTACCCATTCCTAACCACGAGTCGGGACTTTTTTTTAAAAACACAAAAACATAAATCGTGGTGCTTACTGTTGCCATGATGATGAAGGTCATCTTAATTTAAGGAAGTAGTAACTACGCTTCAAGTGAACATTTTATCCCAAACCATGATCTTTGCCTAAAACTAACCAAGTGGGGTTTTTGTGCCTAAATCTAACCAGACCTTAACTACAGTACAAATGACTTATACTTATACGGACGTTTAATTTGGAGGACTTGTTGGTTTCCCCCCACTAGACTCACTATTCTTTAAGGCAAGGTAAACCTATCCTCTTACCTCCCAAATGCAAACCAGACAATATAAATTTGAATGTGAAAATGTATAGATTCCTTTGGATTGGGCCAGTTATGAGGCCTTGTGCCTCTGGCCTCCAGGCCAGAGTCCATTTTCCCAGCTGGAGAAATCTTTTACTGGACACCAGTGGTACTGTGTGCCCTCATTCCCACTGAACCCACACCCACAGTGAATTATAAAGGCAGCTCTGGATGGACTGAATGACCCAGTACTCTAGATTTACTCCCACAAAGTCCAATATGTGAAACGACATGGTTCAAAGACTTGGAATATGATCATCTGGCAGCAAGCACATTTATAAACTGAGGGTGGGAAGAGGAGAAATAAAAATAATATATAATCTCAGTTTCCACCTTGTTTCCACATGTGCACTGTGTTTATGATGTAAGTATTAAGTTGTTACACTGAATATTCAATTCATTTCAATTCAACTTTATAATAAATTGCCTATATACCCAGATTTCACCACTGACCCATGCATGCTATCTGTGAAGCAAAATGAGTGAATGAGTGAAAAGTGATTTTCAAGATAATTTTATCACCCATTTGTGGCCAATTAAACAGACCTGTGCACCAAAACACCTTGCTACAAACTAATGGAGGATCCCAACCTGTAGGTTGATTAAAGAACCCGCACAAGTACCCCATTTGTTTTATGCCTTTCTCTCTCCCTGCTTTCTTGTCTGATGTGGCCAATGAATTACTTGTCAGCAACGGCTCCTGTTTAGGTAATTGGTCGCCCTGAGAAGGAAGCTAGTTATTGGGTTGACATTTGTATGTACATTTCTATGGGGTCATGGGTCAGGGTCGGCACCTCTCACTACATTTTTGTTTAACCACCTCAGTCACATAAATGTACGGGATGGGGTAAGCTGATAGGGGCATTTGACATGACAGAGTAACAAATAAAAGTCTGAATGTGACCTCTGGAACATGGGGTCATAAACACTTTATGCTTTCTGTGTGTGTATGTGTGTATGAGAGAGCTGGAGAAAGAATTGATGGTAATAGCAAAACCTATGCCTTCCACATGAAAGATTTTTTTGTGCTCTTGGGAATAAGCTTGGTCAAGGCCACCTCAAATCGAAGTTAAGCCGCTATGATGAAATGTGTTCTTTTCTGCCAAGCAGAATCACAAGTCCTTTGATGAGTTACCCATTTGTAGCCTTCAACAACATATGATCTTAACTGACTCCATGAGTGATCCAATGCAACACTCAAACTTGAAATACAGTATTTATTTTTACAGTGGCAGGCAGGCTTTCCGAATCTCAGAAGTGAAAAGGTAAAAATAAAAATCACAGCGTTTGTGAGGTTGAGAAATGAGTCTAACCCCATACATAATGATGAATTGTATTACTCAGGCATGTAGGTATGAGACACAGTCTACCATGTAGCTTTCTGTAGCCTTGTGCTGTAAGCACTGTCCATGTATACCGTCATAACCATGAGCTTAGATATTCCAATGTAAACGCTTAACACTGGAAAAGCAAGAGAGAAGCAGCTCGTTACACAGCTAAAAAACAATGTGATTAATAAAGTTTATAGTACAGCAGAAACCAGCCAGAATGCTGCTCTAAACCTGAAACTCCTCCTGGTGCTACCAGGAAATAATTCATTATATAAAATCAAAAAGGTGCCCATAAAGTACATTACTCCAGTGCTAAAGCACAACAGTGAGTAGAGGATTTGTTCAGGCCAGTCTCTTCAGCAATTTGCAAAGAAATCCTAAACATTAATCCACCAAGGAAAAATGAAAGAAAAAAGTCACATGTGTGTGCCACATAACCAAAACTAATGTGTTTCAACTTTTACTTAATCTTAAATTGATTTTTCTTTTAACTTTTAGGATTAATTTCATGCTTTCTCTTAAACACTCAAATGATGGATGTTGAATGTACTCATATGTCATACTATTCAGACTGTATTTTTGGTTTGTCCCGCACAAAATCCTATGAATGAATAAATTGCACAAATAAATGCTTGCACTTGATGATTAATGTTATTAGACTCAGGCTGCTGAGATGTGAAGTCAGTTGTCAGTTACAGTTGACTATATTTATGACTAGGAGATAAATGTTTTGCTTTTGATAAAGTTTTTCATTTATGATTTGATGTATATGAAATGAAGTTGAGTCTTTAATTTCATTCTTTTGCCCTCAAAAAGCTGACTAAGGATTCATTTGGTGCCAGTGAACGATAATAACAAGTCCAATTCCATATGTATATTAAAAGAGCAAAATGTTCCTGCTGACTGTGCAGGCACATATTAGAATTTTATCTGAATGAGGTTCATGGACTTACAGTATCTACAGCGGTATGAATACATGATGAATATGTCAGGTCCCACACATTTTTAAAATAAAGTCGATGTGTGTCTGTCCATGAATCATTTATATTAAGTTTTAATGGATACCACAGATGGAGTATAGTGCTTGCTGCAAGTTGCCTCCAGTAAAGCAGGTGTTGCTGGGTAATAACTGAGTTGACTTCCCAGGAAGACATGGAGCTGGAGGACAGTATGAGTTCTCTTTATGTTCCTACAGTGATCAAGGCACGACATGTAACTGCAGAGACGTATTAGCTGGGCTGCTTATGAATGTGTGTGTGTTTGAGAGTCAAAGATATGTGTATGTGGGATCTGAAATATTGCAAAGTGTTGGTGCTGCTTAAGCAGGAAGCCTTGCTCATGGCCTCTCTCTTTTTTGTTTTTCTTTCTCTCTCTATTTCTCACTGTCTCGCTGCTCTTCTCTTGCTCACTGTTTCTGTTTGGACAGTAAGTCTAGTAATTACTTGAGCAGTAGTCTGTTGGCTGGGGCTTTGCCTGAAGCCCTGTGCTAGCCATGGATAACAACGAAGCAAAAGCATCCAGACCAAAAACAAAACAAAAACCCCCCAAAACAAACCATAATCAATCTAATCATTCTCATCAGTTTAGTTTAGTTTAGTTGCATGCTGATTTATTTACTTATTTTTGGGGAACACGTCACCCTCAAATAATTTAATTCAGCCATGAGTAGGGCTCGGTATTGGTACTCAATACCTTTAAGGTATTGACCGAAATCAATCGATACCAAGTAGCACCGAAACGTCTCCTGTTAAACAATACCTTCTATTAATCGTTTTTGCAACCAGAGCTAGAAAATATGACAGTTAATTTGAGTTAGCATGCTTAGCAGTTAAGCAGCCACTAAAGTGTGCTACACAACATGTCTGTTATGCCGGATAAAAGCATATATTGAAAAACTGGGAACATTGGTAATATGATTAAACACTTGCTTTCATAAGAGATAACCTATGGGTGGAGAACTGCACTGTTTGCAAAGCCAACGTCTTCTGAAGTGACACTTCACATAACATTACTTCAGGTAAGATAAATGGTTAGTGGACTTAATTAGAAAGTTGTGTCATAGATGTGCACATCCAGAGTAAAAAAGCAGGTGCTGGACCAAATAACTACATCTGTAACAGCAGGTAGGTCAGATAGGTATTGAATGAAGTACTCAATTGGTATCGGTATCACTTTAAGGGTACTTGGTTTGATATTGGTATCAATACCCAGCCCTAGCCACGAGGCACTAACTACATAGCTATGGTCAAACATGGTTAATATGGCAGCCATACAGTATGTAATATAAGTTAATTAATTATAGGTTAATAAATCAATATTTATCATCAGTGCAATAAAATGAAACCGTGCAATCAAATACAAATCAAAAAGTAAAGTAAATTGGACTGTTGTGGGTCCTTGTTAGCCTGTAGGGAGCAGCGCTAACACATCCTTTTTATGAAGGAAAAATCATTCAGTGCAAGTTTTTGTTCTATTGTCAAAGTGAACTTGCCTTCCAATTTATTTAGCACACAATCTATTGCTGCTTCGAACGGTTGCTGCACCTCCGTGGCCGCCATGCTGGATGTAAACAGAGTCGCTCTACGGTCGTCATTGCCTTGAGTCCGCCTCCCCATTCTGTGATTGGTTCCCTATCTCAGGTGAAAATGTTGCCTTGGTGGCCAAGCTAACTTTCTGAGCGAAGTAGAATCTCGCTGGAATGAGAGCATGGGTATACCAAGGCTAGATCCTTGTTGCATGTCACCCACCATCATGCTTTCCCTTCTATTTCTGTCATCATAAATAAATATGATTAAGTAGAACAAAAAACATGAGCAAACCTTGGTACCTCTATACCAAGTAAAATCAATTTTTCATGATGGTCCGAATGCGCTCTGGGACAATGTCCTTATCCTATTACCTGCCAATCATTTCACCTCACAACTCGATTACCCACTATACCTGTGACTTCAATTACCTGCATTGGGAAGGCAAGGTGTCAAAATATTGATTCCATTAATGTCGCACTCAAAATAATGACACTTGACTGAAGAGTTATGACCTTCCGGATAAAGGACTAATAAGGACGAAGTAATTAAAGAGTGACAGTGATGAAGTGGGTGGCATTTGGGACATGTAAAGAAGACAGCTGCAGGTGGAAGTCTACAAGTTCGTAAGGATCCAAACAAAGGAAAGCACGTTGGCCTTTTAACTGGAAGATGCCACTTGTCATTTCCTGAGACTCTAAAAAAGGAGGGAATTTTACAGGCAATATTCTGTTTTTTGTTTGTTTGTTTGTTTTGATTTTTTTTTTTACAGATTTTCCTTCCTGTGGTTTTACCCTTAAAACTACAGGTAATTAACCACAATTTAAGATGACTTTTTTTAATGGCAATTGATTATATTTGTACATATTCAAATGTACAGATATGCATGTAAAATTACAGAAATCATTGATTATATACATCGATATACTGTATCGATAAAGACAAATAGATAATCAACACTGAGCAATTAATGAATGTATTCATATAGACGTCTTATAAAGACAAAGGAAAAGCAAGCCAAAGATAATGAGCAAAGCCTCAACTATGGAGTGTACAGCATAAAAACAGATGATATGCGTGTTATTTTGAAGACCAAATATAAAATATGTCCCTGTCCCTGTTTTAAAGGACAAAACTGCCTTTAAAAAATGTTTTATTCTGCCTAATTATATTACTGTCTTGACATTGTTGTTGTACTCCATTTTCTCCTGCGAGTAGCTCTTTAAGCAGCGTCAACCACATTATATTTTGGCCATCTAGTAATTTGATCATTAAATGACATTTTGTTTGATCATCTGACTGTGGATGCCTAGTGCTACAGTTTGTGTATCCAGCTGTGGATCCTTTTCATCAATACCACTATCAGTGATGGCATTGGAACAGCTGAATACCCAGTGTCAAGTGGTCAAAAGTGTAGCTTAAGTTACCAAGATTAAACTCTGCCCTCTCCTGTCCCAAGAATAGCACCTGATTGATCATTAGATCCACTACCTGGTAGAGGGTAAAAGTGTATTTCTCATAAACTATTTAGATATTTAAACAAAGTAACCTTGAAGTGTACTCCCGGTGTCTGTGTTGGAGTAGTTGCCTTTATGATAAAGTGCCCCAATTGGTCTGACGGCAACACCGGAGCAAAGTTTGCAAGTAAATGCTCAGTCAAAGGTGTGCTCTTATCTCGAAGGCATCTGCTGACTAGCCATGTGTGGTGACACGGTCCTTCAAACAAAACTGCAACATATTTAAACATTTACTGGCAAGGGGGTGGGGTTCGGGGGCTGTTTCATGCCAGAATAGTTTTAGGGCGCCAGCAGCTAAAGTGGTTTACAAGTTGATGCATTAGAAAAGCCCTGATGGAAACATAATCAAAAACACAGCGCTAACTCTGCATGCCAGTGAGGCGACATATAAATCAGAACAGAGCAGATAAGAGGGAAAGAGAGGCCAAGAGGGCAAGTTGCAGACAAATAATCATCAAATTTTTCAGAGACACTGAATAATTTAGGTCAGACGGCACAATTACATAGCACTTGTTATGGAAGACCTAGGGCTTACAGGTCTGAAGTTCTCCATTGCGATTTTTATGCTGTGGTGTTGGAGGAAATGAGCCGAAGAGTCGTCTGGCTCCTGAACGTTTCATTCTAAGCCTTAAGGCAGGTGTTTTATGCAGTTAGTGTGTGTTTTTGGTGTATTTATGAATGTGTCTAAAATATGTACCTCTGCGAGTTTTTGTAGACTCTTTAAACACAAGAAAATGGAAGATATTTATTCATTGTTCAGCTATTTTGCAAATTGTACTTTCTTTGCAAAGTTTTTAGCAGCAACATGCTGTGCAGTTCAAACCAGTGTTTACTCTGGTAGAACAGACATCTGAGCCAAAACAGAAGATTTCAGCTTTTCAGACAATAAAGGAGAGGGTTATTAGTCTGCTGGTATCAAGCAGAGAAGTAGGACAGACTGTTACTACTTTCAAGATATGACAGGAAAATGTGTGTCTGTGTAGCCAAAGAATTATAGAGCATACCTCAAGTAGTCTTTCCATTACTGGAATGTGTATTCAGCCATTTGACCCCTGCTCAAAATAACCTGCTGTGTCCAAAAATTATTTACTCCTTTTAAATGTAGCCAGAGACCTCAATTAAGTCTGCTTGCCACCTTTCTGTTGGGGCTAAATGGATTTACTTCTTCCAACAAATTGCTTCTCCCGCAGTGTGCTGGAGGACAGTCCATTGTGAATAGTTGTAAGCTTACCCCTTTTCTGCTGTTTCTGGAAAATCAACAAGCAATCCAGATACTTATTTTGGAGATTAAATAGATTTTTAATACTTTATCTTGGGCGTGACAGTTTGTTGGGTGTGATACTTCTTATAACAAAGTCTAACAGCCACCTTTTTCCTTAATTTTTAAAACAATTTGTCTGACTCATCATGCCGTATTCTAATCTTTACAGCCGAATAATTACTTAAACGTTTGTCAATGCATATCCAGTTTTTGCAATAGTTACTCCCTATAAGTAACAACATATGTCATTTATGAGGGCATGAATACATATAATTGAGCTCACATTTCAGAATGTCTGTGCCAAGACTGCAAGCCACTGCTACACTGCTGTGTTACCGGCTGTTACAAGCAAACCCAAGACTGCACCAAAAGCATTCTTTTAAACAAATTCAACTATTCTCTCTGCACCACAGCCTTAGATGAATTATTTGTGGCACTTTATGGAGGAAACATACACATATTACACAGTGTGTAGCTTATTTCAAAGCACACAGTGTCTGAAAGTGAAGTAGGGATAGTTTACAGGCTTAAGGACCCAGGACCATATATTACAAATTGCAAAAAAAGAAAAGAAAAAAAAAGAATTATTACGTCTTGATGTGTATTTTTCACTACATACAGGCTTTGCATTGGAATGAAAGTGTTTGCTAAAGGCTATAGTTTTCATTCACATCACTATTTCACTTTTATAATAAAAGTCCAATTCCAAGATGTATTAGAGTAAGTGGATGGTGTGGACATACAAAATTAGACTTTGCTCACAGTTCAAGGGATATTAGAAATTCATACTCAAAGAAAAGTGAGTATGAATGCAAGCTGAGACACAGAGAGAGATTGAAATCATAAGCTCAACCTATTCTAAGATACTGTATGCACCAATCACTTGGGTTAGGTTTAGGGCAGACCCCTGAGTAATGGGTGTGAACTACAGGGGATGTATGAGCAAGTGTATACTATGTCCTGTTCATTAAATTGCACTTCTGAATCCATAATCATGATGACATTACTCTGTTTGTAAAATTATTAGGCTATTTAGTATAAAGAAGTAGGCTATTTAACAATTTAGGTAGATATATCAGTCACTTAAATTGGCAATTGAAACTATGATATAATGCAAGCTTACAATATAAATATTAGCGGCCGAAACTACAAAGTGACTTGTCCACAGTTACTTTTCCACAATATAAACTGACTTTTTATTAATAACTTTTATTCATTTAATTGAAATATTGCTTATTGATGTAATAGTTTAACTCCCTGGCTGATGACTGACATCCCCTGGCATAATTCATGTTCAGTCATTTTTGTTTTTATTTCTGTCATGGTGCATGCAACAGCTGAGACAGTGTTCACAGCACGGGTCATTTTTCCTCATTCTTTGTCTTTCTCAGGACCTTTAATTCCACCACTTACACACTAAATATTAATATGTGTTTCTGTTGATCTATTTCTGTAAATTCCACCTCACGAAAAAAGTACGACAGATTTAAGAAGAAAAACATATTCTTGTATCTGGCCCATTGTCTTTGGCCGAACCTGAGAAATACGGACCATTTCTCTGTGACTTTATACCGTAGGCATTCACTCCACATCGATTGGCTTTATTCTCCTTTTCCTTTTCCTTCCCTATCTGCAATTCTGATTCAACCTCTGTGCAGCCAAGTGTGTCTATTCCAATACCTGACAGGCCCATCGGACGTGCACAGGTAGCCTCTCTGTGCTGCAGAAAGTGACGGATGGCCAACATACCACACTGGTCAGGTTGCTCATGTTTAATTCTGACTGCAACCTTTTTCCCAGCCAGTCATCCAGCTGTTCAGCCCAGGTCCCAGCCTGCAGCACCCAGGGGAGCTGGAGGGAGCTGCGGTTCTGAGCAGGGACCCTCTGTCCATCACCTTCAACATTTGCCTCAGTGGAACATTCAATTTATTTTATAGCACCACTCCACTTGATAGCACTGACCTCCCAGATCCCTTGGAGAGTAATGAGATGGCTACGCTGATGTCAGTCTCAGTGTTGACTGGGAAGACCAACCACCCAGTGGGGATCTTCTGGAGAGGGACCTTGTAATGAAAAGAGGAGTAGAAAGGAGAGATTAATTTCGGTCTGGCCGTGTTTTAAATTTCAAAGGAAGCTCTTCTCAAGCCCCGCTGTGCCCGATTGTAGCACTGTCCGTTCACTGATAGGCATATGTGATTGGTTTGTCACGGATGGGTTTCATCATGAAATCTAAATACAAGGAATGGGTTGCAATGAGAAGGTGAGGGTCTCATATGATCCTTCAGAATTGATTCAAAATGTCACAGCAAAGAGCAGAACTGTCAGGAAAGAGGTCACATTTCAATTTGAAGAGTGCCATGCTGTGGCCAGAACAAGGAAATACATCTTGAATTTGACAAAGAAGCAGTGAGAAAGCACCCTTTGTCTGTGGAAATTTAACAGCGATCACCATACGTTGTCATCCAGTGAGCCCACAGACTATGGATCTCATGCTAAAACTGTTAAAACCATATTAAAACCTCCCAGGATTAGGAACTTGAAAGCCCCATTTATATCTGAGTCATGCTGACAGTCACATCTGCAATAAAGAATTGTTTCTGTCCCCTATGATCATATCATGGTCTTCATTATGACTGTCCATTATCCAAACAGATGAAGAATTATTTGAAGTGCTTTGATCAAAGATGAGATTATCACCATCTTAAAAAGACATTCACAAAATTCAAGACACTGCTAAAATAGAAGATTACCACCTTTTAAAAATAAAATGTGATGGTCAGAGACATGAATGACATGATAACAGTCTGGCATCTACAATTTAAAAGAATTTTAGTAATCAAATTCTCTTTTTCTTCAAAAGGATCCATACCACTTTAAGTTCAAGTAGTCTCTTTAATTTAGATACAAGGTGACTAATTATAATGAAACCTAACCAGCTTGTCAGTAGTCTCAAATGCTGAAATTTGACATAATGGGATTGTTTTAAGTTGCTGAAACCTTAAATCTGAGATCTTAAATCTAGAGCTCTATGTTAGTATTAGTTGAATAATTAAAATATAATTGTATTTTGCTTTATATCTTGGAGCCCACATGTTAATCTCATGACATCACTTACAATCAGTTGTAGCAGAAGCAGATAGGATCTTAACCAACAAATACATATCTGTTTTCTGTCACAAGAAAATGCCTACAGTATATACCACAACAAGAATCTGCATTTAAACAGTTCTGTTCCTGACTTTAACAATAGATAAAAAGACCAATTCTATCAAGTGATAGTTTGTGCCATTACTTGGACCCATAACACAGCTCTCCTCAAAGAATAGTGAATGGGAATCAGGCCAGTATAATGACATCATAAAAAACTGTGACTGAGGCCATATACTTAAAATAAATAACACAAAGACAAAGTCACAAAGATGTGTATGAGTACAAAATACAAATTAAAGAGAGATTTTTTGGTACATTTATTTGTATGTCTTACATATACATGTTGATATTAACACAGAGAGATATAAACTAATTTAATATGTTGAGATACATATTACTGGTCTCTTTCCACTCCTCTTTCACTCGCACAACCACAGCCAAATTCCTTCCTGTCCCACTGATTAACTCAAACATTAATCAGACCTTCAGGTGATTGCAATAAACAGTATTGATAGTCCATGTGGCCTTGGTGTCAACGTGTTTCCCTGTGTTTATGTGAAAGGATGCCCATGCGTCTCTCTACACCACCTGCTAATTAGCATCTCACCAGCACAACCTAATTCCACAGGGAGGAAAGCAAGGAGGGGAGGTTTGGAGGCAGAAAGAAGTGGTTACTGTGACAGAAACTTGGAGTCTGAAAGAGAGGAAGTGCATAGGAAATTGAAGAGAGGAAATTAAGGCAGTGTCAGAGAAAGTAAGAGTTTTGCAAGAGGAAGTGGCTGAGAGTGTGGAAGATGGAGAGGAAGGGAAATTTGGCAAAGCCAGGATTCCTTGAAGATGAGATACTGAGAGTATGACAGGCGAAGAGGGCAAGGACAACTGATTCTTTTTGATGGTGCTGGCTAACGTTTGGGTGTCGTCTGTCTTGAATGAATACCGCATATTTCTCCCTTGAATATCTAAATAACAGCCCCTGGAGACAAAGGTAGCATTCCCCTGGGATAGTATAAGACTGTGACAGTTGGGGTCTTCTTCAAATAAAGAAAAAAATTAAATGACAAACTCAGTTGGGCTTTTGGATCGCAATGAATCTCTTTGGCTCTGTCAAACGGAACTTCTTGACAGCTGAGCCCTCAGCCCAGTCCCAGGCAGTCCTTCAGGCTTCCTGCACAGGAATGCAAAGTAGAAAGAGTGATGCAGTTATAAATACCCCATCCTTCCCCTCATTTGTTGGAATTAAACACCATTTTAAATCTTCAAAGTCTACATAAAAGAGCCAACAGAATTACCTTCTTTTATCAACGTGATATTGTTTGGGTTCAAACCCCCCCAGCTCACAGTTTCCAGAGATGTAGCCTCTGATGCTGCATTTATCCTGATTGTGTGCAGCATGGGCCAGAGCCCCCATGATAAGGATCATGCTCATTGAGACAATTTAATGCTATTTCTTGGGAATTCCTCTCCACAGATTGATCCCTTTGAACTGGTTAAATTAGCACGGAAACTCTATTTTCCACTCCATTCCCCAAAATAAATGAATAAATACATACAACTTGCTCTGTCTGTCAATAGATAAAAGCGCCATATGGAGGCCTAGAGAAATATCTCGAGGGGAAACAGTTGGAGAAAAACCTCCAAATAAGGACTTGGTATGATGAAGCAAATGGAAAAACAATGTTTTCATTATTCATGACTTCATGATTGATAAACACTAATCACCATAATCTGCACTTGTGTTGTTTTTCTTTTAACATACACTATAATAAAAAATAATTTTAACAAGAAAGAAAATTATAGAGGGTGGTTAGCAATCATAATACCTTGTGAGAAATCTGGTCTGGGCATCTTAACAAAATCTAATGAACTGCTACAAGGGCTCAAATTTACACAGATGTGCTAATATTATTCACCACCTTTCAGGCTTCTCCTGAGCTTCCCACCCTTATCATTAGATTAGTTCCTTTCTTTCCCCTAAAACAGATTGGACACAGCATCTGGAAACCATAGCTGTAGCTACCAAAGCTTTTATAATCAGGGTGGTGACTGCAGCAGGAGTATTGTACCGTAAGGGCATTTATGTGGTTAGTGAAACAGGAAGCTGCCACTGTGGGCACACCGGAAAACTCAGCATCTTATTTGGAAAATGACTCTTGGCCATTTTCTTCCAGAGTTTGGTATAGAAAAAAATATGTTTTTCCTCTAACTTTAAACATTTTACATGTTCTGCCCTTGATTAATTTTATTAACTGCCTGATTATGATAGAATGTAACAATAAACAAGTATTACAAATGTTGTTGTTAGACTTTTTGATGGTATCTGGCTCTGGCTTTTCATTTATGTCAGGACCAGCCTAAATGGTTATAAAGTAGCACAGACAAAACCTATTCAAAAACACATTGATTAGTTGGTTACATTGTAGATTGCCTGCATTGAATAAGTAGAATATTTTAGCCTCAGGCCAGATGCTGTAGATGGCTCATAAAGATGGGAGTGACAAGCTGGGGTTGGACTTAACCAGCTGATGAAAAGGGGGTGTGGGACGAACAATACAAAGTATTTCTTACCTCAAGGGGAAAAGCTGCTTTAAGAAGTACAGGTTTGAGGGAGGAGGTCAGTAGTTTGAAACTCCAGACCTTAAGTGCCCCCTATTATAGTGAAGCTGCAAAGTAAAGACTGCCTGGGCAAAGTACGATGCAGCCCTCAGGCCATATTTGTTTAACCCCCCCCCCCTTTTTTTATTTCTGTCATTCACTTACAGTTGTTGCAGCGAATCTCTTTGTTAATGTCTTAGTGTGATTAAAAACTCAATATCTAAAGGCATACCATCAGAGAAAAAAGATGAGAGCTCTGCTTCCTTGTGCTGTGGTTCAACTGTCCTCGCTAACTTTGGTTTGGAAAGCAGCCAGTATATGAACAGCAAGAGATAAATACTTGTCTTACACATACTTACCCTAACCAAGCTCTTAAAGCCACAGTGTAAACAAACTCCATCACATGAGTTATGCTAATTACAGATAAGGCCGGAGTTGCTCATAGTTAATACCAGGTGGATAAGATGGCTGGAAATAGAAGAAATAAATAGAAGATTACTTGTAAACCAGCTGAAAGGGAAAGATGACCTAAGAGAACTGGCCAAAATTGATACACAGAGGGAAAAGAGCATACTCCCATACAGCCATGGAGTTTATTAACTGACCTACTGGAGGATGTTCTGATATTTTAGCTGTTTATTTGCTTAGCTTTGCTTCAATAAACCTAACTGTCATTAGTTCATGAACAAAGGCAACTGCAAAAACATGACTCTAATGAGGCTGAGAGGAGCAAAGCCAAAAAGTGTTGTTTTCAGCCTTTTAAAGTTTGAAAAGAAGTTGAGTCCAGAATGTAAGAAAAGTGCTCCACCTCGATCAAAGTCATGAGATAAGCAGAGCAGATTAATACTTAAGGGAGCAGAGCTTAATATAGTACAACCATGAACAAGTTGATCTCACACGCACAACAGCCTCTCCAGTATTTTGCTCACTAATGGAGTGTTTTCAGTTACTGCAGAAAAAAGGCTTGCTTTTAGCTTAGCGTGTAGAATTACCCATACACTTCTTTTGTTTCACCAAAAACCAGCTGCATCAAAGATAATCTAAGACTAAGTGCCAGAAATCCTGCATTGTAGGCAAGATCTGTTCGGAAATTGCAACTAGTCCAAAGAGGATCCATGAGATGTAAACTGAGATTGCCCATCAGTCACATAAACTGCTTTTGATCGGCCTTAAACAAGTCTGGCACATTTAATGTCACCTCACTTACAGAATATACACACCACAGTAAAGCGGTAAAGTGTGAATCTACACCTGTATTTAGTGTCAGATGTCAACCATGTCTCTAAAATGCTCTCCACAGAACAGAATAGTGTTAACGTAGAGTAAACCATGAAAGTATACCGTCTCCTTTGAGGTTCATCCTCTTTTAAAATTGAAAAAATGAGCTGGTGAGGAAAACTTAAAGCTCCCAAAAGCTACTAAAAGGATTTTGCAATGAGTTAGCTTTGGCAAGTATTGTTTCCAATAATTAACTTTCGCTTACTTTTAAGGCAATATGAATGAGAAGACTGTAAATTCGAACATTAAAATTCCATGAAAGCTGGACTAAGGAGCTCCAGAAAAGTTACTAAATAGTTCTTTCGGTGAGATTTTTTTGTCAGATATAATGAGCTGTTTAAATGCTATCACTGGCATCAAAATCACCCTTAAATGCTCAGTTAGATGCTCAGCATCTGGCTAATTTAGGAAATCTCTGCATATGACTGACATTGGTTTCTCCTCACAAGAACACTGGGCCATTACACCTATGCTGTAGACTGGGACATTATCATCCTGGAGGATACAGCTCACTACAAAAGAAAATCAGAAGTGTAAACGTGTAGAGGCAGCTAACCTTCTGTTCAGATTTTTTTTTCTTTTCAGCCATACAGTATAGAAATCTGAAATATTGATGTCACTCGATGCTGTCTTTTCCGTTAGATGTGGGGACCTTCAAAATTAAAAATGTGGGGTGTTTCATGCTCTGGAATTATGCCCTGCTACCTCCGACAAAGCAAATAATGATCTTATTGGGAACACTGAGTTGTGCTTGCTTGGGCTAATATTTTAAATCATACTAACAAGACAGATAAATAAGATTGAATTTACAGAAATAATCTGGCAGGGCAAGCCTAGAGCCTGGGACAGAAGTTAGCAAACTGTCATTCACAGCTGTCAAGGGAATTTTTGGAGCCAGCATCTGTAGCGTATTGATGGCATTGCATTTTAAGGTTCCTCTGGAATGGCTTCAGCCTCGAGCCATGGTAGTTGCTACTTACACCAGCAACAATACCTCAATGCAGTCTCTTTTTTAAACATATTGGTCTTCCTGTGGAGTAAAAGTTAAATAATTTTATCTTAGCTAAGTTAAACAATGATTAGTATGTCAGCATAAAAAGCTCCTATGAAAATGTACAAGTTCAGAAGCATTAATACTTCCATCACCGTGACTTGGTTTCTTCCAAATCCATGATATCAATCCATTCTCTCCTTCAATCTCTCTCTCGTCCTATTCTATTAATTTATATTCAATTTTTGAAGTCTATTCTGTTATATACTGTAGATTACAGTAAAGGACATATACTCTTATGATAAAAAGTTTTCAGGAAGTTCGTCATGTTGGAAAAAGGATAGCGGTTCAGTCACAAAAACAAGCTCTTAGCCTTCCCTGAGACAAATCAACAGACAAGAACCTTTCTTTGGCTCCTCCTTTCTCTGTTCTCCTCTGTTGTCCCATTAATTCACACTTCAAGGGGCGAATAAATGCATAAAATAACAAAATAAGCCTTTATTGATGTGTTGACAATACCTCTGAACACTGCAGACTTTCACAAATGGGTGAACTGCTTCTGAAGGTTTGTCATTATATCACTTGTTTGTTGATGTCATGTGCATTCTCCTTGGTTTTTACCACTTTGCAGAAAAACAGGCATACTCAGAGATGTCTTAATAATGAAATTAATTTGCATAAAAATAGGATACTGTTGCAGCTGCACAAAAACAAACATTTCAAAAGGACTTTTTAAGATTATGCATAGTGCTCTTTCTATGCATGAGAACAATGGAAGCTGAGCATGGCATTAAATAAAAACAAAGCATGTAAGTATTACTAAATGTTAATTACATTTTTTATCTATTCATAATTGTCCTGGCATTTTCAATAACAGCATTAAGTCCATCATTAAGTCCAGTTTTTGGTTTCTTTAATTGATTGCAGTGTTTGAAGTCAATGCTGAAAACAAGCAAAATTTCATTTGCAATACATGTTTGATTCACTTGCTAGCGGGGAACAATTCCCGGTGTGTTTGTAGCCTTACAAATAGCATGACAGCTAATCATTGGCTTTTCTTTGTAATTCCCTCTTGAATGGTAATTGTGTTTAAAAAAAACGAGGATACTGGGTTTCCTCCAATTGTATGGTTAGCATCACCGATGTGTGCTGAGCCAAATGGACTGTGGGATTGATGGTCAGGAAATGAACACACATGCTGAAATCAACCGGCCATTCACCGCTCTCCCACGATTAAAGCTATTCAGTTTCCCTTTTGGAACGGCGCCGGACAAGTGCCGAGGACTGTCTGCCTTTATATGCTGAGCTACTGCAGACTGTCTGTATGTTCTGTATATTTGTGTGTATGGTGTGTGTGCATGCGTGATCACATATGTGCACCACTGTACATACTGTAAGAACATGAGTGGCCTTGTTAGTGCTGAACATGGCCATAGCTGTTTGACTTCAGCATGGTGCCCTTGAGCATTGATGGTCCCCTGCCGGCTGCTGGGCATCCTGCGATTAGCTTTGCACACAGGATGATGAGGTGTGACTGCTAATCCACTGACAGAGACAGCTGCAGCCCAGCTGATAGACCTGAGCTGACCAGCCCTTTCCTGCAACATTGTTTGTGTATGTGTACAACATTGGAGTGAGGATCTGTGTATGAACATGTATGACTCCTGCATGCACAGTGACTGAAGATTGTTAAAGGTCTCCTGAGTGAAGGACAATTTGCATTCTCTTTGTCTTCATACAGTGCATACAGTAGTGAGATTGTCCTCCAAAAGAGTCAAGGTTTGACATAGTAGACAGCTGATGGCTCCCTATTTCTCACCAATCTGTTTTGCATAGAACAGTATGATCAGGCAACAGTCAAGTAAATCATTTTTGTCACATTGATTTTTAAGGCTTTGGAAGGCACTGCCAACAGGGTTGTCAGAGCAGAAAATGTGAATATGTTTTTAAGTCAAACACAATCAATATATTTCTCTTTGAAGGATGTCTGGGTCATATTGCTTAGCCTGATGCCACTGTGACCCGAACCTGGATAAGCAGCAGATAATGGATGTATGGATGGGTGGACCTTGAGTACATTAGCTGATACATTAGGAATTATACAGACAAAACAAGAATACAGTTTCGCTGATAAAACTGGAGTGAAGTTGAGTGAATAAGTCAAGAATTTAACGAACCCCAGTCATCTTTCCACTAATCCTGGACAATTATGTTGCTTGTTTATCCAGGTTCACCGAGCTGACCATCCAAATTCAAATAAGCCAAATGACCACAAATGCAAATTCCTAAGAATTATATGTTTATAGGTTTTACCAGTGTCAAGTTTACCAGTTGGCAGGGGAAAAATGTGGTTACTTAAGTTTACCTCAGGTCTGCCTCCAACAAATGATTCAAGTGCCTATATCTGAATTTTACTGTAACTAATACTAGCTACTGACAATATAATAATATGGCTAAAAAAAGATAAATACATTTGAGATCTAACTTTTTGTTGAAAGGTTTTCTCCTTAGAAATAGCCTGCTCTAAATTCAAGCATTTGCATGTATTCCAGGTTGGGAACTGTCCAGTCTAATAATTTGCCTCTATTTTCTCCACCAGAACAGAGATTACCAAAGACATGTCTTACTAAAAGGCATCCTAGCAGTTGCTGAGGGAAAGTGCATTCATACTGATTTCAGTTTTCAAGGTAATTTGGCAGGACTGAATCGTCTTATTTGCTCAAAGTGTTATCTCATTCAACATTAGCATATATACGCTCTCCAACAAGAGGTTTGGAGGAGATCTGAGAAGTGAATGTAACATGTACCGGAAAGCAGTGACAGAGCTCTGATGTCTTGAGTTACCCGAGGTCCAGCTGTAAGATTTCTGCTGGCCTGGGAGGCATTGTTGTTTTATTTTAGTTGGAACGGTGGCCATGGCTGGAACTTTAATAACATTAACCACAGTTGGAGTAGCACACTATTACAGAGTGGGAGGAGGAGGGAGTAGAGAAAGGGAGACTGAAAAGGAAGAGAAAAGAGGACAGATATAATACATAACGTTTATTTCTCATTGGGAGTTTTTTGTTGATTTTTGTTAGCTGTATCAGACCTCAAAACTACCTCAGGAAACATACATTCTGACCTGAACAACAATCTGACCTTCTGTCCAGTTTTTTTTTTTCAACTGTACATTGACTTCATCTCATCTTCTTTCTTCACATCTCTTTCTTTTCCTTCCTTCCCCTGCACCTTCCCTCCTTCCTTTCAGTTTCCTCTTTCACTCACCCGTGAGACCTGGTGGTGATTTTTAGATGGAACAGCGGACCTTAGGTCTGTTTACAGGCAAGATCTCAGGAAGTCAACATCAGATAAGCGGATTCCTTGGATACACAAGACGAGTAGATACATTTCCAGCAAGGAGTCTCCACGAAGGATACAGCCCAAATGATACTACCCAGGGAAGGATGTGAGTTGAGAGTTCAAGGGTAATGAATGAACATGAATGATTACATGTCTGTGTGTGTGTGTGTGTGTGTGTGCGTGTGTGTGTGTGTGTGTGCGCTGTCTGAAATTCAGCAGTGTTTCCAAGATGACAACATCTTTGGAAATTGTCTTGATCACCCTCTTAGTTAGAAACCTAAAGACAAGACAAGTTGCCATTAACAAAAATGTAACCTTCTTGCCTCACTTCATTGCATTTTGACCTTGTGTTCCAAATTACCTAATTGTCCCTATACGGTCTTGATCATCACACCAGTTTTGGGCCAATTTCTCAACTGGCCATGGACACCAACTCTTCTCTCCACCTCCTTCTTTGTGCTGCATTGCACAAACACAATAGAATGTACTCTAAATGGATACCAGGTGCTTCCTCACAGCGCAGCTCTCATCCTTTTAGGCTTTACTGTAAAGACAGTGAGTGAAGCGCCTGGCAGGAACAAATGTACACTGTCTTGTCACAGCCTGTGTTTACCTATCCAGCTGCCTCCTCAGACTCAATTGAAAACACTGAATGCTTTTTGAGGTTGAGTTTTTTTGCATATAAGTTTTGCAACAAGAACAAATGGTACATTTATGGTTTTCATTTTAATAAATACCCATTTTCTGCCTGTCTATACACTGCTCTGGCTCTCTGAATCAGCTAACAGGCCCAACAGAGCTTACACAAGCTGTCACTTTAGTTGAAGGTAGTCTGTAAAATCCAAGCCAACACAGAAGACATAGAGGGGCCAAGCTTCTTTCCCAAATGAAAATTTGGATGGTTATAGCAGATGCTGTGGAACTTTGAAAATGTAGTGGGTTATATATATACAGAACAAAAGATAACAAGGAATTCAGATCCCTGTTGATTTTCTGACACCATTAATACCTACTTATTTAAGACAAAGTGGGATCAACAGGGGGAAAATCAGCAGCTCAGCACGTGTCAATAAAACAAGGCTGATTGCATTGTTTAGACTGCAGCCAAAGGGTCATATCTCACCATCAGCTCAGCAGTGGAGAGAGAGAACTGGGGAGAGAGCCCATCCTCCTCATCTGTCATAATTTCTAAGCTGGTTGCAAGTCATCTCCTTCTTTAATCCCTTCTTCCTTGTTTATGTCTGCCTTCCTTTCAAAGTAGTAGTATGTTCTTTATTTATGCACTGCTTTTACAATTTAAAAACAAGAAAGAAACATTTCCAATTATTAAAATGCAAGAGTATTTTTATGAAGACAGAAAGGATGGCCTGTGTGGAATTAAGCATTATTTATTTTTGCTGTGTGTTTCATTCTGTAACACTTTAAATTAATGTTGACATTTTTGAGTGATACAAGTTTTTTAAGAAACTCCAATAATTAACATAATCCCTGACTCATATGCCTTTTTGGTGAGTTTTTACTTAAAAAACATTTTTACAGTAGCATTTTTGCATAGCCTACCACCTCACTTATAATATAGTGCAGCCTGTATATAATTATATACATTCACTGGGTGATCTGTGGAAGAGGCCCAGGATTGTTTTTGATTCTGTTAGCCACTGGAGCCGATGCAGTGGATCACCCTGCGTTGGGACGTTTTGATTAAACTGAGGATGATTTGCATGGTGGTCTCCAGGAATTCAAACAGCTCTGGGAGATCCATCTGTGAGTTCTTGAAGAAATTACTCCTCAACTCCAAGATGAATTACATTCAAGTATGTGTTTGGCTCACGAAAAATAACACAAAGCACTCCTCTAACCTGCAACTTTATCTTTCAACATGAGACAAATGTCATCTTGGATTGATTAGTAACCCAGTTTCCTTTTTTTCCTGACACACATCACTGGTTAACATTCCACCTTGGCAAATGCAAAATAGTCGTTACAGGATACAGTGTAGAGTATGTTTAAAAGTATTATGTATAATCCTTTTTTCTTTTTCTTTTTTTTATAGTTGACCTGCCTGCACTTTGTCCTGGCGCACCATTCTGCTTCAACCTGATGTATGATGAAATGTTGTTCCCTTGTGACCATACTTTCTCAGTCCCTGCATTGAAAGAGTGATGTTCTGCAGAGTAATCCTTCTCCAGAGGATTGCCGTCTCATTCAGACTTATCATCACTTTGTTAGCCACTGTGTGGGGGCGATTGGTGTGGTGAGACAACCGGCAGTTCTCTGCTGTGTTGTCCCTTATCTCTATCCTCAATTCCCAGCATAACTCTCTTCTTTTGTAAACTATATACTGTTTTTCTTTTTTCTTGCATTTCCGGATTTTGCCACAAATCCTCAAAATTCGTCACGCAAAATTGTTGATATTTTCAACTCAAGCTGAGTTTTAAGATTTCAGTTACAGGCTACAGTTATTAAATGTTAAAACAATATCACATAATGTGTCCTGACCCTTGTTGATTATCCTCACCATGAACGCACACACATAAAACTTACACCAAATCATTTTATGCTTAACCGGATATATGTAGTAGAGTATGGGTCTTGTTCTGCTTCAACTGAACACTTTCCTCCTAAACGTTACAAAATGCAGGCTTTGAAATAGAAAGGGGCAGTTAGTGTAGTGTACCTTCCTCCCCCCAAGTTTTTTTTTTCTCCTGTGGAATTATAAGGCTTCCAGCTAAATAAATACATGCTAATTAAGGTGCACCTTTCCCTTCATAAGAGGGGGAAAAAAATGATCTGCCACACTTGATTTGTGAGCTGTTCCATTTTAGGTAATGAAGAAGAAAGCTTTGCAGTTGAAGGGAGGACTCCTTCAAACAGTTAGTGTGCATGATTAAACTTAAAAAATAGTTAAGAACGCTCTTTTAACCTTTTAAGTCATATTCTATTATCAGACTGCTGGCAGAGTCAGACCCATACACACACACACACACACACACCACGCACCATGAAACCTACTGTTTTGCGCACTTACATTTAAATTGTAGATATGAATCAAAAGCAAATAGAAAATCAACAACATGGAACACAAGTTTAACGTTCAATATGAATGTCTTATTAGCTCCCTGAACATTTTTGTTTTTCACAATGAAAAGTCTCATTAAACATTAATTTGCTATGCGGTGTGGTATCAGTTGTATCATGCATGACACCATTAAAAGTCTCAGTTATTAATGTTGAAGTAGAGGGAAAAAAGAACTGAATGAAATGAAGACAATGTCTACAAACATTATCCATTATGTATGAAAATTATTTGCAGAGCAGTCAATTTATTTTTTGTGATTTCTGTTACTGATTATTACTGCAGTAGCATTGCATGGCAAGCCTGAGGAGAAAATCTACACCACCCTTAAAGCCATGCTGTCTTTCTTGGTGAGAAGCCGTGTTCAAAACATTGATATTGGAGGGCAAAGGCAGAGAAAAAGTGGCTGAATCCCAGGAAGTGTGAGCAGAGTTAACCCATAGACAGCGTTTATCTGCTGACGGCAGGCGCAAAGCCGTCAGTATGTCTATATTTGCTAAGCTCTTGCTATGTGTGTACCTTTGAGAAGATGTCTGTGTGTGTTTCTTATACACTGAGGTTTTTGAGGTGAGATTTGAGCCCTGATAAATGACTTCTACAAATCCAAAGGCCCAGCAGGACCAGCTGAGAGATGCCTGTTCACCATTTCCTGAATAACAAGTTTTATTTCAAAATATTATCCTGAATGTAGGACCGTAGATTGATTAGTATCAGGAAAACAGACATTTTCTCACGTCCCAATAGGGTTTTTTTCCTGACAACTTGAGTATGTGTCTCTCTTACACACGGCTCCCTCGCTGTTCGAGTTTTAGGTTGCAATGTTTTTAACTTTATGTCCAACATCCCAGTAAAGTCGTAATAAATCACCTAAATAAGCTTTATAATAAGATAAAACTGATGGACCACAAACTAATTTAGTAAGGACTGATTATAAAATATGATTTTGATTATAGCTTTTCAAATTAAATAACAATTTTGTAATTCCATTCCATCTGATTTTTCTGACTAGCACAATGCATCATTTATTCATAATATACAATGTTCAGAAAAGCTCACCCAGGTTTGGCTGACCTTTCTATCCCGCAGCATTTAACATATGTGCTTGAGAGTATACACTCCCATCATTCAACCCTCCACAGCTCAATAAAAACTTAAAATGTGGTCCTGCAGCAGTTATCCATTGTCATTCCCAGAGCAGATATTCAGTTCTGTCAAGGAAGGTTAAGTTCCCCTCTCTGGGGTGCAGTGTCTCAAAGCATGTATACAGATGCTGTTCCCCTGATGGCTAACATGCTAACTTTTACCCCAAGCAACAGGGTCCTGTTCTCCATCAAAACTGAGCATGTCCAGAGACAGACTTAGATCAAGCCCTGTCTTTTTCGAAATTTGAGGGCAGCCAAGGATGAATGACCTGAGGTGGTATGGTGTGGAAATACATATGGATACATACACACAGAGCCCCTGCAAAGGGAAGGAGCTAAACGATTCCTTGCATGTCTTGATGGAAAATAGTACGGAAAAGGTGGGTGGATAGAGTCTCTTCCACTAGTCTATGCTTGGGTGAAGACCACAGACTGACTGAATGTCCTGTTTGTGGGGTGGGAGTTGGTGATGGGGAGACTGGAGTGACTGTGTGTATTGGAGGGAATGTATCTCAGGGATTAGATGGACCCCTAAGTCTCTTTAGGATGCTGAACAAGGCTAAAACCAAACAAAGACTTCAACATTAGTTACAGCTCTTCTGAGTTTCCTGTTTTAAGCTCCACTGTGGAAGTAAAGCCAAAGAGGGAATATGTAGGAGGGGAGCATCTTCCTCAACGATACTTTGGTGGGTCAAACGGTTGCTGATGGCTGCTGCGTTGATAAGACTTTTTGAGTATAAATTTATATCACTGCATTAGTCCCAAAACATAATCATAACTACTCTTAGTTGAAACATTGCAATATATCATACTTGTTTGATTACAAATAATAGGACTTGACCAACCTGAGCCAGAACTTTCACCTACTTTTACTGTAATGTGTTAGCAGTGTTGGGGAGACTTAAACTACATATTGTTGAACTACATAGCTTAACTACAATTTGCTGTAACTTGCTGATAGTTAAACTACATTCATATTTTGTACTGTATTTCAACTACTTTTTGGGTCATGTTTTGTAATTCCACTACTCAATTTACAGACTACAATTTTGGCAAATAACATCAAATATTATTTTATTAAAAAAAGACCTAGCCCTATATAATATACATTTTATTTTACCATTATTGTGTTCCAGAAATCTCTTTGAAAAAAGGCATGTGTGATGCCCACTACAGTGTTATCACATTTGTGGTAGTTTTTGTAATTTTATAATTAATGTTTTAGAATATTTGTTCAGG
The DNA here is from genome assembly GCF_027409825.1 of Scomber japonicus. Classification (NCBI taxonomy): domain Eukaryota; kingdom Metazoa; phylum Chordata; class Actinopteri; order Scombriformes; family Scombridae; genus Scomber; species Scomber japonicus. The sequence continues at coordinate 20,424,642 of NC_070584.1, read as the reverse complement.
GGTAATCAACCTGTTTCCACCATCCTTGCACTAAGGAGTAATGGTGGGGTCGCCAGCAGGGGGCAGTGTGGCTTATTGTGCCTCGAGGGGCTTTACGTCAGTTTGGTCAGCTTTACAGCTTTCCTCTTTATGTTGAGCGAGATGAAAAACGGACGCAGAGATTGCCTTGTCTCACTTATTTCTCCTGTTTCCAGGTTGGTGGAATAGTAAATTAAGCTAAGTAACTGAAGTGTAATACGTTGACATGTCGCTGAATGTTTTAATGACATCTACGAAGGCTGCTTTATGAATATGTGGACATATATGTACATATAGCAGTAGCTGCATTTTCGCGCCTGATAACGTCACCTGTTGCTACCAAAGTCACGTTGGTCAGAGTTTTATTTTTAGCTCCTTGAACATTTTTGTAAAGTCTAATAGTTTTGAAATGTATGATGTTGTGTAAATTATGAAAAGATAATGTTAAAAACTAAGTTTACGTACTGTAAAACGGTTAAAAGCTAATGTTAAAAACTCATTTTATATATTTTAAAAGTGGTTAAAAACAAGTTAAAAATCTGTCAGCTCATGCATTTTGGAAGAGTAAAATGATTTTAGTTGTAAAAGGAAAAGGAATTTAGGAACCATATGTAAGTGGTAGCATAAGCTATGTTTTATATGTAAGTCGTAACATAAGCTATGTTTTATTTTAAGTTGAAAAGAGACAACTTACAGGGTAACAGTGGTTGTCATTTTGATTTATTTAATCACACAAAACTTATAACTCAGTATTTGCTGAAAGATGAGAAAAGACAAATTATGTTTTATAGTATTTTATTTTGAAGTTGTGTTTATTTCATAGAGAACACTGAGTGCTTGTAACAGAGGAGGATTTAAATTGTGAATGTTTTAATAAATCCTCTTCCTCTTTCTGCTGAGCCAGATGAAAAACAGATGCAGAGTTTGCCCTGTCTCGCTTATTTCTCCTGTTTCCAGAGAGAGCATATAAGCTGTTTACGTGGTGCCAGCCGGTACCTGTAACATGAATCATGTCATGACATGCCAACATTGTGGTTCAAGACACACCGATCTAGAATATATCTACCTCTACCTGACTGATTTACATTTCTGATTTACAAGTGGGTATTGGGGTAGGATTTTCATTTTCTCTTTATATTACCCAACATGTCTATGGTAACCCTACAGTATGTAGAACAAAAATGCTTTTTTTCTTGAAAAAAATAAAACTGATTTGAGAGGCATATTTCTATATGTGAATTTTTTGTAGGCTATTATATTTTGTTTCATATACACCACATGTTGATTTATTTAACGCTGAGTTAAATGAGTATAAGTAGTTTCTAAAGCTACTTTTTTAGCTGTAGTTTTACAAATTACATTTCTCCAGGGGTAGAAATGTAGTTTGTTCAAACTACTGCCAGGTTGAACTACATGTAGTTTTAGAAGCAATGCTTGCAAAGTAGCTTCCCCAACACTGTGTTAAACCATATCAAGGTTTAAATACAGGTGTTGTTAATCAGTCTCCCTGGTGATTACAAATTACTAGATTTGAAATACAATCTTTTAAATACAGTTTCCATTCTAAACTGGATTACTAATCTGTTAAAACCAAAACTATTCCTGTTTTTTAGATATGTTTACCTTTTCTGTATACCACAGTTAGACTGACTCTGTTCTCGCCTCTAGTCCTTGTTTTTTGGAGTTTTTTTCCTTTGTGGTCATCAAAGAGGTTAGCTAATCTCTAGTCTGTTTCATGTATGCACAGTATTCTAATATCCGCCTTCCCGTAGAACCTGCATATTCTCTCCAAGAAACTCAGAAAGACATGAGTCCACCAGGGAGAAAGCCTTTGAAATGTATGCTTTGGTTGTGTCTTCTGTGAGAAAGCTTGCATAAATAACCACACACAGATCCTCATGAATGCATGAGACACAAGATACCTCAACTGAGCCACTAATGGGCCTCATAGTATACTCTGGCCATCCACGTTTTAACTGGTTTCTGTCCTGTGATTCCCTAACACCAATGGTGAAATATGTACTCTTGCTCCAAAGGATGTCACCTAGCCTTTCGTTATTTTTACAACTTTCATTTAGATTTTCGACCATTGCTCTGGTAAGTAACACTGCTGTCATATTTAAAGCCTCCCTGAGTTTGTCAAGACCTTGCGGGGGCAAGGTCCTGGAAGAATTTCATTTAGTTTTTATGACTGAAGCTATGGCTCATATAGTGAACCTGAGTTCAAGTTGCACTGTTTGACCTACTTTAAGGAAACCTAACCTCAGACTTTTAGTAGAAAACCATGAGGTTAAGTGAATGCTTTATTGTTTGTTCCTGCAGAATATCTTTATAGATATTCCTGGTGCCATTTTTCTAAATGTATTATGGAAACATAAATATAAATATAAAACTAGCAACTGTGAAATTGATTTTGTTGTCCTAAGGTATTGCACGATTGCCTCAAAAAACCTTGCAAGGTATGTTGTGCAGATTTCACAAATTTGAGGCTCATGACAACCAAACTGCATAGTTTTTGTCTTTATTGTGGAATGGATCTGTTTGTCTACATTTCCTCGCTTTCCGTCATAGCTGAAAAAAAATCTACCCGGGTTAACCACTAGATACCACTTAGGTAATTTCAGTCAGCCTCCACAACACAATGGTGGTTTTTCTTGAGTGGGTGTGATGCATGCAATGCGTGTGACGCAAGGCTGCGACCAAACAAGCAAAGTGAGAAATGTCTTTAGGGTAGTAAAGTGTGGGTGTGAGTGGAAGTGCATGTTTTTCTCTCTCATTTACTGACTGACAATACTATTTGCTCTGAATGCACAAAAGCAACTATAGCACTGCATTATTCTCTCCAATAAGTACTTCTCTGTACTCCACAGCCTACAGGAAACTAGGCTTTTACCCAGTGTATATGGTCAATTGCATGTCATTCCCCCTATTTTGTGAAATAACAATTCACATTGTTGCAATAATTATCTTGCTTTTATTTGTTTCTGCTCCCTTTTTGTGTGTTTTTTAAGAGTAGCTGGCACAGCAGGGAGTCACTTTAGAGTCGTTTGTGATCATTTCCTTCAGTGAAAATAGCAGTGTTGTGTGACATGTTATGTGTGTTAATTGGCCACTCATCCAGGGTCACTCTGCAGGCATCTGGATGTTTGCACACTGTAAGAACTCTGTGTATGGGAAACATATGAGAGGATAGAAGGGCTCTGCACAGCCTGATGACCTGGAAGAAGTCAAGGGAGATGAGGTCACCCTCGCCTGATTTCCAAATAAATTAAACAGAAGACAACAGCTGAGAGAACAATGATCTGTAAGGTCCCTCTTAACCACCAACCAGTGTGTCTGCTTCGCATGGACACACACATGCTCACACAGGCCAATATGCATTTTGATGGTCGGTTAACTTCCTAAAGAGTGATGAAAGGGTCTAAGATTGAGAGTCCAGTTAAGTGACACAAGTGACCAGTGATCAGAGGAGAATTTTCATCACTCACAAGTTTTATAAATGGCTGGTCTCATGTCAAAGACTCAAAAAACCCTTTAAATACATGGGTTTTTACAATGTGCTTCTAAATCCCGCGTTTTAAGGAAAGTGTAACTAAAGCATACAAAAACCAGACATTGTGGCCAACAAACCACTGACTCCAGCCCGGCCCAAACTCACAGAAACCATAAAAAAAAATCACTGATGAGGAAATTGTTCTTTTTGGGGAGAGAAAAAGGAAGGATCAAAATACACCAAGACTGAGTGCTGTGTTTTATCATAGTTTTCAATTTGTAATAACACGAGGCAAGCGCCGCACAAATCCCAGGGATACCACAAAGATGAGATGCCCCTTAAAAGTAAGGCTCCTTTCCATGTAAAACATCTCTAAATAAAGGAGCGCTGCCCCACACCTGACCATCAGAGGAAATCTACATGTGTTTCCATTACAGAAATGCTCCCCAAGACTGTCATTTGTAAAGCCACACGTGTGCCTCACTCCAATGCAAACCCCTACCATATGGGAGCATTTTAGCTTCATCTCTAAGCATTGATTACTACTGTCAGAGTATCAATAGACAAAAGCAGACCACCTCCCCTGTTTCATCCACTCATTTACTTTTAAATAGGCGTTTTATTAGAATCCTTATAACTTCATTAAGAAACTATCGCAGTCCAACTGTTGAAATCCGAAGTGTACATGAGAAAACAAAAGCCTTCTCTGTTACTCTTCTATCAACATGTTTCGCCTGCAATCAGATTGAACAAGACCAGTCTGTGCTTTTCGGGAGTTTTTTCATGAGATCACCTGCTGTTGCTGGCTGAAGACAAGAGGACAGGGGGACATAAAGTGGAAACTCCTCAGGAGGGATAATTACTGGCCACTGAATTGAAAACAGCCAAGGAGAAAACAGCCTGCAAGAAGTATTATAGTACTTAAATTGAATAAAAGCCTCAACTCAACCCATCATTCCTGTTGTCTCACTACTTCCCCCACTAACACTGCACATTAAAGAGGAGATGAATCAAGAGCCTGTAAAACAGAGAAATAACCTCTTGAACTTCAGTGGTGGACCGAATAAGAGGAAGCAATAGAGAAAAAGAAACAGTGAGAGCTCAGGTAGGAGAAGAGCAATTTGAAAAATGAAACGCTGTTTATCATGGCTATCACCAAGAGTGACCTGGCTGAAGTAGAGATGCAGGTGGAAAGCTACCCAGGGCTGCTAAAAGAAAATCGTAACCAAGGACCCCCCTCTGTGACTTTTTGGCCCAGACCCATCACAGTTCAGGTGCCTCACCCCTCTGTGCTTGCATTATTAAATTAAAGGCCAAGATTTATACCCCAGTGCCAAAGCAACGGCTTTAGTCAGATTTGGAATCATTTATCCCATAGGGTCAGCGAGTCTGAGGTTTGATTGATAGAGCCTGAGTGGGGGCGGGGGTATACAGTTACACACTGCTGCCTTGCAGGCCAGCGTTCCTGCATCTTTTACTCTGTGCTGAACAGCCTTATAGAGTCCAGACATAGCGACACTGGCATAGGTAAACAATTCGACTGACAACAATGAACAGAGATAGCAATTGCGATGAAGGCATAAGTTAAAGAACAGATTACAGACTGTTGTAATATGGATTCATATTGTAGAAAGCGTGGCAGCTGTTTGGTTATGGATTCCTACTCTCAAGTTAAAGTCTGTGTAAAGTCAATTCATTGATTTACTTTTAAACATATTATACATGTTGGAAAATGGTTACAGAAAACATGTGAAAAGGCTGATAACTATGCAGTACTGAACTGTGGAGATAGAGGCTTAAACTGTTTCTCACCCTCTCATTTTTCCTGATTTTCTGAGCATGCAAAAAAGGGCTACACCGTGACATAGTGGTGGCCTTGGCCAGCAGTGTTAAATTTGACTAAAATGATATTTAATTATTGTCACATTTATCATCTGAATTGTTTTAGTTTTAGTTTAGGTTAATTGATTATACACTACTACAATTTTTCCAGTTTTTTATTGAAAAAATGTTTTCTTGGTCTTTTTTCCTAAGGTAGTTCTAGCATAGCTTGGACTTATGTTTTGGGACATTATCTTGCTGTAGGATGAACCCCTGACCAACTACGTGCATACCAGAGGGTACTGCATGGTGCTGCAGAATGCTGTGGTAGCTGACCCTGTATCCAGAAAAACAGCCCCAGACCATCATGCTTCCTCCTCCATGTTTGACAGTTAATGTCACACACTGAGGAACCATCCTTTCACCTACTCGACGGCGTACAAAATTCCTTCGTGATTAACAGAATATTTAAAAATTTAGTCCATAACACCTTCTTCCAGTCTTCAGTAGTCATATTCATTGGTGGTGTTTCATGGCCCAGGCAAGCCTCTTCTTCTTATTATGACGTCTTAGCAATGGCTTTCTTGCTGCAACTCGACCTGTCAAACCTGCAACTTGAAGTCTTCTCAGTTGAACTGAGACTTGCTTACTACGACCACTATTAGACTGTGCTTGAAGCTGTTGTCCTGTAAGCCACCTATCACGCAAGCTTTTGACTCTCAGAAACTTGTCTTCTGACTCTGTAGTGGCTTTGGGTCTGCCAGACCTCTTCCTTTCAGAGTTTCCCCCAGTTTCTGAGTGCTTTTTGATGGTGAAGGAAACTGTACTGTACTCACTGACACCTTTCTTCGCAATATCTCTGTAAGAAAGACCTACATTTTTAAGTGTTTATGTATAATTATTAGTTTTGGGTAACCTTACCTTTTTTTAATCTCTGGCAGTTCACCACTTAGCTTTCTACCATTTCAAGCTATTCATTGGACTGGAACTGCTTGAATTTCAATAAAAAAACTGGAAAAATTGGGATGTTCTAAAACTTTTGACCGGTAGTGTATATCATAAGATATTAGTTGAACAGGTTTAGTTGAAGTGTAATGCATCATTTAAACATTTCTCTTGAACTTAATTTAATTAATTAATTTTCTGTATATAGACTCACTATAGAGACCTGAAGGAAACATCTATGTACCTGTAAGGTTTGAACGTGCAATACAGACACTGTGTTGTAGATATACTCTACTCTCCTCATCATTAGAACAAAATCCTCATTTTCAGTCACTGTAACCAGTAATCCTGTGAGCCCAATCCATTTTGCTATGGCCTCCTCCTTGATATGTTGTCCTTTAGAGTCACTTTTGTACTTAGAAGCACTTAGAAGAGCTGTTGAAATATTCCTCCAGGATGCACTAGCTTTATTTGCACTCAGAGACTCATCCTTGTCACCGAAGGTCTTCTGTATCTGGTGGAGTTCTGATTTTTCTTTCTCTCACTGCCCAACCTTCCCTCCTCTCTTTAACTCATACACAAGCACACATACAGCTCAAAGTTGTCTTTGTACTATGTTTCTGCTCCTTTCTGCAATCACATGTCTAACATTATGTAACTGTAACATTAAGTTAACATGAACAATAAGTTTAACATAACATTATGGGTTTTTTTGATACAGTAAATGTTCAATTTTGGTTGCAAATGTCAGTACAAGGTCGAGGGTGTGCCTATGATAATTAGTGGGTTCGTTTACAATCTAAGACAAACCAATTTAGTCTAATATTGATATAAAAACTGTTAACGATATCATTATCGACATCCACATGAACATTAAAGTCCCCTTCTATAATTACTTTATCTGCACTAGCACTAAGTTTGATAAAAACTCTGAGAATTTCATTCAGATGGGCCAGGAGGATATTATAACAAATGGAATTGGCTTTAAAGTACTCCAGGTTGGGTGTGAGACACCAAGAACAAGTTTTTTGAATAAGTTATAGGTAAATTTAGGTCTAGGATTAACTGATACACTTGACCTGAAAATGTGGCCACAACTCAGCAGGTGTGCAAGTGTCAGTATGATTGTGGTAAGTGGATTAATTTAGGTTAACATATTCTTAATTACACAGCCAGGTTTCAGTAAAACAAAATAAATCAATATGATAATCTGAAATGAGATTATTTGCTAATACATACTTTAGATGACACAGATTTCACATTTAATTCTCCTAATTATTGCAGTGGTAGCATTTATTTTATCAGATTTTTAACTCCTCTTCTGTTTACTTTAGATTTCATCAATTTAATTGGATAGGGGACAGACACAGTTTCTGTCGAGTTTTGGATGGGTAACTGCTCTAATGGAAATGCAAAGAAGTGTGCAAGACTGCAGCTACTCTCTGGTCTCAACTCTAGGTTGTCTTGTTTTTCATGTTGTCATGGTTTTGGTCTACTAATAAACTCTGCCATATATCTAGATATGAGATCAGCGCCATTCAAAGTGGAATTCATGCCTTCACTCCTAATCAGACCCGCTCTTCCCCAGAATGTCTGCCAATTATCTACGGTGTAAAGCCCACGTCATTTGCTGAACACAACCTTGACAGCAAGTGGTTGAATGATGACAAGCGGCTATACATGACATTACTGGTCAGATTTGGCAGGGACCCAGCGAAAACTACAGAGTCCTTGTTTGAGACATTGTTTGCATATATACACATATATACTATTTGTGGGAATCATGATCCCTGACGTGAAAAATTTTACTATATTTATGCTAATCCTTAGCAAGCAATTTTAAAAGGGATTCTATGTCACCTGCTCTGGCCTTAAGAATACATTGACTATGTCTAACTAACTTATGTTTTTCAGAATTGGGTTTATATAGTTCTGTGTACCTTCATTTGAGTGAAAAACAGCAACATGAAACTTAAAAACAGGATCTTAACATTACGGAGGCAGAAAAACAGGATGCTGCCTATATGAGCTGATGTTTTTATTTTCTGAGTTCCTGTAGGGATGCAGCAATTGCTGTGGAAAATCATCAAAGATCCACAGCAACACGTGCATGTGAAGGTGGAGATTTAAGTTGCCTCCAGGCTCCATTGCTCCATTTCAAAATTTTAAACACTTTACGGCCAAATTATTTCTATAAATAAAGGAACCAAAATCCTCATTGAAAGGTGCAGGCACAATTAGATGATTGAAATGGGAGCTGTCTGAATTCAAAACATATGATCTTGAGGAATTTAACTTAATGCTGTTAAGATACACTAAAGGATCATAGGTGGACTCAGTGGATAGGGTTTGAGCCATGTTGACTAGCTGTAAAGTGTGCGTTGAATTACAGTGGGCCTCTCTGATGCGCTCAGTGGCCTCTACACCTGGTTCCAACGTTGTGACATCACCGGTTGAAATGGGACTGTTTGGATTCTCACAAATGCATCAGAGGAGTCAATCAATCTTCATACTCCTCAGACATCCACTATCACAACAACACCTAATCAAAAGATTAAAGGAGACTCCTAATTTGTCCAAATTTGTGGTAAGAATAAAAAAGGAGTATGCAGGCAGCGCTGCAAGAGAAGGAAATTGCAGATAATATGAATGTGGAAATCTTCCATCCAAAATATGGAAAAATATTTTGAGGTTTGCCGCAGCGTCCAGATGGATGTAATGGTTTCACTTGACACAGATTTTCAAAGTCTGGGTGGCAATGAGATCAAACTCTTACCACAGTTATAGTGATTAGATTTGAAGGAAGACTCGGGGTTAAACAAAAAATAGAAGAAAAAAAAAAGTCTCCATTAATGTAGTCAAGTGGAGTGCATCAGGTTGGACTCTCGGGCATATTCTGAGAGTTAAATGTGTAGGAATCAGAAATGGTTGGTGTCTGAGAATACACATATATCCTCAGAAAATTACAGGACATCCTTTCTATATTTAAAGTGTGTATACTGGGCAGTATACATGCCATGTATTTCCGAGAATGAGATCAAGAGTTGCTACAGTGTAATGATTGATAGGTCAATATCTGGCAGCTAGCCGATCGCTTCTCCACCTGCTCTGTATCAGCCATAAGAGGAAGCAGCTGGGGTGACGGCATAGGGCTGAGCTGATATATGATACACTACATTTCAAGTCATCTTCATAACACACAGGTTGATATTATGACCACGATAGAGGTCAAAGAGCCATTTGTTTTCGTCTAACTCTGAGAGTGTTTTGCAGTATCAAACTAAAGGACTACATAAAGCATAAAGCATGTGTCCAATTCACAAGCTACTAATTTGTGACCTCACGTCAGCAACTAACATAAAAATAACTTTTCTGCATTATTACTGTATCAAAACAGTCATATAGCATTAAAAAAGCATCACACCTGTATTTTAAACCCCTCTTTATCCAGTTGCTAATGTGCAACAAAGACACAGAAAACACAGTACACAATGTTATTTCTATTAATAATTGCATTACATTTATGTCTCTTTAATATTTTTCTCATGTTTTACTATGTGATTTTATTATAAATGTCAAATGTCTGAGCTGATTATTGTCCTGTAAGTTTTCACTCTATGAAAATATATGCAAAATAAAATTTCATCATATGTTTTCCTAGTTTCATCTTGCAACAGTATGACTTTTAACAATTATTTGTATTCCATTTCATTAGATTTTTTTCCTGTGGGTGGGAGGGAGCAGTTGTTGAGAAGCTTATTCCTGACTTACAGTTTTCATGTGCTGCTTTTTGATAACTTCCAGAAAATCGGTAAATATATCAAAGGTTCAGGGAAACATCTGGTGGACACTTGGTGTTCCAACAGTGACCATTTAACCACTGACTAAAAGGCTGGGGGTGGATTTTTTTTTTTACCCTCTTCAGATATCCTGCTATTTTTTAGTTCTGACACTCTTTTGCTTTCAGGTGGTTGTAAAAGCAGCAGGTCTGTGTTGGGTGATATGTTGAACTGTTGGTGCTGACACAGTGACAAAAGAAGTTAATTGGAACCTCTGTTAGTTCCCTGAAATTATTTCTTTTTGGCTTTGCAGAAGCCTGTTGAAAGGACTGCAGGTGCAAGTGATGACTTTAGTGTGAAACGTCACATCAGCTTCCACACAACATTTGCAATTGTAAAGAATTGTGATGTCAAAAAAAAAATCCTGGTGCCTTGCTGCCTTCTCAATGTGTCATTCCAAGTTTCACATTGTGTGTGTGGAACCACATTGTTATGTTTCCTAGTCAAACACCACATTTTACTTCAGATCTAAACTGAAACAAAGATAAAAACTTTGTGCATTGAATTATATGCACACCACATGCCATTTCCATCCACAAACTTTCATCAACCATTTCTCTATCCCATCCCAGTAAACAATATCTGGTAAAAATATCCCAGTTCTCATGTCAGTCATAGCACAGGCATTTTGCAACAGTTACATGATGCTCTGAATGCAGTTTTGGTTCTTTTGAATGTATTTCTTCTCTGAAGGTAGTTTGTTCCAGAGCGTATGTTTGGATCTGAGGGCTGTTTGAAGGCAGATGTAGTTCCTGGCTGCATGCTTTCAACAAACTGCCTCCTGGTAATTGGCCATTACTCTAGAACTGAGACATGCTGTCCAGAGAGCAACTGCACTTGTCTGGAAACAATCATGGAGTTAGCAAGTTGGCAGACAGCCTTGTCACTGGAATATGCCTCTCCTGCTGAGTGTGTCTTCTCAAGGGAGGATGAACTCTGTCAAAAGAAAATGGCTGACACCCAAAATGTAATCTTTCTGGCTTCATCACAATCGATGCATGAATGCACATCTAAAAACGTTGTAGTAATTTTTACAGTTGATGTTTGCATGAAGATTCTTAAACTGCAACTTGCAAACTGCAATCAGTTGCCCTTTCTGCACATAGAAATGATATAAAAGCAATAGCTTAATAAAATAAATACAGCTATTGAAGTTTTCAAACAATTTTTATTCAAAAATGAAATGCCATTTGACAAAACATTTTAACATTCATTGTCTTTTATACTTCAGTAAGCTTTTTGGTATGTGCAACATTTTTTTTCTTTGAGGAATATTTACTCAGCATGGTGATGTTTTGCCTTGTGAAGCCATATTAGATGACCTTCAACAAGTGACTCCATAATTACAGGAGAGCACGCAAGGTATGCCAAGTGACCTTCCTTCATCTCCAACCAGACCTAAACATCACAGAGGGAAAATAATAATAACAACTGACACGTCTACCTCTGGCGCAGACTGGGAACTGGATCCAGATGGAGGGAGCATATCATTACCGTTTTATTGGGAGATATCAAAACAGAAAGGCACATTCCAGGAACCCTTCACTCTCCTGCAGTTTGCTGCTTTTGAAATGAAAAATCTGAGTTGATATTGTTTGTCTCCTGTGTTCTTTGTTCCCAGTGAGTGCTTGTATGAAATGTATTGTGGGTAATGCACTGAGGTGTGGAGAGAAGCAGAAAAGACGAGACCAGAGCTAGCCAGGCTGAGGTAGAGCTTTGGGGTAAGAGAAAAAATCAAATCTTGAACTCACTCAAAGACAAGCTCCCTTAACACTCTGCACCTAACTATGGCCTGCAGGAATACGCAACCATAGCAAGACCTAAAGCATGCTCACCCTGCTTTTTTTAATTAAAACACATGACTGGAGGCAGACCTCCCCCCTCCCTGCTCTTTTGAATGTTGCAACAAACATCATGCTGACTCATTTCTTGAACTTAAGGCAGAGCGTGAATACCTGAGAACTCAGTTGACTTTCAGCATTCAGTCTTGAAAGGCAAGACTCCTTCTTTTCAGGTCAAGTTTTCACTGTGTGCAACCAGGGAGGCTTTCAGAATCCCCTCCAGCCTCCTCCTCCTTTCCCTCTTTCCTTTCACCCCCTCTGACATCCTGGAACCACTCTTTGATGGTCCCTGACTCTATTTGAATTTTGCTTATTTCTCTGTGTACCTGAGGATGTTTAGTTATGTATATTTCTACCAGTCTGTCCCTTGCCGCCTCTTCCACACACACAAAAAAACAAACTCAGACACACATCCTTTTATTTTTGTCCTCAAAGGAATCACCACAGGGTGCAGAAATGTCCATGTCCTTCCTAGAGTTTGTCACAGCCAGTGTTGAGTTGCAGACTTCAGCAGGGAACTGTACATACTGGCACCAAAACCCACCTTTGCACCCCAGAGTGAACATTAGCCTGATTAGATCACTGGCAGGGGAATAGGGTGGTGGTGCGGCTCCAAAAACAGCTCTCTGGCAGAGAAGAGAAGGTTCGGTGTGTCCCACTTTGATCCAATGTCAGGAAGTATTTAGAAGCAGCTCCTGAAGGAAGCTTGAAGACAAGGCAAGAGCGATGAGAGGAAAGGTGACCAGACTAGCATCAAGCCCCAGGGGCCACAGAGGAGGCTCGGTGCCCGTCGACTTTCTCACATACATAATATGTCTGAGCAAGTTGGGGGTATAAAATTCATATGGGATGGTTATGATTATAGAGATTTCAGGGGGTACTGTATGAGGAGGAAGTTGGCCCTCTAGGAAAAGTCTTAAAGTTCATACAGAATTTAAGTTAAAAGCAAAAGTATTTTAAAATGTATATCCTTTGGTAGAAGGCTGTGATGGTTTGTGTGACAGCAGAGGCCACATTGGAGCCCACATGCCTACTTGTCAATTGTGGCATTTATTTAAATGGAGTGTTCAGAACCTGGACAGTAACATTTCCAACAATATATATTGATGGCTGTATTTATACTTCAGCTTTTATTATTAGTCTACATTAGTATGAAAATAATATAAAAATGATGAATACTAAATATACCAAACCCAAATGGGACAGTGTTGACTAAAGCCTATCAGCAGTATGAGCAATTCCTTACTTGTCTAAACACATTCTGGGAATATAATGGACAGGATTATTAGTAGGATTATGGAATTATGTCTTCCTCAAAATGGCCACATGATTGCTAAGATTTTATCAGCATAGCCATTATTAGAATACATACATTTGACACGTTTTTTATATTTTTGCCCCAGCCTAATCCAATTACAACTGACATTTACAGAAGACAGTGCCTTCAAATTATCACCTTTTAACCCTCCAATGATAAGCAGTGACAGTTTTAAAGTCTTACATTTTGATTCTGTTTTATTTACTTAATTCAAAATGTATTAGGATGTTGGGGTAGGGTATAACATAAGGAAGTACTTATCAAACTGGACCAGTTTGGGTTATAACATGCATTGTATTCATTCCATAACCTTCAGCTTTTTCTAATTTTTGTCAATTTTTTTAAGGAACCTGTTCCAGCCACAACCATTTGGTCCAGAGCCTGAAACTTTGTTCCAACATATGAAACTTAAATCCATACGAAAAATTAAGAAAAATAATTTTAAAAGTAACATGATTAGATTTCTTTCTCACAGCTTCTTTTAGATTATAAGCACCTGTTTGTCTGAAATTTGGGGACCCTTCATGCAGCAGAGCTTATAAAGGATTCCCCCTTGCCTTTCACTGATGGCATTCTCCCACTAAAATGTCCACATAGTGACATCACCCTGTGGTCCATCTATTCTGCCAAAGGAAATGGCGCACTTCAGCCCTCTATGCCTGTTGAAGAAAGAGACAAGGGTGTCCTGAGGAGCCAACAGCATTCTGGCACTGAGCCCATGTCAACATTCACAGTGGGAGCCCTGGACCCGGAATTCAGTGATATCATTGGACTGGAGATTTTTTTTACAGCCCAGCACGCCCAAACACTATCAATCATATCTTCAGACACATATACAGCAGGGTTTATGACCAATGGATTGACGCAAAAATTCAGAAAACTACCATATGCTTGGAGAGTTTGTATTTCTCAACAGCATTCAATGCAACATTAGCATTTATAAATCTTTTCAGATATATGTTTTTGTTATATTATTTGATGATCTTGCAGCCAAACTCAAATCCATCTGCTTCATATGTGTGATTAATTCAATAGCTTTTGAAATATTCTTTTTTTTCCCCTGGACTTTTCTGTTTTTGTTGAAAACCCGCTAAGTCCTTGTTAGGATAAAAACTCTTGGAAACTGTAGCATGTGTGCACAAGTGAAAATCATTGACCAAAATGGTTCATGTAAGCACTCAAAAGTGACAGTGCACAGACAAAGCTCAACCATGGAAATCAAGAAATTATGTGGTGGAAAGAATCCAACAGCTATAAACAGGTTAGACCACACCATACAGTGCGTGGGCTTCAAGTCCATCCCCATCTCAGCTGCATTCCTTCTCCTCTTTGGCCTGTGGAAATGTGGGGCAAAATCCTTATGCTGATATTTCTACCTGTTTGAATAAGAACTGCTCTGATGAATTGTACTCCCTGAAGAGACTGTCAAACGTTCCTCTGTCTGTTTACAAAACCCACTTTTAACAAGGGGGGAAAAAATGTGACAGTCGACTTCACGTCCAAGACAAATACTAAGGGTCTGCTCGTTCACGTGCTTTCTGTCCAAGTGAAGAGTAGTGTGTTTTCAGAGAGCTGTAGTGAACGTTGCAGTGGGCCTATTAACTTTACAGTAACACACCAAGTGAGAAGGGTAAAATCTGTGAAATGGAAGTACAGGGCGGTATAAAGTGCGGAGGGATTCATGCTGTTACGGGTCCCCACTTAGGATGTGGCTTTGATTGACAACAAGGACAAAATAGAGGCGGTCAAGATTTATAGTTGCATGAGATTCAGACATCTGGTTTGACCAATGTTTATGTGGCTTTGCGGAGCAGTGAAGAACTCTGAGAGGCCGCAGAACAAAGTTAGCACACAGAAAGAAGAGTTATGTTGTAGGTTTATCATGTCTGTGTTGGTTGTTAACAGCAGTAAAACCTCACTAGTTCCATTCAGTGTCAATACTAGAAGCCATTTTTCTGTCTATTCATAAAGAAAAATGTGAAAAATGATTTTTGAATTGTGTCTGCAGACTGCAGGGATAGCAGGGCTAGTTTTCTCTCCTATTTGTTTTCTCAGACTATGAGTTTGAAGGACAGAGTGAGGTCAAAGGTCAAAACTTATTGTTGGTTGCTCCTACAAACATTGAATTGCAAAGGGAGAGAAAGAATGAGACATACTGTAAATGTGGGGTGAAGGCAGGAGAGATTAGCATTTAATGGAAAATGGAAAAGTTTCAACTGTGAGTTGAAAGCTGACGACAAGTCTGATTACTGGTGCACATCAAGTGATTAATATATACTGTGTTCCTGACTTACAACATGTTGAGTTTCTAACTCCATGTTTGATCCTGCAATAATTACATAAACACTATCCAGATGACCACATACAGTAATACCACAATACCAAACCCTGAATAAGAAAAAAGTCAATATGCTTTCCACTTTTCCTACCTACTTTTTCCATCTGTAGGAGATTTTTCTTTTCTTTCTAATGTCCACCCAGATCCCAGACAGCGTGTGTGTGTGTGTGCACACAGAGGGACACACACTTACAGGTTCAGGGACACAGTCCAGCCAGTAGCTGGCTACAGGACATGCTTTACCACCCCATGAGTGTTTCCAGGCAACAATTAGGGCCAAGTGTTTGTCTTCATCTAAGCATTGGCTGTTAAATATGCCTTAGGGATGGCTACTTGACCCTAGGAACTGTTTTATTCAGCCACGGAAAATACTTCTTCCTTTTCTCATTAATTGCAACTGTAGTGCAAAAGTGGAGGGTGAAGGGTGGCATCCGAGATTTTTATTAGAACATTCTACTGTATCTGCGATCCAGACGGACAGATGGGTACATGAGTGAGTGTGTGTGTGTGTGTGAGTGAGTGTGTGTGTGTGTGTGTGTGTGTGTGTGTGTGTGTGTGTGTGTGCGTGTGTGTGTGTGTGTGTGTGTGTGTGTGTGCGTGTGTGTGCGCGTGTGTGTTT
This sequence comes from Scomber japonicus, assembly GCF_027409825.1. NCBI lineage: Eukaryota > Metazoa > Chordata > Actinopteri > Scombriformes > Scombridae > Scomber > Scomber japonicus. Next base: position 20,408,410 of record NC_070584.1, on the reverse strand, counting down.
CTTTTTGCCCTTTGGTGAGTGTAATAAAGAGTTTGTGGTTATGCGTGCCTTTTTTGTATTTGCTGTAAGAGTGTGTGTGTGTGTGGATAGGACACTCTAAAGTAGCCTGCAGTTTAACACGCTGTGTGTGTTCTGTTTGGAGGGGAGGGAGCTGTGTTAGTCACACATGGTGTGTGACATCTGAGGTGGCCTCAGGGAGGAGAGACCACAGGACTGTCCAATATCAGGTCTCCACAGAAACCAGTCACATAACATGATTTCAAACCACTCACTTCTGTGCAGTGTACAAACATAAATAGACAAAACACACACATATGCATGTTCACATATTGTTACACACACAAACATGCTTTTCATAGCCCTACATGTTTACAGTGACTCACATTTCCCAACTTAGCAGGGTGACCCAGGAGTGACACCCTTTCAGGAGAACCACAGTAACTCTGCCTAACCCACACATCATCCCCACAGGCCTCCACTGGCCCTATGCAATCTGTCAGGAGGCCCAGAGATGTCTCACTTATCAATAGGCGAGGCTTATTGTTTCAGGGGGCTTCCTCTTTCCTGTACAGGACAGTCCTGCTGGGGGGCCACTATGGGGCCGCCACACCGCCTAGGGGCATTTGGACTATGAAAGGTGTATAAGGTTGAATGAAAGTGCTGGACTTTCCTGGCCTGTTTATATATCATTTGACATGGCCTCACCAGGAGTATATTGTCTACTTCTCTGCTGAAAGTGCTGCACTCGCTTTATCTGGCCTATCAGATTCTGATTCATTTCTTTATGAGTTTGCATTTGGCAAAGAAGGTCTCTGTATGGTTACTGTATAGGTTTATTTATCTACAGTGGAAATAAAGGTAAATGTGTGGCCAGATTGGGCGTTAACTTCCATGTTCTCCCAGTCAATTTCCATTTTCTTTAAAAGCTATTCTATTCAAATAACCAATTTTAATCATGCTTGATAAGATGTCAAGTTTGAGCTTATCAGTAAATTATCCTGAGTCAAGATTATGATTAAAGTAATTATGCACAAAGGACCAGTGAGCAACTTTAATACATGCCAAAGTTCTGCTAAATTCACTTGAAAAGCAGTAATATTTGCAAATGTTTTTGAGAAATCCATAAAGTGTCAGGAAGGCTCTCAGCACTGTGCCAGAGTTATAAAAATGGATTATTGTGCAAGAAGTACACTAACTCAAAAATGCCCAGTTCATTCTCTTTTAATCTACTACATGTAGCTGAAAATAGGAAGGGATATTTTTCTTTTTTGCTGTTGGCACACTCTTGGATTGAGATGACCACTGGGCAAGCAAGGGGTGTTTGCTCAAGTGGAGCCAATTACTCAAAATAAATTGGGTCTTCCTCTCTATTCCCGCCTTTGCTCTTCCTCCCCCTTTCCTCATCCTCTCATCTCTCTGGTATGGGTTGTCATTTGAAAACCAGGTCAGATCCATGGTGAGCCCCTCCTTCCAAATAAACAGGCTAGTAATGGCTTTTTTCTCAGAGTACAAGAGTCATTATGTGCAAGGAAGTTAAACATCTGTGACAGGCAAAATGGCCATAGACAAATCACTGTTGCCCTTTCTTGAGGGATTGATTAGAAGAATGCTGATGCTTCCCTAAGTATTACCAGTAGCATGCATATTTATGACTGCTTTTCAAAAGGCATACCAGCAGGATGGTGTAAGAATTCAAGTCAGAAACCATTTTTGTTTGTCTGCAATTACACTACAGAGTGAGCAGTTGACCTCGCCTGACATGGATTTCATCACAATGGCTGCATGAGGGCTGCAGGCCTCTCAATCAGAAAACACCCTTCTACTTAAGGAGAACATCACAGCCTATTTTTCAGTAACCTCACAAGATCTGGACAGCTCTATGTGGAAATATGGCAGATGTGGAAAATTAAAGTGCATTCATAATATACAGTAAGGCAAATTGTAATGAGCTTAAAGTCATTCTGTGGAGTCATTATGAGATCAAAAATGAAGTCAGAAAATAATTTGAAATGAAAGGCACCCTTCTGTGACTTGGTGTTTAATTGGAAATAAAATGGTAGGGTAAACAGAACAATGCATTTGTGGTCATACATGTGTGGAGAATGGACTACATTAAATCACATCCTGCTAACTGGGCTATTATGGAACTTCACATAATTGGTGCCAACTGAGCAATTTACCGTGAAGCTTTTGAATTTTGTCTTTGAAGGTCGGGAGCAAATTAACTCACTTTGGGTATAAAATTGGGGGAGATACGATATATACACTATATACTGCACAATGCACTTTTGCATGCACCGTCTTAAAAATAATAATAAATAAAATAATAACAATAATAATAAATATATTTACAGATACACAAAATTATGTTAATTATTTTGGACCTTTCATTGATGTTAGAATGACTTTTGCATTAATCTTTGGCTTAAACTCTTCAACTCACTAAAATGTACTTACATTTAACATTATAATTAGCAACAACCCTTCTTTAATTAAGCTATTCTCAAGAATGCCCCATGTGATGAGGGTTCAGGAGACTTTGTATCAAGGGATCACAACTTAAAAAAACTTTAAAAAATGTGTTTGACAAAAAACAAAATGACTACACAGTGAAAGTATGGCCCTTTTTGCTCATTTTGAAAAAGAAAAAGTATAATACAAATGCAGTCTTGAGTCCCAGAGAACTATATGAAATAGGAGAGATTGATTTTCCAAAATGGCTACAATGTTAAAACAATAACAGGGTGTGAAGCTGTTTGCAGAACTTTACAACCAAGGTCATATTCTTTGCAGTGGGGGCCAGGCCAAAAGCTCAGCTTGCTCTGGGCCTAACATTTTTTAGTTTGGAGAGACTCTACAATCGGCCAGGGCACATTGTTGTAATTGGCTCACAACAGAAGAGTCTGCTGGTCCCGAGATGTGACTCTCACTTGAAATGGGTGTTGCCCGAGCTTTGATTGAGCCCATCATCATGGCTCAAATCACAGACACAGAGTACAGTTGTACAGTGTTGAGCCATAAACCCTGGCACAATACCCAACAGGAATTTCTGTTTCATGCATTTCCAAATGAATGGTTGGCAGGATAATGCAGCATGCATCCGGTGGAAACAATATGGCACAACACTGCGCCTGTGTGTGCACATTGGAATGTTGTATGTGTGTTTTTTCTGTAGGCTATGCATGCGCATGTATCTGGGCAATTTCTCTGTGTGCATCAAAGCGTATACTCTCTCTTTCCTTTCAGCTGTCAGAGTGCCAGGCAGCATTCAACACCTGGATCAGCAGGTCTCCCCCTCATGCACATCTACTCTTACACAGTCCACTGATCTTCATTCCCCTGCAGAGAGAGAGGCTACACAGCTGCTAACTTTCCCAAGACTTCACATACAGTCTTATACCGTGCCGAGCTACTGTAACTGAGCCCCAACAATGTTTCACCACGTAGTACAATACACTGATTCTGTGCTTGAATCTAGTGTTGTGTTATATCCGCCTTGTTTTGCTTTACGTTTCATGTTGTATAATGTACAGTGACAGCATAGACTTTTCTTGAGGATTCGATTTCTCCATATAGGTTGTTGACAGATGTTTGGTGTCCTGTTGTTGCGGGGTCAGTAGTAGCGCCACCCCCCGAGGGCTGGCTTTGTTAATTGTGCCAGTAATCTGTTTAAAATACACTGCATGGAAGATAGGGCAATTATCATCGAGGTATTTGTATTCCTCTTCACAAGCCTTTGTTCAATAATGTATTCCTCATGTTGCTCATGTTCCTCTGCTACACTGCGTACTCCGAGTGTAGCCACAGGATCAGGCAAGGTGTGTGTTTTCAGTTTAGCCTCAGGGTCCCTTAGAGAGTCAGGCATAAATAATCATAACATTGCACTATTTTACTTGTTTCATAGCAAGTTTGGTTTACTTCAACCTGAGCTCAGAGTCGTGATAGACAATCAACAGGACCCCCACAACCCTCCTCCAACAACCTCTCTGGTGGCCTATTACAATTCTGTATTCACACATGCAATTCTATTGGCAGCCAATCAAAAGGCAGCTTTCCACCCACATCCCTCAGGGTCAATTTTCAGTGGTCTCCTGCACTGGCTCCTAACACAATGTTAACGGCTGCCATGAAAAAGAGACACATGCAAAACAATCTGTCCCTTGGTTGAAACTGGCAAACCCACTGCTTGGTTCCGAAAGGTTGGCCATTGCCTGGCTCTTACGTCACTCTGGTCTGCTTCCTGGATGCTGGGTGGTGAGTTCATCATGGATGCCAGGTGCTGTGGTCTGTTAAAGACCAAGCGGATGGTTGAGAAATCAAATATGTTCAGGTAATACCCAAGAGAAGGTATAGTACGTTACCTATAGTATGATGCCAAGTCTCACACAATTCTTCTCAGGGAATATTTTGTGCTTATAAATGGTTAAATTTTTTAATGAATGTGGTCTTTACTCAGCAGGTGAACCTCTCTTAGAAATCCAGAGTGAACTTGATCTGGTTCCTCTCCTACTAAGACAGACACCAGTGTTCAGGATCCCAGCAATACTGACGGCAAGAAGAGACTAGTGAAGCCTTTCAGATAAAGGAATTCATCAGAGGCAATAAATCATATCTGTGCTGAAGGTATACTCTGATTGAACTGAAACACACATCAACTATTCTCTCTAAACAAGGAGTTCTCAACTATTTCTTCTAAACTCTCCATCAAAGAATGCTGATTTGGCTTTGAAGTGAATTATTATGTGGCAGTCTATGTAATGGTGATGCGTGGGTGTAAAATAAGTACCTCAGATTATATTATTGAATCAGAAATAGTAGGATACCGTAATGTGTTTATGTGATATAAACTGACAGAAAGGGCAGATTGGACTCATGAAAATATAATAGTTGTTATGCTTTCTTCTCTTATTTGAAAGTTTTCTGTAGTCTCAAAACCGGCAGCCATAAAAACGTATTCTGGCTTCACCTCAGAACACATTCTCACCAAGTAGCCAATTTCTGTTCTAACCTGCACCGGTACTGAAACGTATGTTCATTAGAGAGCATAAGGTCTCCACTAGAATATCAAGCGAGCCCCTAAAAATAGCCTCTTTGCTATCCTCCAGCCCTTTGAGGATCAGAGCCGAGCGAGGCAGCTGAACGATGCCAGAGTAAAGCCTCAGTCCGTGGACAGATGTTTCTGAGAACAGGTGGCTGGGGTTGTCCCCTGGATTTGCATGGCTATGACAGACACAGCAGACCTCACAGACTTCAAAGGGCAGGAGCATGACTGCTAATGATCTGTGGAGAGAGGAAAGAGGAGTGGCTAGCCAGCGAGCTAGCTTCAGAGGCGCCATGCAGACAAGGAGTTCCAGCAGAAAGTCAACATAAAACTTTTTTTCTGCTACTGAATGTTTCCTGTAATGAGGTCATGATTTCTGCTACTGGTGGGGGGGTCATTTGATACTTGAAGCCATATCGTCAGTTTTTTTTTAATGATGTTTGCTTTGAATATGAACAAAACTTTTAAATAAAAACATAATATTATAATCACAGGTGCGTTAATAGAATTTTTAAAGGCCCACGGCACAAAATGAGACATCATCAGACACTTCTTTCTGGTTAGATATAATTTTTGATCAATACCAATGACTGGACAATTAGAGTTAATCAGTTCAGGGTCTGTCAGCATGAATCACAATGTTGTCACTTTGGTAAAAGCTGGTAAATGTAAGTAATAATAAAGCTTTAGCTCCTAACTTTAGTCATAATAAACATTAAGGAACAAGCCTGTTTTGAAGTGGTGGCCCATGCAATCATGAATTATGGATAAAACACTAATATTAATTAAGGTAATTTGTTTCAAGACCATTAAAAACATTTCTCTGAGAGTTTGAAACCATACATGAACAAAATCTGACCTGATGAGACTTCTTTTTGCAAGGCAACAATTAAGTCAGACAAAGCAAATATCTGTGTCTACCCCCACCCCTTCATCCGTCATATTTTCAGCTTTGATCTCCTCTAACCCCATTCATTAAGCAAATACAACACACTGCCACTTAAAGTTCGGAATAGAACCCTTAACATCTAATAAATAATGCATTCACCCTGGGATCAAAACATGAGATGTGCACCAGGCAAAAGGGTGAACACGTGGCTCTGATGGACCTAAATGTATGCTTAATGGAATAGGAAATATGGTAGTACACAAAAAAAGCACAAAGCAGACCAGCATTGGATTATGGATTATTATTATAAATATTATAATGGAATGTTTCAACCTGTCTCTCTGAAGCACAGGGTGATGAGGGTGAAATGTAACACTGGAGACAAAGTATTAATAATGGAGTAGAATCCTTTACATTGACACTGGTTGGAATGAGTCTCAAAACAACACTATTATAACAACTCCCTCTTGTCACATCATCAATCAATGTACTGGTCTGCAGAAGGAGAAATTATTTCCCAAATCCTCTGTTTTGGAAAAATAGAGGCTAACCAAAATTATTAAGGGAAAAATCTGGTTTATTTCAAGCTGATTTATATCCCAAAAATGTGGCCATTGTGGCTCTACAGTATGTGTCATGCTAATTTTGATGTCTCCAGCTCTGTTAAAAAAATATTCGAGGACTCACAAAACAATATTTATTACACACAACTACAATCATCAGTGCAAGTTGCAAAGCTATGAAAGTGAACACAGAAACTAGCTGCAGCTCTCCCCGATAATGATTATTTTGTGTGATAAATGTCTTCTCTGTCTGTTACAGAGAAAAGTTAAAATAACACATAGAGCCACAATGGTTTTTCCTTTTACAGAATTTTCCTTTTATAGTCATCATCTGGGAACCATGATTGACTGTAAAATTGTGATTTAAAATTGTAAGATATTTCATAAGATCATTTCAAATTTTGACCTGCTGGTGGAACTAAAGGGAAAGTCATGGGGTTACCAAATTCATTGGGTTTCATTTCTAGGATATTCTTTCAAATGTCATGACAATCCATCCCATGATTAAAATGTGTGAGCTTTCCTCAAAGTGGTGGACAGACAATCTGACATTTCTAAAATTAATCCCTGAATATAACTATTCTCTCTTTAACTACTTCTTCATCAAGAAGGTATCACGTCAATTAAAACTACACAAATACCAAATGATAATGTATTGTGGCAGGCAAGATTTCTCCCATGTGTGTGAATAGACAAACAGTGTCCTCCTATTTCAGTTCCGGGGGTCTTACTGAGGTAAAGTGACCTGTGTCAGCAGGGGTCTTTTGACTACATCTTGAGTTTATTACTCCACACCCTTAAATCCCACGGTGACCCCCCTCTCCTCTGTGCTATGTTCAAATAAACATAGAGAAAAAACTATTATTCCTCCCTTTGTCCACTAGTGTTCTCGGGGTTCCCTCCTCATCTTTCTCTCTGTTTTTCTCCCCACATTCATCGTCTGATTAGAGGCACACCATGACCTGATGGGACCCAGGCCACAACCTATGTCAATTCAACCACACCACACACACATGCACACACCACCTTGGTTCAGCTTGGCTATGGGGTTATGGCCGGTGTTGATTTTGTGTCTGCTGGGATGTGACTTTGCTGCTGTATATTCATGATCTCCTTCAATGCAGACAGTCATCTAAAGCCTTTGAATGTGAGTTTAAAAGGAGATTTTGTTTATACTAAATTTCAAAAGCAGAAATCCTCGACTTATATCCTTGTTCGTGCAGAATAAAGCATAACTTTCCAAATAGCCATACACACTGAGATCTATAGTAACACCTCAGCATGGTTTCAATCTCAAAACGACACCATGCTGTGTCAAGAATGGCAACACAAAATACGTCTCTACAGGCCCTTGGAAAACCATGTAAATGTTATAGTATCTGTGCCACCCTACCACTCACACATGACCTATAAGAAATTACATTTAGGCACAAGGTGGCCTTAATAATGTGAGCCTTTGTAAATGGTCACATTTTTTGTCCCAGCTCCCTTTCCTCCTGTGTGTTTTCTGTAATTGGAATATTGTCTCTAGGCTTTTAGTTAAAAAGGGCCCTCCAAGGTAATCTCCACCATCTTGCCGAAATGCAAACATAGCGAAATCTCTCCAGAGAAACCGTCGACTCAGAGAAGTTTTTACCCCTTTAATAACATCTTTTATTAAAGCAGGGTGAAAACAATTAAGGGTATGTGAGTTCTGTGTCTTTAATATAGGCTTTATTGAATAAGTGTCCTCCTGTCCGCTGGGGGAGGGCCTCTGAATGTGACACAAGTAGTATTGCCTAATGTTTAAATGGGAGGACGCCTAAAGGGATCACAGGAGTAATTCAATTAGAGGTAATATGCACCGAACCGCCCCCCCCCCCCCCCCCCCCAAATTGCTGTCTAATTCCCTTGTACTAATAAGGGTAATAGCAAGGGCTCCCGAGGTCCATCCCAAAACAGTCCAACTGGCAGAGAGATGGATCCATTGATCTACTATAAGAATGGGTATAACTTATTTTATAGCATGTTAATAATAATAATAATAATGATGATGCATTTTATTTAAAGATTGCAATGATAAATAAATAAATATGAATATGACTACATAGTGCAATAGTACAATAAATAAACAAGAATGTGATTGCATAGTTAGTGTGAGACAGTGTATGCCACTCGGAATAGGTGCGTTTTCAGGCGGGATTTAAAGGTGGAGACAGTGTCAGAAGTGCAAATGTCTGATGGGAGAGAGTTCCAAAGGCAGGGGGTAGATCGGCTGAAAGCTCTTTACCCGATGGTGGTTAAGTTGGCGATGGGTCAAAGAGTTCGGGAAGGTGTGTAGATGCAAATAAGTTCAGAGAGATATGATGGAGCCAGGTTGTGAAGGATCTTGAAAGTGAGGAGTACAGTCTTAAAGTCAATGTGGGATTTGATAGGAAGCCAATGAATTTGCTGCAGGGCAGGAGTCATGCGTTCAATAGAGGGAGTTCTGGTTATGATACAAGCGGCTGCGTTCTGGACCATGTGGAGTTTATGAAGAGATTTCCAAAGACCAAAGAGGAGAGACTTACAATAGTCCAAATGGGATGTAATCAGGGTGTTTACAAGGATAGTGGTGCAGGTTGGTGTGAGTGAGGGATGGAGACGATCGATGTTGGGTAGTATGGAGACCAAGTAACATTATTGATGAGAGATATGATCTGAACCAAGCTAGAGGGATGTCAGTGATTCCAATGGAGGCTAACCTGTCCAGGAGGATGTCATGAGAGACAGAGTCGAAGGCTGCGCTCAGGTCGAGGATAACCAAAATGGAGAATACTCTTGAGTCAGATGCCATCAGTAGGTCATTGGTGATTTTCACCAGGGCTGTCTCAGTGCTTTGGAGGGGATGAAAACCAGACTGAAAATGTTCATAGAGATTGTTGTCAGACAGTTGAGTGTTTACCTGAGCTGCAATAGTTCTTTCTAGTATTTTGGAGAGAAATGGCAGGTTTGATCATTTGGATCTGTGCCAGGTTTCTTGAGTCTTGGAGTTATTGCAGCAGTCTTTAGTGTTGATGGAACAACACCAGAAGTCAGTGAGGAATGAATGATGTCAGTTATTAAAGAGGACAGGGCAGGTAGGCAGACAGACTTTTACCAGGTGGGTAGTAGGGGGTCTAACTGGCAGGTGGATGATTTGGATTTATGGATTAGTCCAGTTCAGAGACAGTTGGCAGTATGAAGCTGGCAAGCGGAGAGCTGAAGGAAAATGTAGGCAAAGAGTGCAGAGAGGATGCAGAGTTATTTGAAGCAGTCAGTGTCTGGTGGATAGTATTACACTGTATAACTGTGAGGTGGTAGAGCATCAGGTTGTTTCAGAAAATTGTTGACAGTTGAGAATAGGGCTCTAGTGTATAGGGCTCACAAAACTGCACAAAAATAACGATAATAATGACTAAGAAGAAGAACTTTAAGAGCTCTAAGTCTGAGGTCCCGCCAATCACCATTGTATCCCCGAATATAATTGTTTGAGCGACTTCGCCAATTGGACAACAAGGTACGGCAACACCACTAGGACAAACGGGACAAACCACACAGCCCTGAATGCCTGAATAACTTGTATTGTGATTTGGTGCTCCTCCCCCCATCTCCCTGAAAAACTTTGAGTTCCCCCAAAACATGATATCGTTGGCACACTGCCATTGGACATTTAGACAGCAACAATTATGTTTTATTGCTTTGGAGAACGACAGGTTGGTTGTTTGTGACAGGTACGACAGGTCTGCACAACTCGTACCTCAGAGAAAATCCAAAATATGAGAAAATTGGTGAATGCGGTAAATCCACGTACATCACTCGTATGCATGATTTAAGAATCTGTTCTTGTATCCAGATACAAGTGTTTCTTGTATCTGGCCCAATGAGTGGAAGATATTTTTGAGTCAATAGATATTTCTTTATTCTGTTTATGTTAATACTTCTTTCTCTCCAAAAACACAACTTTATTTTCAATTTCTAACTCATTCACTTAAGAGAAACAAATTCTAAATTACCACTTGAGCACAAGAGCTGAATTAACAGTAAGACACAGAGCCAGATTGAGGAGTGGAATTACTTTAGATGGTCATTCATTGGTCACTAGTGTTCAAATATATATTGTAATCTATAGTTTTCTATTTCAAAAATGATTAAACTTTGTTTATTGTTTTCCCTTCACCTCCCATGTTTGTGCAGCACTGATGCGTTTCCTCTCAGCAGGCATCAGTGGAGCTTTTCCTGTCACTTCACCACCTCCCCATGGGGTGCAGCTTTGAGACACCCCAAAGCATCTCCTTAAGGAAAAAAAAGTCCACAGACTCACAGCCAAAGAGCAGCTCAACCATTCTTAGTCAAAATGGTTTCTTCACAGGGATGCACTACAGTAGCAGCAGATGCTCCACTGGCTTAGGACAACTTTGTGAAATTGATCGGATATTCAGTTTCTTTTGTGGTAAGGGATTTAAATACAATTTTTGGAATTACTTTTAAATAAATAAAGGGTCATGAAACTGAAACAAAAACATTTGGTGTCTTACTAAAAGAAAATGTTGCAGGTATGCAGATAAGGTCAGAATGTGTTTCCACATACAATATATTGACCATTTAACATTCAGACCACTTTCCTCCAATCTGATACAACTGTAGAGAAAAACAAATACAATTTTGGTTCGGGCAAACATTTCTCTATCAACTGATTACTTTGCAGTCTACAAGCTCATACATTACACAAACTCAATTCCATCTTCACTTTACACCAGACTTGGAATGTTTTTCCAGGCACTATGCAATTTAAATATCTATGGGAACTGAAGCCAAACATGGGTTTTTAAATGTATCCAGAATAAGTTGAAAAACTAGAGAGAGAAAAAGGAGTATTTGCATGAAAATAAATCTATATGTGGGATACAATGCCTCCCTCTGAATTATGACTGTACTGTGTTTGAACTTAGTTTACACACATTCACTTCCAAACACTACAGCTACATTAATTAATCTTAAGAATTAAAGGTAGCTCTTGTTGCTATGGAGGATTAATGTACTTGCTTTGGACAAAAGCATATGCCCATTGAGTGCAATGTATTGTACAGTGTATTGATGTACAGTAAAGCTGAGAAGTGTTTCTGCCTCAGCTAAATGCCCCAGTATACATTAAATCCTATCTAACACAACAAAAAAATGTTACTTGTTCTCAAGGTTCAAGGTACAAGACATAGATAACATAAAATACAACATTTTGCACATTAAAATGTTACAATAAAGAACAATGCCTGTTGCACATGCACGTTCTGACATTGCTGCAGTGCTCGGTAAGGTGAATGGCTGTCTCTTTTTAACACAACACAGCACTGCAGCTCATTGGTGTGAGTGTGATCAGACATCGGGGAACAAAGTGAGCCAACCAGTGAGCATGAAAGGGATACGTTTGAAGTACAAGGCCAATCACAACACATCTGAACACTGAAACGTTATCAAATTTGTCAAACTTTGCCATGATTAGAGCTTGTCTAATTCAAATGGACAGACAGATGGTTGGGTGAAGCGGGCTGTGAAATTCTAGCCCTATATAAAAGCAGGCTGGTTTTGAGCAGGCAGGAATAAATATGTAAACCCAACCTACTATGTAAAGCGAACATGCCTCCTTTCATTCCCAGTCTTGCAGCATCCCACATGTCATGTTTTCTCGGTCCATTAGTTATAATGAAGTGTAAAATAACCTTCAATACACCTTTTGGAAGGCTATGACTGAAAAAAGTGCAGAAATTCCAGCCAGTACACATAGTTTCTGTATGGAGGGTTTTTGAAAAGGAAACATATGAGAGACCCTTCTTTGTCTCTGGTTTGAATCAAAGGCTTACGGAAATATGTCTTTATGGAAGTAAACTGTTCTCAATAGGAAACATGTGACCTCCAAAGTGGCAAGGTGCTTTGAGAGTATTGGAGAGCTACCCTCTTTACTCACAAGAGGCGTGTCGTGAAGCGCCACAGAATCTGCAGGGTGCCTCCTTTTGTTTTTATTACAAATGGCCTCGCTCTGGGTGAGAGGTCAAAGCGATAATCACATATGTAAACACACCTTCTCCTTCTGAGCAGCACTTTGGAGGGCCTCCTGCTTGACCCTGCTGTTTCTGGCAGGTAAATGTTTGCAATGCATCAACATACAGAAGGAGTGGATGCGTGAGTAGAGCTCTGCACAGTGCTATGTTTATTGGGTCCAGTCTTTCAAACAAAGAAAAGCTAAAGCAAAATAATTGTACATGGTATATTCTCACAGACCCACATGTGCAAGCAAGCTTACACAAATATACACAAACACAAACACACGCACACACACACACACACACACACACACACACACACAACATCTCTAATTAATAGCTCCTCTGCCTCCTGAGTCTGTGAGGCACATCCACCCTAATCCCTTGGCACTTGGTTCAGAGTAATCAGTGCACAGCAAAGTCTGCCTTTGGAACACTAATTAGCATCACTGATTTTCTCCTCAGACTCTGACATGCAAATAGCCCAAAAACAAGTTACTTTCTTAAGAGGCCCTACCAGTCAAAAAAGGGACAGTAGTTCATTGTTCAAGTTGAGATAGAGACAGACTATAAATGTGGGTTAAGAACAGGGAGAGTGTTTCATTGACTGTGAAAAGATGTGATTAGTGCTTGTGTTTGCCGACAAATTAGCATATGGAGTTGATTGATAATCACCAAAATCCAAGAACTATCACAAATGATAAAACAACAACTCCAAGCCATTTGGAACATGTGGCATTTTTAGAGACTGTCATTTGTTGTTTTTAGGGTGGGTAGTGCTGTTGGGGGGATATGGCTAATGTAGCGAAAATTATCTCAAAGCATAACTAGCTTAAAGTATGTTTACACTGATACACTAATTAAGGTGTCTCTCTGGGGATTACTTAGCCAGTCAGTTTAACAACTTCTATTTCTGGTGAATTGCAAAGTGGACAGCCTGAGATAAACGAGCGTGTGAGGTAACTTCAATAAAAATTGCTAGTGTCCTCATGCCGGTGGGAAAGTAAATTGCAAGTAATGGACTCTGAGAGTGCTGAGATGTTTATCGGACTAAATGAACTGAATCACACTAGAGGAATATGGGGCGCTGCATGTGTGACAACATGCCAGAAAAGTCCCGATTAGGAATGATGGCTGCCATGAATTTATGTGTTAAAAGTTGGAGAGAAAGTATGGCTGATCATTTGGGGGAATCATTTTCATTACACTACAAATGTATGTCAGTTGGGCACACTTCCCTCATTGTTCCCTGCTTGTTCTGTGCTCTCACTGTGACAAAAGATACACATCAACACACAATACGTATGACACACACTACCACAATAAGTTATTGTTTCCTATAATTCAAAACAAGTAAGGGATTGTGCTATTTTTGTGCTAATTAGCTACTGGCCATGTCAAAAGTGTGGAATCAAAGTAACCGCAATCATCTCTCGGCTTCTTAACAAGAGTGGGTGAGGAAACCATCACAGCTTGACTTAACCAAAACCCTCCACTGGCAAATCCATAAAGGGTAGAAAGAACGAGGAATTAGGGAGATTTTCTGTCTTCCAAATACACAAGCCAGACACCAATTTATTGCTCTTCTCTTTTTCTCACTCTCTCTCCTTTTCCCTGTTTTCCTCTCTCTTTCCTTCTATTCTTGCTCTTATAATTTTTCTCTCTCACTCTGCGTGATTGCATCCATATGCTCTCCAGGGATAGATGGGGTCAACACCCTACTTACTCACGCCACAGTGAGGCACTGACACTTGTGAGAAAGCCTTTATGCAGGCTCGTGCACTCGCACACACAAACACATACACACACATACTGTAAATGCACACATGCATTACCACTATGATTGTCTCCATGCAGCAGGCTCAGACTGTGCAGCCTCAGTGCTTAGCGGAGAGGATAGGCTATTGGATTTTCATGCCATCGCTAAATTCCGCATCATGAACGTATGGAGTATGTTACTCTACAATGATCCACCTCCTCATCCTGATACATTTAGTATTGGCCCCTGAGAAGATCTGGCATCAATTAAGTGGCGCTCAAAAGAACTGAGCTTGATGGGGCCCAATGGATCCTTCTGCCTTCAATCCCCTCTTTTGTTCAGCAAAGCCAGGAGAGGTCGTAAATTTGAACCTGAAGACAGCGCACAATTTGCAGTCACACTTGCAAGCGGAGGGAATCAAGGCCAGGAGAGGGAGAAGGAATTAGGCTGCCCTCCACCAGTGGTCCAAATCTTTTCCTCTTTCCATCATGCATGCGGGAGAACACAGTACAGACACACATGCCAGTATGTGCATAAAGCACATGTTGAACACACAGTTGTGGCTGTCTGCGCTGCACGTGAAGCAAAAAAGCAGAGAAACCCACCTACAACCACACAGGCATAGATGTTTTAGCCACCAAGAAAACAACAGTTGCAGTAAACACATACAGGTCAGACAGACTCAGACTTTGTTCCTGTGGTTCTCTTTCTGTGCTTGCCCGCTGTCCCTGCTCACACTTACCATGAATACACACAAACACACACATGACTGAAGGACATCGATAAAATCTTCTATAATGAACCCCTCCACTGGACCTTGCACATGACCTTTGGGAATCCGATTTAGTCTGCCATATCTCTTATCATATCTCTGCTGTCACTCATAAATTATGGCAGTATAATAATGCATCTACCCAGACCTTCACTGACACTGTGTATATTCAGCCAACCAATCTACATCCATTTTTGTCAGTGTGAAAGAAATATGAGAACTATTGTATAAATACAGCATTGCATGGCGTTAACACACCGGTAGAAGCAAAAGTTTACCTTTTTCTTTAAATTGTGCTTCTACGTAGCTATAACTGTACAGTAACTAAGACATCTACATGAAGAAAAAGCTGCATGTGACAATATATGACACAAGAAAATGAGAGCGTTTTTATCTATGACTAGAGCCCCTCCTCACAATATACGTGTTTTTCCTGGCAAACGTATTAACTAGCATTCATAATGGCTGCAAAATTCCACTTAGTGTGCCAATGACAGGGCCCTGACAATTTTCATGCTTGCTCACTGGCATGGCTAGCTGGCATCTCTTTATGGAACAGAACCATCAATGAGGGGTGCACAAGTGGCACAGGTATAAAATTATCTTTTACCAGTACAAATAGGATTTCATTTTCATTTTCTTTTACATGGTCATGCATTTTTGCTGTTGAGGAATAACATCATTGTAGCTGCATGACAGAGATACTGATGAATTGTGGTGTTTGCTGGGTTGTAATCTGTGGGGAATAATTTGACCCTTCTATGTGTTACACCCTCCTAGAGAAGTGCTTTGCTGGCAAGGTGAAAGAAGCGTCTGGCAACACCACGTGTCATGGAGGTAGCACATGTCTGTCTACACCTGCCACAGGCCAACTGTAGAGTTAGCAATGACAAGAACCAAGAACCACAGGGAACATAATCATTCCAAGTTAGGAGAAAATGGAGAAATAGGCAAATGTTCACAAAAAAAGTATTATTAGTTGAACCTGTTATTATGAGTCTCCTGCTTTCTTTGACAATTAAAATTGTGCAGCATGAGAAATGTGTCTTAGCCACATGTAGATGTACTGACTTGTCACATCAGTTGCAACATTTGAGAGACTGTTGATGGTTTTTTTTTCTTAGACACGACAATCTATTCCATTTTGCTATTGAGATGAGTAAAATGTATGACTGAGACAAATACAGGTGGCTTCCAATATCTTATATGTTAATAGGTAAATAAAACTAACTAAAAAAAGTTTTTAAAGCCATAATTACACATTTCTTCACAGAGACAAGATATGAAACAATTAACAGCGTTTGAATACATACTGCAACAAATTGGGGCAAGTAAGCATTCAGTTACTTGAGTGGAGAGGATTCATATTCAGTAGTAAAGACTCTTCAAAATTGTGTTTATAGAATGTAAAATCTTCACTGAACTATCTTCTCACATTATGTGCATTGTTTTGCCCTTATTTTATTATGTCTAGCTTTGAGTAAGTCCAAATAACTACAATTGTGCTGATGTATAAACAGTATGCAGTACAAGTATTGTTCCAGAGACTTCTTAAGAGCCAGGTGCTCTGTATTTTTCATCTGGGGAAACACTGATTTGCACAGCGGGTCGAAGGGTTAAACTATTTTTAACCAGCAGCGATTCAGAGGCCCACCACCTCGACCCCAAAACTGCGGTCACAAGATCACAGAGGGTGCTCTCAGATTAGCAAACCATCCGTTTTGAAAAATAAGGTGGGCTTTCTGCTGTCTTATGAGAGAAAAACCTCAATCGAGCCCTTGACCTCACAAACCACAGACTTAACAGAGAACTTTGATTTGTCAACGATGACCACAACAAAGCTGGCCACACTCGCTGTCAGGGCCAAAGGCTGCTGCTGTCTTACACATGTCATGTGTGTCACATGACACTGAGATCACATGGGATTTGAGATGTTTTCTTACATATGCTACAAGTGTTCTAGGAATAACAGCAACCCATTACTGCCGTAGCTTAAGCACATGTTTAATGATGATTATAACAATTAACATTAACAAAGCCTAACAAATTGCTGTGAGAACATGATAAGGCGGAGGACACTAAGTATACTTTGCTAAGTCAAGGGGGAAAAATAGTATTACACATCATATTTATGTCTTCACTGAAGGTCTTGTACTTAAAAATGTTAAAAAAGAGAAACTTTTGCTCTTTTTATAGCTTGATACACTGTCTTGAGGCTTGGCCAATGAGTGAAACATGAAGCACCCTCTTTAGTCCCCCTGCTCTTTTAAAACTGTACGATAAACAAACGGAGAGGCAGTAATTTTCCCACATGCGTGAGGCCCACACCTCACCTCTTCAGTATGCTGAAAGCACAGGCCAAAGTTCAGTTTTGTTTTGTTGTTTCATCAGCGACTCATGTTTTATTGGTGGTGACTTTTAAAAGCTTCAACATCCACTGTGTGACATTGATGATGAAAGGTTTGGGATCACATCATAAACAACATTATTTTTATAATGTACCAGCAACAGTAATACATTTTAGGCAGAAGTATGTATAGTCTGGTTTGCACACAATGTAATTTACCAAAATCTAGAGCCAATTTTACTGTATAAGGAACATAAATAGGCAGAGAGAAAAATGTTAAAGGTCAGGAATAAAAAATTAGTGAGGTCATATGTTGATGTGAAGTATCATGAATATAGACTGTAGCAGTATTTAAATCAGTCTGTTTACTATCAACCATATCTTATGTCTTACACTGTTAGAATGAAACAACCGATTCACAGTGGTTAAGAAATAACGGGCATCCCTTGGCCAGTATGAACTTCCACAAATACACCTTTTTTGCACAAGACTGATGGAAACCATAACATGGAGCTCAGGTCCTCTGGGGGATTGAGGAATGCCACACACTAACACAGCTCCAGTTACCCAGAAACCAAGACACAGCGAGCGAGAGAGACAGAGAGCGTGGAGGGAGAGAGCGTGTCCGGAGGTACTTAGAGTGACACAACACACCAGCATATTGAGCTGGACCAAATGCTTTATTTTTAAATAACTGTCAACATTTACTTCAACCATCTTATGGTACCAGATGGACAGAATTTAGACCATTGTGACGCTGCCTCACAGTATCACATTAAAAAAGGAAGTGTCTATGAAATTTTTTGTATGGGTATTAATTTAAAACAGTTATTGACAACTACAGATTAAAGTGGGAATTTAAGTAATATGGATGATTATGTCTTTCACTACATTAATCCTTAAGTGCAAAATATATTGCTAATATAGACAGGAAGTTGTGGCAGCACAATACAGTGAATCCTGTAATTAGAGCTGAGATTGCAAATCTGTATTTTGGAAGATTTATTTTAGCAGGAAAGATCACCAAACTTATCTTTAAGTTATTTGTACTGATCGAATTATTTTTTCATTATCCCTTCCTTTTGTAGTGTTCTGTTGTATTTTACAGTGCGCTATGGACAGGATTTCAAGGTGCAGCCAGGGCGTTGAGGGGGTCCGGTTTGGTGACCTCAGAATTGGGTCACTGCTTTTTGCAGATGATGTGGTCCTGTTGGCTTCATCAGACCGTGACCTCCAACTCTCGCTGGATCGGTTCGCTGCCCAGTGTGAAGCGGCCGGGATGAGAATCAGCACCTCCAAATATGAGTCCATGGTCCTTAGCCGGAAAAGGGTGGAGTGCACTCTCCAGGTCGGGGATGAGATCCTGCCCCAGGTGGACGAGTTCAAGTACCTTGAGGTCTTGTTCACGAGTGAGGGAAGGATGGAGCGTGAGATCGACAGGCAGATCGGTGCGGCGTCTGCAGTAATGCAGATCCGTCGTGGTGAAGAGAGAGCTGAGCCGAAAGGCAAAGCTCTCGATTTAGCAGTCGATCTTCATTCCTACCCTCACCTATGGTCATGAGCTTTGGGTAGTGACCGAAAGAACAAGATTGCGGGTACAAGCGGCCGAAATGAGTTTCCTCCGTAGGGTGGCTGCGCTTTCCCTTAGAGATAGGGTGAGAAGCTCGGTCATCCGAGGAGGAGGAGTAGACCCGCTGCTCCTCCGCGTTGAGAGGAGCCAGATGAGGTGGCTCAGGCATCTAGTTAGGATGCCTCTCGGACGCCTCCCTGGTGAGGTGTTCAGGGCACGTTCCACCGGTAGGAGACCCCGGGGAAGACCCAGGACACGTTAGAGAGACTATGTCTCTCGGCTGGCCTGGGAACGCCTCGGGATCCCCTGGGAAGAGCTGGAGTGTTTGGGGAGAGGGAAGTCTGGGCTTCCCTGCTTAGACTGCTGCCTTCACGACACGATCCCGGATAAGCGGAAGAAGAAAAAAAAAAAGCTTCTGTAAAATGATTTACAAATAATTGAATTCAAGTCTGAGTGCCAGGAAAAAAATAAAAAGTAAAATCTGCTTAGACTTTCACAGAGTAACTTAAATGGGAAAAAATTGTATATTTGAGATCAAGTGCATTCGAGAAACAGATATCATCAATGGAGCAATTTTGAAAGACAGAGCTTAAAATAAAGATTTGAGGCACATCTTCATTAAATGAGGCAAGACGCTTACAATGTTTGAGAGGAAGATGGAGTGGGAGCAAAGGAGTCAAGGAGACAGAAAAGCTAATAACAAAGTAGATAAAATCTCCTTTACCCATTAATCAGTGTGCAATCCAGTAGCAGGAGAAAGTATGTTCCTGACTCTCTCCAGTGCTGAACACATCCCCTTTAATGCAATTTGTATTTAATTATTTTATCTCCCTGTATTTGTTAATAGATGGAGAATAAGTAAGGTGGACAAACACCAGAGGGAGCATCAAAGAGCAAGTGAGGCCAATGCTAAGCATGTGGAGCGCAAACAACACAGCAAAATAGATCACTTTTCCATGAGCCCGCAGCATTTTATCTTTCTAATGAAGGGACCCCTTTTAACCCTCTCATAACATCTGAAAAGGCAAGTAGGACTTACTAATGGATAGCACCTAAAGCATACAGCCAACAATGAAAAAAATGTCTTAGTAAGGAAAAGGAGTCTACTATACTCTAAGAGTACATTTATAGATGACTACAGTTCCATCCCACTGTGGCCAACCATCTTAGTAACAGTTAATGTTACATTAACATCCATACATCTTGTTCAAGTATCCTTGAGCAAGACACCAAGGCCCCAATTCATTTTGGATTATTATGCAGCAACTAAATGCTTAAAATATAAATGTGGGTATGATAGATGGCCTCCATAGTCTCAAGTTATTTCTTGCAGCATCACAAACATGTAAACACTTCAAACTCACAGAACAAAGCTCCTCCCAAACACCTAACATGTTACACCATGGCACCTCTGTTCCCTCATGACAATGCCATGCTACTGCTTGTGATCGGCCCTAAATCGAGTCCATTGGTATGACATGCTTGTAATAGGTCCCAACACCACAGACAAAGCTGAGGAAATGCAGAACCAATGACTCCTGGGGTTTCCTTTAGGGAGCAAACTTGGGGTCTTGAGCCTGTTTGAACTCCTGTTGGCATACAGGGATAAAAGGTTAATCCCTGAAGGTATTGACAGACCCAGGAGAGGTGAATAAGGAAAACTTAATGATGTATTCCGTAGAAAAAAGTACCTTCAATATGTGAAATTTCCTTTTCAGAAAAATATATAATCTTTCACTCTGATGAATGTTTTTAGGCACATACATCTTAAGCACATATGCACATTTATGTTTTATATCACAACCGACAGTGTGATCCAACAGTGAACGCTTCATCTTTGCCTTTACAGTAATGCCAGAAGCAGACACGTTTTGGCACTAGCAATTTATGTCATGGTTTATTACCTTTTCTGACTTCCGTCTATATGTAAAGAAGAATCAATTTGAACCATCTGCCTGGCGCCTTCACCTACTGTATTTTTCCAACAGAAGATAAAAATGCAAATTGTGCAGGAGGTTTAAAGTAAAAACACATTCCCAACTAATATGCCAGTGTGAGACTTTATATTTTTGGGATGCGTTGCTAAGAGATAGTTGCTCTCTCAATTAAGGGGTCAGAAATGTAATGCTCTTAATTTAGGTGGGAGAGCCCATCCATGTAATTACAATAATCTTGTGCTTCCCAAAGTTGAATGGAGATGTTGTGTCATTATTTTCTATGGTGGTAGTGCAGACAGAAGAGGGGGATGTACACACTGAAAAATAAATAAAATATCAAGTTGCTATCTACAACAGTAATGCTGTTACACAAGTGTATCACTGCTGTGTGTTTGCAATTAATTTCAGCCAAGGACTGTAATTGCTATAAGCTGTGCATTGTTGCATATGTGCATCCACATGTGCATCATTTAACTTTCAGCACCAAGTATTTACAGTATGGCAAAAACCATTCACAGACACAACTGCAGGCCTCATCAAGTTCATTGCCAGATGACGCATTCCACAGACCTACAGAGACGTGCTCATCTTCCTCAAACGTTTTCTACTCAACTCCACTTCCTCTACATACTTTCACACTTCAAAACTAAATATTAAAAACAGAGCCCAGCTGCACTCTTCTCTGGGTCTGTGTGAATATCATTTGATTCGTAAGCATCAGCTGATGCTCTTATCCAGAGCAACTATCAGTAAGAGGGCAAGCAGCGGTGCGGTCTACCAGAATTTTTGTAAAAGCAGCGCAGTCCCAAAATGCTAATATTGTGCTTTATGGGCAGAAACTGAAAACTCAACAGAAAATGTTTATCCACAATGAAGGGACTACTGAAAGGGACTGGCAGCATGCATTTTTCGGACACACAAGTGTTGGGTTTAATGCTCAAGTCATGTTAAGACGTTTTTTGTCTTGTTTATTAAAATCTTCTTGTCTTTTTGTAGCAAGCATGTATGTAAACTTGAAATTAAACTCTCCAGTGCTTTCTGTGTCTTCTGAGTACACCTTTAAAAGCTTGGTGAAACTCTGACTGCCAGGCCTTTTGTCTAGACTGGGCGCATTACCAGCAGCATGTGTGCAACACGTAACCGTCTCAGTGTGAGACCTCCCCAACTGTTGCTTGGGCTTTGCATTCCAAAGTAGCTACAAACCCAAGAGCATCCCAACACAGCATTTCTCTGTTATCTTTTTGTGTCAGTTCAGTTTCTCTCTCTTGCTATCTTGCTTTCACTTTTCACTCTGTCTTTTCTCCAACTCTGCCAACTTCGGTCAGTTGCTAGAGAGAGAGTTAGATAACTTGGAACCTGACGTGAATTTTACCATAGCTTTAGGGCTTATGGCAGTGAGTACTCCTGCTATGATGGCTGAAAACCTTGAAAAAAAATGTTCAAAGATACATGCCACTGTATTAAAGCCACTATGTTTCGATATTGTATATTTCTGCCTTTGGGGCCCCCAGTGGTCTTATCAAACATACACTGTGGTAGAGAGCAAAGCGTTTCAGCCTCTTTGACAGTTTTGAGTCTGTTTTACCTGGATCCTCCAGGCAGTGGGACTTCTTCCTCAGCCTAGTTAACTTCACCATTGAACCCCATCATCAGAACCAGTCACTGTTGTTTCCATTGTCATTGTTGTCAAAGTTAATTGCTTCATTTCATCAAAAAACTTCAGGAGTCTGAAGTCAATGTTTACATTTTGTAACTAGAAATCGTGAAATAACATATTTAACACATTTCCATCTAAAAATATGTGCATATAAAAATAAATGGGAAGATTACAGCCGCTGTCAGTTCACTTTGATCAGTTCATGGACATGCATGAGGCTCATATCTGGACCATATCAAGAGATGTCACTGTGAGTTATAGGCATTAAATGAGTGAAAAGTTGCTGTAAAAGGCGCCATGAATTTCAGTTCATTTCAATGCACTTGCATACTGTCTCTTCATTGATATCAGACTCTCAGAAATCACACACACACACACGCACATATCTAGACACACTATACTCTCTTTTTATCAACATTTATTCCATATTAACAACTGATTTATCTGCTAATTGTCTGACATTATCTAAATTTTCTTTTAAACTCAGTTGACCCATGTGAACAAAAGCTGGATATGACTGGGACTGGTTAACACTATGTTAGTGGTATAATGTCACGGCTTCTACTCAATTATACAAACTGGTTCACATCTTCAGCATAATGCAGATTTCCACAGTACCAATTCTGTAGTACAAGTCATGTTACACCAACCTCCTGCTCTGAATTTCTCTCTTGAACACGAATACTACTCTCATACAATCATTTTGTGTTTAAAACACAGTTTAATATATAAGGGGTAAATACAGACAGCAGCTTTACTTCAAATAAAAGCTTTTCAAACTACGCTATGTACTGTAGCTAGGGTCCACTAAATTGTACAGACTGCACCTTTACGCATCTACTTCTTCAATTTAATGAGCTCACTTAAAATAGCCTAAAATAGTTTAAAATCACGTGATTGCAGGAACCATAACTTTGTTCCCTCTAAATGAATAATGAGGATGCACTTGCTCCATTGCTCAGGTGACTACATGCATGTGTAGTCTGTCCTCCATGATGATGGAAGTCTCATGGCTCAGGCCCTGTTCTGTTCTGGTGGCACCTGGAAGCTGCTTGGTGTCCTCTTTCTCACATATTTAAATTATAAATCCATTATAATTTTGCTATCCTTTTCAATACTGTACTCTATAATTTGTGTTCTATTCTGTACACACAACATCTGTTGCATGTCTGTCTATCCTGGGAGAGGGAAGAAGTTTCTTCCATTTTTTCCTTTTTTGAATCAAGGCTCTGAGGACTGACGATGTTGCATGCTATACAGGCTGAGGCAAATTTGTGATATTGGACTACACAAATAAAACTGACGTGACTTGACTTGACTGATGTGACCATTACAGCATGTTGACTCTGTTGAATGATTTTGAGAAATAAGCTTTTTTATTTCATTGCGTTAGTTAGTTGAGAACAGTAGCACTCGTGTGTGCATTGTGTATGGAGCTGGCACCAGAAGGAAATTAGCAAAGTTAGCATAGCGACTGCAAGCAGGGGTGAACAGCTAGCCTGCATGTGTCCATGGTTAAAACTAATATGTCTACCAACAACTCCAAAGTACACTAATTAATAAGTTGTAACTTACATTATTAGTTTAATATGTACACAAACAAAGCAAAAAAAGTGTTGTTTTAGGGGAACAATAAGGTGAAAAGTTTGCGCAGCATTCGATCTTCACACAACACATACAATCTGCACTCACAGTTTGTGCTTATTTCATGAGACACCTGGAGACTCCAACAGGAATAAAACTGACATTGTTATGGGAGGATCTCTGTATTCAGTAGGATACAATGTCTCCCTAATAAAATTGTGAAATAGGACAGCAATAAATGTTCCGCTCTGCAGGCATTTGTGGCTGTTGTTGAAGCCCCATGTTTCCCAGTACACAGATGAGCACTGGTGTCACACCAGGTTGCGACATGACCCAAAGATCTGGCCAGAGGTTTTCCTGTGAGTAATTACTCTCCTCTATCTAGGGAACCTCAGAGACGACATGCATCACTCATTTACTGAAAAAGAAAAAAAATCTCAATGGCTCACAATGGCACCCAGGAGCAGTGTGCAATTAATTGATAAACGTCAGGACGTGATGTCCCGTCAGATAGTATGGAAGTGCTGCAAAAGAGCGCACTGGGGCGTGAATCAAAGACTGAAAAATGCATTAAGCAAAAGTTAGTGAAATGCCATTAACCTACCAAAGCCCTCAACTGATAGTGGAGGGCAATAGAGTGAGTTTTAAATTGCACCAAGCCCTCGAGATTATAGCAGAGTCTGTAAGTCTTCCATGAAAGGCTGCAAACCCATTTTGATTGCTTCTGACACAGACTCATGAAGTTCCATCAGCAAGACTTTGAGTCTGAAAACCGTCATTAGGGATGCGGTAAACGTGTTTTGACCAAGTGATTATTGTATATACACATGTGCTGATTTATAATCAGATTGAAATTTTAGAGAAAAATATCATACTTTGCTTTGGATGGTTGTATTGTAAATACTGTGTGCATGCCAGCATGACTGCATGTTTCCCATAATAATGTTAGTATTAGTCTCTTCCCAAAGGGGACCATCAATGAAGCTGAAGGTTTGGATTCCTTTTCTAGGCAGTGGACAACAAATCAACAGACCTGGCAAAGACTAGGAACTCTCCTTTTATACAGGAATTTGGGAGTCATGCATGCACAAAAACATATGTATAAAAACATACTCATCCTTCAAAAAAACACACGCACACACAAAAAAACACATCCTCCCTCCTCATCTTGCTGTAGAGATTCCCCTGGCTTTGATTAATCTCCACCGTCAGGGGGAAGTTCCTGTGTTTGGGTCCCAACAGGCAGGTTGCCCGCACCACATCTGGAATCTGTAGCCCTGCCTGCCATCTCCAGACACACACACGCTTGCACTAAAAGGCGACTGCTGCCAATACACAAATCAACCAAAAGCTCTTTCCCACCATTCATCCTCCCCACATTTGCTACCTTTGTTTTTTCCTGTATGACCAATTAATCCTGGGATTCAAACTATCTTTAGATGTTGATTTAAATTTCTTTATATTTTCCATTATTTATTGTTATATTGCAGTTAATTATATTTAAAGATACTGACAATTTCTTTGATAAGACTAAGTCTAGAAAGACTGAGTGACAGAGAATAAATTATGAACATCTTTGAAAAAATACAGGTAACAGTTTAACACAGCTGGACAACGTCACAAGTGGTTCGAACCAATCAGTGTCCTAAGAGCATCCTCATATAATCTCCATACACTGTAAAAAATAATGGACAAAGCCACCTTGATGTCACCCATTGGTTTGTGGACTCCCATTTCGAAGCCTTGAATTTGCATTTTTAGCATCATCATCTTGGATTTTGGAGCCAGAGGTGACTATATTTGGACAGGGTGGCACTGACCCCAAAACTAGCTGTGAACTGAATTTAGTGCTAATATCCACTACTGAAAAAAACATTTTAAAAATGCACTTTGAGGAAAAAATGAATATCTGACTCTATAGAGGTTCTTTTAATACAACCAAATGCTGAACAAGACTTTTTTAGCCCAGAGGTTGTCACTTAATGATTTCATGATCAGCTGCCTCACAAGGCACAAGGTAAGATAATGATAGACAAATGATTCATCCAATCACCTGCCAGGTATTTTTTGAAAGTGCCTGCCCTTTTCCAAACAGTTTCCAGGGACAACTTCTCAGATGGGTCTGTGGAACAAACTATCTGGCACATCATCAAGTTAACAGGTTTCAAATCAGTTGTTCAATGAGATACCTTTAAAAACATGTTTTGTTTGTTTGTTTTTGTTTGTTTGTCTGTTTGTTTCCACTGGATGAGTGGCCACTGCAGACAACACTGAGGTACATTTGTGTTTTATGACAGAAAATTGTCATCCATTTGAAACATCAACACACAATTCCAGGATTTGGTTTCACAGTCTTACATGAACAGAGCTTTTTGTGGAGCTCCTACTCACAATAATCATCAGGTAGAGTCTGTTATAGCAGGAAAAAAAAGATAACAAAATCAAGACACTAAGTGACATATCCATCACTGAATGATATGCTCCAGTGCTCAACAACTAATTGGTAGCAACAGTAGTTACAGTATGTTAATTGTAAATACCCAAACACCCACTTTTAATTGAGGGCACCAGGTTTACACCAGCAAGAAATGTGAAAGTCATTTTGAGAAATAAAGCTGCATCATTGCATTAAATGTACAACCTCAATACATTTCAGAAAGCAAGTTAACATATAAGCTGAATTGATTTTGTATCATTTGTATTTAGACAACCCATGCAATAAACCTAAGCCCTAATTACTTGCCGTGACAGCACTGATTCTGCTGCATTTGAATTTTGTTCATTCATCCATGTACAGATTTAATTTAAAATACAACTCTTCTTTGCTGTTATGCTATACTGTATCTTCAACAAGCCTTGTACAGACATACAGCACATGCAAAACTCATTCTTAGCTGCCAGATCTTGTGAGTCCTTGTACGCAAAGCTCATACTTTCACTGAAAGCAATGTCCGCAGTGCAATAAATCACTATGTAAACACAGCCAGTAGTCTCGCAGTAGTGTTTCAACACCACACTGTATTTACGGATTGGGCCTTTAAGGAGTTAACGGGATTCTGTCTCTACTGAATGTATACAGTATGGTGTGTCGGTGTGCCAGGAACGGGCTTACTCCTCCATTCATCTAAATGAAAGCCAAGTGAACTCAGACATAGGGAATGAGTGTGTCCTGAATTAAATCAGAGCATACAGTGAAATAAAGCCAGAGTGGACATCCTCATGTTGAAGCGCTGTTCAGTTACATGCATATTGCTTTTATAAAACCTACTTATGGTTCCACACCACATTATTTTAAAATGCTGTCATCCAGCACAGTTTACCTTCAGACTGAGGACAGTTCCTCCACCATGTTCTGCAAAAGAAATTCACGTCAACCGCTTTTGATGTGACGAGTGTCATAATATGAAAATCTTGGATTTAAGAGTGCTTTACAAGTTGCATCTTAATTGTGTACTACTCCTCAAAAACATTAACATGAGGATTGCTTCCTCCCTTTGGTGAAACACAGTGTTAAAATTAAAAACTTTAAATTAAAAACAAAAACTACAGCAATTCCAGGATTTATCCAATAGAGAGAATTAGGCAGGCATGAATAAAAGTAAGAAGGTGTCAGATTAAACAAAAAACAATGTAAATATGCAACTGTTACAATTTGCAATATCCTCAGGCATTCCCTTAAGATTTGTGAAAATGTATCATTATCTTTTGTTCACATAGTGTGCCTTATCTTGAATGGACACTGTTGTTCATGAGACATCCCGAAATAAGAGAGTGAAAGTATGACACATTAGTGCAGAGACTCACAAGTTCTGGCTGCTCCACTTTGACCTTTTTTGTGAGACAGGCCACCTTTCATTCCCAGACACTTCGTTAAGTCAACTTCCTCTCTCCCCACAGACCAGAGTGTTATTGTAAAGTGTCACTTGGTGCTGTCAGAAACAGAAGAGATTGTTCTGTTACTGAATGTATGTGTCAGTGTATGCATGCTTTTTGTGTGTATTTTGTCCATATATCTTTCCAACTGGTTTGTAGGATGTTGTTAGTCTAGAAGTGTGTGTGTGTGTGTGTGTGTGTGTGTGTGTGTGTGTGTGTGTGTGTGTATGTGCGTGCATGCGTGCGTGTGTGCGTGTGTGTGCGTGTGTGTGTCTGTCTGCTTGAACTTTAGCTATGACATGACACTGCCACTCAGTGGACTGATGCCAGAATGCAACATGAATGAAAGAGTGAGGCAATCTCTGCTGAGACTCCATCTAATATTTAGAAACAGCTGTTACCCTACAGAATGTACTATATGTAAAACTGCATCAAATAATTTATATGACAAGGAGCAGCCAGAACACTGAAAGGTAAGTGGCCCAGCTTACAGTTGTCTGCAACTGATTGATACATTTTTCTAAAAGAAAAAACTCTTGCTCAGTGGAGAAAATTTGTTTGCAGAAAGAAGAACCAAATGAAGTGAACACATTTCTTAATCTTCTATGCAAAGAATTGAAAAAATGTAATAGCTGAAAAATGACAAACATGGACATTGCTTGCTCTAAAACCTGTACATTCAACCATCTACTACTAAAATAACACTTTCTGCTGTATAACTTAACAGGACACTTTCAAGACACAGGATATGGTTTCGTTACCACAGTGGAATTTTGATAACACCCCAATTATCACAAAGTGCTGCTGCAATTATCAGAGCGTGACACTGAGGCAACTTCAGATGATAGTTGTCTTAATTTAAATTGCCACTACGGAGCAAACTTTGCTTTGAACTTTAAACATGCTTTTCACCATGAAGTCACCCCAGATTGGACCCCTGGGAACTTTGGGTGGAGATGGTTATGAGAGCAGACGGATTCGTGGACAAATGAAGGTGATGACACAGACAGACGGAGTGAGCACGAGAGACAGACAGAGGGAGAGAACAATGTAGTAAAAGAGATGACAGTGTCGATAAAGTGAAATTGGAGATCAAGCCAACAGATGGAGGAGCAAAGAATGTGACCTGCCAAGTTGCTTGTGGCACTCCAGGCCCGGATAGACGGATACGTACAGTCGGGAGATAAAAAGGGAGGGAGAGTGGGAATGACAGATGCACTGCGGGGAAGAGTCAGGGTGGGGGGAAGGAAGAGACAGCAAGATGAGGGAGAGGAAGTGAGAACAGCACAAAGGGGCAACAAGCAGGAGATGAGTGGGCAAATGAAAGAGGGAAATCTGTGAAATCAAAATAAAAGAATATTCACAGAGAGAAGATAGTGAAAACCAACAAGAATTAAAAGAGAGAGCTCAGGAGAAACAAGCAGTAAAGTGAAAGATGGAAACAAGGGAGCAGGGGAGAGGCCACAGCTTGCCTTCCTCCGATTCAGCTGTGGAACAATAGCTGCCTATCAGTCTGTCAGCACCTGAAGGCGCAGAGGGAGTGAGAAGGTAGGAGTGACACGGTGCAAGCATCAATGAGCTATTGTCTGTGCATGAGTCTCCACCAAGCCAAATCTCACTCGGTTTCCCATTAAAAGAGTTCTATGAGTAATGCCTGGAACTCTGGGACCCTTAAAGTCTGTAAACAGCATGATTGAGCGAGTGCATGTAAACTATGGACATGTGCATGTGTTTCACTGTGACAAAGATCCACATATGCATAACACACACTAATAATTGTGTAAGAGTTATTGCAGATGTGCACACACAAAGACAGACAAGTACACACACATATGCAAATATTGAACAGTGATGCTTTCCATTACCTTCCTGCAAGCACAGGCTCTGTTTCAATTTAAACTTTTATTGTTTCTTAACAAGATATGTTAAACCAACAAAGAGTGGAGAGGGACTGAAATAAATATTCGGGACTCAAAATAAGTGTTGTTTGAGCCAGTATGTGTATATATGTGTGCATGAGTGTGTGTACATCTTTCTAACCATCCTCTAACCTCTTCCTGCCAGTAGCCAACCGCTGCCAGCGCCAGTCACAGGGACAAGCCAACATTCAAACATGGACATGTACCTCCATACAGTACATAAACATGTATGCAGCAGACAGCAGTTATCCACACTACCAGTGGACTATACTGCTGACGCATTGTGTCCACGAACTACGTATGTTTGTTTGCTGCTATTGGTCAAACTTTTGACCTCTAGGAAGAAGGAAGCAGTGTAGACGGCACAATAAAATCAGAATGCCAAAGGGAACATTTAATGGTCACAGCGTCTGACCTGCTTACAAAAACAACTCAAGTTTGACCAGCCAGTCCCACCATGAGACCTGTCAGTGTATCAGTGAGCACGCCCCCAGTATCCATATCTATTCACTTCTTGTACTTTAGTAAAGATATGATCGGGAGCTAAATCTACTTACTTTAAATCTACTTAAATCCACTGTACTTATGTCTCCACAGTCAGATTTTCCAACAGGACAGCTGTCTTTCAGTAATGTATTCCAAAGTGAATTAGGTCTTGTGTGTGCATGTGTAGTTGGCTCTTTCTTTGAGATACAAAAACTTATATTACAACAGCATTGCAGCGGTACCTGATTGGCAGTAACAGTAAATTCATTACCTCCATAGAGATATGTTAGTAAATCTGTGACCCAGAAACATTTTATGGTGTAACGTAACATGTTGCTGCTTCTACTGCTTTGTAATTAGCTTTTTAACTTTAGAATAAAACTTTTTCTGTCGAGTATATGAAATGTTTTCCAGTCTTAGCCACGCAATTGTTGATCATTAATCCTCTCAAATTCTCTTTTGCCGCTTGAAACATTTCACTTTTGTAACTGGCACAAAATAATTGTTCATGTTAGCAGTGTGAGACGCATATATTTTCATCAGTAACATTTCTGGTCAATCAAATTAACCAAAGACATCCAGGTAATCAAAGTAAACATACAACATGTAGAAAATGAGTGCACAACCCTAAATGTGGTCCTGTTTATAGCTTCATCAGCAGCTGAATTAATACACATCCCAAGTAATTTTGACAAGGTAATCATTCAGAACACCAGGCAAAGCCTATGGCAAACCATTGGTTTATTTGACTTCAGCCCACTACATGTAAAAACATGGCTTTTCTGTGACCTGTTAATATGGTACAGTTATTAGTCTGGCTTCAGCCCAGCTCTGTGTGCACCCACTCAGTTCATTTCTATACGTATATCTGCTCTCAGTGTTCAGTGTTCAAAGGCAGGGTCAATGTGGTTCTGGTTAGGAAGGGAAACAGGGAGACAAAGAGGCAAGAGGAAAGAGAGCGGCCTATGTAAATGTTCTCTTAAATCAACATATTGGAGCACACTTTCCCTGATGATTTTGACGTACAGAACTATAAACAGTATAAAATAAATATCTGCAAATGATAAAGGAGCACTTTTGGGGTTTATCAGTCCCGTGTGTGAGTGTGAAGAGCTGAGTAAGGAGAGTGGTTGCAGAGCATGTTTATGTGTACATTAATGTATACTGTATGTGTATGTCGTAATGGGAACTTATGATGGAAGAGTGAAGAATACAGTCATATGTTTGTCAACCATGCAACCATGCGTCTGCTAGGGGTGTGGTGGTGGGGGTGGGGAGGTAAGTGACTGGTGGTTTTTTGGGCGTCTTTTAAGGACTTGTATGTATAAATATCCATGAAAAGCCACATTTAGAGAGCCAGCCAACCAGCTAACCAGCCAGCCAACCAGTCACACACAGTGCCAGACATTCCACAACCCTCATTTCCCCCACATTTCCTCTATTTTCTCCCATACCAGTAACAGCAACTCGCTTTGATTCTATATCAACTTGTTATCTGTCGAGTTTTACAAGCAAACGGGAAATATTACAGGCACTCGTTGCTGGCTCGCCATTACTTATGCTCTTTGAAGTGCATGTTTTCTCAGAAAAAAACATCCCTCTCATTAAATCGTTTAATTTAGTAGCAGAGACATAAAATCTACTTCTCATTCAAAAAAGTTCTAACAAATTCCTTTTCATGCAGGTCAACACATTTCAAAAAACATTTTAAAGTCAAAGGCACAATTCTGATGTCGGGATATGAAGGTAGGGCCACTCATTTGCCAACAAATTCATGAAATTGCTAAACAGGCACTGAAAAGGGAAATTATATTATCGTATCTCTTTGGCAGGATAAAGGTTTTCATGCTATTAAAGCTGAGTGCTCACACATGAGTGGTTTTGAGTGTTACCATCTTGCCTGTCACCTATAGACAGACTCTCAACTATTATGATATTAGATGTAACTTAAAGCTACTATGTGTATCATTTGAGCATTTCTGGCTTTGGTGCTTATTAGTGGTAAGACAAAAAAAGGAAGCAGGGACCGACAGTAATGCATGCTGATACCCAACCCCCACTCCTATTTTGAAGCTCAGAAACTGACGAGATTATCAGACAAGTCTATGTAAATGTAAATGTAACTGCATACATTAATAAATAATACAGTGAGTTAAATCATCAAAAGGAATGTGAAAAGAAATATTAATCTTAATGCATCTCCTGTAACCCCAAATCATGTTTTAAAAAAAGAAAAACTTTCCATTTTTTCATACTTAATAAATGAAAACTTAAAGGAATAGTATGACATTTTGGGAAATATTTAAGTCTTGTCATTACCATCAATTTGACAGCTAACCAACAGTACTTTCAGGAAATCACTGCTGCTGGTCAAGGAATAGTGCAGCACATAACAACTGATAAAATCACAAATTGTTTTCAGTTTTTGTATAGATTACAGAAACAAGATATTGCATGTTACTTAATGAACTTTAGGGTCGCTGGTAGATGGATTTTGGATACAGCCAGGCTCACATTTTCCCCCTATCTTCACATCTAACTCTCGGCAAGAAAACAAAGACATACATATTACCAAAAATGTCAGACCCTTACTTAAATTGCTCTTCTTTTTATCTTTCATCAGCTTTCATTAGCATTAGCTCATTTTATTTTCCAGCTCCTTAGCTTTTCTCTTTCATTGGGTCTTGGCAGACATTAAATCATTTATCTATTCCCAAGCAACATTTGCTGTTTCCTCACCACATTTCTAATTTTCCTTATGCTTGCATAAGTATTATAATGAAATGGGTGTAGGCAGGGATCAGTGCTGCATGTGGGCCAGTGTGTTACTACCAGTTTCAGGTTCTCCATATCGTATGGGTTTAATTTTAGAACACTGACTATTAAAGGCTGAAAACAGACTGAAGAAATTTGACTCATTTTTTGACAAACTAAAATTATATTGCTACATTGGTATATGAAGAAATAATGTAATTATTATGTGAGTTCAACACATAGTAGCTTTCAGTGTTTCAAAAATCTACATGTGTATTTAACGGAATAGAAAATAATAGACTGTGGCATAGAAGAACACAAAAGAAGCAGAACATTTGCATTCATAGTTCTGTAGGTCACTGGTGTAAAATCAACTAGCAGCCCACATTTCCATATTTTGAGTTAGAGCAGACCAAGCACACAAGTCAGTCAACCATTCTGCTCTGCCCTGCGGACTTCCCATCCCCACATTCTCTGCTATCCGACTGACATGCTGTGGAGCAGGAAGGGTGGGATGTGCGTTCAAGAGCAACGATGGTTTTCACGGTCACAGACCACTGCACGGGACCCTATAAATGTCATCCTGCCTGGTGGGAGGAGGATGAAGATGGGGAGCTAAAAGCAAGATCACCCCAGCGATAATGTGTTCCACAGCCACTGCACTGTAACCACCTGCAGGTTTAAATCAAATCCCCCGATTCCTTCCCCGAACAGTAATGTCAGAGAAAGGGATTCAACTGCGAAAGTCTGGCGCTCAAACCCAACATGCCCTCACACCCTTACACTCGCAGTAGTGTTCCTGTAATTTTTGGCTGTCTGGAAGTGGGAGAAGAAGGACTGAAGGTGGGATTACTTCCCAGAGAAGGCTTCTCATGAGGAGTACGGTTCCAAACCACATCGGTGTCGCACAACCATTTTGTGGACAGCCCAATCCTGGTTAGTGTTAGTAGTAATTACAGCTAGCGGCAATCACACTGAGCAGGGAACCTTGGTAAGATAACCCGACATAGTTCTGGTATTGGAGGAATTGGGGTTTTCCTTTTGGAACCTTCGAGGGAAGATCATGTTTCTGTTTGTGGAGATGTCTCATTAGTGAGCAACAAAGTGGGTAGGGGGAAAATCAAAACTCATATTTCTATGTGATTTATGGCCACTTTGAATCTGTCTGGCATGGACAAACAATTGAGGGTTAACATGCATCACAATAATGGAAGTAGTTGAGAATATCCAGAGTATTTTTAAGATGCTGTATCAAAGGCTTTGAAATTAAAAAAACTATAAAGACTTTATAATGAATTTTCTATAGGTTAAAAATACTTTGTGACATTGTGCAGTGACTTTGAAATTAAAAGAAAAAAAATTAGCCGGGAAACTTGTCCGTGCATATATGCAACTACTGCTATCAGTAAGTGTGTCTTCATGTTTATTTATCTACATCTCAGTCTGCTGTTGAGCATTAAGCCAAAATGATAATAATCAGAAGTGTTAATGGTTACTGATAGTGCACAGAACACATTATTTTAGCACCCTGCTTCTACACACACAAAAACAAAGACACACAGAGATGTACATACACACACACACACACGCACACACACACACACATCAAGTCTGGCAGAGCTAATCCAAACAGCAGGGCTTCTCACTAGGCTTCCTCAGGCAATGCTGGTGTCGGTGGCCTGGTGCCCCCAGGGCACCCGCCTATCGCTCTGCCTCCCGGGCCTGACCGGACCTCCGTGCCCCAAGGGCAGATGCTCCTCTCCACCATACCCAACCATCAGTTACTCTCTGTTGCATTATTGATGAGCTCCACTGCCCGGTGGAGCTCTCTAACAGCCTCTGCACTGCAGCTACATTGTACTGTAACAGAGACTGCAGATGGAAGAAGTTGGATTTTAGGAATTATAGCAGTAGACATGGCTGTAGCTACCATTGAGGACACCAAGGTCATGTCCTTGGTATTTTTTTCTTGAAGTTTTGTTTCATTGTGAAGTGAAAATAGCATCATGTGACACGTACTTATACCGCTGCCATGTCAAAACGAAAGTAGTCGGCTATAGCCAGCGGCGGAGTGAGGTCTTGAAATCCACCGGCCCCAGTGTTATGTCCCAACTGGCTTCTAATTTAACTGGTTTCCTTACCGAATAGCTCCAGCTGTGTTGCGCTTCCGTCAGCAGATTCGTCACAAATTCACAAATATACACAGCATATTACTGGAGATTTTTAAGTCACAGTTATATAGTGCTCACTTCCAGAACAAATATTCGCTGCAGTAGATGTTGAACTGCGACTTGAAAATCACTTTTGTGAATTGGACTTGACCAGATTTTCCAAACTATTCATTCATTGGATGAGCCCTTTTCTCCCTTTCCCAGCAGGCCGTGCTCCATTTCACATTTTAATAACAAACAAAGAAAATAATATTGCAGTTATAATTTTTTAAATGTCCAACCCTGGAAGTTGTAGAATACTGTTATAGGAGTTGATTTAAGTTGCAAAATTGGATGTGATAAGAAAGAACTGGACCACAAGAGTGACCATGAGAAATGCACAGCAAGAAAGTGGTATAAATATATCATGGATTACATTATCTGTACATATGATTTGTTGTCTTGTTTTTGACCTCAGTATTTGAAAAATCCTTGCTACGGCGTTGGCAGTAGATGTAGAGTATGTATGCAGAGGGTGTACAGACGTGTAAGGATGGGTGGATGTAAAGACGGATCAACAGACAAGCAAGTCTGAATAAGAATGCATGAGTGCTCTTTGGCTTCCATCCTTTGCCCAGTAGGCCTGTTTAGTAAAACAGTATGTGGTGTGAAATCATACTGTGGGTCACGGATGGAAAATGCTGATATGCAACCTGTCTCCTTTTGTAACACCACTCATGAGGACTCAGGAGGAAGAAAAACCTCAGCTGAGCTGCTGTATCCAGAGGGAAGAGGCAAGGCTTCCGAAGGGGTTTCAAAGGAAACAGAGCTTTGTACTTGCGTTGTACACTGGATGGAAAATTAAAGAGAAGTGTACTCTGCAGTGTACAGGTACTGTAAGTTGGTCTGAGAAAGTGGACTTGTGAATGCACTTTACTGTGTGGAAAGATGACGAGTAATGGTCTTGTCTGGGAGACGGCTAGCTTCCAGCCAAAAAAACTGCAACCCTGGGAGTCTTTAACTGGCAGGGATACCATAAACCCTCCTTTTTAAAAGCCATAAATCAAGGAGAGTAGACTGTACTTTTCAAATAAATACCGGACTCAGGAGAAGGAAGGGGGGCAGGGTGGAGGGGGTAAGGGGTCGGATTTTGGGCAGTCAAGCACTGGCAGAGGATTGCTGCTGTGGTGACATCATGGTATGGAGTTTTAAAATCACCCACGCAGTGATACTTGTTTGTTATAGTGATCTGAGTTTAAGCCCTTTTAGGATAACTGTACATTTCTTACTGGAAAACAAAACTGTACCAATAAGATTTGTGTGATTATGAATCCTAATACATCGCACATAATATAAAGCATGAAATGAGCACGCACATTTCTGCATGATGATGCTTCTTTAGAGCTTTTGGCTGCATTGTGATGCTCTGTGATTAAAATCAGTCAAAAGTAATATGTTTATAAAATAACAATGGATCACATGATTACTTTTATGTGAAAGGGGTCACTTCTAGTAACAAAGTCACACATAATTATCACAGACCCTTTAGTTTCCCTCAGCTCCACAGAGAATTTCAGCGTCTTTCAGCTCATTGTTTTGTTTTTTTTGGCCCACAACTTTTTTGTTTTGTTTCAGTCTCCCTGCTCTCAACAGCATAGTTTCCACTTAAGGAGAGTGAAAATTGGACTTACATTCTGCTGTTGGCTAAAAGTACAGTTCCTAACAATAATGAATGTTTGCCTAGTCTTGTAAATCAGCAACTTTTTGCCAGCAAATTCACCAAAACAACTCTAGAAGGTGATAATTTGTCCCTGCTGTATTTACAGGTTGTTTCTGTCACACCCAAGTTGCCAAAAAATGTATTTATGTGGGTTTAATTTTTCTTAGCCAGAATTTCAT
Source organism: Scomber japonicus (assembly GCF_027409825.1). NCBI lineage: Eukaryota > Metazoa > Chordata > Actinopteri > Scombriformes > Scombridae > Scomber > Scomber japonicus. Next base: position 20,371,175 of record NC_070584.1, on the reverse strand, counting down.
GAAACACCAACAGTGATTTCACAGTGGACACATTTGACATATCACTGAAATATGAAAGAATAATATGAAATATGTATATAATATTTCATTCTCTGGCGTCCTCTTGATGAGCCTGGTGTGCAACCACAACTTGATATGTATTAGTATATGAGTCTAAATGTTACCTTAATGCTCCATTTGAACTGTCTGGCTGAGGGAAGGCATATAAACTGTAGTGCTGCTGTCTCCACTCTGGAGCCCACCATGCTTTCCAACTCTCACAACAGGGCATATTACTGAGGGGTTTCCCTTTTGAAATGAGTGATAGCTTATCAGTGGGGTATCAGTTAAGATCAGAAGTAAATGGGTGGTAAGCAGGGGGTACTACTCTATGAAAATAGAGGACACTTGAAAAAACATCAGCGTAAGATCTAATCTGATACATGAGAAGGAAAGAGGAGGAGAAAGAAAGGGAGAAAGTGTGCAGAATAGCTGGGGTAAGAAGAGCAAGAAAAGACAAACAAAAGGAGAAGTATACAGGAAAAAAAACAAAGATTGAGTTAGGAAGAAGAAGAGGATAAATTGCACGGAGGAGGATAAAACGGATTTCTTTTTTTAAATTGGCTCACTGGCATACTTTCCTCTGTTGCTCTAGTTCTTACAGTCAGTGAGATTATGGTCATATGACGACAGCCGCTGAGCTCGTTCCCTGAAAATATGAAAATCTATAACCTGGTTTGTAGGGAAAGGAGAGGAGCCACAAGTTTGCAGTTAGCTCCAGCCTTTCAGTCTTTCTGATTCCCGCTGCTGTTTGTGGGCAGGGAGCCTGGAGACTGGAGCTGTCAGGGTCTTGCCTGAGACGCCAGGCTCTCTCCCCTTCTCTCGCCCACCCGCAATTTCACTGGCTCCCTCCAACTCCCCCACATCCACCACCACTAACCCTGCCTTAGCCTCCCCAGCCAGCAGGCCAGCACGGCTCTTCCAACCAATGTTTTGACAAGTGCTTTAGACATAATGTCACAGGGAACCCCCCCGCCTGCCAAAAATGCTAACTAACCATAACACTAATTAGTCAGCGGGAGAATGGGGTTGGAAATGGTAGCTTGAACAGTGAGCGGTGCTGGTGGCGGCCATTGTGGGGAGACTTGGACCCCATCCTGATTGACTGAGGGTAAAGAGAGACCAAGAGAGGGAGGGGAGGGAGCGCCAGGGTGGAATTTCAGGGACTCCATTTCCATGCTTTGCGGACGGCAGGGTGAACAGCAGGGCTTTCAGGGGGTGGTTGAGTTTCGCATGGTCCGTCCCTGGTGTGTTCCCCCGCCCACTTATCACTGATACCATCAGTGTCATTGGGGTTATGTCCCCCATAACCGTTTAATGGTTTCATCACCCGTGTCCCCAAGACATTTTATAAGACAAATAAAGTCCTTTCTCTTGTTACTTAGAGGTTTCTTTTTTCCTGTGGGTGTTGATTCAGTAAGACCTTTTGGCCGATTTGTTAGACCTGCCAAGGAAGATGGATACAGTATTACAATCATTGAATCGTAGACAAATTGTTGATGAATGACCATTAGTTTTTGCCAGTTGGATGGTTCCTAGCCTTGCAGATGGCTTATATATTATTGTGAAATATTAAGAGTAATGCATGCAGAAAAGATGGCAAAAAGTTGTAGTTATTGTTTTTCTGGAGAGTAAAACAGGAAATATGAGATCCACTTTCCTATGTGCAACAATCAGAAAACTTGTCCAAGTCTTAAAAACCTTCAAGAAAGAGAGGAGTTATATTATTCTTGCTTATCTAAAACATGTGGAACAAAGAGCAGTCGAGCAGAATGCCCTGCAGCTGCTTTCAGAACAGCAAACACATGCTGTCAGCAGAGTAATGACAGTCTGATTGGCCCCTCTCACCCACAGGAGGGGGACAGTGGAGTGACTGACCCCATCTCTAAGCAGTTAAATGATGTCTCCGAGCTTTCAAAAAGCCATGTGGCTTACCAAGAAAATGTCCCCCTTTAAAGTCATCTTCATAGGCACACTGAGTTATTTGCTTTGTGTGCTTGGTGCAGTGAGCGAGGGAACAGAGACAATGCAGTCACTAAACACTGTAATATGTCTCATTATGAGCCAAAAATAAAACAGGATTTGAAAATACATTTTGCATGAAAATGTCTTGCAAAAATATACACAGGTCAATTAATTCCAACAGCATGCCCAAAGTGAAAGGCATTGCATCCAACATTTTACAAACTTCAAGACACAGTCACGCAAGCAAGAATACAGACTTTGGAAGCAGCAGAGCTTATGTGTAGTTTCTTATAACACCTTATTAATCAGAATTCTACTTTATAGAGAAAACGCCATCAAGCCAGGGATACGAAGTGTTTAATGTTTAAAGCTGTGGGAGGTTTGTGCCTGTGGTTTGTTTAAATATCATGCAACCGCTACCGGAGTTTATTGTTAATGGCACCAGCTAGAGTTCCAAAATGAGCCACAGCGCCTTCCTGTTACTCATCCAATGGATTCATCAGTGTCTTACTGACTGTGAATTTGAATATCAGAACCTTAACATAAACTGTCCCAATCACAGATCCTTAAAAGACGCCTGAGTCATTTGTCAGTGAGGGAGGAAAAGCAGTCTAGTGTTGATTTTGGTTGGAAATTAAAAGGACACTGGAAGTTGTGAGCAGATCTGAAATGACTTACAATGATGTGGGATTAGATCAATAGTCAAAAAATGAATACCTTGTATATACTCAAAGACACACACCCAAGCTCATGTTACTGTTCTAGTGTGCTTACACACATACACATTAATTATTTTTCTCTGCAAATGTATGCTGCAGGCAATCTAGGTACTTTAGTTGTAATGATGTATTGTAGTAATGATGATTTTCATAGTCTAAAATAGGAACAAACAATAAGAGGCTAAATTGTTGTACATTGATATAGAAGATTAAATCAAAAAGATACCTTGTCAAAGTATACTCAATTGCCTAAAATACTGGAGATCGATTCAATAGGGTTTAACTCAATAACCATACTGCAATGCAAAGTTACAGAGATCTGAAAATGATGGGCTCTGACAGAAATAACACTGTCAAAATATCTCAGTAAGAATATGTTTGGCAGGACTGAGTGGAACTCTGATACAGCCATAAACACCCATCAACATGCACTCACAGTGCACAAAAGCACACGTGCATAGAGCCAAATATATATTATTAAGGAAGTGAAACAAGACACATGAGTGTTGCCCTTGGACTGGATTGACTGTTGAGTAAAACCGTAGATAGTTTATTGAATGCATTGGTAGTTATTCATGTCTGTTTTTATCATGGACTTCATCTAAATGGTAAAATACAGTCACGGCTCTCTGATTCAATACCACTTGAGGAGTGTACTGTGAAGTGATGTGAAATGAAAAACCGAGTGTTACTTATCCTTGAGATGATTTAAACAAAGACAATCTATTGAATGGAACAGTTGGATTGTAAAATTGACTGTCTATGTAAGTAGTAACATAACAGAAGATAAAGCAGTATGGAGTATGTGTATCAACCATAAACCTCCCAAGTACCGACAAAGCATAAGGTAGATGTGACTTCACTGATGTTGTTGCTGATGTTATGTAAGAATGGTTGTGTCCAAACAAACTGAGGCACAAAAGCATACTGAAGATATCTCAGATTGATGTTGAAAAAAATGACCACATAACTTGCAAAAATTTACTTTAAAGCTCTCTTCATTCTAAACCTGAAGTGCATGGCAACATTCTTTAAGCATACAGCCTCCTAACACCCACCTTATTTCTATAGCCAGTGATAAAAAAGGCTATTTAAGTGTTAAAAACTCATTCTATACTGTACGGTTTAATTGAATGTGATAAAGTTCACTTTTTCCCCTTAAAAAACACATGCAGGTGTACTGAAGTGACGTTCACTAAAGCTGTATATTGTAATTTGACCCTGATAGTGTCAAAACCAGAGATCCCACTGTGCCACTAATAAGTGAGGCTGCTTCACATAGAAAATGAATTAAATGTATTGAGTCTTACTAGTTTGCTCCATTTGGTATGACGGCACCCTCGGTTTGGTTATGGTGCTGAATGTTGGAGATGCTGCGGTGGAGTGATTTGTTTATGTCCTGGAGACTATACTCATTGCTCATCTAATAGCAGTCTGCCCATACTGTGCTTACTGGCTTTACAAGGTGGACTTTTCTGGTTTTGTTGTTTATTAAGTGCTTATTTGGCATATTTGAAGAAATAGTTGCAAACGTAGATTCAAACTTTTACATAATTCTACAAAAGACAGGTCTCAAATACTGTGGATCAAAATGTCTCTCAGAAATGTCTCTCAAAAACGAAACTCCACCTCTCTGGAGGTTTGCTGGTACAAGCTGTCAGGTTCCACGAATACCACAGTGATGCTGAAATACCACTTTCCCTGATTTAAGTTACCCCAGGTCAGCACAGCACTTGCTGTGGGCCACATCTTCATCCACGCTCCTCCAGGACATGACTGCAGGCATAGTGGCATTACTTTCTTTGAGCTGAAAAACAACCCACTGTGTTGTTTTCTCTGTAATTTGAACCACATGAGAATGGAACTGAGGGATCAAACTTTGTAGCTAAGGGTCATCCCCACTGTGCCTTATTAGTGGAATAAAGTCATTAGCACTACAAAGAAAATCCTAAGTGTGAGCAAAGAAACTCAAAAAGAGCCTCTGATAGTGGAGCCATGTTATATCACTGGCCAGGCTTGAAGCATTAGCACATTTGGGACTTTGACAAGGGCCAAATTGTGATGGTAGGATGACTGTGTCAGAGCATCTCCAACACAGAGAGTCGTGTGGGGTCTTCCTGGTACGCAGTGGTCAGTACCTACCAAATGTAGTCCAAGGAAGGACAATTGATGACCCTGTGACAAACCTTGAGTCCGGGCATTCATGTTGGTGTTACTTTGACATGAACCACCAAAATATTGTTGCAGACTAAGTGCAGTATGTATCTTTTGGAGTATATAATGAGTCAGAGGTGTTTTGGTTGCATGAAGGGAGCCTACACAATATTAGGCAAGTGATTTTAATGTTATAGCTAAAGATGGGCATTTGAATACATTTTGTTGATCGATCATCAGGAAAATTAACAATCAATTATCGATTAATCATTATTTTTTATCTTAAAAATGCCATGATGATGAATTGAGCCTCTTTTAGAAACACTTTTTTTAAAAAAACAATCAAATCTATTAACTTAATCAAAACAAAGAATATTACTCCGGACTGACAGTTTTTGCCAAAATATAACGTTAAAGGACTCCAAAATGCACCCAGTCCAGCCGAGAGAGAAAGAGGGAGAGTGAGTGACAGAGATAGTGTTACTTCACAATTATGCTTATTTAACTACAGCCTCATAAAACAACAAGAGTGACTCACCTAAAAGTATACAGTGGTGACTGTCCACTGCTAACAAAGTAACGTAACGCCAGCCTACTGATTCTTGTTGATTAGCATGTTAGCATGTTAGCATGCTCAGGGATCAGTGAGCGCAGCCTGGTGACAGTCAGTTGAGCAGCTGAAACGCTCTGACGGGACCAAAGTAGCCGGGAAGCAGAGGCATTGTGGTGCTATCCTGGGTAGCCTGGCCAAGGTGCAGGTTTACAATGAACTCTGTCATTTTTAGTTTGAAAAGGTCCCACGCCAAACTTCGCCTTGACCTCTTCATGTTTACGTTTGATATCTACGGCAGCTGTCAAATATCGCCCCCCGTTGGTAAGATGTCTCATTGCTGCCACATAGTGAAATTCATTGCATTGCTTCAAGACTCACACTACGCAACACAACTTGAAACCAGCGTTTGATAGATAAAAAAATTCATGTGATCAACAACATTTTTAACGATCAATTATCAATCATCGATTAATCATGCCCATCCCTAGTTATAGCTGGCTGGTGTAATTAAGATGATTCACAATTATTTCAAAAACTTGAGCAACACATTTTGAGGTCTGTTTCAATCTGAATCATCACTATGCATCTTTATAGGATATTAATTGTTGAAGAGTTTAGATTTGGCAACACTGAAATGTTTCAGTTTATCTGTACACAGTGATTGGGACATCATCTTGTTGAGTTCCAGATGTCACACTGATGTTGCTCACATTTTCCTATTTGTTCCCTAAACAGATCATTCTATGTCTACTAATGAGAACCAGCATTTAGATGATCCCTCCCTGGAAAAAACAAGCTTTTCAAGATGATAAATTCACTCTTTGGTGTCAAATCTTTCCCAAGTTTGTTGTTGTTTGTCCACACCAACTGAAACATTTTAGAGAATTTGTAGCATACAGAGTACACATCAAATGTAATTGGAGTCATAACTTGTACACAAGCAAATATACACACAGAATGTTGCAATAGATCATTATAATGTTTCCAGGAGTCAGACAGGCCACATCTCTTGGATCAACAAGGCATGGAGTTATAAACAGAGTCATTAAATTTACACATTGCTTGCATGCATATTCACAAACGCATGCACACTACATATACATATAAGATAAGCCAAAATGAGATTTAATGAACCCTGTGGGCCAATTAAGTATACATACCATATACACACATACAAGCATGTTTAAACATACACACAAGACACACAGACACACACGCAGCCACAGATAAACACAGTTCTTGTTTCTGTTTGTCTGCTTCTGATCCAGCGGGCCAACAGACGCCTCTGTGTCCTTCTCTCAGCAAAGCCAGTTTATACAGCGTCTGATTTATGAGGCTGTAGCATGCAGCCAAAACAACGCCTCTGACCTTTTTTCCCACAGTTCTCTCCCCCTCTGTCTATAGACGCTGAGTAGAGAATCTTTTTTATCGTTAGTGCAATAGCAGTAGACCTGTGTCAAATAGTGTTTGCAAAAACACTTTAGAGGGCGGTTTAACATACTTAGGTGCTAGAGGGGGCAAGCTTTTATGCAAACTACCACACAAACGGAGCCAAAACGTTTAGATGAGTTCAAGATAATTCATAATGCGTTTTTTACAGTGAAGTTGCCAGCCGCAATCTTAAATGATGCAGTAAATTATATATAGCCGATAAAACGAATGACTACGTTGAGATTTTTTTTTTGCGTTCACTATGAGGAAATCTGGTCTGACAGGTAGACTAATGCATGCAGACTCTGAAACAAGATAAAAATGCAGCACTGAAGACAGTAATGAGTCTCTGGAACAGTCAGATCAAGGTGCAGAAACAGGCACCAGCTGAAAAACATGGAACAAGTTCTGACTAACAAAAGAAACTGGTTTAGGTTCAAAGAGGAAAAATTCAAGCTTAGAGAGGGGGAAAGGTTACAACAGCAATTAGGGTGTGAATGTTTGTTTTCTAGAAGTTTTTCTCTACTTTTGTTTTGTTTAAATTATAGTTTTAGTCTACAGTCTTCACTAGTGCCTCCATGTATTTTCAGAGAAAACTGGCGAAACACCAACGCAATATTAAATCTCTTGATATAATGGACATTATTTGTATTGCAGAGGGTGCTGCGGAGCCAAAGCTGAGTGATCTGGGCTACATTTTACAGGAAATTCTCATGGGTATGCAGTGTTCTCTGATGTTGGCCGAATAAAGGAGTAAGGGAGGCCAACAATAAATCTCAGAGGGATTTTGCATTATGTAGATGGGTGTGAAGGGTCATCAGGAGTCATGCTGACTCCCTCAGTCCTTCCCAGTGATTCACAGTTCAGATGTCCAAACTTCCCACTCGCTGGCTGCTTTTTCTCCTGATCTCTTGCCATCTATTCCCCACTCTTGTCGGCTTCTTCCCCTCTCTGTCTCCAATGTCATTTACTCTCAGACTATCTATCTGTAAACACATGCACACATATGTGTCCACAATCACGCACTCATACACACAGTCAAACATTACAGAATCACATCAAGGCGCTTATCGGAAACACATGTCCACGGCGGAACTTCTTTAGATCCCCAAATTTATACAGAAAAGAATCAAAATATTATGGTCACTATTATGAGTGCTGACAAACTAACGAACAGCAATGGCAAAAATAAAGAAGAGTCTTAATTCTGTTTCCTCAATCTTGCCAACAGTGGGGAAACAAACATCAACCCCGAGTCACCTCAATTTCTCCCCTCAAAGAGTGAAGACATTTTGCAGAATTACTGGAAATTACATGTTCAATTAAAAGCCCATTTTATCTAAAAACAGAGGGCCTATGACAGAGACAAAATATTATTGAGTGCTGGCAAAAGCTCTCTACTGGCTTAGCTACCCCTGCCACCCTGCACAATTTTACATTACTTTATTGTTTCAGTAGAATAGCTTTCCTCCCCCACAGTTGTTCTCTTAATTTCTCAACTTTTCTTTCAAAGGATGCTATTTGTCAAAAGGGAGAGAGATAAACACACTTTCAGCTATGGGATTTAAAAAGGGGAGGACACTTTGCTTTTTTTCCCCCCTCGTCCAGAAAAACTAACTTTTTGGATTAGTGTTGTTACTCCCTTTATTTTCATATAATGATTCTTAATTTCAGTTTCTCTTCCAGTGAAGCTCATGGGCTGCCGTCCAGAATGACAGTCTGTTTAAATATCTAACTGTCCACCCTGCACTCTTGCAGTAGTCACACACACAAACACACACTCCATCATAGTGTGCATGTTGAACCCAGCTACATTTACAGTGAGCTATATTTGTACACATATTCAAACTACACATGCTGACCCACCCACACAGCCACCTACTGTACCACACATGCATTACAGTACGTTGAACATTATGAACTATGCTTGACTTGTGCAGTCTGTTCCAATGGATGTCCCATACCACATGTTAGAGTCAATTATGAATCCACTGAATCATAGAATGTGTTTACATTCACTCTAATGATGCGGTTATAACCTCAGTGAAGCAGTACTCTGATTAACTGTCATGTAAACACCTTAAACTAGTTAGGTTGTAATAAAGATAACTGGATGAAGAGCTGGGTTCTTTTAGAATGACTTTTCCCATAAATTATTTAATCTAGCTACCTTGACATAAACCAGATGCAAAGCGATGTGTTTAAAAAAAAAGCGGAATGGCTTGGGGTGGAGGAAAAATAAAGCTTGCTTTTTGAGGTGACAGCAAAACAGCTGTTACAACACAGCACATAATTGAGCTTGCTATAAGTCAAATGAGAGCAACAAATACCAACAAAGTCACTCAATTTTCTCATTAGATTTACTGTATTCTTAGCCTGTGGGCTTGCACACGTTGTCAAACATTGTAAGTACTTCTTGATTCATGTAAATTCAGGTTTCAGGTCAAATGAGGTTTCTAACTGTATAAATGTATTACAAAACTTATTATTGAGTAATAAGTAATTAAACATAGTGGCAATAAAACAACATTTTCAGCTACTAAAAAAAAACATCCCCATGCAAATCAACTTCGTGTGACCTGCAGTAGAACTCTACAAATTCATAGGCGGCTCTCTCTCCCCCTCTGCTACAGACTTTCAGTATGAGCAGAAATGATGAAAGGGCCTCTCTCCTCCTACATAGTCTGTCTAAAACCGCTTGAGACATGCTGGTTAATGACCTGAAATTCTGGAGGGTACAGGATGGCGCATCCATCTTTCAATCTCCCACCTTTTCCCGCCCTATTTTTGCCCTTGTTTGTGGCAGACATGTATCTCCCCCAATCTCACAGTTTCTTTGCATTTTGGACACGTTGGGTTCTGGGTCACTGCCCTTGGCACACCGAGCTGAGTGTGTCTCTTAACTTGAGATGTGCTGTGCATGATGTCAGTGTCAGACAGAGAAAAAATGTGCAGTTCATGGAGGGGAGTTAAAGCAACCTCTTAAAGGGATCATTTGTCTTCAGTGTAGCTTGTCTCTACTCTGCCCTTGATACTATTCACCTCTTACCAAGGACTAAGGGAAAAAAGATGGTAAATGAGGGAGAGACTGAATAGAATCAAGACAGTTGTCCCTCTATCCAACCTAGTCTGAAATTGCAGATCCCTGAAAACTAGCTACATCTAAGATATTGTGCATTGACCGGTGGAAAATACCCTCTGTTGCATCGAACAGTGATGTCTACAGTACACTTCTATCTCACTTCAGCAAGGTGAGTTGTTAAACTACTGGAGGTCAGAAAAAATGTAATTTAGATTAAGTTGCTCCATAATAATGTTCAAGAACCTTAAAATTTGAGGACTGTAAATATTTTGCCTGTAATCCAATTAGTTTGTGAGCAACCTGTCATACTGTATAAAAATGAATGACTTTTTGTACCTTTTTTAGTACCGTGACAGATACTTGGAAAATAACTGTATGGGGTATGCAACCCTCAGAGAATCAGGGAATGCAGAGTGTCCTTTCAACCTTTTTGCTGATCTTTTGTTATCACATCCAGGTCAATAATATTATCAGAAATGTCAATTTGTTTGTACTAATAGAATGTGCTTGAGTATATGTTCAGCAAATCTTGCATTGCTACAGTATGTCATATATTTTTCGTGACTTTTAGAATTGGCAAGAGTTGACGAAGAGTTATGTGTCCACTTTATGGCTGTGGGGCATGTGGGGGTGTTTGAAACTTAAAGAAATCTTAAAATGTCAGACATAGTGTACATTTTTATACTCTGAGTTCATCTATATATTTGCTGTGTGGGCGGATCAGGATCACAGCACCATCAAGTCAGACAGTGTCGCAACTGTGAGTCACAGGGCAGAAAACATTTTGAAAAGTCCATAAAGTATCACTTATTACCGATTAGTTGTTTTTTTTAAGTTTCATTATTGATCTTTTTTGTGTGCCAGCATTGTATGCAGACACTATGAGACAAAACATTTCCCTTATGTTAATGGACAATTGTAGACAATAAGAATAGTTATTTCCAAGTAAACATGCACTCAATGTCCATACAAAAGGAGTGATATTTATGAATAATATGCTATGGATAAACTATATTTTTGTCACCATTCATAACAGGTCTTAAAAGATGTTTTTATCGATTCATCATTACATCTAAAAATGACTACACTTAATACTTACAGAAGCTGTACTGTTTTCAGACCTACCTTGTTTTACTAATTCAGGTAGTCAGTTTTTCTGTAGATTCAGACACCTTTCTCACCCACACACACAAACACAGAGCTCCTTCTTTGCCTCCTCAGTCACCCTGTGACTCTGTCAACTCAGTAAATCCAGTCTGTCCAATCGATTAGCCACCGTTCTCTAAGCAGCTCCCTAATGCTGGAGCTCTATAAGGCCGTTGTGCTTCCCACCTGTTCCATGTAGATAGGCCAGCATGACGCTTGTTACAGCGAAAGTTGAGACGTCCACCGAGAAGCAACATGTGATAATGTGCGAAGGTTTTTATGAATTTATGCAGACGGCTTTCTTTTGCTCTCCCAGTGGAGAGTTTTGTAGGTCTGATGGGGAAAAGTTTATGATAGAAGACGGCGGCAGGCATCCGACTGCAAAGCCCAGACTCTGAAACAAACCGATAAGACCTGAGAAGCCACTGAGCTACCACAGCAGCTTACTAATTGAAGCCTCTGTCTCCTAGTCAGCTTTACTCTCAATTGTGAGAATCATCCCTTTTGTTTTTGTATGATTTTAGTGGCTGGATTCTGTTGTGATTATGCCTCTGTTAGACAGTTGCTACACTTTAGAGGTCACTCCTTGAAGTACGCTCACTTGTGAATATAAATGCTGCCACTGAGTTGAGAGAAAATAAAAGCATTTCTTAAAATTGAGGAGATAAAGAAAATAACTTTTATAATTCAGTCTCCTTTGTTGAAGATAATGACATCTTTGTGAGCAAAACCTCTTGATAAATGTTAACCGCATGCAAAACTGCCCAGTATAATCAAGTAATGGACATGTTTTTTGTGTAAAACATGTTACTTAAGAACGTTGCCAAACTGTCAATGAACATAAGAAATGAGAAACAAACAAGAGAGAGCCATTAGCTTTGTTTCAAACTCTGACATCTTTGCCACTATAGATCATCCAGGAGTAAAGCTACTATGCATCACACAAACGTCTGTCAGGGATCCATGAAGTGAATTAGTCCTAACAGGTCGGTTTGGCAGGAGCAAAGGCGTTAGCCAGATGGCTAAGAGCTGTTCATTTGTTGAAACCCTAGTAAAGACAGAGACTACCAGTTGTTTTTGGTAAAACAAAGACACACAATGGAAGTGAGCTAAAGGGACTTCTCTATTTTATTCATTATCAGTTTGAATGGTGAACTTTTGATGCAAGGATTATGCCATAAAATTCCAACTTCATTTGGGTTATTAATGCATTTCTTGAGGTGTGGAAGTTGAGTTGGTACTATATTTCACTCTAATAGCATTTATAATAACATTCATGGTTTAAAAGTCTACAATCATCTGACAAAGTTACCCTGAGGAGCCCAACCGCAGTCACAGAAATAGACTTTAATGGAAATCAGTAACACTGAGCTCGATGTTGGAGAAGCTGACTTATGATTGGAAAGTTGACAGATCAAACCCACAACACTGCTGGAGAGAGGGAAGTAAAATATGCTCTCTCCTCAGTCAGCAAGAGTAGAAGCAGCTTTGTTTAGAGACACTGTATGTGCTACAAAATCTTAAAGTGGCTTTAATGTCAACATTTTTTATAATATTGCATGAATAAATGAATTATTTAGTTAGTAATCCAATGAATATAATTTCCATTAATAAATCTTCTCAAATTAGTGCCCTGATATTCTTTTTTATTATGCCTTTCTATTGATAATATAAATAAATTGTTTCTTTTTAACTGGAGGTCTTTCTGCTGCTGTTCAATTACAGTTTAGACATTTAGCTGATCCAAACAGTAGGTGATCATGCTACCTGGTGTCCTTTGCTTGTGTTTTGATTTCTCTCACAACGTTTTTGCACCACACCTGGTCTGGAAAGAGCTAAGAATATTTACATATATCACACATAAAATAAATCAAATTAATAGTAATTCACGAGGTCCAACAATGGGTAAAGTATGTGGTTTTTGAAACAGTAAATTCTGACTTTAAAAGCCTGCAGATTGGTGGTCTTTGGAGTGTAAATTAAATTTATCTGCTGTATTTTAAAAAAGGTGCAGTGTAGACCCAGCTCTCTGTTTTGAAATACCAAGAGGATTAATGGCACTGATAAGAGGGGTTGGTGTATTAAGCTAAGTCCTTTGAGTGTTGCCATTTCCATTTCAGCTATAATTTGTGGAACATGGATTTAAAGTATTACAAAGACAGAAAGAGAAAAAGGCAAGCGAGAGACAGAGGAAGAGAGCGAGGAGTGGATGTGGCTTAGAAGGGATACTGTGCAATGGTTCACATATATGCCGCTTTGGGCTCGCTGTGCTCAAATGCTGGTGAACTACAGTGAGACAGACGGTGGACAAACATGAACACAGGCAGACATTCACAGACAGTTTTCTGCATGACTGGAGGTACATATCGAGAGCTGCAGCGGGGGCAGATGGTGCCTTTGAGGTGGGAGGTTGAATTGTAGAAAGGTAGACGAGGTGTGTGTGTGTGTGTGTGTGTGTGTGTGTGTGTGTGTGTGTGTGTGTGTGTGTGTAGTAGTAGTAGTAGTAGTAGTGTGTAGTGTGACGTGTGTTGGTGCTGCTCTGACTGAGGTGTTTTGAGAACAACAGCACATCGAAATACTGTCACTGCCACTTTGTCCATATTTAGGAATAGTGTTAAGTTGTTTTATCTGATCATCTGGGTTACTAAGGATAATTGGACTGGCATGAATTTTACAGCAGGATCTTGTCATTCATTTAGTCCTAATTTTACAAAAGAAGCCCAGTTAACATATTCTCATTCACACTATAATATTTATGTTTTTAGTTGAAGTTTGCAATGAACTGCACATTTTCTGCAGAAATTCCTATTCTCCAGAAAGTGTCCACTAAAGATAAGAGGTACTTCTGCACCTCTCTGGAATGTCAGAGAAACATATTATAATTGTCTCAATCAGATTTTAGGATTAGAAGGTTTTTAAGCCTGAATGTGTGTGTGAATGACTGATTCACAATTCAAGGGGCCTATTATACAGGATGTTGGATGAGTGGGATGATGTCTCCATCTAGTGGACACTGAACATTTTAAAAAGTTGCAATCCAAACATTGCCTGTCAATGTACTGTAAATCTTAGTTCTTTTATATACTTATCCTTTGATAAGCAGTTCTTTATAATTTGCTGAAGTATGTACTGGCATCAAAGAACCATTTTTTTCCCATTTCTTTCTTGTCAAGGTGCCACAGTTTGCTAAGAAGCCACATCCCACATTTGGCTGTAGTCAGTAGATATTTCTTGTTGTCTGGATATGTTTTGACATTGTACCATCCACAAACTAGAGACTGGCAAAACTGACCAAGCACCAGCAAGAAAAAGGAATCCCTTTCATCTTCACTGAGAACCATAATGCCCTCCCAGTCTGCTAACACTGCTCCACATACATCCAAAGGACTGGGGTGCTTTAGCATCAAGTACATGATTTCTATTGCTACTTCAAACACATAGCAGCTATTCATGGGCACAGAAAAGTCCAGGAAGCCTGACACCTTATGATGCCCATTGTCATCAGGTGTGACAATGATGTCCTGGTCATTTACTGTAAGTCAACATGTAATATTCCAGTGAAAGTTCCAGCTGTCTGGTTTCTAATGACTTCCACATAGCTAATGGTAACAGCTCCACAGAAAGTCATGCTGCACTAAAGCAGATTCAAAGGAATTCAGCACAAGTGATGCCTGTTGGATTTACACTAGACCAAATCTATACACGTATTAATATAACCTAATTTATAAAGGGCAGATGAAGTTAGCCACACCTATCACCAGACAAGAACATATTGATATTGGACAATTCAAATTTTTTAATATATCTATTTTTTAGTATCTGCACATGCCAACTGAAGTGTGGTTACGGTAAGATCATGGTTTTAGCAAATAAACTATGGTTCAGATAAGGTTATGGTTAAGCAACTAAAACACTTGGCTAAGCCAACCATATTGATTTTTTTCTGGCCACTTGGACACAGCAAAAACAATCTGTACACATAACACAAAACACAAATCCAAATCCACAAAGCATTGATTGTAGCTGCTAATAGCACTGTGAATTGCACAGCATTTGCACTCACAATCTACCCTGTTTTAAGGTCCTATATGCAAGAGATTTTGCACAAAAGTTGTGCAGCTGAGTGCAATTTGCCCTTGTTTTGCATCTAGTTGAGTAAGCAGAGCTGTTTCCAGTGCTTCAGGCTTTTCTCCACATTTATAATAAAAAATGCAGATAACACAAAAGCCTCTAACTGCATCTTTAACAGGATGCTCTCCACAATCACGAACCAACTTTCTTGTGTTTTGAGCTTTTTACTTCTCTTGTATTTTGCATCTATAACATGACCTACTGAAAATGTCGAGGGTCAAAATACAGCTATTAATGTGACTCAGGCAGGTCTGAAATGCATTGTTCAGGTGTTACTGAATGCATCCAGGATTTCGAAGAAACATCAGTAGCCTACTAATATGGTGTTTGTTGCCCACAGCTGGCTGTGTGTCACAGCTGACTGCATTGTCACATGGCAACTGTGTGGGTCTTCAAACTGAGAAAGCAGTTGTGTGCATTTAGGCATGTGGCACAGCAGCAGTAACTTCAAATACTGGATCTGTGTTTTACTACTGTTATGGAGATCTCCTTAATTAATGGTAAGAGAGGAAAAACATGAGTTCACTAAAGGCTTCAGTAGTTTACAGCTTTGTTAATATTTATTTTTGCAAGAGGGAGTTCAGTGATACAGCACACAAGGCATTGTACAGGGAAGTCCGCTGAATCCCCCCCCCCCCCCCCCCCCCTAAGAATCAGGGTTAGGGTTTTAAAAGTAACTAAGTTAGATTACAAGTTACTTTATTAGTTACTCCATCTCCAGGTAAGAAGAAAAAGATGTTGTGTAAGGCAGCTCGGCATTGATAGTAGTGGGGATCTTGTTTATTATGGCACGAAACGACGGCGAGTCAACTGTGTTTAAGGGCAGCATTTCCTCTACAACATACTGCCTGACCAACTTCTTTAACTCTCCCCTACTTGCCGGTTTTGCACCAAAGTCCAGCTTTTGTTGTTTGGGTGGTGGGGGACCTCCTGCATTAGTCACAGCTCTCTCCTTCGCACCACCTGGTGGGACTTTCTCCGTCATTTTGACTGCCCAAATGTTTCTTCAAATTTGACGTTGTGTTTTTGAAGCTAGATAATACTTTGATTCCAGCACAGGGTGTACAGCGAACCTTTATACTGTTATCTTTAACGGACAGAAACTCAAAATAATGACTGTATTTCGAAGTCAAAAACACGCTTCTCTCTCCCCCCTCCATTGTTGTTTACGTTTGTGTCACACACGTGAGTTGTCCTCATGCTGAAAACGTGACGTCACTCTCCGAGCCACAAGAAGAAATCAAATAATATCTTTTTACTAAGGAAAATGACAAAAAATAGTAACGCACAGTGACTTGGATTTAAGAAACTTTAATCTGACTACTGGTTTGGAAATAGTAACGCATTAGATTAGTCGTTACTGAAAAAAGACGTCATATTAGAGTAACGCGTTACTTAGATGCCGGTTACGCGTTACCGGCATCACTGGTCACAGAGATAGGACATACACTTCTACAGTTTGGTTGCACACAGAGTTAGAAAATCAATTTTCAAGACAAGCAGAAAGTATCTTGTGATTCTCTTTTTGACGAAGTTAGAATTTACATACATTTTCCATTACACTACACACCTACAGGTCTGCTGTTACATGCAAATGTCAGGTTTACAAGGTGACATTGTTAGTAATAAAGCAGTCCCTTAATATATGGATGAATCCTGATCTCAGTCAGTACTGTTATTTTTATTTTTAAATCAGAGATAAGCCCACAGCCCCACTTGATCCCCCATAGAGTTCACCCTTAATATCACTGAATATCAATTAAATTCAAGAAAGGGAGAGAGAGAGAGAGCGCTTTGTGAATTACACATCCAGTAAGTGTCACATATTATTGTCACATTTACACAGGCTTAAGCGTAACTTGTAACAGTCAGTTATTTACACATCCAGTAGCTGGTTATGGTTTATATATGGCAAACATTAGTTGTAGCCTAGGTCTATCACAGGACACAAAGTTTTGCTAGACACCCATCCACCATCACCTTCACTCCACACTCTAAACCTATCTGTATAAAGGCCCCACTTCTTCCTGCATTGTCACTTTATGTTAGCATTTGGCGTCACTTGTCAGGCATCCAATATGAAGGTATACCTAGGTATACTGGGCTGGATTGAATGCACAGTTTCCCAGACGCATTATTCATCAAAACGAGCGGAATCTTATTACTTGCAGCACACTTGCTGTTTGCATTATCTTTACGGAAACAGCTTATTTTGGGCTGTATAGGGATCTCCGCCTATCACTAATACCTAGTTCTCCAGGAGAAGAATCTTGACTAAGCTTTAGAGTTCATCTTCTTTTTTAAGGACATCAAGGGTTTGAAAAAATGTTTTCAATACTATATATCTTTTGTGTGCTGTTTGGTGCTAGGCAGGTAGCACACAGTGGCTTTATTTGGAGTTGTTTTTTTTGTTTTTTGACTGAAAACAGCTGTACATGGGCTTGAGTATTGAGTGAAATAAAGCAGTTGCAGGTTGTAAAACCAAAACAGTGAAATAAAAATGCCAAAGCACTGCAGGGGAAGTATTGTCTGTAGGCTCATCACTACAAGAGGCCCCTTTCATATTGCTGTCATGTTCATACAGTATAAAAATAGAGGTATATTGGTGTCCAGGTAAGTGGGTGTATGCTGTATACATGCTTATATGTACTATAATAGATAAATATCCATTGTTCAACTGTAACACAGACTTGTGGATATGGAAAACCAATGAGACAGAGTTTGTTGCATTATCCAACAGCCAAAGAAATGATTTTGGCAACGACTTTGTGACTGGAGATTCTGTGATGGTTTTTCCAGGCAGGTAGGTCAGCAACCTCACACAGTAGTTCTGAGCAACATGGCCGCAGTCTAACAAGGTAGGGTGGACACACGCATACTGACATTTTCAGTAATGCTTCATATAGTATAATTTAGCACTTGCAATTAACATAGGTGATTCATGTAATCCTGTTTAATTACAGGCATTAGCCCTGACCTTCTCTTGAATTATTCACACAAGGCAGAGCTTGTGATGTTGGTTTAATTAAATAAATGCCCTGGATGAGCGGACTGTCGTTTGCTCCAGTTTTCATCAGTGGTAAAATTAGCTTATTTTTTTCCAGAGGGGTTAAACATAGAATAGTGCACACACCCACAGTTTTGTCAAGATGTTATCACTGATGACCTAATATGGCATACTGTATGCAACCTTGCTCATCATGAATGCTAAATATCTCATTGTTCACAGCAGCTAGTTATTGAATGCATTCTCAAATGACAACATAGATGTCGGTTTCTATGGAGGGAAAGTAACCTGTCCTTTAACCACTTAACGCACGCTGTTCCGTCTACGGGGCAGGACGGATGTTAGGAGGTAGCCACAAGTTCTTCTGAATGTTTTAAACACAAACCCTTAAACATATATATTCATGCCGTACATCGTTGGAAAGCTTAGATTGTCCTGATTCATTCAAGACCACTCACGACTTATATGGTTGCTCACAGCCGTAATAGTATTAGCGATTAGCTCGGCTAGCCCCTGAGCTAAGTAAGAAAAGCTATAATGCTACATACCTTCAAAGTCTTCCCTTTATCCACAACGATCATCTTATGACTCAGGACTTTCTGTACAGCTCGCCAAGTATCCATTCTTGTGAAATATGAAATCCGTTTCCATAAAACCGAAATACTTTCCTCAATATGTCCATGTATTTAGTCCAACACGTAACGTAATAACACAAATAACAAACCATGTACGGTCCGTTTACGTCATTTCCTGACCTGCACGTCCATCTCCAAAGCCAATGAGGACATGTGACCGACAACAATGACGACATGACTTTGATTGCCTGCTGTTCTAGCCTATGGAAATATTCGGTGAAATGAAGTTGATAACCTTTAGCCAATAGTCAGAGGTTTCCAACGGTGTATGACACTAAGCTATTAAGTTTGGCTGTCCATAAACAAACTCCAAGCGTAACCGGTGTGCGCCCTGTGCGTGAAAGAGTTGAACCATATATCATTATGCACTCGGCATTTTGGTACACGGTTGGTTCTTCTTCGACTTGACATATGACTTATAGCAAAATAAACAGATAGATAGATAGATAGATATGGCCAAACAAAAAATATGGTTATATGTAATAATAATAATAATAATAATAACACGGCGTCAGCTTTCATTAGAGATCAAGATTTTGATTGTAGGCAAAGGGGATGTGAAGTTATAGGTGTTTGATTGTGGTTATACAGCATTGGTAAAGCTGTCCATTTGGAGTCGCCAAAAAGGACCTGAGGAAAACGCATGGACATACCTGTTGAAAAATAATTCTGAAAAATTCATCTTTTGGTCTTTTGACTCCAAATTTGGACTGCATGAAGCCAAGACCTGTGGCCTCATTGTGTCTATATCCTGCTGAGAGGTCCCTGAATGTCTGTACACATGTCATTGTAAAGGCAAAATATGGGCGAGTAAACAACCCCATCATTGTAACCTCTGCCACTCTTTGTCAGTAAGTCACAGAATCACACAGACACTTTTACAAAAATCCTGAGAGTGTTTCCTTTCCAATGATACCAGACACATCTCTGAGTCTCAAACTATGTGGGATCTGTGCTGCTCACAACTTGGGCATGTCGTTTAGGCTAACAGCATAAAAAACAGGGGCGTGTGTTAAGTGGTTAAATAAATATGATTTTGCTTCACATGTATATGTAATAGGCCTGTGAGGGCTTTCTGGCAGCACGTTCCTCAACCTTCCCTCAAGCTTTGTCAAACTATGGCTCCAGCAACAAGGCTCACTGACCTTATACCTAATCATTTGTGACCTTACTGGTGAGCAGCCTTGACAAGCATGCATGCCTAGCTCCTTCTGTCAGGAAGCCCCAAAGGCTGAATACCATTTTTATTACCTTTCTGTTTCCTTGAATGTCCCTGAGCCATCAGTGCATGTCTTGTCTTTTATACCAACAGATAATTCAGCTGGTAGTGTGCCTCCAGCTTATGGAGATGCAGAGGCAGTGTAGTCAACCCAGTCTCACTTCACTTTGTGAAGTAGTTATGGATTTTAAGCTATTGGTTTGTGTTCATGAACACCAACTTCTTGTTTTCTTTGTTTCTTTTTGACACTCAGCACGGCTTTCAAATAAATGTATTTCAATTGGGAGTATGTTTGGTGCCTGCACCACTCTTTTTTCTGTCACTCAGGACTTACTCAGAAGATTATATCCTTATTTTTATTTCTTTATTCTAATTCTATCAATAGTCCGGATCAGTCGGGGACTTGTGTGCACAATGCCATAAAAAATGTTGAGGTTTAATATTGCTGCTGCCCTTTTTTGAAACCTGGCCACTCTCTTAAAATATGATCAAATCTGACAATTTGACTGACAGACTCAGTGTATGTGACAGTTTAATAACCAAAGCAGCAGGATTAAAATCAGAGGGGTTTTTTTATTTCTTATGAACCGCTGAATGTTAAGTGAACTAGGCTAGCTAACATTAGCAGCTTTATTTCCAGCCTGTTCTTAAATGGCCCCTGTTTAACTTTTACAAAGCTCTGTAGATAAAGATACAGAGGCAAGTGAGTTATTGTCTGAGTTACATTTGCCAAGTGTCACTCAGCTATGTTGACGATGACTATGATAAAGTGTATACCACATCCACAAACGAGGAAGTATGCCAGCTTTGTACGTTGTGTTCAAATTAAGTTCAGTCAACAACTGTTTCTTTATATGTTAAAGTAAATCAGTTTTAAGTGCTGTCTATTCATTTTAGTTTATGGCACTCCTTGTTTTTAATGTGACTAAGCAGGTATGTGTTAAGAAAACTCTGGACAAACATCTGGAGCTTCGACAGATTCCTGTATTTGTTTACAGTTTTGCTGAATTGTTTAAACCACTTTGAGTTAGAGTGGTGGTTTTTTTCTTTGGAATATGATGGATTTGTGCAACCCCTGATAACAGCTTTGTCATATTCATTTTCTGGGACATTTCTGTTGGTGAAAATGAAACTATTTTCACTGTTAGGCACATAAGTGCAACATGAGCAGCATTCTTAAAAACCACACACTTGTACATGTTACTACTGTTACTGCTTTCCCCTAAAGGCTCTTAGTTATACAATTAGAAATAGCAAACAGTCTTATCTTCAGTGAATATCAAACTGTGAAATCTTCCACACCCTTTTTAGTATCTAAAGTGGTTCTGAAACAACAGAATGAAGACAGGCAGCTTTTTGAGGACTACAGTTAATATTCAACTAATAATAGCTTTTTTGAAATCAGCTTGTGTTAGTGTTATATAATAGACACGCAGTAAGTTAAGCATTAACTATACATTCATGTTTTACAAGTTTGGCCATCAAAAGGCCTTTTTTTTACAATGCAGGTAAAAGATCAATTAAATTAATTATTTACTGAGCAACCACAGAGGCACCCATTACTCAGTTGTGGAACAGGTTAAGATAGTAGCATAAGAGAATATTCCTCAAGATGGGACCTGGGACTTATACAATGTTGAAAAGACCACTTAGACACAACATGGCATCATTTTGCTCATGTTTTTCATCTACATATTTTAATTTAACATCTATAATATGAAGTTGTAATATGTAATCCTTTACTGTGCTCCAGTATTACAACAGGTTGGTGGCATAATGAAGATGCATCAGTCTGCACACTTCTATGGTTGGACTGAGCTCATCTGTAAAAGTGTATTTTTAAAATTCAATACCAACATTAGTTAGAATTTATTATATAGAAACAGAAAAATAAGACACTGGAAAGAGAAAATAAACCAAACTTGAGGTAAATCATTCTCTAAAAGTTTCACCTAATAACCTGAATGATACATGTGACAAATATTTAGTCACCATTACTCTCACTTACAGGCCAATGGAGTTTTGGGGACCTTGCTGTAACATGCACCAGACTCTTACACATTGTTTTTTGTTTGTTTATTGAGGTAATTGAAACAGTATAAAATGATTAACCTGTTTACATCTGGTCACAATCAAACAGAAAAAGTTTAGATATATTTCCTACGGAAACATCATATGGCACCCAGGACCTGTATGAGCAACAATCCATGTAGTCGGATTGCTAAATTATGCCTGTAACTTACTGCAAGTTAGTTAACATGTGACCTGAGAGTTGATTTTTTTGCTTGGCAAATCAGATACAATTCACTTGTCAATGCACAAGAACCACAATGAAGAAGATTGCATTGTATCCCAGTTCCCTCTTGCTTCATTACCATCACAAATACACAGTAAAAAGGACGTTTTATTGTCAGGATGCACAGCTTATTGATAGTTTTTGTTGGTGCACAGGTAGTGTGTAACTTAAGCCACTTAGACACATGGCATCAGGGCTTGGTCCAGCAACCACAAACACCAAAAACTGTGTTCATTGGAACAGCTACAGGGAATCAAACTCTGTATCTGTGGTTGTGGACAGGCACTTTGACCACTGCACCACCTGTGCACCACATTGTAAAGAAACAAAGTGATAATCCTATGAATAAACACATGTTCAAACTAATGTTTGTATTTTCAAAGTTTCATTAGCTGCAGAAGAAATCTGCATTTCTCCTGGGCAACTAAATATTTACACCATTTATTAGCCTTGGCAGCCTCAACTGCTGTGGTTTAAGCAATGATGAAGGCACAATTAATATTAAATTAATTATGAACATATGCAGGTAAATGCACAGTGTTGTGCTGCACAGTATAAACTGATGTGGTGATTGCACTTCCAGTATTGCTTAGAGAATTTTGCACCTCATAAACTGTATTACTAAACACATTAGAGGAGAGGTCACATGCAGTATATTGTTCCATAGACAAAATTATATCATATGTTGATTTGTCTATATCTACTGTATAAATAGAGACCATTACGACAATTATTGTCAAATTAATAAGAAAATGAATGTCCTATGTTTACACAAGTGATAGCACCTTAGTTCAGTAGTCACAAGACTGGCTTGCAGAAATTAGTGACTCTGCATGATTTGTTATGAGTCACTTATGAAGTTACACACTGTACTGCACCATTACCTAAATGACTCTGGGAGTAACCGTTACCATTTGTTCAATACAGTATTAGTTCTTCCTCTTGCATACACACAAAAAAGTATTACTGAAACGTTCACTATGAAAACAATATATTGCTTTTAACTGGTGATCCTTGGAGAAATATGAAAATAGCTTTCGTCACATATTTCTCACTTCATGTCACTGACTTGGGCAGCACTCTGGAACCACACTCTTTCCACATGCTCCTTTCCTAACTTCCAGAGATGATGGAGAACATGGATGCCCTTCTTGGATGAAATCATCAAATATTCTGCATTTTCGGGTTGCAAGGTCACAGAGTAACGGGCAAAAACCAACGACTGGCAGAAGCGGCACAGCACCAATACATAGAGGCAATCTTTCTCTGCCTCACTGAGGGGAAGGATACTTTCCCAGCCTGCTAGGATAGGTCCACCCACCTCAAGTGGACAAGGGTGCTCATTCATCATGTACATGATGGTGATGGCTAGGTCGTGGATGTAGTAGCCACTGCTCATGTCCCCAAAGTCAAGGATGCCAGAAATCCTGTAGCCGTCACTCTCATCAGGTTGCACAAGCACATTGAGGTCATTGAAGTCCCCATGGTTAATGCCTTAGGAGAAAGATAAATCAAATACAAAATGCTGCACTTAGTACATTATCACTTATGTATTGAGTGACATCCAGTCCCTACTGACATGTAACAAGCTGCCAATGAGTAGCCCTTGAACAAGGTCCCTGCTGTGTCAAGAGAGGTGAGTACTAGAGTATGTTTAAATATGTATGTATCAAAATAGAACACTCACCTTTCATAGAAAGAAACATGTAATTCAATTACAATGTAATAAAAAACAGATCATAAAGCAAGTTAAAACTATATAGGAGGTAATATAACTTACACTTGCGAAAAATAGAGTATTTGGGGACCACAGAGGTCTTGTACTGATGAATGACAGACTTCACAACCTCCTGGAGAGGGTCTCCATCTAACACACTGAGGTACGTTTCCAGGATGGGAACATATGACAGACTCCACTTGAACTCCTCCCTCTGCAGCACACTAAGATGAGGATGTTCCATCTAGAAAAAAAATAAGCATGAAGTTAGATCAGGCACTTGTATTCTCTGAACTGCATCACCTGTTTCATTCAGACTTCACAGTCACTGACTCATTCACAGCTGTGTGGCTGATAACATCCAATCATATTCATGCAAGTGTATAGTGCGGCTAATAGGACCTCATATTTTTCACTAAAGATACATTCCAATTTGCTCAATTGCATCCACTTTTCCCCCACTAGTGTCATTTCCTCATATTGTAGCTCCTCCCAATGAAGAACAATTTACAGTTACATCTGAGGATTGAGGAGCGAGGAATGATCAAATCATGGAAATAACTCTGTTACTCTGCTGCAAGATATATTTGTATGACTTTTTCTAAACAATGTAAATGATCTAAGTGTTTCACAGTGGTGAAACTATTATACCTTTTGTAAGATTGTGTCCATTCTGGCTGCAGTTTTTCCAGTTTCATAAAGTAACTGTGGTGTAAGAGGAACCTTGGAAATAGTGGTTCCAGGCAAATAAGTCAACAGCCGCACCAGGTACTTCTGACAGCCATAGCCACAATCTGCCAAAGGTAAAGACAGGATTAGTATTACAGATATTTCACTCTGTCATAGCCCTCATAAAATATGACCCGTATGCTGGCCTTGCTCAAGGGCATTCTAGTCATTACAGGAGTGTGTCAGTATTAGTATTACTGAGGATATGAAACTGTGAGGATCTGCTACAAAGAAATAGGCTGAAACTTTTTTTTTTTAATTTTTTGACTTGAGACACAGTGTGTTAGCTTACCTCCTCCACTGGTCAAGTCCCCAAAATGTACCTCTACACTTATCTTTATGAGCTTTCTGCAATAGCACAGGACCAGTTCAAACTATGCAGCATGTACACACATACTCTTACACTCTATACACTTACCATTTATAACACCTGGTATCCTATAGCTTTATCACTGTCAAATGTCAAAGAAGCTACATGTTGTAAATTGAAGCTGGTAAATCCTGAAGCATCTATGATTTAGATCTTGAGAGGCTGGTGGTATATCTCAACAGATACAAATATGAATTTTCCCCTCTTGGATTAGTGAGTGTCACTATAGTACCATATAGGAATGTGGAAGAAATGTGTGAAGTGAAAACCAACAGCAGCAAATAGCAGCAATTTTAAAATGCACAGTAAACACAAATATGTCATGTGTACTAATGACCATCATCAGCCATAATTATGGCTAAGAGCATATAATAAACTTGGCTTTGGTTTGGCTTTATTTCCATGTATTTTATATTTAGCTGCACACTCTAATGTTTACTACTGTAGAAATGTGAAAAAAATCATTTTCCAGCAGTTTAATTCAGCATTGTTCACTTTTCTAGAATCTCCTGGTATACCTGAAACTTATCATGTGAAATGTTATGAAACCAAGTGGTCTCTTACTTATTTCCTCCAGACTCATGAGTTGACCGGTGGTAGTGGGCACGGCTGTTTGGGCAGGGAGTCCATTCTGGTGCAGGAAGGACATGGCATGGGTCTGCACCTCAATAAGAGTGGAGTTCTTGCTGTCCTCAGAGTTCATGATCTTCAGAACATACTCGCCACCCTCGACAGGTGCCACGTAAAAGTTCTGGTCGTCATAGCTGGGCAGCGAGCGGATTTCAGATGGAGTCAGGTTGAAGAGTTTCTTCACCATCTCAGACACCTGAGACTGGCTGAAGTTGGGCTTGGCGTGCTTCATTGACATGCCTGCTGACCGTAAACAATGTGCCATTAGGGGGACAAATGATTTTGCAATAATGCAATAATATACAGTACAAAACAAATGCCGAATTGTTGTCTATAATCCTGTATAATAAACTGTTAACTTTATTGAACTGTCAAACACGGTATTGCAGCAATCTGCATGCTTCTTCAGGAATGTTTCTATTTTCCGCTGTTATCCATCACGTATCGTTACTGTTGTTGTTGTTGTTGTTGTTGTTGTTGTAATAGTGTAATAGTGATTCAATTGACTATACAGCATGTATAAACAACCATAAAAATCAACACATGACGTGATTTTTTTTTTTCTGCACACACTGCCTGTTGGGATTGTGATTAGTTCAATGTGGCAGGGAAGCCAGCTGTTCGTAATGCTTTGCTTTTATATTCAACAAACTGCATGAAATAACCGTACATATTAAATAACCGTCACAGTGGTTAATGGTAAAAGAAAGCGTTATACATATATCAGAAGACGTAACGTTACCTAAAGTGTCCTTACGGTGTCTCCACCCTTGGTGTCCGTAGCTTTCTAAGTTTAAGTTTTCTAAGAAATCCGATGACCACGCCCATTTCCGTAGCGTCGACGGAACGACGGAAGCCTCGATGGCTGCGTTCCCCACGTGGTTCCCCATAGACATTTACCGTCGTATATATGTCTATGGCGTTCCCATGGAAACCGGGAAGTATGAACGCCACAATGTAACCGACGTACATGATCTGTCAGTGTTTGTTAAGTCACCACGGTTCTTGCCTCACATAACAATTTTACAGCCTGCTGCACAACGTTGCAAAGGTTACTTTACATAACGCTGTTACATGTAACTAGTTACTCCCCAACACTATTTGTAACTAACTTAAACAACTTGGAGAGATGTGTTGCGCAGCGTGACAGTAACTGTCCGTACCAACTTTGGATGAGATGTGCAATGACAAAATTAGTCCCCCTCTTGTTAGTTCTACATTATATTATTTCCGTCAACAGTCACTTTACTAATCTATAAACACTAATGTATACCAATGTAAATTCTCTGTTTGCTACACTCTGAAAGAAGATAAGGTAGGCTACTAAGTATGCTGTATTGTAGTGTCACTCTGGATGTAACAGGACAAACAGGAATTTATTTACTTATGCATGGAACAAATAGTTGTATCTTTTTACAGCTTTGAGTCTTATTTTAACTTTTGTCTCACCAAAGTTGCCCCGCAAAACCTACAAATGGCGTTTTCAGAACTCTTGCTATTGTTGGTGTCTTTTATCCTGTAGGCTATGTTATCAAACCTCTCAAGAAACCTATAGGCTAATGGCCTTCTATGGATCAATGAAACCACTTTCAATTTTTTTATTCCCCCAAAACATCTCATCTCAGGGACAGCTACTGTACTCACAATGGTGCAAGAGTTTGAGTAAACCCCTCACCTCACCTAGTGTTGTCATTAACATGTTGGCTACTTATTTTTTCACAGGTACGAGGGATCCAAATAATACAGGTAAAAACTGATTGAAATCTTTAAGGAAAACTATAACTAACTTTGATGAATCAGATGACAACAAAATAGAGCAGGATATTGTGTTTAATATGTCTGTGTCTAGGAGGAGAGTGCTTACCTCTGCCACTTAAAATGTTTATCTTTTATTTGCGCTATACGTTATTTTAATAATTTTAAAGCAAATTAGTGTTTTATGCCACATTCTCATATTTTATGTTCTATTTTAGTCTAGCTTTTCTTTCTCTCTTTCTATTTTTCTGTACTTTGTTTTCTTTTTATTATAATTGGGTTTTTAATTGTATGTTTTCATGTTTCCAATTTTTACTGTTTAATATTTTGTTTTTATGTAAAGCACATTGCCCCTGCTGAAATGCGCTATAGAAATAAAGTTGCTTTGCCTTGCCTTGCAATGACTACTGGCACTACAGGCATGCTCTAAATAAAATTTAATTTGGGTTGTTCACACAGGAAAAAATGCAGGTTTTTGTCACAAAAAAGAGTTTGTAAAGGCAGGCCAGCCAAACTGCAACATTTCCACTTAACCTCACACATCCACGTCACTTCCAATTGGTCATGAGATTGGTCCCATGTGTCTTTTGACCGGTTTATCTTCCAGGAACTCCATAATATTCAGCAGCTAATCACTGCCTTTGTCTGTCTGCCATTTGATGCTGGGCAGGCAGCATACAGAGGGTTTATTAGAGCCTGTAAACAGCTGCCTGCTGTGCCTGGAAACTGCACTGATAAGAGCAGTAAGAGTGATCCAAAACAGTAATGTTGAAATGATAAGTGATAATTAATTGTGGGTTCATCACTACAAGCAACCAATATAAAAATTTGAATCAGTACAGCTTTAACTATAGATAAGTGATACTAATGTACAGAGAAGGAATGTTCTTTCATGGTTAGCATGGTAAATAGGTAAAGAAAGGTTGTTTTAAACTAAATTAAATGAACACAGGCCTGTTTCTCTGGAGAGTTCAGTCTCAGTAGACAGACTGCTGCTATAAGCTTATCACACAGTTACAGTAGTGTGCATGCGCAAACGTGGTTGCTTATAGTCAGCAGCTTATTACAAAATGGATTATCCACTTATTCGTGATCCTATAGCGCAAGGGATACAAATATTGTATTTTGTGTACATGCATCTTGTGAGCTGAATGGGGGATGTTTTGCAACTGTGGCAGATGTTTGTGTCTGTCTGAGAGTGTGTGTGCATTAATGTTGAACACATTTCAGTGATCTTCATTTTCTTATCACAGCTCCCACATGGTGCTGACTGCCTGCCCCACTGGAGCTTGAGGTTCAACAGTCACAAAGGCATTGGCAGTCATCTAAGACCACCTGTCACAAAGCATTCCACAAGCACCGACAGGAGAGACGAAGGAAAAACGTCAAATGGTCAACCAATGCCCGAGCTGCTTTGTTATTGTATGTCTGGTAGCCACAGGTGGAGACTGCCTATCATAACTAGTTTCTTCATTTTATCCAGCCTTCTTCCACTTGACCACCTGAGTGTGTTTTTCATTTCTGTGCACTATCTGATATTTATTTACCACTTTAAAACTACCCTAACCCCTTTTCTTTTTTCGTAAAAAAGGGGGGGGGGTGCTGAGACAGCCAAACACAGAGGCAAAGGAGTATATATGTTATGTTTTTACGGTACCACAAAGCAGTGTTTTTTTGAAATCTACTGTCAGTCAGGTGTGAAAGGCCTCAGGTGGATCCCTAATATATATACAGAGTCAAATGGTCGAGATGATAAGACTGAATCCTTTGAGCAATTTTCAGCCATATCTGCCACATCTGAGTTCTGAATTACTCAAGGCAGAAACCAAAAAAACATCCACATAAGGCTGGCTCTGAATTACAAAGTTTTAAGTATGTAATGGTTTTGATTTTCACACCATGAACCTTCTGTCATTTTTAGGTTACTTAAAGTAAGTGATGGAGACATCAGGATGATTCCAGGTAGTATTTATGATTCCTTCATAGTTATGTTCATAAGGACAGAACCAGGAAGCTGACAAAACTGGAAAAATACAGTTATAACTTTTATGGTAATAACCACAAATAAACACATGGAGGAGCCCCTTCTACACCACACACCTGTGGATCAGACAAAGTGTCACATTTGTAAATAAACATTAAAATATGTCACCACACCTTTGTTTTATGTCCAACGTGTTAAATATGTATTGTCTCCAAGCTGATTTTAGAAACGTCACGTTTATATTAAAAATGTGTTCGCAAACGAATGAAAGTTGTTTGAGTTGGATTTTAAGGAAGTAAGTCAAATACTTTAGTAATGTTTGAAGACTAATCTTATATAAGTAATTATTTACAAGAAGTGATCAGTGAAGTATTGTGATTTTTTTTTTTGCCTTTTTTGCCAGGTTCCACTAAGATTTTAAATTGTTTTGTTAAAGTCAGTAAATAAACAGGCAAAACAAATGACATACTGTATTGTCTATAATTCAACACAAGCCTGTTGACTTGGTGGGATTGAGGTAAAAACTAAAATTTGGTTTGAAACATGTATGTACATGTGGATACATTTCACTATGTATGAAATCTGCATTGTACAAAATGTATCAATTGTTGTTGTTTTTTTGTTTGTTTGTTTGTTCTGTGTGTAATGTGAAACCATAGCTGTGCCGTACTGTCTGGCTGATGGGTATGCATTGTCCTGGTCTGGGCACTAGCTTGCATGTGCCATCCATTGACATGTACCCCATCATATATTGTTGCCCTCTTAAGAACTGGCTAGAGACAGCTGATGAAATTTGCACACACAACTAACTCTGGCTTATTTACAACATCTTGTCTTTCAGACAGACAGAAAGAAAGAAAGAAAGAAAGAAAGAAAGAAAGAAAGACGGAAAGAAAGAAAGTAAAAATTAAAATTTACCGGTAGAGTATTTTGCTAATACACAATTGTATTTTCATACGTCTATAGCAGGGATTGCTTTATACAGCACAGAGAGCAGCAACAGTATACACTCATGTAACTACAGTATGTAATGACATTAATGATTACTGTTAGAAACCAAGTGTATACTTTTATCATATGTTAATGCACATATTTAAAAATGTTATGTATGCATCGTTTTCAAGAATGTCAACTTTATTTATGCAATGATGTGACTAATATGTTTTGGGGCTTATTTTGTGGTTGTGTTAATTTACTTTATATGCTGCAAACTATGTTAATAAGGTGTTTAATCTATTGATGAGTGTAAATGTGTCTCATAAAATGTAAGAAATATGTATGTATGGAATTCATCATTTTGCAAGGAGTAAAGTGAGATAAAAAGACTGTATCCACTGTTTTGGAGTTTCATCCATTACTGAACTGATATTACTGTACTTTGGAAGCTATAACAGCACACATTAAAGAATAACTACACTGTAAATTCTCTGAAGACATCAAACTGAGCTACAGAGGGTTTGAGTTGAAAGGCTACACATCTTAACAAAGGTCAACCTCGACCAAGAATCTCTGCAGAGCAGCTGTTAAACCTCTGAAATCAATACACTGCCACTATCAGACTTAATATTTAGCTTCTTTATACAACATTTGACATTCAGTTGAAGCAAAACTCCTGTTCATTTGTCTATCATTGATGAAGGCGCCATCATAAGCCCAGGAATTGTTTGTGTCGGTTATTTGGGGTTGTAGGAATACCCTTTTTCAAAGGTTAGGTGCCATTGACTTGTACTGTTTGTCATAGAACTGGGAAAAGCGCTGTCTATTAATGTTAAGTTTTGAGCTTCTGCACACATATTTTTGAATACAGGCTGTATTTATTATCACATTACAAGGCCAGCCACAGACATCCTCCTCTTTGTCTTTTCCCATCTAACCCATCAAGTGGAAGCAAATACTAAATTCCAATAAAAAACATAGTTAATTTTTTATGACTTCAATGAAATTTAACTAAATGAAACATTCTGTAAACTCATAAATACATTGTGTACAATATATCATACATGTAGGCCTCAAATCTACTGCATGCTTCATCTTGTGAATGCAAATTTCAATAACAACAATGTGCAATCGGTATTAGTCACAAAGGGGTAATTTTACTTGATCAGCAAGAGAAATAGAGTACACAATGACACTATAATGCCCAGTGTCATAATGATGCAGTAATGGCAATACAGAGAAGCCACTGGCAGAAAGTGTTTTTGAAGACGTGACGACCACATTTTCTTTAAGTAGCATCATAAAGTGTAAGTATATAAAGTATATAGAGGTATAACCTCTAGAAATGACATTGAACACAAATTGATTTTGCTTTAACTCATCATTTGTGGTCTTATATGGTTTTCCACAAAAACATTTAAATAATCAGCACCCTCACACTCCCTACTACTTTTCCCTTGTTGAAAAATGCAGAATCTATGAATATGCAAATATTTTAAAAGTTTAACTACTGGACTCAAGATGCAGTGTGCACTTGCTCAGATTTTAAGATTTTAGCACAAAGAAACTTTCCACATTCAGCAGATAAATGTGAATACAGCCTTCTAATGCCCAACTCTAACCATATGTCATTCTGAACAGTGAAACTCAAACATATAATTGAAGGCACAAGAAGAAAAACTAATTTCTGTCTGGATGAGGACTTTAAGGTCAAGATTCCATTGACCATTACCACTCCACAGACCCCACAAACCACAATACGCTCTTCTGTCTGAACATGGTTTGATTTGCCAAAGGAGCAAAGATGAGTGGGCTTGTGTGAAATTAGTCTCAATGGGATCAATTAAAGGTTCAACTTTTGACCAACAAGACATAATTTCAGAATAGTCGATCCAGTTTGTTTCTCAGAATTCATTTTCCAGTTTTTTTGCTGTGAGCAACCATCTGGTCTGGTTGTTCAGCAGAAAATACTCACACAGAGAGACTGAATTTGGAGAATGCTATGAAATAATGAATGGAAGGCAATGAGTGAAGATAGATGTTTATGGCAGGTCAAACAATTACTCATCAGTCTGATGAATTTAGCCCCAAAATTAAAGGGGTCTGCTCTCTGTTCGTGTACCATCATTAAACTGTTGCCTCACTGGCAGCCAGAAAATAAGAAATGTTCAGCACTGCAAACCTACAATACACTACATATACTGTAGCCTACCTTTAACACAAGTTTTAAATGTCATTATTATTTCTCAGTTGTAAAACTGAGAGCACATTATGTTAATAAGGTTTTGCCGGGACCATTTTTAAAGTCATTATGATTTTCATATTTCAAAAGTTATCTGTAGACATTTTTTGAGAAATTGCATTTGGATTTGGTTCAGAGTGTGTAATACAATGGCTCAGAAAACATATGGTACTTTCTGTAATATAATATATTTAGGTTTATTGCACACAATTTGATATATATCATCACTAATCAAGTGTGACAATGCCAAAAAACTGATGTGGCTGGTCTCTTAGACCCCTAAGTCAAGGAAATTCTTCCTAGGACCCCTTCATAAAGCCAGGTAACATCAATTAAGCATATGAATACTACCATTTGTTCTCTTGGATGCCATTGGAACTATTTGTATTCTAAAATATTTCAACCTAAATGATTTAGACCTGTTTCATCGTGATAAACAGACACTTTTCAATTTGAATCACATTAATACCATTTTTATTCAAATTGCATGTGAACTCAATTTTATAATCAATTGTTTTCCTGCAGGCACCCCGTTGCAGAAGAGAAAGTCCTCCAAAATGTTCCCTTCCCATGGATAGTGAGCCAAAACAATCAACTGAGCCATATTGGCAATACCTGTTGATTTGTCCATCTGAACACCAAATTACTGATAGGAACGCAATATCTCCAGTAGCTTTGACTGAATGTCGACCAAGAGTTCTTGAAATCTCCTCCTTACAGTGTCATTTGCAAGAGGCACAGCTTTCAGTTCATGAGCTGCCTCTGTCCCAAGCAAAACCTCAAACATTTCAAATGCCACGGGAAGTTATCCATTCAAGTTGACGTATGGGGGACACATTTATCAAAAGTCTGGGGACTTGACAACAACCACTTACAAGAACAGTTTGAACTCTACCGGTGAGACCACTCTACTGTTGAGTGAGTCAATAATGTTGTATAAAATGGCAGTTGCAGCAATTATTGTACTGTGAATGGTCTAAAGCCTGACTGCTGTGGCTGAAGGACATTATTGTTCTCCAGGAAACTATGTAGTAGTGAGTTGATCAGTTTAGGTAACAAGTGCCACCACCTTAATGCAGTGGAATTACTGGAGCTGTTCTCCATACATGGAGAATTTCACCTAAAGTAAAGGTTGATTTAAAGATGTGCACAAGAGGTGCAGTAGTAACAATAACAATGAAAACTGCAATGTAGTTCAATAAAAAGAAATAAATATTAACTGTAAGAGCCTTTGAGAAGGTAAAGAAATATGTCAGTGTTGTTTACAGATGATAAGTTGACCCAAAGTGGCCAAAAAAATCCATTCATGCAGGTTTAACACTGAAACATCTGCTCTGGTCCCAGAGAAAAACACACACTGCATAAAATAAAATGCATAAAAAGCATTGTTTCTAGCCTCCATCTGCCATCCTGCTCATATTTATGACATGGCATTTAGATTGTCCACTCATCCCAACGATCTGCTCTCCCCTGCTCATGATTTGAGCAAATATCCCATGAGCAACCCGTGTCTAATATGGCAGCTGTGAAACAGACACTGTTAACATATGAATATTTTCCAGGAGCCAACAAGGATCATGTTACACAACTACCAATATAGGGGTTTAAACTGACGATTTAATATATGAAAAGTCTTTTTAAACTACCAACATAACAAACTCTAGAGATTTGGGAAAGATTGTGTCCCTCATTGTTTGTTATGAGCAGAGTTGATTTCCTGCCTCTACAAAGATCAGAGAAACATTTATAGTGGGGTCACATGACTCTTGTATTTTTCAAAAATGTGCAGAGGAAAGGAAAATGCATCTGTATAGAGATGATCTTGGAAGTTAACAGAGATTCCTGCACAGTAATACACTCATCATTAGAGTGGTGAATGTGGCTGTACTGTAGAACCACACTTTTGGTCTTAGATCAGCTTGAGCTGGATGGAAATGGCCTGAGGTGTGACAGGTGTGTATAGGAGCCTGGCTGAGGTGGTGATTGATCCTGCAGGGGGAGGCGACCTGCTCATCCTGAGTGACATCAGCCTATAGATGTAAGTCAAATTGGCATACTGATCCTGTGGGGCAGAACCCATCTGTCTCACCTCCAACCACCAGGCATTTTTTTTATCCATTATCTATTTTTTGACTTGTGAGTTAAATGTGCCATGCTGATGGTGTTACTTGATGTGAGGGTAGGCTGCCAGTTATTGTTGAAATTGTTGTTTTGTTTACTGTTATTGTTAGTAAAAGAGGTAAATTTCTGTAATTGTGGTTTTGAAAATGTGATTCCATTTAGTTTTCTTGTTTTGATGACTTTGCCAGCACTGATTATATGACTGAATTTTGTGTATAAATTTACCCATAGTATAGTGCCCTCAGAAGTTCCTACAACGCAAAAGCATTGTGTCTATGATATACTTTCTGCTAATAATCCAACATTTAATTAAATTCATATATGAACAATCACTCTCTATGGCTTGAACTTGAAACTTGGGAAAAACAAGTTAATCGCATATTGTGACCAACCAGGCATAACAAGCCTCTAGGTGGGTGGTGTCATTTGAGAAATTTGCACAAATCACTCTTTTTGCTACCCGCCTCACGTTACCTGCATAGTTAAAACTTGGGCTGAACGCTACAAGGCTCCCACTATGGTTCAATGATTGATAGAGATGGAAGTCCCTCGAATACCAATTACAAATGCTGGCACACAACAAGAAAGACTTTGTGCATGTTGTGTTCTTTGTGTCCATACACTTACTAATGGTACTTATTAATTACTAATGGTAATTATTACTAATAATGATGATGTAAGTTGCCAATTTAAAGGGGACATATGCTTTATTATGCTATGATTAGATATCTATGCTAAATATGCTTTGTGATAGTTTTTCTACCTTGTTATACAGGCATATAAATGGCTGTCCATTTCAAAGCCTTTGTTGCTACGTTTTTCCATTTTTTGCATTGTCCACTCATATTTTGGATCGGCTTTCAACTCAAACATACAGGATGTATTTAAGAAGTTGACATATAGAGTAAAGAATGAGAAAAAGTAGAAATCCTACTAATATTTGTTTCATGGTTTGTTGAGCTGGCCAATAAGAATAGGGTGAGTATTAAAGGAGAGCTTTAAAGACAGGAGCTAAAACAACCTGCTGTAGATATAGGCTGAACTGAGGGGCTGTGTATAGTGTCAGTAGTTTAATAAGGAGTTTTTGAACTGCAAATCATCAGAGGAAATTTCAGTAGAGGCCCAGGTTAGAAATATAGACCTGTTAATGTGCATTTTAAGTCCCTTTTAATTACACAGTTACTAATCAAAAGAAACCTATTGAAAAATGCTGTAAATCCCCATAGAGTTCACATATTGCAACAACCAGGGACTTTAAATAGAGTATGAAAGAAAGACAGCGATACAATGACTACTCAGATTTCTATTATTTAAATTAACATCAGAACAACTATTTTCACATCATCCAGTGTTTTTCAGTCATCTTCTTTTGACTACCTACATCATAACAGTCATACAGGTTTTTCTGCTGTGAGAGATCTTTTCTTATTAATTGCCCAATTTTTGCCCATTCACTACATCTTGTCAAAGTCAAATGTGCCCTTTATGACACAAATTCAAAAGACACTGAATTAGCCATTTCATAAGAAATTATTTGAAATTCTTGTTCTTACTAAATGAGTTAAAAAAGTATTTTTTCTCTTTACTAATGACATACATATATATAAAGCACTTCGCAATTGCTGCTATTGTATTGTTAATCATGTTAATCATGAGGATGACCAGAAGAGTATTCATGTCACATAGAAGAATGAAGCTGAACAAGAAGAGACGAGTGGTATCAGAAGAATCTTGGATGAGAAGTGAAACAAGAAAAAAAAAAGGAAATCGATTTCCCTTCTGGATTGGCTGGACTCATATTGAAACAAGTCTGGTTTCAGAAATTAGCAACCACCCGTGAACCATTTCTAAAGAATGTATGCAAACAATGGGGAGTCATCACAGTGTTTGTTGAATTGTCACCATCATAAATATTGCGGCAGTAAAGGACACACATAATATCCCAGTATAATGGAGAGCGAGCTCTGATTATAAGCTGAAACTGTGATTTCTTTAAGAATACAGCACATAAAAATATAACAAGTGGGATTGCAGTCCGTGACTAATAGCACTGCTTTGTTGAAGCTGTTCTTCATAAAATTGCTTGAATGGGAGAATGTAGTTGATAAACCATTAAAAAAAAAATCCTTTTTTTCATCCATACATGTAGAAATTAGTCTATAATAAAACAATTTCAGTAACCGGTAATTGCTGGTCAACATAACAAAGAGTAATTCCCTATTCCTTATAACAGCCCCATCTCGTATAACCTACAGCTTTGACAATGCATTCATGAAACGACACACACCTACTGATAAAAAAATCAAACATCCTCATGTCACTGCATTTCCACACAATAATTTCCTCTCAATATATTGCCTTCCTCAAAATAAATTCTACTCACATCATTTCTTTCAGCATTGAAGCTGAGAAAAGGCTATTTGCACAGCAGACAAGAAAAGCACAGGTGTTACTAATGACAGTTAGTCATGGCAGTGAGCCAGCATACCCAATACCTTATCCTGACCCTGAAACTGAAGCAGCTAAATGGTGTGCCGCCATAATTAACTGCATTATTCACAATTGTGTTTTTCCTACTGTGACATGTCAAAATGGCCTTAGTCTTTATTGTATTTTTTTATCCTGTTAATGTTATGTGCACAAGTGCATTATGTTGTTATCTTTGAGTAAGAGTCAGTATCATTCAGAAAAGAAAGGTTAAAGAAAGGTTAATTAACTTGTTTTACCAAGATATAATTTTGTTTTCATACAGTAACAAGACAACTAACCTTCTATCCTGAGCAATTTTGATAGATAATGAGATAATTACTTTTAAGAAGAGTTTAAGAAACAAAATACAATACAATCATGGCCGCACAGTCATTGTTTTCATACTCATGCTGTGCAAAATTCAACCACCCTTTCCATTTGTGTTCATCCCAATTGATTGAACATGTGAATTTTGAATTTTCACTTTTTAAATGTAGTCTAGTAAGTTTTTTGCACAGAGCGAATCCATCTATACACACCAGTAAAGAAAAAAAAATCAGTGAAATACATGATTAACAATAACAATAATAATAACAATATGAATGATACTATCATCAATATGCATCCGAAACCATATTTCCACAAATCAAAGGGAAGTATTTTTCCTGTGTTTTGGGGACAACAAAGGCCATCAAATGCAATATCATTACTTGACTAGAGAGGAGATCACTAATATAGTGTCATATTGAATGGTATTAGTAAGATGCAGGGGAAATAAGTTGCAAGAGAAATCAGATGGAGATGGTAAATTAGTCAATTCAATCAACCAACTGCAGCTGTTACAGTGGTCGGTTGATTATTTAATTTTTACAAAGGAATTACCACCCTTTAGCAATGTAAATCCAAGACCAATTTAGCTTGTGGGTTAAAACTGTGGTAAATCTACAATATAGCAGATTAGTTGCTTCAGCTCACAGTACATGCTGGAAGTTGTTGTGTCAATATGCAATATGGGCATATTAAAACCTCATCCTATGTTTAGGATATGTTTTAGGATAAAGCCTGCATTGAAAAATAAAGAGTCCTGTTTAACCTGAATTGAATGCTGTTTTCTTCCCTGTTTGAGTGGGGGTTATCAGTGATGTGTCTATTTACCATACATATTTGCATGTATTCAAGGGGACAGTGCCTCTGAAAGTCATTAGCATAAAGACATACTTTAAGGCTTAGGATCCCTTCATATTGCACGTTTAATATGTGTGAAGGGAGACAAAATCCACACCTTTCCTTCTGCACAAAAATGTACCTAAAAGCATATTAGAAGATGAAATGAAACTTAAGATGCCCACATTATTGAAATCTAGTCAATGATGTTGGTACCCTTAACTTAATTTTTTTTTTGACCTACAGTCAAGTGCTTTCTGTAACTCTGAATAAGGTTTCCACACTTCTTCAGTTCGCCCACTCTTCTTGCGCAGTGCTCCAGTTGTCTCAGGTGGTTTCAGCTGTTTCCACAGATGCTCAATGGGATTCAGATCAGGACCCACGGCAGGCCACCTCAGTGTTTTATTCTCATCCACTCATGAGTGCTTTTTGATGCATGTTTGGGTAATTATCCTGCTGTTGTTTCTCCAAAATCTGATTTCATTCAACTGCACAGATTCAAGGCACACAGTGCCTGAGGCAGCAAAGCAGCCCTAAAATATCTCAAAGCCTCCTCCATATTTCTCTGTATTTATTTTTATGGTGTTCTTTTCTTTGAAGGCTTATTTTTTTTCTTCTATAAATTTAAGGTTGGTGTGATTTACCAAAAAGCTCTAATTTAATCTGTCCAAAGCACATTCTCCCAGAGGGACTGTGGCATTTTGGCAAAATCCTGTCACATTTTTGTGTCTCCCTCTTAGAA
Source organism: Scomber japonicus (assembly GCF_027409825.1). Classification (NCBI taxonomy): domain Eukaryota; kingdom Metazoa; phylum Chordata; class Actinopteri; order Scombriformes; family Scombridae; genus Scomber; species Scomber japonicus. Next base: position 20,331,939 of record NC_070584.1, on the reverse strand, counting down.
GCGAGGTCTTCCTGGGTCTTCTATAATGGAGTCCATTTTCTTTCTAACAGCAACAGATGGTGCAACTTGAAACAGTTGTACCTTGAACTTGAAGATCAGCTTAGATCGGCATTGAAGTTTTCTTGGTTCCTTCTCGACCATTCTAGCTGAATAATCTCAGGCCAATTTTCCTCTTGCAACCACATCCAAAGATACTGGCTACAGTTTCATGGGCCTTAAACTTCGTCACAGGAATATCAAACTCTTTGGAGATGGGAAGGATGTAACCTTTATTCTGGCCATGGTTGGCTTTTACCTTTTTTAAACATCTTCACACCACTCTCCAGTTTTCCTTATTTTTTCTTGTTCAGTGTGATGCACACAGTGGAAAAAAACAGCAGTTTAAGTCATTTTCTCCTTTTAAATTGGCTACATGAGATATTATACAATTGAAAACACCTGTGATACTAATTAAAACGCAATAGTCTGCTTAATTTATTACTACAAATCAATTATTTGTAACAACTTCTAAAGGGTACCAATAATTTTGTCCTGCCTAATTTAAAATGTCTTTGTAGAATAACCATGAGTTCAATTATTTATAGAACTTCTTTGTTTTGTCCCACTGCAAACAAAAGATAGACATGCATTGATAATAAAATATATTTTTATTTCAACAATGTTGTGGGCAAATGGTGCTAAATATTAAATGTTGACCTTATCCTTTGATGTAAAATTAAAAATGCAAAACCTAGGTTGTAGAACCTATACTGACACCACAGAGACCAAAACAAGAATTCTGACAATAAGCTCAGTATGGCACCCTCCATGAGTGCCTTGACCATGGGAATGTACAGTATCAGTCAAAAGTTTGGACAAACCCTCTCATTCTTTTGGATGAGACAGGTTGTCCAGACTTTTGACTGATACTGTATATGTATTCAGTGTTTGAGATTTCAGTGACTCCTAATACATAATGTGTTCTTTGGAAATGTTGGTCTTTGACCCAGAATTGGATTGTTGGGTGCTGAACAAAAGGTAAGTGTTACTGTCCTGAAGCACTGTGTAGATATTTGCCCGTTCTTTGGGTGTTTCCCCTTTATGGGTTGTGTCCATATACTGTAGGTTTTTCCGTTTGTTTGTTTTTGTAGTGTTGTGGTGAAGTGGTTTGTGTCAGCTGTTTTCAGATAACTGTCTTGGGGACATATCTATGTGATTTTGTGAGGTTGTAGGTCACTTTCAAGTCTGTTGGTTTTCAGTACATAAAAACCTGCCACAAGCATCATGAAGACTATAGGGATGAGTTGTTGGTAAGTTTTGGTTTGGTAGTTAGGGGAAATTCTCTGCAGCAGGTTGTCGTTTGTCCAGTTGAATGTCTGGCTGTGAAAAGGTCACTGTGTGTATCAGTTCTGGACCAGGTGGTGTTGATGTTGTTGCTAATCTGCGTGTGGTGCCGAAGTTTAATGAGTAAGACCCTAAAACTTTTTTCACCATCTTTGAACAAGTTGCTGGTGCAAAAAAATTGGCCAGATTCGGAAACAGTATTCATGCTTCAGTGTGTTAAAAGCATACAAGTTGGTCATGAAGGTTATCACCAGAAATTCATATATTGGGTAAAGGCCGATAAGCAAACAAAAATGGAGTTTATCCGTAATTTGGCTTCCCATCATCAGCTGCGAAAGTTGATTCTTTTGACAATCTTTGAGAACTGATTGTGTTGGAACAGTTTAATAATGTTATCCTTCAATGCATTGCTACCTGTGTAAATGAGCACTCCACTGTGCTTAAAGCAGCTGAATTGGCTGATGATTTTGCACTGACGCATAAAGGTAGTTTATCAGAGACGTGCCTTTGGGTTGATTGGAAAGATGCATGGGGATAATAACTGTGGTAGATCGATCACTCCTGCAGTGGTGCTAAGTTTTTGCCTGGTTTACTGTGTAAGCCTGCATTTAAACGGTGACCTGATGGTGCCAGAGTGTGTAATTAATGTCATGTGGAGGGTCATTCGAAGGACAAGTGTTCTCTGTTGAAGTCAAGACCGTCTGTCATCATCCCTTCTGTGTCGTTCACTGTGGTTAGCTTCCACTATGCTACACTCTACAGTATTGGAGCAGAGACTGCTGTGTGATTTTGTGTGGATTTCATGGCGTTGAATGTGTTACCATGGCAACAGTATTTGATGATGGGTCATGAGCTGCAGAATGTAGCATCACCAAGGTCTTATGTCTCAGCTGAGTCAATTTCATTTGTAAATACTTAAGATTATGGGAGTAATTAGTGAAAGAATGAAGCAAGTGACTTCCTGTCGCCAGTAGGTGGCGCTATGACTGTCACTAAATATGTTAGTATACATGTGTTCAGACCAGGACACTGAACAAACATATGAAATTTGGAAAAGCTCAGACCATGTGGAGTCAAGTTATGAGGGTTTGAAATTTCATGGCGAGACATCGACATGAAACCAGGAATGACGGGGGAAAAAGCGTCTGATAACTTTTCATCTCCAATGTCTCAAGATGATTCTGTGCAAATTTGAAGTTTGTGTGATAAAGTCCCTAGGACTAGTTAGTTCAAATATGATGCCAAAATCGACAGTCAAATCAATAATTTGATTCAAAATGGCCAACTTCCTGTTGGTGTTAGGGTATGGGTCCGAAAGACTTTTTGATGCGTCTTGACATGATGTACATGTGTACCGAGTTTTGTTTGTCTATGTCAATCTGTGGCGAGGGGCTCAATTTTATTCATTTTCCAAAGGGGCGCTACAGAGCCATTTAGCCACGCCCATTAATGCAAACCATTAAATATCTAATTTTTCGCCAGGTCTGACTTGCATGCAAAATTTGGTGACTTTTGAGGCACGTTTAGGCTGTCAAGAAGGCCATCACTTTGTCAAAAGAAAAAGAAAAAAGGAGAAGAATAATCCTTACAGATACAATAGGGCTTCACGCTGGTCAGCGCTAGGGCCCTAATCATAAGAATATAATAATAATAAGAATCCTAATAAAACATGAAACAGATGCTAGATACTCATTTATAGTGGAGTCAGGGGATTTTGTACTGATGAAGGATACAGAGCTGGGCTTGATCCCTGTGCCACGTAATTTTATGGTGCTGGATTGTGAGCTTTTACAGGGCATTGTTCCTGACGCTGTGTGCCCTGCATTACCACTTGATGAGGTGGTTATGATTTTGGGTAATAACCTGGCTGGTACTGCTGTATGGGCCAATATGCAACAGTCTCTCATGATTATTTCCAAACTGCTAGTATCTGTGGAACCAGATAAGAGTGGTCAGAGGGATCCATGGTTTTTTTCCAGGGGATTAAAAGGTTTTAAATGTATTTGTTTCTGATGATAAGTGAGCTAGCAGCAGACATTTGAAAAGACCACAGTGTTCTGACAATGGCATTTGTGCTAATGACTTCAGGGTCCTGCCTAAACCTGCATATTTCACATATTGTCTAGCTCAACTGATGGAATTATTCAAAAAGATATTCATGCAAGATGTTCTTTCATCTTCTACTCTAGATCAGGCATTGAGGTGCCAGATAAAATTCTAAAACCTAACACACAATTTAAAAAAATTAAATATGATATATCATATTTCACAGGAAGAGTAATATGTTTAGCTCAAGTACAGGATATTATAAAACTATTTGCCTTGAAAGCCTATGAAAATTATATGTGTGTAAGTGAAAGGTCAGTGTGGTGATAACTTATTTACATGCATCAGTTTTGCTGGGTTTAAGTCAACTACTCTGCTTGGCAGAGATGTATCATTCATGACTAACAGATATGCTACGTGATACCTATGCACTTTTGAATTAGTCACTCTTCGTGTGCATCGGTTGAATCCAAGTGGTACCCTATGGGGCTGAAAAATGAAGCCAACATGAAAGTGCCAAAAGCCACAATTCCCTGACTGTCCATTTTAGGCTGACCCAAAAGCAGGCTAATCCCCATAGGGCACTATGTTTAAATGCCCAATTTTACAGCAGAAATAAACATGTTTACTGCCTTGTGCAAATGTCTTGGTCTCTAAAATTATTTTCCCCGTTCATGGCAACTGCAATGTGACTGAAATTGGTAATAACTCATTAATTTAAAGGCTTATGGTTGTGCAAAATTAAGGGAATGGTAAAACAAAGGGAGGTGGGTTCTGTCACAGGTATGTTGCTACCACAGTGACATTGGTTAGGTAACGTAACCATGGCAGTATACAGTAGGTGTAGCCATAAACATTGGTATTTCAGTATGTTTTCAGTTCATGAAATAATAGGGCAGACATATTATCAAAACATATGCAGTGGTCACATACAGTATACTACTACTACTAATAATAATAATCTAATAATAGAATAGAATAGAAGTGTGATGGGGTCACAGGTGCATGTGTGTACATTTAGAAAAAATGTGGGTGTTACAATTGTACCCCTAGACCTACTTGGAGAGAGTGTACAGGACATCAAAATGAGACATCTTCAATCACTCAAGCCTCATTATAATGCTTTAATGTGCCGTCAAACTTACAACATGTTTCTATATGATATTACTGCTATTCTTCAAGGCATCTGTATTGTGACACAAATTTTGATGTGCTTTTTTTCTTTTGATTTTTCGCCAAAGGTTTGAAAATCACGTTTTCTAAATAAAAGTAATAAATCATTTAATCTCAACTTCACTTTTATTTCAATTCCACTCTTTTGTGCAGCATTATAGCAGTGATTATTGTTTCTATTATTTATGAGCCCATTATCACCACTATGAATATGTAGATCTGTCTGCAAGTCTCTTACATACCAGTAGGACCTCCATTTAACGCAATGACCTGTGGTGTGTGCCTCCATTTTGCGTGGCTTGGTTTCACATTTCAAAAAGTCCTTCACTGCATGCCAGACAATTTCAATCAGGTTCACATCAGACAAACTAAATGTTTGCCTTGATACAGAATAAAACCAAATGTATCTAGCTGTAATATTGGATGTAGGAATGTAGCTAAAACAGATGTATTATTGACCACTGGAGAAATGTGCAAATACTGAGCACGTTTATTGTCTTTTATTTATTTACTCCTCTTTTCTTAAGCAAGTTACTGGATACTTTGAAAAGTACAGATTATAATTGCTAAATCATAAGTCACTTACTGTGATGGGTTTGGAGCCCAGTTGATTCCCTTCTGTTCAATGCAGACTCTGACAGTGGCTGCAGTGACTTTGGGATTGTTGTCTAAAAGAATAGAAAAGAAAGAAGAGATTAATTATTATGCAGTTACACTACTTTGTATTGTAAGCATGTCAAGGGTTGTTGCATGGAGCCGAAGACAAATTTCCAAGTTTGATATACTGGGGGAGACGTGACCCTGTCTCACGGAAATTAAGCACCTGTGTCATATGTGGCATCTGGTGAATAATGGTGCACACTGCAGCTAGTGCTGAATAAAGAAGCTCGCCCCAACACCTCCCACCCACCCTGCCCCACCTCCTTTGCACAATTAATGTTTCAGCAGTTGCACCAAATGAAAGCAGAAAAATATGTAACAACATGCTCACAATGACAATGTAAACACTATATACCACACATACAAAATACCTTGTTCACCATCTTATGTTAGCATGTTAGAAGTAAACAGAAGTCAAAGTTTGAATAAAACAGTCCAAATGTGTATTACACTCAGAGGACAGCTGAACATAGTAAAGTACACTGATGGCACATTAAGCATTTCAGCATGAACATAAACCAGGCAGCTAGAGACCCAGATGTAGGACAAAGCAGCACAAGAAAGCATGGATAAAGTGAAAAATTAATCTACTGTGCATAATACTGCAACTGAGGTTTTATAAAAGCAGTGAGCTGAAGTAATTGGGGCGTATCACAAGATTTTTTGAAATATTTTTTCATTGTCACTTTAAATATGGCTCCTTTATTATGACAGAGTAGGTGACAGCCCTTCCTGTGAGGATAATCGTTATATTTTTATATAAGTTTTAAGACTTCTCCTTCCCCTGGACAGGCTTACAAGAAAGAGAGGATGCAGAAAATAACAAAGGATGGTGAAAGAGTCAGATTAAGCAAGGTGTAAAATCAGAGAACTGAAGGCAATGAAGAAATTATGTTTTCCAAAGCTCAAAATTTCACTGAAAAAACTGTGCGTTGCATCATGCCAGTCACATAATACTTTAATTAGACCCGATTGCATCTGATATTGAAACAACAGAAAAACGAATTTTCCAGACCTGACACGTCTCTGCAATTTGCCCCATGTGATGATCCAAAATTAATTTGATAATATTGATTTAATTACCAACCATTTCTAAGCTTCATATTAATACTGTTTAAAGGAATGATATCAAACATTCTGAGGAAAAATACACTTGTTTGCCATCCTAAATGGATGCACATGGAGGAACAGATATCAGTTTTATCTCCATGTATCCAGTAAAGAGATACAGTAGGTCTATTAGAAGTAAAAAATAAAATTTAATTCAACATAAAAAAACAACATACTGTAAACTATAAGCTTAAAGAAAAGGTCAAGTGAAATGTTTTATGGATTGAAGAGTTTTGACACAGTCACATCACCTGGTGTTTGTTGATTGAAAATAATGCAGCTTCACCGTGTATCTTTTCCTAAAATGTTTCACTTTTTAAAAATATGTGAAATAAGCAAGCTGTGATGTGTAAATTAAACATTTTTTAAGCTCCTGAAAGGAATATTTTAACATATTTTATAGCATGTTTTGACAGACCTAGGATAGCTGGTACGCATACAAATATGGACCATTCGGTATTGGATGCCAAGAGATGAAATTGATATTGATTGCTAATCTGACTCACGTCAAAACAACCATTTCTCAAAATGTCAAAAAGTTGTTAACTGTTCCTTTATAAATAAGTAGGTGTAAAATGTATTTAGAGTTATATTCTGTGCCAAATTTACAAGATATTGTGGTATTGTCTTATTGACTTAAGATACAGTACCTAGATAACATACCTATTGTATAAATAATTAAAGCTGCAAGCAGCGTTGGGTGGGACCTCGCATCCTTGCGCACGTCGGGCTGTGGCGAAGTAGAAAGGTTTCCATCAGGGGCATTTAGATGCCTTCAGACCAGGGCTTTTATCCGACACTGCAATAAGTAGATATACATTACACACAGACACAGACACAGACACAGACACACACACACACACACACACACACACACACACACACACACACACACACACACAAACACTCACACATATACACACACACAAACACAAACACAAACACTCACACATATACACACATAGACACACACACACACTAGCACACACACTCTCTCTCTCTCCCTCTGTCTGTGTAGACATTTAGACTGAGCAACTGAAATTAACTGCCAACACTTTCAAAGTCAAGCAGGAGAGGAACTTATTTCCAGTGAAACCTGTACATATGTTTGTAGGTCATGCTCTTATAATTTGTGTTTGATCCAGGCGGGGAGTTCCGGTCCTCTGAAATGAAGTAACTTAGAACTGCATTCTATCAAAAGGCCACCAGGGGATGACCGTTTTGGTGTCAAAAGGACTTCCGTCTCAATACATGTCAATGGAGAATTCACCAACTTCTCACTTGATTTCTAACCTCAGTAAACGTTTTCAAAATGTGTTTATGGTCTCAATCGCTAGTTTAAAGCCTTCTTCAATGCAGTATGATGTTCATTTATGAAATTTTGCCCTCCCTGAGTTTATATTTGACGATAAAGCAGGATATGAATTAGGCTACGTCGTGATTGACAGGTTGATTGACCAGTGTCCTCGAGATCCAGCCCTCGCAACCTATCGCAGATCAAAACGTTTAATACATAGCCAGACCAAATTACACACATCTATAGATGGGACTTGAGGCTACATTTTGAAGTTTGAATGGAGTCTATAGCTGAAAGTATGCAGGAATAATATATATATATATATGTTGAAATGCCTGAAAAATCGTAGAAAATCACACATTTAAGGGCAAAATGTGCACTTCCTGTTGGATTTAGGCCAGGGGTATCAGTACATGATTTGTAGGTCTTGATAAGACAAACAATTGAGTTTTGGTTTGATCTTTCTATGACATTCCTATCAGGTGTAGTGGCCGTTTTAGTGTTTCTAGGTGGCACTAGAGAGTTTGATGTTGTTTGTTTTTCCATTTTATCGAATTACTCGCCAGACCTGATGTGCCTGCCAAATTTGGTGAGTTTTTAATCATGTTTAGGGGGTCAAATTGAGGCTCAAAGAGGCGGTAGAATATTAATAAAAAACAACACAAGAACAATAGGGTCCTTGCCTCCAAGCAAGGGCAGGACTCCTCTGCTAAAGAAATTAAACACCCGCTGCAGACACTATGACTATTATGCAGGAACTTTTCAGTCGGGCCTTTTGCAGCACAGGGGATATGCTGGCGGTGTGCGTGGTAAGAAAGGAAAAAAGGTCCAGACTGACTGGAGGACAGAGAAGCAGGCATAAACAGTCATTACTGCTGCACTTCTGTGACAGTGCTGCCTCCTTCCCAAGAGAAACACCGGAAATTAAGGACTAACAATTGAGAGCCAGTACAATTAAACAAATTGATAGATTCTCTGGCTTGCTAACAAGAGTTAGAACATTTATAAGTGAGATTGGTCAGGTTTCTGAAGCTGCCTTGACTGTATATACCAGCAGGTGCACTAATTCTTAGCCACCTGCAGATTCTGCTCAGAGCTTTCAACCAAAATGGTGGCATTGACCCAGTCTATTAGGCAAATAATCAGGGGTTGTCAACAAACTTCACCCTATGATGTGACTGCCACTTCCACAGTTGTTCTCTCCACAAACATGCTGTACAGACTGCATTTGCTTTCTGCATCAGTATGAAATGGTCTAAGGGTACATACTGTAAGCTGGTTTTGCAGCCTCTGGCCTATGCTCTGACAATGAAGCCATGGCACTATGTTGCTCTACCTGTCTCTACTTTGTTGAATCTCTCCAGACCATCTGTTCAACTGGGCACCCAGCAAGCTGTACAGCTTGTGCAGTGGTCAGGTACATTAGGTCTGAAAAACTGTTCCCCCGCAGGGTACGTAAGTGTTGTGCCTTGTTGCATCCACTGACTATTAATGAGTGTAGTGAACAGTCATTAAACTGCTCCATCACAAAAATCTTCAATGGGGGGAATTAGGAACAGGAGCACATTGTGTCCCCTCCACCTCCTCCTCCTCCTTCTCCTCCTCCTCCTCTTCCCTCTCTGGAGCAGCATCAGCCAACTGTGTGTTGCCAACCAGGACATTATACACATATACAGTTGCCCATCTGTCATGCCTGTGCTTCTCTTTTATGGTCTGTTGCCCCATAGAAACCAATAAATGAGCCAACAATTAAAGGGTGCGCAAGGTGGGAACTAATGGTGATCTTGATTATACGCTTGATGTATGCATATGTACATAAGTACTGTGAAGTCATTGTAGGATATGTGTACAGATATCTCATCTCCACAGTCTCCAACACTGTCCCTGGTTGTGCTGGCTCACATGATTGATTGATGATATACAGCCAAAATCTGCAAAGCTTGACAATTCATTGTTACTTGTTCTCATTAGGTACCTTCCTGATCAGGGGAAGAAGCTGTCCAACAACCATCAATGGGCACTCACACCACCACTCCAGGCTGCCCTGGTGAGGATGGCTTTGCAGTCCCTGAGGCCAGAGCCTGTAGAGAGAGAAAAGGAGGAGTTATGATGATTTCGAGACTAGTAAAGGTTAGTCAACATCCTCCATTCAGAAGACCAACAATACTGTGGAGGTGCAGCCTAGGACGGCTTTCGTAGACTTTTATAGCAACTTCGGAAATGTCTCTAGGTCATTTTTGTATGTCATTTTCTTCAGGCTACATTCAGACCGAAATCAGTCCTGTGTTAAAACAATGTAAATAGCTGTGACGGTGGGGGCGTATTGTTGAGGTACTAGACATGAAATACTGTACAATCCAGGAATTTGACATTTATCTACGGATTTATGCAAGTAAAGGCTTATCAGATGCCAAAACACCATGCAGCAGTTTGCAATACCCACATGCAGGATTTTACAGTACAGTTTTTAAATGATCCTGCTTTGCCAAGCCTTCTGCGTTGGCACCCCAACTGCATCAACACACTGCAGCCATTCAAATAACTGAGAGAGCTACATTTTTTTCATGCAGAGCTGATGTGGGTCTCAATACCATCAGCAAAGGGGAAGTCAACAATTACATACTATGCCCGGGGAGCTTGTTGTAACGCAGCCCCATCTCTCTGTGCTTGGGCCATCCAGTCAGTGTGTGGTCTTAGGCTTCCCGCAGCAATGTCAAATCATCTAGAGCCCAGCAGAATCTGGTCCATGATGATGACAGCTGCTGCTCAATGTCCTGCAACCCCCTGTGGCCACTACTGAGACAAGGTTTTCTGTCTTTCGGGGGCTGCAAGAGGACATAAGTAACCAGGAAAGATGATAATACTCTAGAAAACAGGATCTTTTAGGCAGGAGATAGTTAAAACAGCCTCATGTAGACAAGATTTATAGATATGAACAATAATCACCAATTGACTGTAGTGATGCAGGAGTCATTGTTGCTTCCATGTCAATTGTCACACTGTGGTTTAAAGACATTTTCAAATTAGCTACAAATCATTTACAGTAATTGTGCTTTAAGTGTGGGCAGAATTCTATAATTATAAATGTAGGTTTCAATCTCTGCATGTACGTGAGGAGAGGATGGAGGTTATTGAGGGTGGGTGACAGAGAGAGAGTGAACATGTGTATGTGTGAGTGAGTGAGCGTGTGTGTGTGATTGTGAGCGGGTCTTGAGGAGAGTGCGACAGACCAGGAGGAGAGAGGACTGAGCAAGCAGCACATTGTTCACGCTCCATTCAAGACACTAATCTGTGTTTACACCAGGGAATAACTGCCAGGTAAGAAAATGTATACTCTTTGGACAGCTGGATATTAAGATTTCAGGTTTAAATCTCTTTAATGTATATATATTAACTATTATAGAAATTAATAATCATTTGGTCACTCACTGTCTGGAAAATATAGTCAATGACTTAATGAAGCCACTATCATTGAGTAATATTTTTCTATTTTGTCAATACTGTGTCATTTTTTAAAATAATATTCATCACATTTCACAAGGAAAAGAAACATTTAAATTCCTTATATTGTATTAATAACTGTAAAAGTCTGAATATGTAGTATTTCCTACTATGCAGCAATGATCCATGTAAGGTATTTTATTGATGTTTCCTATCATGGACACATGTGCCTGAACATGTCTGATACTGTAATTTTTTGGGCATGAAAGCATCAAAATGGGATTTGCTCTGACGGCAGCACTGAAGCTATTATTGATTATTTGTCAAATCTATCACCTTTTTCATTAAAATAAGTGGTGACTTTCTGTTCAAGCAAAACCAAGTCGTGTATAAATGGATTGTATAGAGATAGAGTAATTGAACTAAAACCAGTGAAATGTAATTAGAGTGAAAATCTTTGTAAGAATATTAAGAAAAGAATAACCTCTGTTATAAATCTGAAAATAGTTCATTCAGTTTTTCTTAATTCAGTATTTGTTTATGTCCTTTTGGCTGTATGAGTAAATTAAAAGGAATAAAAAAATTTAAAAAACCAAAAGAACAAAACACAGGACAGTAAGATATCCTGGGTTTAAACAAAAAATTGGACCCATGTTGCTTTTCTCTCTCCTAGTCATTATTGTCTCCTACCAATTTTTACTTTGTAACAACACCACATATAAATAGAATAACTATACTGTCTAGACAGTGAGCAGGTGAGCAGGAATATCAATTGAGAGCCATGAAAGGTGTCAGAATAGAGAGGCAGGTATATGTCCATGCTTCAAGTGATAGATGGCAATGTGTTATTAAAGTGAATGCTTAAAATAACTTGTGGGCAAGGACAAAGAAGCATGAAGAAGACTACAAAGAATCACATCACAGCAGAACCTCGCATTCATGCATTTAAACACATTTAGTCTCACAAATGAATGACATTTTTGACTGTTGTAGGAAGCAGCCAAATGTTCTCCATCAGAAGCAAAAAACTGGAGCCAGTGTTATTTTGGTCTGTTGACTTTTCTCAAGACATTATTTGGACTTGCATTGCGTGACTTATTCATGACATAATTCAAGTGAAAGAGAAAAACACAGAGATCTGCACCCCAGGGACAAGAACTGTGGCAGACTGGTAGCAGCTTGTAGATGTACTTCTGAGCCACTGGGCAAAGAGTTGTTTTCTAAGAATATGATGGAGGGCTGTTAACAGTAAACAAGATATGGATTTTTACTTGGGTCTGAACACTGCTTTCATGCCTAGTTTTGTATGTGCCCCAATTTCAAAACTAGTTTCAGTGACTGGAGTGACGTGACAAGTGATGTTTTTGTGATAGCATGTACAGATAAGGTAAGGGATTTTTTTTTTCATGTACCAAAAGGTGCAAGAGCAAAATAAAATATAAAACACTTCCATACAAATCCTGTTCCTAGAAAAGATCATTTAGGCATATCTGAGGCACAGACTGTGCCTTTAACACATCACACATAAAGTGCCCTAGTATGCTGTTTCAGAAAGTGTTTGCATTTAACCTAAACTGGGGTAGGCGAAACACTTTGTAAACCAGTACTGAAGTCTACATTTATCAGACATAGAATACAAATCAGGACATGGTGTACACTTTAAAGAAAAGCCTTTATCCGAAATGTTGGTATAATAAATAAAAGAAACAGAAACAGAAAGTGCATTACATTTTCCACATCTCCCAGATCACACTGGTGTCACTTTCAGTTCTTCTCTAGAAATTGAATAAAAGTGTTAAGGGAGAGTTAAGATAACTTATCTCAACTGAGACGGACAGACAGACTGTGCTCTGGTCAGGTTAAGAGTAACATTGTGCTCAGCAGGGTAAATATACTAAATCTGAATGTATATTCTCAGTTTTGGTATGCAAATAATTTATTTTGATTATTTCTGTAATTTGGTCATAATCTACAAATAGTATTGTTTTAATTGACTAACACTACAAGATCATGTATTAAAATTTAAATATATATATTGAATTCATGCCTTGCCAAGTATTTTTGCAAGATCCCTTCACAATCATAACATGTCATCCTTATGCTGCACTTAACATGGCTCCCATCCCATGTCACCACATATGCACCACTGCATATGTTGAGGTAATTTTATGAACACCCAGAAAAACAGGACATAGCTCTGTTCTGAACTCAGTCACCTTTTGTTTGCTTGCACAGTACACCTAAACATAAATTCACTATGAAAGTCCTGTATTTTACCACACACACTGAAAGTAAAAGTCTACAACTGTTGCACAGCTGTTGGGTTAGAAAAAGGATTTGTTATTGGATGTTGTCAGCAGTAAGCAGGCTCTGCGTGTAGTTATTTGATAAACAGTGGTTTAGCACAACAAGTGAGTGCTGTAGCTGCTCACTGGCCCTAAATCATTAGGTTCAAAAACAATGGGCTGGAGCCTTGGAGATCAATAAAATATGAACTACCACATAACCTTAAAGATTTCCATCTGTGACCAACAGGTGATTCAATTTGATAGCTTCAAAGCCTTTACAAAACAATTTCTCTGTCACATGTTATATATGAATACGTGTTGTGATTGTGTTTGACTCACTTTAGGTGAAAATAGGTCATGACTCTGAGAAAGACAAGACAATTATCTTTCTTTACAAGCCTGTAAAGCACTTTTTCAAAATGGTTACTGGAACATAAACAACTCATGGTACAACTTAACACTTGCTCTATATATGACATTTAAAACTGATTCAAGATATATTTAATATGATAATGTTGAAATAAATGAAAGACAATCCAAGTTACTTAAACTTGTTAAGTAAACTAGAACATTAGGGATACATGACTTGCAGAATGCTCATGAGGAATCTATTGATGTGCAGTCAATAAATGCATCAAATCCACCAGAGTTGCTGTCTCCTGCTAGCCTGAAGCATTCATTACAGTAGTGGATCCATATTTACATAGCATGCTATGTTATTCTTTAGAATATAACCATAAACACTGTGAAACAGCTGATGGAAAGGTGCCCAGCTGTCAACAGGTGGCAGCGCGCAGTTATACGAGGGGAGGGAAAATAGTGCCAGGTGATTGTGAGGTCTGACTTTTTTACGGACAACGATTTTGTGATGTAAATGTATTACTCTTTTGAACACATATTGTTTTTTTTAAGCAAAATGCTTTATCTTTGTGACCCCAGAAACTAGCCGGAACTAGGCTACTTTCTTCAACTCCGAAAGCGGGCCAGAACTCCGCTCACAGGACGCAGTGGGCGAAAAGCCACGACACTGATTGTGAGGATGTCATTCAACTTCATGTCAAAAAACCCGAACTATCCCTTTAATAATGATAAAATAATACACAAAAACTGGTCGGATTGGGAACCCATATATGCATAACGTCTCCTTGTTGCATTTAGGCCTAGTGTTGCTTGAAATGACCAGGGCTCAGCTAATGCTGCCTTTTAAAAATCGTTGATTTTCCGGGATTCCCAGGGAAATTGGCTTCTTTTCCCGGGATTTAAAATGTCTTATTTTCAGGAAAATATTAATCCCTAGTGCGCATGCGTGACCAAGTGTAGCGTGCTCAAGCACACCTCTTCCAACCGTACTGGGCCAGGGAAGTGTACCGTACTCAAGCACGGTACACTTGCATTCACACTAGCCAAATAATCCTGACTTTAGGGGGCAAACGTGTTTGGGCATGGTACGATTGCCTAGTGTGAGTGCGCCCTAAATCTGGTTGGGGAGGTAGAGGAGGAGCGTATCATTTTTGAGGTGCCTTTGAGCAACGCACAGTGGAGCTGCTTTTATACAGTGTCAACAATAATGGCATAGTTAAAGCGGCACATTAGCAGAGTGCCAGTAGCAGCTTCAGCCCTTTGTTTGTCTGCACGAAATGCATTCAGACATAGTATATGTATGTATATATGAGTTTACAGTACAGTAGGTCACCTGAGTTTTGGCAGCACTGAGAGGCCAATACACAATCACTGGACTGGAAGCTCTACACCCATAACCTGACCGAAACTTGAGCCAAGACATGGTGTAGACAGCTGTATTGATTAAAATGTAAGTCTGTCTATACAACTGTGTGAAGCTGTGACACAGGACAAGTAATACTATTATTCCGACCAACAACACCAGCCTTCAACTTTAAAATTCAGACTCAGCCTCAGTCTTAGGTCTTCTTCTATACCTGTTCCAATTGCAGCATGGACTGGTAGACTACATCCTACAAAGTAGTGACAGCAGCAAAACAATATTTTAGATGTCTACTTTTCAAATTATTTCTAAGAAGTGTGAGAGGCAACGCTTGTGAAGATTTTTAACTCAACTGAAAGGGCAGGAATCCCTCGTTTTTCTGTTCACTGTCAGGAGTGAATTCAAAACTCATTGGCAGGAACAGCAGTCATAGCTTATCTAATTTAGAGTTTTGGGAATTGGTCAGGAAACATGGTGGAGAGAGATGGATCTCAAGATGTGAAACGCCTTCGTCTTTTGTTCTGACTCATACCCATTTGTATTGATCAACACAATTTTGATTCATGTAAAACTTTGCTCAGAAATCTGTTTTGAATATGTCATTACGAGTCCTTCATCTCTTATGAGTCTTTTCCAAAAGCTTTGTCATTTACATGGAATTTAATGCTGATGGCTGTTTCATGTCATTTTTCCTAGAGCGAGTTTGACTACTTCAGCAAGATGTCAACTAATAACTGCTCTTTTGATCTAATGGCTGAAAAAGGCAAGTGGGGTTGTCTTCCAGGGGAAAAGTGTCTCAATCTCACCTCTTACATGAACTTCAGCCAAGCCGATCTGGAGGATGTGTGTTTGACCGAAGAAGAGTATCTAGACAAATATCTGGGGCCTCGTCGTTCATCTGTGTTCCTCCCCGTCTGCCTCATCTACATGATTATATTTATTGTAGGTGTGGTGGGAAATGTGCTAACATGCACTGTCATTGCACGCAACAAAGTGATGTGGACGCCAACAAACTACTACTTGTTCAGCCTGGCAGTGTCAGACCTGCTAGTACTGCTGCTCGGCATGCCATTAGAGCTTTATGAGCTGTGGCAGAATTACCCTTTCCTTCTGGGGAAGGGAGGCTGCTACTTTAAAACCTTTCTATTCGAGACCGTCTGTTTGGCATCCATCCTCAATGTCACGGCACTGAGCGTGGAGCGCTACATTGCTGTGGTGCACCCACTACGTGCAAAATATGTTGTAACGCGCACCCATGCCAAGCGGGTCATCCTGACGGTGTGGGGTGTGTCAGTGTTGTGTGCCGTTCCCAACACAAGTTTGCACGGGATTGCCACCCTTTACAGACATTTTATCAATCCTGGCAGGAACATAAATGTGGAGCTCCCTGACACAGCGATCTGTACAGTGGTGAAACCACGCTGGATATACAACCTGACCATCCAGGCGACCACCTTCCTATTTTTCATTATGCCCATGCTCACCATCAGCGTGCTCTACATGCTCATTGGGCTGCAACTGAAGCGGGAAAAGATGCATCAGGCACTGGAAGCAAAGTCGGGCTTTGGTCAGGACAGCTTCTGTAACATCCGTACTCAGCAGCAGAAGGCTCGCCGACGTCAGGTCACTAAAATGTTGTGTGAGTATCAAATGACTCCAATGATTTGTTCATGCTTTTTCTTCACTTAAATCTTACCCTGAACTGCATCTGTTAATACCTTTACATGTGACAGGATGAAGCTAACCAATATACATTCATTATGGGCCATTGATAACTCATCCTGCCATCTGTAATCTTGCAGCACTCATGGGGGATTTGTTGACTCCATCCAGATGGTGTTAGTTAGTTGGAGGTGCTGCCTCCCTTTATCTTCCATTAGACACAGCAAATCCCTCTTAACAAGCACAATAAGCAGCAGCAGGGAATGTTCAGGCAGGTAGCAGAGCTCAAATGCATTTAGCAATGAAACTATTTTTGATTCAAATGTTTCTGAAGACAAAATAAATAGCGAGCACTTTTTTTAATGGATCATTATCATACGTTTAAGCCATCTGTCCAACAAAAACCCAATGAGGAGATTTTATGTTCCTCTCTTATTTACATTCTTGTAAATGTAATATACATATTAAATACCTACATATAAGTACATGTATTCAGATTGTGGACTATATGTCAGACAAAATAAGCAATCTGACAACATCATATTGGGCTGGGGACTTGAACCCATAAATAAGTGACCTGCAAGATTTAAAACATCCGGGCAAATAATCAGTCACACCTGACATCTGTTGTCTATTTAATGTACATAGTATCTTATTACAGTACTTTACTCTGGACATAACACAACAGGTGCAGTTTCGGTACCAATATGAATTATTGGGTGTAAACAATTAAAAATGTTGAAAGTGAAAATCTTGGAGATACACAAAGGTATAACTTGGATGACATTACACTTCCCAACAACATGTTCTGCAGATGATAAACAGCTTATAATAAATATAAATAAATATTGAAGATATGATAATTAAAGGTGACACCAACCAGATATGGCAGATAAAGCTAGCCAGTTTCATATCAGAAACAGACACGTTCAGATGTAACTGGATTTAATACAGACTGCAAAAGACACTAAATGAGGTGCTTTTGTATTACAAGGGTGAAGGTGAAAGCATGTCTAGAGGGAAAAATCTGTCACACTCCTGGTGCAGGTATTAATCTTTACCTTGGCTTGACAATGCTATGACATTGATTTACATTCTCTTCCTTGCCTGCACATTTGTAGATGTGGAGTGCCTGTCGAATGGATCCCCTGAACAGCTTTCCTGGAAAAGGAATAGAACAAACAAATCTCATAAGACTTATTTTAGACCTTACTTACCTTAATTTAGTCATCAGGACGGACTTGTCTCCTCACAGCTGTGACTACACTTCTCCCCAGAGACATAACAAATATGAAGCTGTCTCAAGGGTTGAAATATCTTTATTTCAAGCTATAGAATACTACCTTTAAAAAGGTCAGAGTATTCTAAGATTTTCACCAATATGGCTAAAAGGGTGGAACCCTAAAGGTCAGAGAAACACAGAGAACGCAGGCAGTTCAAATCTCAACTGGTCAGGAAAAGTCAGTAACTACTTTTGATGATGACGCCATAAACAGCTGCAGCTGCTAAGGGTCAACTAATGGGTGAAAATGTGTGTAAGTGCATGAATTTGGAGGTTCATTGTAAATTTTCAGTCAGAAATTTCTGGCTAAATAAATGTTAATAAAGGACAGCGTGTCTGTAAAAATATACTATAAACTAATAAATCTTAACCTTATAATAAATAAATCTTAATATAAATCTATCATACCACAAAATATTTTAAAAACACATAATGTTCTCATAAATTCATGTATTAATATTTAAAATAATACCCCATGTTATGTATTATTGGATATTTTTGACATCTTGCATTTGCATAAGTTTGTTATTTTATCCAATGCTAAAGTATTACCACAGAAATGACTGACTTCACTGACTTTCACATATTAATAAATATTAAGTCAAATATCAGTTTTCACAAGTGTAAATGCATTGACACAAGTATATTAGTAACAATTACTGAAGTTGTTATATGTCCCATTAGCCATTTCTGACAGTATAGCTAAACTGAACCATCTATAATGTAAAACTTACCAAAATATTGCAGGGAGCGGTACACTGCCTTAACATGTTTCAAAATTTCCTACAATTTGTTAAACAAAATGCACAATTAACTTGGTCCTTCGATTCTTATACTATGGTTTCATTGTGTTCTTCGTTTTTGAAGATGTCAGGTGTTGAATCCCATAGTCAAGCTCTTTCATATAGACGACTCCAAAAGGGATTGGGGACACATACTGGGAAGCATACCAATAATATAAACAGCCTTTAAAGAGGCATTTTCTGATTATGAATCTAACACAGAGGCCCTAAAGGAACAATTTAATTGAGAGAGGAGAATGCATGTTGGCAACATCAATCAATGCAGTGCTATTAAAACGCCCAGGAGTCTCTCATTATCTTGTCTTTCTTATTTTCTAGTTGTTTTAGTGGTGGTGTTTGGAATCTGTTGGGCCCCATTTCACACTGATCGCCTTATGTGGAGTTTCATCAATAACTGGACTGACAGCCAACACGAAATCTTTCAGTATGTGCACATCATCTCTGGAGTTTTTTTCTACCTCAGCTCAGCAGTCAACCCAGTCCTATACAACCTTATGTCCACACGCTTTCGAGAGATGTTCAAGGAGGTCATGTGCCATCGGCCACACCACATTACTCCCAGAAAACACTCACTTAGCGTCACCCGGGTGACCCTCCGCAGCACCCTGAGTGATGCTCCACTCAGCAATGGAACTGCCGTTGTTGAAGCTGAGGCAGAAGATGGAGAAGGCCGGATGAAAGATGAGACCAGTTTTTCATAAATAAAATAACTAAACACTGCAGAAAAAAATATCACACTACTGCTTTCACTGCAATCTGAAAGCTTCAGCAGTCGTGTGATATTTTTTTATGCAATCACTCATTGTATAATTGAGGCTATAAGAGCCTGCAGTTCAACTTATGGGAGTTATGGGTAAATTCAGCTTCACTATGGTACTTTTGAAGAAGAATTTACCCATAACTCCCATAAGTTGAACTGCAGGCTCTTATAGCCGTAATAAATAATGTAGATATGTAAACTACAATGTCCACTTCAGTTCGCCATTGTGTTTGATATCTCATGTATGTACAAATTCCATTTAAATGAATATATATTTTTGTGAGCACTTGGAAAATTAAAATTATGATAATACTGTTCACAAAACTACTGGAATATAACACTTGGAGTTAAAGCAGGTTTGACCAATGAATACAAACGTTGGTCCAAACCAGACAGGGCTTGAAAACTTAAACTTTGCCATGTACAGTAAGAATGTGAAACATTATGATGTTAAGTAAAAATAACGTGAGGTATCTTGTAAACTACAGAATATTAAATACACAAAACGACTGAAGATTTAAAAAAACAAAAAACAACAACATTGAAAAGGGATCAATGTGTAGAAAAGAAAAAGATGATAGATGTATTTTATTCATAATACTGCTACTGGAATGGTTTATGATGTACAGAATAAACTACACTGTATGCACAGAAATGATTTAAATGAAATGTGCTGTGTTATACAGTAAATTATACACATGCTTAACAATTGCGTAATTTAAGAAGACATTGCTATGTTCAGATATTGATACCTGTGTACTGATTACTGTAGTGTTTGTGTATACATATAGTAATTCCTGCTAAATGTCTTTATAATGTTTTTTATATTCATTCTATGGCATTTCATTTGATTCCCAATATATAAACAGCTTTTGGGATGTTTGTTGTCAGAAACATGGCACTGTCAAGTACAAAAAAAAGTGTATGTGACTACTATGTAACACTATGTTTTTCATATGCTGCGATTTGCTTTGTTAAAGCAGAGTGTAAAACTATTTGATTCCTACCATCCAGTGTCTTATGCTTTTTTGTCTACATCATACATATTTACCCTGTAAACGTGTCAAGTGTTTTTCATTAAAAAAAAGCTAAAAAAAAACAAATGGGAGTAATTTTAATTCTTTGGTTTCATCCTGACTTCCCCACTATAATTTGATTAAATACTGTGCTGTTATCCATCTACATAGTTGGAAACCTTATTTCAATAGAGGAAAGAGCAACGGACTCTGGCCAACAACCTACATTAGTTTTCAGTTTACTTTTTAAGTCGCAAACCAGTGGGCTGAGTGAGAAGTGTTCATTTAGCACATTTTCTGTCACTTAAACACCAAGAGTGTAAGCAATGGATTTGTTTGAGGCACCCTCTTAACTTAATGTTGTTTTGCATGTTGGACTTCAATTGATGTCAAAACATCCCCAAATCTCTGTTTTAAGTAAAACAATAACCATATCTAATGCTAAGGCAACAAAAAAGTTGTTTTTTTCTTTTAAGTGAAATACCAAAACAATGTAATTGGGAGATGTGACAATATAATTGGAAACATCATCCATACTTAGCTTTGCTACAGTATTTAAGCCATTGATGGGGAAACGGTCAGAAAACCACTGAAGGTGTTTCTCACTTGTGACATGAATTCAGGTAAAACTGAGGATGCTCCTTCTTTGAAAAGGAAGGATTACAATTGGAATGTGTTTTTAGTGGCATTTAAAAATGATCAAATCTCTGAGCTGACAACCTCAGCAGAGGAGACTAGTTTTAGTTGCTGCTAATCCTCCATCTGAATTTAAGGCCAAATGTGATTAAAGCACATCTTTAAAGGTCTTCAGTGCTCGGTGAGACCACAGGCATCATGCCCAGTATGTTCTTTTAGCTACACGGTGCTGTGGATCTCCTACAGTTTTCATGCACATCTTCTTGGCATTGTTTAAAAAGGATGTCACAGTTTTGTTGCACATCAAATGTAGTGTGCAAGGTTATCTCATGCGGTAAACCTGGTGTGATTAATCAAGTTTTCAATCACAGTCCTCATGTGGTTTTATGTCCTACAGTTAATTTAATTTACCATGAGCGCAGAGTGAAAAGTCACATATAGTGTTTGCTGCAAACTCACTGGAAATACAGACCACTCAGTGCAAAGGTGATTGTCAAGAGCTGGACCTGCATGATATATTCAATAAGTAAATATAGTGTTTTAGTTCCTTCATATTAACTGACAATTTATCTTACCAAGATGCTTCATTTATAATTGGGTGCAACAATGTTTTTCTTGTCTTTTGTAACTGCTGCACCAACTCAGTTCGTGTCACACTAGAGTTAGTCCTTGCCTAGCCTGAATCAAAAATTTGGATAAAATTACGACCTGTCCCAGAGTTAGCTGGCAGAGCAGAACACAGCTAAACACTTGCTGAATGTGAACTTGACTTGCAGATTGAACCTTTGTGGGCTTTGATAATATATGTATCTGAGGTACTCATTGCCAACCCAAGGCTGGGCTGCAAGGTGATTAAATGCCAAAAATAAAACAGATGTCACAATACTGACCTTGTAATCCATCACACTGAGTACTTTTTAAGAACAATACCCATATTAGAAATTCATGTAAGACGTATCTGAGCAAAGAGTGCTACTTTAAATAGATTTGAGATTCTAAATAAAATTCTTAATAATGTGATAGTATAACATTTGATATTTTCAGAATAAAATAATTAATATACTTAATCATTTGAATTAGCTGAGCATTTGCATTTATAATATTACACTCACTTGAAACTCTGAGCTGAGGACCTTGCAATTTACTCTGATGTCAGTGTATAAAAAATCCCTGCACTCACTGATCTTGTAGATTACAACAAACAAATCTACATTATTAGGCCTCTGCCTAGTTTGACATTGTTGTAATAGTAGCAGTGGTTAAATATTTCTATTCATTTTATATAACCTCCTTAATTGGTGGAGTCTGCACCCAAAGTGGACTCCGTAAATCCATTGCAGGCATGATGAATTGAAGAATCAGGCAACCCCGGACTAGGCATGGGCCGGTTACCGATTTCAAGGTTTACCACGGTATGAAAAAGTCACGGTCATACCATTCCTGCGGTATGAGCGGGTTTTTTTTTATGTGACATCTCGTCAGAGAGAAAGTGGAGGTCCCTCAGGTCATGTGCATCTGCAGCGTAAAGTACCCCTCCCCCCGCGCTGTTACAAGCAGGTAGCTCTGCAGGCTACATCAATTATGTATGTTCTGATCTTGAGCCACAGGTTAAAGGTAGAATATGTAGAATGAGCAGAACAACGCCATCTAATGTCTCGAGATCGTAGTCGCAACAACCAAAAAGTAATTCCAGCAGTCGGGTTGCCAGGTCCGGTGCCGGATTTTATTTTAGCTCTAACTCTGTAAATATACCACTTTATCCACATGTCTAACCTTTTTAGGCGAGAAAGTAGCCCTTTAGATCCACAATGTGACGCTAATTTGTCCAAATAACATCTGCTTAAAGTTTTGTTCCTGCGAATTCGGAGCCACTCAAGTTAGCCGTAGCGAGTAACGCACTTCCGGTCATTTTCACAAAATAAAACACCCGTTGCCTTTTATTATTAAGAAAACCATAACGATAGAGTTGGTGCTTTTATTTTGAAAACAGGAAGCGAACATACCCTCGCTGTAACTGACTTGAAACCACCGAGGTACATTACATTGTAACGCCCATAGACATATGTCTATGGTAACGCCAGTGGGAGTAGCAGCAATGTCTCTGCATGTACTGCCTAATCCTAAACACCGATTGGCTTGTGTGTGGTGTCATCAGAAGCAGAAGAGGCTCACGGTCGTAAACGTCTAGTCACGTGTAGTCTGAGATGGACGCGCAGGTCAGGAAATGACGTAAACGGACCGTATATGGTTTGTTATTTGTGTTATTACATTACGTGTTGGACTAAATACATGGACATATTTAGGAAAATATTCCGGTTTTATGAAAACGGATTTCATATTTCACAAGAATGGATACTTGGCGAGCTGTACAGAAAGTCCTGAGTCATAAGATGATCGTTGTGGATAAAGGGAAGACTTTGAAGGTATGTAGGCATTATAGCTTTTCTCACTTAGCTGAGTGGCTAGCCGAGCTAATCGGTAATACTATTACGGCTGTGAGCAACCATATAAGTCGTGAGTGGTCTTGAATGAATTAGAACCATCTAAGCTTTCCAACAATGTACGGCATGAGTATATATGTTTAAGGGTTGGTGTTTAAAACATTCAGAAGACCGTGTGGCTACCTCCTAACATCCGTCCCGTCCCGTGAACGGAACAGCGTGCGTTAAGAGGTTAATGATCAAATATCAAAATCCGAATAGCGTCAGAAAGTCAACCCACTGTCCACATTTCCATTGCTACCGTTTTGATACTTCATGGTACACAAACAAATAGAATCTCATATGAAAGCTAAGACCCTGGCGAGTTCAACAGTACCACTATTATTGCGCTAAAAACTCAGTGAACCAGCAGCATACAACGGTAAACAACCACTTATTTACAGTGACTAACAGATATTCTGTCTTACCTTCGAAGTTTTGTGATGAAAAGTTGTACTTGAGAGCAAAAAATGCTGGTTTTAGTGAGTCCAACACGGCCGTGTTTGTTTACAACTCCATTTCACCCAGTGCCAGCCTACAGTAGCTGCACCGGAACAACAGACAACCCTGGCAACCCGCAATTCCGGCCGTTAATTGGCTGGTACAATGTACACAGAACGTGTCAGAACGTCATTGTCGAACCAGTCAAAAAATTTTAAAAATATTAATTCAGACTAAATATTTTTTTTTTATGGAAAAGCAATACTTTCATTCTGTACCCCTCAAAACGCCCCGTGGCTGTATTATTTAAAAAAAATATATATAGCTTTTAATAAATATTCTACATATTCAACCTTTAAGTGATTGCATTTATTTGCATTTTGTGTTGTTTTCTTTTTCACAAAAAATAATTCATTTGTCGTGGCTTGAGTTGCAAATTTAGCCTCAGTTAAAGGACTGCATTAAGGACTGCACATATTTTTTTATTATTTTTTACTTAGAAAGAATTCAGTTATTTTTTATTTTAAATACATATTTACCAATGTTCCACCATGTTCTACATATTGTTTAAAAATAAAAGACTCAATGGAAAAGTTTTTTTTTTTTTGTTTGTTTCTACAGCTCTGTGGAGATCCCATGTATGATATTCATTGTCATTACCTAAACACTACAGATTATTGACCTATTAAAGCTGCATTGTCTTACTGAGGAAATACAGTATACATAATTAAAGAACGAACCATGCTGAAAAACCTTTAAAACAAATAAAAATTAAATACTAAAAAATGATTTATTAGATCAATCTGATTATTTCACATTCTAGTAGTACAGTGATTTTGTCATTTAAACTCACTAGATACCGTAAAGCATTATTAAAGTATACTTGTACCTATTGTGGTGCACATGTCTTCTTCTCATAAATATTTAATTCAGCGTATCAAACATGCCAAACCTCCAAAAGAAATAATGGTACATGTAGGGCATTTGCATGACACAAATATCCATCTTGAAGGCACCATACATTATCTTCTCGCCCATGGTCAGGTGAATAATGAGGTTACTTCACTCAAGGCTGTAGATTGGTGTGACTACCTCAAAAGCATGTCAAAGTTTCAAATTACTGTTTTTGGCTAAGTGAGAGGTTCAGCTTCCTCTTAATTAAAATTCTGTACCTTGAATACAAAATCACACTAATCAAACCTAAACCATAGCATTGTCACACCACATAATTATCTTTTGGCAGTGATTTGTTACAGTTCTAGATGAATGATATCAGACAAGACAGACCTCTTTGCCAGCCCCCCCCCCCCCCTCCGGGAGGGGGCTAGATTAGAAGTGGTTGTCTCAAGATAAGAAAATAAGGCCTCATGAATGCACAGGCACAACTCTGAACAGAGTCCATCAGTATATTGTGAATGCAGACACACAGCCTCTGCGTAGACCCATGCTGTAAAGTGTGAATACAAAGGCTTAAACCTGAGATGAATTTATGTTGTCGCCTAAGACAAACATAAACCCCAGATTGCTTCAAAACAAGTCTGTTGATCTTGTTTCAGTTCATAAATAAAAACAAGGAGGACTGTATCTCTAATGTGTAAGCTGTATTTTGTTGGGCACTGTCTGAGTCATTATAGACACAATATTAAATAAATACAAACTAATATAGCAACCAGTAGCCAAGAGTGGTTGCAAACCCAAGACAGAATCGACAGTGTAACTCCACCTGCTCAGTCTCAAACAGATCATTTATTAACAAGCCATCAGCTGAGATTAAAACATCATTATCATTTCTATTTACAAAGGAGTAAATGCAGATAAACATCAATGGATGACATCAGTGAAAAGAACAAGATGAACCTACAGACACCTTTAACACCTTCACACCAATGAAGACAACTAAGTGTGTTTGTTGCAATTCTTCTTCATTTTTTTCCGGTGTCAGTGTAGTCGCTTACTACTACTGGTCTTCTGCTGGGTTTTTTGTTTTGTTTTTAATAAACCAATATATGATGGGGTGAAAGTAACAATCACATGTTGATGATATGTACAATTATGATGTTTTGTGTTTTGTTTAGAAAAGAAGGAGCAGGAAAGCAACTTTGGGTTGTTGTTCAGAGTCTGTAGCTCTTCTTCGATTTTAAAGCAAATCATTATTTTATGCTGCAATCTTATATTTAATGCTCTATTCTAGCATTTTATTTCTCTCTTTCTATTTGTCTGTACTTTGTTTTTATCATTAGTGTGGGGGGTGGGGGGTTGATTGTATGTTTTAATGTTTCTCAAATTACTGCCTTGCCTTGCGTTCTGTTGTCAGGCTATCAGGCTCAGTGTGACTGGGCTCTGCTTATGAATGCCACATTATCGTTTCATGCAAGCTTTGATTTGCTTTATCAAAATAAGGTCTTTTCACAGATAATGGAATTTTATTGAATTAATGCAAAACTAAGGGAAGTCATCATAAAACGTAATAATTTCACATTTTTCGCAAAGGAGAATACAGGCAAGGCATGGCAGTTTTATTTATATAGTGCATTTCATACACAATGGCAACTCAATGTGCTTTACATAAAACAGAAAAACATGTAATTTGAGAAACATTAAAACATACAATTAACGCCCCACCCACCCCCACACTAATAATAAAAACAAAGAGAGAAATAAAATGCTAGAGTAGAGCATTAAATATAGGATTGCAGCATAAAATAATGATTTGCTTTAAAATCACCATGTTTAGTTTGAACTCTGGGCTCAACTATCTGACCTGAGTCAGTAGACCTCAGGGCTCTACTGGGTTTATATTCTACTGACATGTCATTTATGTATTCTGGACCTGAACCATTCTGTGATTTGTAGACCAGTACAGGACAAGTGATTTACAGAGCAGACTTGTGCTGTAGAGCAAAAAACTGCAATTTAATTTCAGTTGGACTTCAACCCCCTGCCTGTGTTTGTGAATGTGCCTAACACTCAAATAAAAAAATCTATGGCAAACCACTCTGACCCACTCTGTGCCATACACATATTAGTTTCTTCACAACCTGAATGGACCATGGTATAGCAATTGAACTGTGCAAGCTCAGAGCAACAACACATCAACTGCTAATATTTTATAAACATGTATACGTCAAGTCAGATGCATTATTTCTACTAGTGCCATCTGAATCCTATGAGTAATACTGTCAGTGACACATGGAAGAATAACGTACAAATGAATAAAGGCTTCATCTGATTGAAGTCACTGCCAGCAGACGACTTTGTCTCTGGTGAGTCACATTGGACGTCATGAATGCATCAGAAATCAGGGTCAGTAAACAGCAGAAAGCGGCATGGAGGCTAGTGACAATATTACTGAGGTCACTTTTAGTATATTGTACTTCAATTTCATACAGAGACGGATGCAATTTGTTGCACACTGTTCCCATAGACTGTAAAAAAGATAAATCATTTTCATGCCTATTTACACACTGATGTCCAGAACTTCAACACGCATCATACTATTGCGCCAGAAAAGGAAATATAAATGGAAAATAAGACATAATAACCTTGAGGTACAGTCACTTGAGTCAGTACACATGTGATGCCGTATTACATGTAGGTGACACCAAATTAAACCAACCTTAAATTTGAAAACATGCTGCCATCTAACATCAAAGTTAACCTTATTCTGACAAGTGAACCTTTAACATTTGCAGCATCAAGTAAACAGAAAAAAGACCCTTTAAATTGTGATGAAAGGAATGATCGTCTTTGATAGCACACTTATATTCAACTGCAACAGTCAATTTGAAAAGGTAACTATGGAAACATCGACGACTGTCCTGTGAGAGTAATGTGACACTGGTACAGAGGTATGTGGTATTGATAAAGTGATAAAAGAGAAAACATGTATTAAATAAAACCATGACATTCACCATGCCTCCTCATTTTTTAAGCAGTTCAACAATAAAATTAATTGAGTCATGGTAAGCTGAAATGAATATTCACCACTGTGTCACTCAGCCTCATATTTACACACACACACATTACAGCTGCACAGGGAATCACCCAAAATAATCTTCTGCTGTTAGCTTTAAGCATGTCCAATTAGAGCAGTTATGGATTATCTTCGGAAGAGCAGGTATTTAGGTATATCTATTGGCTCTGAGATCAAAAAGCAATTAAGGTTTAGGAGATTAAAGTTTATTCAGAAAAATCAATAGACCATCTTAATCACGACACAGGCTCGTGGGAATAGATAATGCACAACTGTGGATGGATGGTTATGATGTGAGATGATGTAAATGGTGATGAAAGCTGACCTATTCATATACCTTACGGAATTGAGAGTTAAAGACATGCCTGTGAGTCCCATATAGATCGGATTTAAAACATATTATTATGTCTTAAGAATTAAGAATTAATTAATTTTCTTTATTTTATTTCTCTGTAAAGCATCTTGGGTATGTGAAAGGCCCTATATAAATGTATCATAAATATACATAATATATATATATGATGGATTTGACAAAGGCGGCCACATTTTGTTGAGCATTTTTTGGTTGAAGATTATTTTAGTGTCAAAATGTGAGCTTGACTGCAGATAAGAGGAACTGTCAGTAATGAGCAAGCAGCACCGTGTAATTTCAGAGTAAGGACACCCATATTTCTCAGCTGTACTGCAAGTCTTTTCAGACATCATCATTTTTTTTCAGCATATGCCCAAGATTTGCATTCAAGTGATAAAGTTCTCTAATGGTCGTATACATCACCCATCAGGAGCAAAGGAATAAAAAGCTTCATAACTTCATATTTAGCCAATAAAGCAAAAGCCTGCTGATGATGCTGCAGATCATTCATTCAATGTTGTAGAAGAAAAAAACTATAGTGTTTTTCTCCAAATGCCATAGTTGTGCTTAGTTTTGTATTTGTGTGTTGTTGTTTTTTTATATTCTGTATAAATTGTACTAAATATTTGGATTTAATTTAAATAAAATTAGGCCTAAGTATAACTTGTGATATTCCTTTTTTGAAGTACAGTGTAAATGCCAGGTAAAGTAAGTGTAATGCCAGGATTCATCAGGCTTAAATGGTGAAAGAGTGGTTCAGGGAGCATGAGACATCATTTTCACACATGGCTTGTCCACCACAGAGTCCAGACCTTCACTCCATTGAGAATCTTTGGGATGTGCTGGAGAAGGCTTTGCACAGTGGTTCGACTCTCTCATCATCAATACAAGATCTTAAGAAGAATCTTAGAAACTTAATGCAACACTGGACGGAAATAATTGTGTGACATTGCAGAAGCTTATCAAAACAATGCCACAGTGAATGCATGCTGTAATCAAAGCTAAAGCAACAAAATATTAGAGTGTGTGACCTTTTTTTTGGCCAGGCAATGTATAACAGAGCTTTCAATCATAGCATTCTTTCTTTTTCTGTCTCCGGCATGTCTCTTAGCAAAAACAAATTATAACAGAAAACCAATGGGAGTGATTGATTATAATTACCATTTCACCTGACATACTTGAATTGCTGGGGAAATACAGCTTTCAGACATGTATGCTGTGGGCTTCTGATGTTGATCTGATGCTGACAGATATCGTGATGACCCCTTAAAAGAGTCTGACTTACAATGGATAGTTATCTTTTTCCAAGAAGGAACAAATTTATGTCATGTTATGCTAACACAGGCTAATGTAGCTTTGAGCAGCAATGATGAGTGAGCTAGAGGTCTGGTACACTTACTTCTTCCAGAGTCCACATCCCAAGATTTTTAGTCTTCAGCCCCAATCAACATTCATTCAATTCATCAGACTTAGCACAGCTCTCTCTAGAGCCACAAAAGGCTTTATGCAACCTTTTTCACATATGCTGTAGTACACCTTTAGACCTGTAAGTAAAGTAATTTACTGAATGTCTGCCTGGTTTCAGCATGAATGAGATGTGTCAAAACAGCAGAAGATTCAATCAGTGAACTAGATGTAAACATACGCTACATTTAACTTTTCAGATGAATATATGAAAACAAGCCATAACTAAATAATAACTGTATGCCATTTCAGCCACCTTAATAATATACAAAATAAGGAACTTTAATACTGAGTGGTGCAAGCAAATGACAGATAGCATTTTCTCCTCTAAATATAGCCTACAGCATATTGTAATTAGGGCTTAACCGATAATAGATTTTTGTTAGAGAGTAAAACATTCTAATATCAATATATTGGGCGATAATCTTATACAGAAAAAAACACACATTTTTTGCAAAGATCCCTCATGGTTATCAAACATTTGTGACAAAAATATGTAATGGAGGCATATTTTACAGTTTAACAACAAACTTTAATGTTTTAAGTGACAGCAATGCAGAGAAACAGTAAACTGCACTGATAATTGAATAATATCAAATAAGATAACATATGACAGATAACATAAAAACATGTATGTATATATTCAACTTGAATTAAGAGAAAGGAAACCAGCACAAACTTCAAATAAATGTAAGAAAAGAAAACAAATAAAATTAACTTCACAATAATGATAATAATAATAATAATAATGTGGATTTGCAGTGTGGCCAAAGGATATTTGTGATGTATCTGAACTTCAAAAAGTGAATTCCCTGTTTTGCAACCAGAAATAGAAGGGTAAACTTTGGCATGTATATGTGATAAGCATGAGTCATTTAACTAATTGATTCAATTAAGCTTGATCACTTCAGCTGCTCACTTCCGCCTCATTAGTCTTTATATATAGTACAGTCTGAATAGCATTAAGGTGTGCAGGTGAGGGCTGGCTTGCTGAAATAAATGGAAAAGTCTCATGAGTAATTACAAAAAGGACAGAATAGGTGGAAGTTACCTGTCTAATTCAAGACAGACTTCTAAATTTACTCACAAGTTAACAGTTGGCAAACTCTCAGCATTGGACTATTGTCTTTCTCAGACTAATAACAAGCAATACTTGCAGGAAACCTCTACAACAGAATGCCACAGGCTGAGACACAGCAAGAGGCAACAGCATTAAGCAAACTTAAAAGCTGTGCATGTGGTTTGTTATCCATTAACTTATAAATTATCAAAGAATTTCTAAAATGCCTAGGCTTTGTTTTTATTGGGTTTTCCTCAGTGCTCTCCCAGGAAATTAAAAGTGGTGCATTGTGATGTCAGTTTGATGGGCTTATACTGGCTGTCTGGTGTGCTTCAGATCCACTTAGGTGTAAGACATCTTCACCAAATCTCGAATGTATACTTCCTTAGTAGAATGTGATAGAATAAATTGATGGTAATCATAGAATAAAGTAGGATGAAGAATACAATGGCCCTCATGCTAACGAAAGCATAGTGCAATTTATTTAATTGGCATCCTCTAGAGAAAGTAGCTTAAATGCATTTACATTAAGAACCAGAGTAGTGCTTCTAACCGTCACAGCTCTCCATTTAATATGTACAAACAGTCTGAAATGCAATTAAATCTATCAATTTTTTTTTAGATATTTATATAATTTCTTATAGATTTTTTCAGACTGATCTGATTTCAATTGGACATGCTGCTGTAAGTATTGTAGCTTTATTCATTTCAAGAGATTCAGGCCTGTCTCCTTTCAAACAGGTCATACTCATTTCCCAATATGATCTTATGGAGGCATAAGATATGAGCTGGCGTATCACACAAAAAGTTATGCTGCTATGTGACCTTGTTCTGCTACCAGGGCAGAACAATGAGGACACAGAGCAATAAGTTTGTAGATGCTGACGTTGATCAACAGTTTCTAAATCAATCTCTCGCTGAAACCCCAAAAGACGACAGACTGCCTGAAGACGAAGGCACAAAGAGATGGAGAGTCTGAGTGAAAATGTCGATTTAAGATTTAAGAGTCTGGGGAGCAATCAGGCAGAACAACAAAAGGTGTTATTTGGGCTACTGTCTGGCCTTTACTTATGTCAATACTATCATCTTATCAAGTGTTTGTGAACACTAGTAAGTGCTTCACATACAGCAGATGCACATTATAATTAAAATCATTCGGATTTGGATAAAGAAATTGAATGTATGTAAGAAATTATAATATATAAGACTTGTAAATTGTGTGATTACTAAACAACCAACCTTTAACCATTTCACCTCCAGGGGAATCCTAAATGAGTCCAATATATACATAAATATAAAGCAATGACCACAAAAAACAGACAGTCTTGGATAAAATCAAGGGTGTTGTATAAAAAAATCTAATATATAATACCTACATTTGATTGATGCAAAAAGGAACCACTGCTTCAAAAGAAAACAGTGCTGTATGTTAAATTGACACTTGGCATTTCAAAAGAAAAAAGAACATTTCCACTTTTGTATGAAAGATGTCAGTCTTCGTTTTCATGCTGGCACAAATTCAGCAGCACATAATGACCACTGAAATATTGCAGCTATGTATAAAATAAATAAATCCAATCTAGGTCACCTCTATATTCTTGCCTGGTGACCAGACAAATGTAGCCCCAAATCAGAAATGACATTCAAACTAAGGCTACAAACATGGAAGTAAAGTGATTTATGTTTTGTCATTGTTGAATTAATTGTGTTATCTTGGTACAAGCAAACAAGGGGGAGAAACTTATGGTTTTGTTATTTGTTTATGTTAAATATAAAGTTTTTAATTTTAGTACTTTACAATGTTACAACACTATACATCGTGTATAGCAGAACCATAAACTTATTTTAAAATATGAGATATTGGACATCTGATATGGAGACAAAACCTTTTAAATGTTGTTGTAGTCTTCTACAAACCAAAAACCAACATATCTGTGTGAGATATGTGTTTATTACTGACTAGAATACCCACAGCAAACAATAACAAACTTGTTGTGTCAAATTCAAACTAGAGGCATTAGGATCTAAAGAGATAAGCAGCAATTCTAGTTGAGTATTTCCCATTTGGTTACTATATAATTGCAGCAGTGTAGTAGTGGGGTAATGTATAATTGCTGTTGACAATCATAAACAAACACTGACCTCTACTGTAGCTGCTGTGGTAAGCCAAGCACTCAAATACCACAGAAATTGATTTTATGCAATAAACTTTGTATTGCATTCAGCTGCTTTTAATGTGTTTTTGCAGCTGACTAAAAGTACTGAATACAGCAAAATCCTGTTGAACACTTCTACACTGGATGTTATCTGTGTTGATCCCAAGACGCAGAAATTACATATACTTCAAGTCAGCACACCGTGAACCTGCAATGCTGACGGAGTGCAGTCTCTTGGATATTCACCTCACATCTTTTCATCTGAAAGAATCCTCTGTGATCCATCCTTTCCTCGTTCCTTCTCAGTAGAAATAGCTTCCAAAAACTGCCACCACACAAAACAAGTTGTCCTGTGAAGTTAAGAAATTATTTGTGAAAAAAGTTAACTGAATACATTTTAGTAATACTTTGGTATATTTGAGTAAAGACCTACATTCATGAAAATATCCTCTGCGTAGTTGTCTGTGTCAGCATCCCACAAACATCTTGAAGACATCCTGGTGAAAGACAGCAGATTACAGACGAGCTTGTCATGGCAGTGATGGACTCATTTTTGAAGGACCAAAACACAGACATAGCTCTCTCAACCCCTGTCTGATAATCTGATAATCCAAAGGAGCAATGTCAGATTTTTGTTGACAATAAATCATAGGGTAGTATATTCAACCCTGTGTTATGTTTGAGGTATTTTGTTTGGCTCGTTTGTATACCTGAACATGAGGCAGGCAGAATATTGGAAATGTGTTTCAATCTAATGTTATATAATACAACAGTACCAGAAAATTCAGCCTCTGAAATGAGTTCAGTCGAAGTGTAATTAAAATCAATTGATTGTTTACCTCAAACTACCGGTACATTTAATGCATCAGAAATATGCATTTCCACTTTTTAATTTAACAAAATGAGAAGAGTATAATTGAGCTCATTTGAATACACTGCTGTTAATTATGCACTGGTGGGCTATCAGCCACTGAACTTGAAACCATAACTACGCACAGCAAGACAGGCAGCTACATATCAGAAATATATGAGTTAATCAATTATGTCAGCTCAATACGAGGAACTGAAATTAAAATATTTCCTGGAATTATAGTAAATTATTTTAATACTTTTAAACATGATGCAGCAAAAATGTGGAATGGATCCAACCTGTAGTAAGCCATAAATGCAAAGTTAATCAAAAGCCCACTTAAAGACAGTCATGAGGTAAGAAAAGTTTTTTGCTATTGTATTATATTACATATTGTGTTATTGCATTGCTGGTCTTTGGACTAGTTTTGCAGCTTGTAGTGCTGAAAGGAGGGAATCTATAAAAGGTCACTATACATGCATCTGTGTCTGTCACTGAAGAGCTATACATGAAATGTGAGAAGGGCCGAAATTGTCCAATCTCTGCCTGCCTGATGAGACAATCTTCTACAATGTAACACTTTACTACCCCCTGAAAACATGGGAGGCCTTACCAACTATAATAGCTTTTTGTTGTTTACCAGCACCAAATGATCACTCACTTGACTCCCTGTCCACGTTGTTCTCCAATGACCACCTGCACAACAAGCTTATATCTGTCAAACCCTGCATCTGTATGGGAGGAGAAAAGAGGTATAATGGTGTATATCAGTAATTGTGCGAACACTGTGCAGAGACAGTTGGGTACTAATACACAACATTTAGTGTGCAGCATTCACTTAAAGTAAATAATGTAACTAATAGGATTTGTTGACTATATTTGTTTAAATAAAGACAGTGAATAAAGATTAATTGTACTTTTACACTGTTATATTCAGCCCAATGTTTCTGGCTGCATGTTTTTATTCAGTTCACATCTTATTTGTTTTCTTCACCAAGGAATTGATTCTCTGTTCTGTGCTGCCAACTACAACCATAAAAAGCATCAGTCTGTTTCACAAGTGACAGATTATTCTTTAGTCTGTTGCCTTGACTATCAATATTATACTATATAAAACCATGTTGCTATGCCACATTTTACATTTCCCATCGAAATTAAAGGGCGATAGACTCTTTCTTAATATTCAAGTTGTGTTGCTTGCAGTGCATTCAACATCGGGTCATTTCACTGCTATTCTGATTATTATCGTTTGCACCATATAAACTTGTAATTGTGGACCTTTAACAGATGTCTGTGATTGTCTTGAATGTTGCATATATGTGTTTGTGTCCTACCCGGCAACAACCACAGCTTGAAATAATTGAAACCACTGTGGAAGCCCTTAGAATGCAATACCACTGACAGTCGCTAGATACTGGCCCAAAAAAATCCCTCTCTCCAATAGACTCAAAAAACTTCTCTCATGAAATAAATGAAAGTCGATCAGTTGTCATTATCCTCTCAACTGTCACAGTATTTCATTAAGTTTAACGCTAGTTGATAACAACATCTTTTGTGTTAGTCAGCCAATGTGAGCACAGGTCTACACCATCATCTGCACCCACCATGGATGTGTTATGTCTGAATGTGCACAATTGGCATTGCTCTGCTCGTCTGTGGTGCCTCTGCTGGGTCAGGGGATAGTAAGCTAGCAGATGAGCTCACAGACCACCACTTTGACATGCAACTTCTCAGATATTTTGGTGTCGTAATTGTCCACTCAGGACGGCTCTACTCACTATTGTCCTCCATTTTACCAAAACAAAACCACATTAACATTAACACTAACAGTGGGATTTTAAAACATCCTCTGCTGGATCAGAAGGCAAACTACTTCAAATGGTCTGCAGCCTCATTACCGAGCAGGTCATTACACTTCAAATACGAACTTTTCACCCCACATTTGCATGAGTGTCTGAATTTCGAATAAAAGGTGACAGCCCTGGTCTGCACAGCTCAGAGTTCCTAGAAAGCTAGTATTAGTATTACCCAGGGTAACGGGGTGTGTTTCAAGAGCATGAAAGGAGACATCCTGCATTCAGAAAAGATGGTGCTGACCATAAGCAGCAACTCTGGGCTTGTTGGTGCTAAATTGGATCAGCTGGATTTGTGAAACTCTCACATGATTTGTACGCCTTATGTTTCTTTATTGTGCACGCAGCCCTGACCTTAACTGAACCCCTAACCGTACTCTCGGTTGCTGCTTCAAACCGACTCCAATGCAAACCAAGGGATGATATCACATGTCATGTCTTGCTACGCCCATCTTTATTTACAGTCTATGGTTGTGTGGCGTGTCTCTTCTCAGCTTTTCCAGTGTACTCAGGTCTGTCTTGCTCTTGTGTTTTGGGTTATTTTAGTTTTAGTTGATCAGTCTCACATAAGCAGAATAAGGGTCAATGTGGCAAAGGCAGATCAGCTATAGTTAGTGTGCAGTACACTCACTCTTCACTTTGTCCTTAATGCTGTCTGCCAGTGTACGGGACAGCTCTGGAGTTTCCTCTGGGTCATACCGCACTCCAGAGAGACGCTCCCTCACTATTTCACGAATACACTCCTTCACAATGGCCGCTTTAAACCTGGAAGACACAAAAGTGAGCAACAGGGCAGAAAATAAGCTTCAAACTATCTTCACTAGTCAAAGTGACCAGACTCTTTGATGGATTGTATCATTTCTTTATTTATGGTCCACAATATGTGAGTGATATATTTGATATAAATCATATTTTATACTTTTAATCTTACACAGTATTGTGTATTAATATTTCAGATATTTAGATTTAAGCTATAAAATTCATTGTTTTCAAATAAACATTGCTATATCGTTTTAAATTGAGTGTCTTCATTGCATTGACATCTGCGGTTTACACACATGAAAATATACTTGAATCTCATTTCTTAATCTAGTACGGGTGAACAATGAAGCCGAAAAGTGCATTAACACACATATAATGTGGCGTTTCCAAACATTAGGTTGGTTAACAGCACTGAAGACATTTTCCCTCTTTTCTAAACATTGTCCTTATAACTGTGTTAAATGACAGCGATCCATTAGCAAAACAACATTCTCAAAGCTCATTTTTAAAACGATGGCACTACACTGGAAAACACTTCTGCCCAGCTATTGCTACTTAGCCTAATCGATAGTGACCTCGCATCCGGGTGGCTAAAAGCTAACTTCACCAGCTAGAAAGTATGTTTAACCAAGTCAACCAACTCACTTGTGCTGGTGGTTAGGTCGTATGAGGTATGTATCCGACCCCTCCATCGCATTTCAATAACAAAACACTAGCAACAACTAGATTAGTATAAAGAAGACAAGCGTTGCTAGCTAGCTATCCTTGGCAGAATTATAACCGTTACCATAGCGACGCCCCTTCCCAGTTTCCTGTTTCAAAATAAGTGTACGACGAGCCTATTTACTTTTTGCTAGGATGGCCAAGTAATGAACTACCCAACCCTGTGCTCTCTGATTGGCTAGTACTGGTGGTTATCTTTGGTTGGATTGGTTAGGTTTAGAAATGAGGCGTGAGATTGGTCAGGGTTAGAGTAAAATAGCAGGATCAGAGCCAATCAGAGGCAGAGTAGGGCGGCCCATAACTTCACCGTCCTAGGAAAACTAGTGACGCTTGATGTCAGTG
Source organism: Scomber japonicus (assembly GCF_027409825.1). Taxonomy (NCBI): domain Eukaryota; kingdom Metazoa; phylum Chordata; class Actinopteri; order Scombriformes; family Scombridae; genus Scomber; species Scomber japonicus. The sequence goes on along the minus strand of NC_070584.1, from coordinate 20,294,263 downwards.
GCAGCAGGCACGTCCTCTAAATTTTGCAATTTCTGACTCTTCTCTACTCACTCTACTGCAATGCACCTTTAGTAAAATACTTTTTTTTAATTAAATGTCCTTTCGGTCAGCTCTATGTTGTTTCCCGAGTTCATTTACTGGAAAAGACTAATGTGAGACTGAAAGCTCTGAAAAATTAAAGTAAGCAACCTGGGGTTATGCTTTTTTTTAAAAATTAAACTACTCCTCCCAATGTCAGTCTTTTAAAGTTTGCGTAGTGATTTTTAGTAGTTGTCTGAAACATGCTAAAGTGAGGTTTTCTCACTGCTTTTTATATAACCTACCCTAATAGGCTATACAAAATGAATACAAAAGGATGGTAACTGAACCATTGAAAAAGAGCAAAATCAGCTGATGAAAACGGTTAAATGCAGTTGAAATTTCAGGAAAAGGTGAATAAGTGAAACATAAAATGAGATTACAGAATTGGAAATATACCTCATATAAATGACCACAACTACACCATTACCTTCTTAGCACAACCACAGTCAAAACCAGACGTTTTTGTTTGTTTTTTTGTAAGAAACCCTGGTTTAAATAAAGGCTTTTCAACTCAATCCTAATGTTTTTGTTCCTGCTTCAAGTATGAGTGCTTGAAGTTTGTTTTACCTTTCACCACCACAGTCTGATCTATAAGCCATTGACCATCTCCACTTTAGGGATTTAAGGGCCTTGCTCAATGCCCCCTCAGTTTTCCTCAAAGTCTCACAAACAGCCTCTACAACCATAGAGACATTGCCTAAACCATCTACTGTACCACAACCTTGGAAAAAGACCTCCATATTACTATTCTCATAGATAGATACATAGATAGATAGATAGATAGATAGATAGATAGATAGATAGATAGATAGGTAGATAGTGTATGAATGATGTTTAAACTGTTTAAAGGATGTGAGGCAGAAAAGTTTCAGCAGGTGGCAGAATTTTACAAACACAAACTTTAAAGTTTCCATTTCTCATGAAGGCCATCATATGACTGAAGACACAGGTACGCTTTTGATGACCCATTCAGTTTAACCTTAAAACTTTCAGTTTCATTTCCTCCAAACTCTGTGGGCAGTGCCACAGTGATGATCTACAGTTGATGTGTCATTCCCAGAAGTTATTTGATATCTGTACAGACAAGCTGACCACTGGCACAGACAAAATGGCACCACCGGAGTGGACACGTATCTTCCAGAATGAAGCAAAAGATCTCGAGCAAGGAGACATCTGGTGTCTGGAGTTTGATTACTCCATTGAGCCGGAGAACCCAGAGCAAGGATGGAAGGAATACATCAGGAACACAAGTGCATGGTCAGTGTACTGGAGAACTGCTGATTGTTATTGAATTGTGCTTAGATCAATGATATGTATACAGGCTATTTAAACAGTCTAATATAATGTAGGTTAAAATCTGTTGGCTCCTAAGGTGGATCCATTCAGAACTTTTATAGAGATATGAGAAAGTAGGCATTTATAATGTAAGTGAAAGGGGGACAAAATCCACAGCCCTCCTCCCATCCAAAAATATATTTGAAGCTATGAAGGCTTCACCAATCCAGATTATGTTTCAAGGTTCATTTCAAATTTCAAAGTCCCACTTTTTGTTACTATCCTTCCACCTCCCCTCAACAGGGAACCAACACAAAGAAGGAATTTTGTATTGAAAATTATGTATCTCAGATATTCACTTGATTTGTCTAACTCAGACAGCTAAGGCCTTATATTAGCTTCAAATTTATTAAATACATTTTTGCATGAAACAAGGACTGTGGATTATGTTGATTCACTACACTGGAACCTCATTTAGTATTTTTTATAGAATGGCTGTAATTTGTAGGAGGAATTGTTACAGTGAACAAAAAAACTTTCCCAAAGGCTAGATTGTGTGTGTGTGTGTGTGTGTGTGTGTGTGTGTGTGTGTGTGTGTGTGTGTGGGTGGGTGTGTGTGTGTGGGTGTGTGTGTGTGTCTGTGTGTGTGTGTGTGGGTGTGTGTGGGTGTGTGTGGGTGTGGGTGTGTGTGTGTGTGGGTGTGTGTACATTTTTGTTGGAGGAATGAAGAAATTCTGGTTGCTGCGTATGAAGTGTACAGTATCAACAATTTCTTCCTCCAGTCTTATGTCTAATCTTTTGGACTGACCTCAGTTTAAGAATAGGACTTTGTCACACAAAAAACACTCATTGGTTCCATTCAGTGACATCCTCCATCAATTATACATTTTTATCGCCATCACTAACCGCTAGAGGTGTTGGAAACTAAACCCCCAGTCTCTAGACTACTGATGGTTCATGTGATTTGTTTAGGAAGACCATTAAAGGCCTTATAACTGTGTATTGGTCTTATAACTATGTGTGTATTTGCGTAGGGTTTGACTGAGTGAAAAAACAGACTTATTGAATGCCCACACTGTGTATTACATAAACTGTGATTCAGAAATCTGTACCATCTGTCTTCTGAAGGTTTACATGCACCCAGTGTAGAAGACGCTGGCCTTCCAACCAGGTGAAGGTGTTTTTCCACATGCGCCTGATGGACAGACAGGGTCTTGTCAAGATGAGGCCACTCCGTCAAAACTGCAAGAGATGCGACAATGCCCCGATGGAGGAGCCCAGCATCACTTCCGATAACATTGTCATCCTCCTGAAGAATCTGGTGAAGAAGATAAGAATAAAGTGCTACAATGAAAAGCCGGAAAACGACAACAGATATTTTCAGAGCTATGAGGTCAAAAGTCCCCATGAGCCAAAGCATTGTGAGGGCTGTATTAAAGGTGTGTGTACAAGAGAGTTTCCTCAATCTGCACCAACCTTTTTTTGATCCACCAAAAATATGTCTCAGATTGACTACCATGTTTTTTTTTTGGATGTTTTGGGTTTTTATCAGTTTCGTGATCAGTATTGAAGTCATATTATAAAAATAATCAACTGCATGAAAGCGTTTCCTATTTCACTTTTACTTTTTATCGTATAAAAATATGAATGTTGCTGTATTTTTTTGACAAATTAATATATATTGTAATTGTAATATATAAGAATGAGATTATTTAAAAAAAATAAAATACATACAATAAACCACAGTGCTGTGGTGGATGCATGTGCAATATAGACAGTGGTGGAAGGTGAAAAGAATAAATTATGTTAGAGCTGGTAGCCCAAAAAGTCCTTATTTTTATTTTTTAAAGCACTAGGCTTCGTAAGGCAGTCTTGCTTGGTACCTATTATTATGTTATTATAAAAGTGATGTTGCTCTTAGTAAAAGCTTCAAAGAATCTCAAAAGAAAATGTTTAAATAATACCAGCTTCACTGTTCTTATGATTTAAGTTTGTCTGATAGTTGGCAAATGTCAAACGCCAGGTATTCCTCAACAATCTGGCTATATTTTGCTGTAGGTTGTCATAAACAATTGTACTGTGGCTTCTACAAATGCAAAATGTCACTATCTGTGCTGAATCTACTAAAGACAAAATAAACTGATCTGTTCTGATCTTATTTGCCCGATTTTCATTTTAGTTCTTGAGTAATAACTATTCTGTATTTACTGATGTTATTCCATTAACCTTCAACCATGTATTTATTGTGAGGATGATGATAGATAGATAGATAGATAGATAGATAGATAGATAGATAGATAGATAGATAGATAGATAGATAGATAGATAGATAGATAGATAGGACAACATAAAAATTTAAGCTCAGAACTGAAAACACTCACACACCCAGCTCAACTAGTCTTTTTATATTTAATCTTTCAGCTTTTCTACCAATGGTATTTTAATTTAACACCAGAAGATGGCACTGTTACTAATGAAAGTTTCAGTTTCATTTTATGAAACACATAGAGGCAGTGATTATCATTGTTAATCTACACCAATCACTGACTAATTATTTATTATTTATGCCTAATGCCTGCATTAGTGATATAAATGTCTAATTCCCAATCCTGTTGAATATATGTAGACCTGAAACTTAAATCTGTCACCAAATCCGCCTTCTTCCACCTAAGGAACATTTCCAGACTCCATCATTCACTCTCTGACTCAGTTGCTGAGACTCTCATACATGCATTCATCACCTCACGTCTGGACTATTGTAATGCCATCTTGTATGGGGTCCCCAATAAAACGCTGGACAGGATCCAACACGTCCAAAGCTCAGCTGCCAGGGTTCTCACTCGAACAAAACCCTGGCAGCACATCACCCCCACACTCAAAAAGCTGCACTGGCCTCCAGTTAAGTTCCGCATCACTTTTAAACTTCTTCTCCTCACCTATAAATCTCTTCATGCCGTTGCACCCCAGTACAGACCTCCTCCATGTTTACCACCCTCTACGGGACCTGCACTCTGCTGATTTGGGCCTACTGTCCATTCCCTGTGCCAGAAGGCAAACCATTGGGGGCAGGGCCTTCAGTGTGGTAGCTCCTACACTGTGGAACTCGCTCCCTCCTGACATTCGCCAAGCACCAACTCTGGACAATTTAAAATCACTGTTGAAAAGGCACTTGTTGTTCCTGCAGGCTTTTGCCGGCTAAATGTGTGTTTTGTCTGTGTTTCTTGTTATTGTGAAGCGACCTTGGGTTTCATGAAAGGCGCTATACAAAATAAAGTTATTATTATTATTATTATTATTACTTGTGTTTTGGTATCAACCAAACACCATATAGTAACACTGCAATGCCTGGATATCTGCTTACGTATTCCTTCAACTGTCAATTTGAGCTTTTAATGCTGTTGTAAGTGATTTCTGATTGGTTTTTTTCCCCCTTATGTTGTTACAGTACATATTTCTGTATTTCATATTACTCTTCTTTGAATTTATTTTTTAATTAGTCTGTTTTTTTGTTTCTTCACTGTGTGGGGGTTTTTGTTCACCATGTTCTGTGTATTATGAGGCGCTTTTATGTTTTTATGAAATCTTTAAAAAAAAAATCTGCAAAAGAGCAGTTAGGCCTCAACATGTTTTTATTTACAATGGCCTGCTGACAAAAAATGTTTACACATAGTTCTTTATGGAGTCCTCTTGGGAGATGTAAATGGTTTATGAATTTATTGATTAATATAAATTAATATAAAGTGTAATAAAGTTAATGTGTAAACATAGTGATTGCTTTGCACAATTAACACTGATAAAAATACTTTTTAAATCTCTTATTTCAAATGTCATTTTTTCAGACAATATGATTGTCCCTAAATTGGCCCTACAGTTGAAATGGAGATATGCACTTCATTCATTGTTAAGGAGCAAGTATATATTTGGCTGTATGGAATGAAAATGACAGTAAAATTAGGCTATTATTTGATGGCCACATTTTTTGGCCATGTATTTGAATACAAATATGGAAAATATTAGAATATGTTTGTATCACATGTATGAAAGAAAACAAAAAAAAGGGAAATTCTAGAATGTAAACCTGAATTTTAATGTCAAAAAGGAAACAAATGTAATCTATTTTTATTGATTTATGGAAGGGTGTGACCAAAAATTACACCAGAAGGTAGGACTGTTAGTACTGGAAGTTTTAGTTTCATTTCTCTTGCAATCCATTGGTAGTCCAACAATTGCAAACTTGTATGAAACACATAAAGGCAGTAATTGTCATATTGTTCATCTACACCAATCACAACTCTTGTGTGCGACGCAGCTATTTCTGAAAAGTAAACTCAAGCATCCATCATGATCATAAGGCTGTAACCATCTACGCACACACAAAGCAATAACATTCTCATTGGATGGGCTTTCTTTCAGCATATAAAGACTAATGCAGTGACTAATGTTATTCATGCCTAAAATCACCTGCCTCAGTGATACAAACTTCCCAATCCTGTTGAGTATAACTACTTAGACCTGAAACTTAAGGAAACCAGGTTTCCACTTTTAAGTTTCATTTATCTCAAATTCTCTATGGGAGGTGCTACACTAAAGGTTTCTCATTGAGGAAGGATGAGTCATGCAAGTTGTACTGTACTGACAGATCAGCTGTCAGAGTGTTGTCTCTTCGTAAGTGACCAGCAACTCTAACTCTCACAGGATGGCACAAGAGGAGTGGACACGTATCTTCCAGATTAAAACAAATGATCTCAGGCCAGAAGACTCTTGGCATATTGAGTTTGATGAAAACCTTGAGCCTAACAGACCAAACCTGGGCTGGAACCAGTACATCAGGAACACATCTGCAAGGTCAGTTTGCTACTTCTGATCAATGCTACTTCAAGTGCCTACATGTCATTATTCAACATTATTTCCTAGTATTCATCGTATATAACATAGGTAGAAAGTCAGTCATTTGAATTTGCTCTCAGCTCTCAGCTTTTAAATCTACCGTAATTATGTAAATTCTTCCTTCAGAAGACAAAGCAGAGCTGTTTCCAATGTAATTTTGGTTGGTTGTCATTTTGTTAAGGGTTATAAATATCTTAACTTGTGTTTACAGTCACATAAAAACTATATAGATTCTCTCTATCTCCATTTGAGTTGTAATTAGGAAATATGTGCCCCTTGTCATTTGAAGGTTCGAATGCACCAAATGTGGAAGAAGTTGGCCTTCCAACCGGGTGATGGTGGTCTTCTACATGCGCCTGATGGACGGACAGGGTGTTGTCAAGGTGAGGTGCTACCGTCAGAACTGCAAGAAGTGCAACGCTGCTCCGATGGAGGAGCCCAGCATCGAATCTGACAACATCAACATCCTCCTGGAGAAACTGGTGGAGAAGATAAGAATCAAGTGCTACCATGAAGACCTGGGCATAATCAGCAGGCCTTTCAGGAGCTTTGATGTCAACAATCCCCATGAGCCTGCTCATTGTGAGGCCTGTATTCAAGGCATCTGTACAAATAATTCAAATTAAGCCTTTTATTGAAAATAAAATGTCAATTAAAAAGGCTTGATCACTAAAATTAGATTTCTATTTGTATCACAGGATTTTTGTCTAATTTAATCTAGTATTTCCAATACATGCTATAGTGCAACGATGATTAATACCTAGTTTATGTTTGTTTTTTTAGTCATTAAAATGATTGGTAGAAAGAGGACTGATGAAGTAGTTTTATCACTTTTTATAGGGATATTATTTATTGAAATGTTGATCAATATAAATCAATTCTGTTTTATTACTGGTGATACTACTGTACTGACCATTGTATTTTATATGACATGATGAGGTGGGTTGGGTTGGTATTCTCTGCCATAATAAAGATAGAGGCATAATAAATATTGGTAATTGTTGATCCATAAAGTCCTTGTTGGAAAGTTCACATTGCGGTGATGCTGGATTGAAACATTGGACCCTGTGTAACTCATTCAAATGACAAACCACAGTTCTTTATTTTATGCCCCATATTCTTGGAATGATCTTAAACAATCAGTACTAACCTATGGACAATTTTGAAACCATGAACACAAACCTCTGTGTTTCAATATGTATCTGTTTTAACTGATTTGTCTTCTGTTAATTTTACTTTTCTGTAACTTGATGAGTTTACTCATTGTAAATTAGGGTAACCTCAATGGTTCTTAGAGTTTAAATAAAAGTTTGATGAAATCAATAAACACACCAAGACTCTCCCACTTCTTGATCTGTATCATTGTAATTAATAGAATACTAGATATAAGTATATTGTACATAGGCTTCTTCCTTTGTGTGCTTGGTGGTCTTCCGGTACACAGGAAGTGATGCACAGTAGGCTACTATATTTCTGGTCGCAGCAGTAATAGTGATATGTTATAAATAATACATATACAGTATAATAACAACCTCCCAAGCAGCAACAGCAGGAAGGTGGAATAATAAGGAGGAACAGACAAAGAAAAGAAAGCAACTCACACTGTCTCAAACTTCACCAAAGGAAGATTCAATGAAAAGACCATGATAACAATTACTGTTCTTCAGGGTCACTGACACAACAGAACAACAGGTTTTATAACATAAAGAATTGTTGGTTTGCTTCAAGTTTGGGGAATACATTAGTGTTGTGTATTGGAGCCAAGTTGTGTAACCTGTTTAATTTTGATGGACAACAATGTCATAATATGGAGAAAGGTTGAAAAGCAGGGGGTTTGAGGTTACACCAGACAAAACCTGTTTCTCACGAGGCGTCCACTGTTTATTTGCATATGACCAGCATGTGTGACACTGATGCTGTTGTGGTCATTCTTCACCATCTGCAAGTCACACACTGGGGTAGAAAACATTAACTGTGGTTTGTTTTTAGTTTGTATGAAACCACCTAAAGGGAAAGTAGCTACCCTGCTGAGTTTTCCATTTCCCACAGCATTTGCCATCTTTTTTGACCACATCACGATCGGTTTACAGTGCCACTATGTATATCTTGGCCACTTAATGCTGAATTTAGTCTTGCAGGAGTCAGTTTGACAGGTAAGTTGCAGGTATGCCTTTGCTGTCTGACGGTGGTTATTTATGGATACGCTCAGTAGCCTATTGAATGAATGTTCTGTTCATGTAGTTGACAAGTAAAAGAAATGCAATTATTCTGTACTCAGCAGGCTTGAAGTACTGAAGAAACGGCTCTTACCTGACAACTGTAGAGACATAAACATCTGCCTCTTGACATCATGACATCCAAGAATACACCACTGAAGGTAGAGTATCTTCTCCTGGTGCACATTGTGTATGTTATGAAGGGGTATTTTTCTGAGGATGAATAGACCATCATCATCATGATAAATCACCTCTATAACCGAAAACCTTTTCTTAAATAATGTATTCTTCAAACTAAATGGTTTTACTCTGTTTTCATTCTAGTTGGTCCTTCCATCAGTCAAGCCTATACTGGTTGTGTTTCTCATTCTTATACCAGGTAAACTTTTTGGGACGAGAACTACATGTGGTGTGACAGTTTGGCTCAAAAAAACAGATAGTGTCAATCAAACAAAAAATATGCAGGAAAATCAGACAACGAGGAAAAAAGTAAATATTGAAAGCCATGACTACTATAAGACATGACTAATACTAATCTTGTTATGGAATACCTTTATTAGAATTTCTGTCTATTGTGCATTAAATTGAAAGCCAATCAAAATCTTAACGATTATCAACAACAGCGAAATGTAGATCACAAATAAAAGCATGTGATCTACATCTATGAATCTATTGATCACAACAATTGTTTTTTAATCACCTCATCAGCTCCATGCAGTGCCATCATGGCAAATTGTTCCCAGCCAAATCAACTTGCTCTATTGGAAGCTCTGGATCCAGTGTTAAACCTGAGCGCCATACGACCTGTCATGAACCTCACAACCTGCACCCGCGTCAGCACATTCTTCACCTTATATGGAATACTTGGAGTGGTATGTTCAGCTCAGTTAGCATTATACAGTGTACCGAGTAAGTGTGAGTATGTAGCACCTCTCCCAGAATAAAGTGATTTCTATTCTACTCTCAATAACTATATATCTATATATAAAGGACTCAGTTTTGCGAGCACATGTAATGACGTGATTATTATGATAATATGTTGAGCAGAAAATAGTATCTATCCAACTGCCAGTGGGAAGATAGAAAGACAAGGTAGAAAGAGTCATCAGGTACAGTATGACACAGTTTTATTTTGCTGAGGACCCATTTTTAAAAAAAACACAATAACAACACACACTTAGGGGAACTAAATGAAACACTGACATTGTTTTTCTGCTCTTCTTTTCATTCAGGATGAAAAGGCTCAACGCTTGGTGACTTATATTTGGCTAGAATTTGTAAGTACTGTCATAAGCCATCTGAATTGCTCAGTCAGTGACGTTGGGAATTGCGGAATCATTTCAGTTCATGATGTGATTATTACTTGTCAAATATCTACTCTTTGTTGTTTTAGTGGTGGAGAAATGAGTTTATCGTTTGGGATCCTGTCCAGTGCGGCACTGGCAAGATTTCTCTCCCCAGAGACAAGTTTTGGGTGCCAGATATTGTAATCAATGAATTGTAAGTTCCATCATACCAGACTGTTAACATTTATAAAACCATACACTGTATATACAGAGTTGACTTAACACACTGCTCTATTATATTAATATTATATCAACTATTATTGTAATAACTGTTAAATGATGGAGTGAACATAATTTTAGCTCATGAAAAGACATTAACCAATAATCTATTAGTACATCTGTCAATGTGTTCCTTGTCTTTGGTGCTCCAACATGACAATGACAAATTTACACTCTGAAATCCTAAACTGCAGAGAAAGTTGGATTCTTTGTTAACATATTTTGTCTCTCTTGCCTCAGTAGAAAGCATCACATGCTCACAGTGCTTCCTATTTATAGCTGTGGATAAATTAAAGGTGCAGTGTTTTCATTTTGTAGATATTTTATTCATAATTCCTCTGCTTGTTCTGGTCTTGCAGCATTGAGAAGAATGCTGCTCCTTATGTCCCATATCTATATCTGTATAGCACTGGGGTCATGCACGATTCTCAACCAGTCAAAGTTGTCAGCTCCTGTAACCTTGATATCTACACCTTCCCCTTCGACATACAGAACTGCACTCTTACTTTCAACTCCTACATCCACTCAGGTGAGGCACTTTGCAGAATGTTTTATCTGTCATTGTTGTCCTTCACAGTATATTAGCAATAATGCATAAACTCATTCTTTCCTTGGACTTTTAGGAGCTTATAGTATCTAGCCAGTGACAGGCAGCAGTTTATGAAAAGAATATCCTGAATCTATGAAGTATTACATCTCTGTAATGTGGATCTGTGCTTTAATTGACTTAAAGGGAATACTTTCCTCTCATTTCATCAGCAAAGGACATAAAGGTATTGTTGGGGAGGTCTGTCGCTAGAATGACAGAAAACTCCAAGAAGATCATGACCACTATGGGGGAGTGGGAGCTGCTGGATATCACTGCCCACAACTACAGCATTCCCGCACAGTATGAGGATTCCTCCATCGATCAGCTTTCATTTCATGTATGATGATTAGAATATTTGCATTGCAATACATATTGGGGCCATTTGAAAGCAAGCAAACCTTGTATTTGCTGTGTTTAATTTATTATTCTGTGTGAAATTAATTTAACACAACATACTTAGACATATCGGTCCTATCCACATCAGAAACTGTGCAGCTATAGTTTAGATATGGACACAATTATGATGAAAACAGCTCACACGGTGGTGCATGGTGTGAGAACAACGTATGGATGGATGCTTAATTATTATCATTAGCTGTCTCAAGCAAATTTGAAGTTGTTATAATATTTTAATGCAAAGTTTCTGCATGTAAATAGTTAATCAATGTCATATTATCTAAAGATGTAAAAAAGAAGAATTATAATGGCTAGTATACACATCTTTTGCCATTTTCCTAACTCTGGCATCAAACCATTATTAAAAATATGTTCTGTTTTGTCTCATTTTTTTCCTGCCCTCTGCAGATCAGAGTGAGGCGTCGGCCCACCCTCTATGTGCTAAACCTGCTTATCCCTAGTTGCTTCCTCATAACAGTGGATCTCTTCAGCTTCCTGCTACCCCCACAGACTGTGGATCGATCCTCCTTTAAGATGACCCTGATCCTGGGCTACACCGTCTTCCTACTCATCATGAATGACCTGCTGCCAATCACGGGAAACACCATACCTCTCATAAGTCAGTGTCAGGCTTAGAAAATGTTCCTCAGTAGTTTCAGACTATGGTACAGTAGACAGTACAAATATTTCTGCCAAATTTTGCTTTAAGAAACACACACAAAATTGCTTACAAAAGTGTAGAAAAGTTTAGAATATGACATTAAAAAACTGTACAGGTTGTGTGGTGAAGTGTTAAAAATTAGCTAGCAGCAGTCTTAATTTGCATATTCTAATCCATAAACAGACAATGTGCACTATGTTCATATTTACATGAAATTTACATATCAGCCAAACACACACTGTATGTGTTACCACAAGGAGCAGCATAGACACCTTTTCACTCATTGCACATACAAATATAAAATATTGAATTACATTTTTTTATTTGGTCTCTTTTTCTTGTCTGTGCAAACTTTATTAGTATTATTTATTCTGGGTCTCAGTAAACACACTCTCTCTAATCTCTTTATGCCAGATGTTTTCCTGTCTTTGTGCTTGGCTCTGATGGTGGCCAGTCTGCTGGAGACTATCTTCATCACCAACCTGCTGTGTTTCTCTGCGAGCGCCTCTCCTGTGCCTCACTGGATCAAAGTGTTCGTTCTGCAGATTCTGGGCCGTCTTGTTTTCCTGACTCAGAAGACTAAAGAACAAAGAGATGCAGGTATACAGCCTCTGGGAGTTATACTATGGTTAAATACATTATATACACTTGAGATCAATTTGATGGTATTAAAAAGTCAGTTTAAAAAAGAAAAGAAGGAGCCACATTGGAGAAGTTATGTTGCTTAAAATAAGAATTCCCATGCACAGCCGGTATTACCGATCAGGTGCTGCTCGGTTGCAGAAACATCTTACGTGAAAAGTCAAAATTAACTCACAAACATTTTCAGGCCTGAATTTCAAAAGTTCTACCTTTTTTACCTTAAAACATAGACATAGAACTCAGCACTGTGACAGCAGAGACTGTTGAAGTTGTTGAGGGTCCTCTCGAGGAGAAGGTGCCAGTGGTGGAGGACAAGACTGTGGTGGAGCTGAGGAGCCTCGGAAGGGATCTCCAGGCGATCCGCCTGCAGGTGGAGAAGCAGCTGAATGGGAGCCAGACCTCAGAGGAATGGATGCAGGTGGGTTTCATCATAGACCGCCTGCTCTTCGGCATCTACATCCTCTTTATATCAGTCAGCTTCATTACCATCATCATTATCTGGGTAAATTCATATAATAAAACATGATTTTGCTTTTGAGTTCATTTTTTCGCATAGTTTGGGGTTTGTGAATCTTTTATCTGTTGTCAGATATTATTGAGGACAGAAGGTTGATTGAAGTTTAGTTATCTGTAAGCAAACATCACATTATATCCTCTTTTCACTACTCATTAATAATGTGTGAATTATAAACTGTGCTTTTTATTTCTCTTATTTAATTAAAACTATTTTTGTTTAGGTGTGTTTTAGGACTTTGTGAGAGAGAGAGAGAAGTTGGTATTTCTGCAAATTCTATACTTTGAGTGTCAGTAAAAGAAAGATACAACAAACAACAGTTCATACTAGAGTAATCCCTCTACCCTGGAGGTTTTTAATATTGAGCACACCACTGCTCCTTTGTTTTAGAAGTTGCTGTGTTTACTTTTTTCCTCATGTCTCCAAGCAAATTAACTCCACATGTAGTTCTGTGTATTATGAAGCACTAAGATACATGGAAAGACATACAGCATACAACTGCATATAATATTTCAAGTGGTATGTAATAATGCAGTTAAACTGTGTCTAACATTGTAGAAAAAATGTTAATTTTGAGAAAAATAAAAAGTTGCTGTGGTTTTTGCGAAAATATCCTCTTGTATGTGTCTTTTTATATTTATATCTGATTCAGTTCAGACAATAGGCAAATACGCAAGTGCAGAGTAGAGTGACAGATCTCACTCTCCCCCTAACCCTAACCATGAAATAAGATTCTGGTAGCTTTGTCTTGACTTTTCTGTATTGTGTTTGATGCAAATGTAAATAAAGATTCAGTCTCAAAATAAAGTAACCTAACAGGTGAAACCAACTCCTTAGACCTTGTTTACAAAAGCAGCGAGTAAAGTAAAGTCAAGTAAAAAAAATAAGTTAGACAAGTAAGACAAGTAAAGAAGATTAGCCACATTCTTATTTGATTAGCTTTCCTTAAATTCTACAACACTGACCTTTCGGCAGATTATACATGCAGGCACATGACTCAGAGAGAAAGCCAATCATCAAGTTCATCATTCTTGCAGACTGCTGACATTTAGCTTTGAAGTGTCATATCATTAAAATGTTTGTGTTGACGCTGGAAAGATGACAAACATAAAGACAGCCGGGCTCATGTTCATCTGTTTTGCGCTGCCTCGCGGTAAGTTGGAAAACATTTTGACAATCTGCAAAATTAGCAAAATAAAAAGGAAAGATAATCTGTTAAGAGCTGGGAGATGGTAATGTTTTGTTTTTTTTTAAATAGGTTATTCAGATAGAAAGCAATGAAAATGCTTTATAAAACTTTGTTGAAAAAAGCAAAAGACAAGCTGAACTAAAAATCTAATGATTTGGGAAATGGTTCATTTTTTATTCTTACACCAATAAGTGTTAAATAATATGATAACAGTGATCTTGAGCCTTAAACAAATAATACATGAATGACTGGATATGAGTTTCAGTTTTATGGCACATTAATCAATACTGTTGTGATGTTTATGAACTTGTCGTTTGAGGGAAAAGCTGTTAAAGTGAAGTTCATTGCCATTTTTATGTCAAACATCCTAAAAGTACACTGAACAAATAACCTGTCTTCACCACTCAAATAATGTAACTTGGCAAATAAAGGTGAGGAAGAGCAAACAGCCAGTTAAGTTTACTTATAACAAGACTAATTTGAGTCTACAGCCATATACCTTACTATTTCAGACTTACTTTGTTTTATCATCTTTCATTTGTCTTTTTTAATTTTTTAATTTTTTAACTTTAACATTATCATATGCAAATGGTTTTGTGAAGCTATAGTTTGTTTCTATATTTAAAAAAACAAACATTTTTTGTCATTTTGTTATATGTCAATGTCTGTATGAAATTTGAATGTGAATTTTTCATCTCATAATGACAATGCTAAAATGCTGTTTCACAGGTACAATGTTCACAATTTGAGTTTAGCATGTTAGCATGCCTAAATTATCACAACACTAAACACAAAGTACATCTAAGGCTGATTGGGATCCAGTAAGTCATTAGTGCTCATAAATCATCTGATGGCTCCAGATGAAAAGTGAAGGGGTCACCAAAGTTGTTACTATTTCACTCATGGCTAAACATAGCTGAGCTGTAAAATGTAATTTAAATTTAACTCAAGAAGTTGACACAATGTCACACAGAAGAGAGAGTGAATAAAATGAAGAGGTGGCGTGTATATCAAAAAATATATTTTTAGTGTATGACCAATACAGATGATACTTTCATTCTACTCAATTAATTTGCGCTTTATATTAATAGTTATAAC
The DNA here is from genome assembly GCF_027409825.1 of Scomber japonicus. Classification (NCBI taxonomy): domain Eukaryota; kingdom Metazoa; phylum Chordata; class Actinopteri; order Scombriformes; family Scombridae; genus Scomber; species Scomber japonicus. The sequence goes on along the minus strand of NC_070584.1, from coordinate 20,279,150 downwards.
ACAAAGAACACATTCAGTAATACATCAATGTATAGAATAGAATAGATTCAAGATTCAAGACCGCCATTTAGCAGCATTTTGGGTTGAGTAAAAAGTGCATGAGTGACCCTTAATAAAGTGCTACATAAAATAGTTTGTCTTTGCCAGATGGCTGAATAGAATAGAATGTCTTTATTGTCATTGTACAAAGCACAACGAAATTGAGATGCCGTCTTTAAAAGTGCAGAAACAATAATAAAAAAATTAAATAAATAAATAATTTCTTCTAAAAAAGAAATTATTTACTGCAGTTTAGTGCTGTAATTGTTTTTAATCTGTTTGTGTGTACTTTCAAGGTCCTGAAGCGTATGCCTGAGGGCAGCAGTTTAAAGAGCACCTGTCCTGGATGAGATGGGTCCCTGTGGATATGGATTGGCATTCTGTAAAACATACAAAGACATTTATTTAAGCTGTCTCATGAATTTAGATTTCTGTCTCTTTCTGATCTCAGGTTTTGAAGCAGCATTGAATTGCAAAAGCCCAAGCCCAGAAGCTTTGAGTAATGCACTTAACTTACTCCCTAAAAATCTGGTTCGCCCAGTAAAACGCTTTTCAGATACACTGAACGTAACCATCCGTATCACTTTGGTGGGAATTTTAGGAGTGGTGAGTCCATATGCCACACACACATCCATCCATGCCTGCATACACACTTGCATACGTTTTTCAACTAATTATATAAGTGAGTTTTATTTATCATTAAAAACCATTATAAATATGTCTCATCTATATAGGATGAAAAAGCCCAATCCCTGACAACATTCATATGGCAATTCCTGGTAAGTTCAGAGCACTGACAGAACATGAATTGATTCAGAGATATATGTTTAACAAATGTGACAAGTTTCACTATATATTTACATAGTAAATATATGTTTGCTGACATCTAGTGAGGCTGAATATCATTTATTGCAAATTTAAAGGACCAAAACCAACAACACATAGTTCATCTCTTAATACATTCCATCTTCCCTACTGTCGGGAAGTCCATTGGCTACTGGAAGATATACATTTGCTGCAGATCTGGTGCATTTGTGAGTATTTAAAATAGCATGCAAGACTGACTCAAAACAGAATAGTGTCTGCGTTCACTGTAATAAAGCAATACATCATCTATAATGCACCCATGTGGCTAATTGTCCGTTTGATTGTTTTTCAGCTATAATGAAGATCTATGTTATAGACCTTCTCCTGTGCCATAGACTCTATGGCACAGGAGAATAAGCTATATGTCTGGCTTTGACAACATAGAAGTCTTGTTGGTTTTGGTCTTTTTATAGGATTTGTTGACAATAAGAAAAACATTGAATATCAAAGTTTTCAAATGAAAGTACCGTGTATAGTGACACAGTTAAAGTGACTGACATTTCCTAAGCTGTACATCCCATTGGTGTTGTTCTGTCCAATGGAGGAGTGGGACATAGCAGGACTGAACTGGGATGAAGAGGAATGTGGAACTAAAAAAGTCTCTGTCCCGCGAGAAAAGTTTTGGATCCCAGACATCTACATCTCAGAGTTGTAAGTTTAAAAAATGTTGAGTCTGTACACTTTTTACAACTACATCAGGAAACAAAAGGAATCATTGTTAAACATTATTTTTCTTGGCAAAATATCTAGCTGCACTAAATTCCCAACAATATACAAATATTGTTAACAAAGACAAAAAACTGCCTGATTTTAAATATTCAGATGTTAAATTCATTATTGTTGAGAGACTAATTTATGTAAGCCAGTTAGTGAATATATAAAGTAGTTAAGAGTATGTATGTGAAATTAAAATGTTTTTAATTCATTTCTGTTCTATTGTAGTATGGATGAGGACAAATCTCCCAAAGCTCCTTATGTGTACTTATTAAACACAGGTCATGTTTATGATAGTAGGCCGATCCGAGTGGTCAGTTCGTGCCGATTAGGCATCTACACTTTCCCCTTCGATGTCCAAAACTGCTCTCTGACCTTTGAATCCTATCTACATTATGGTAAGTCCTCCTAGAAAACAACAAAATTAAATCTTGTGTTATGCGCTCGGAAAGCACCAAAGAACTCAACTTCCATGTTGACAACACAGAGTGGGCATCTAATATCAAGAAAACGTTTTTAAATCTTATTCCAGCTTCTGATATAACAATGATTCAAGGCGCCACAGCTGCTAAGATCCTAAAAGAATCCAGAAAAGTGATCCAGACCAATGGAGAGTGGGAGCTCGCAGACATCGAAGTAGTTCCATCTACTTTGAAGTTAGATGAGGGAACCTTCTCTCAGATGGCATACTATGTAAGCACTTTTAACTATCTAACTTCATATTCTGTATTCAAATAATTAATACGTTACATTTCATTTGTTTAACATTACTTTCAAATCAGTTGTGATACCTTACAGAAATCATATGTCCGTTTTATTCATGCAACTATAGAATCGTATTATCTTATTAATTATTCTGATAAAGTTTTATTTTATTTATCCCAATGAAAATGTGCAGTCTGCTGTATGTGCTGTTTTAAAACCAGTCATCTCAGTGACCCCAGTTCAAAGCAGGTACCAGACTGCCAGTCTCTTTTTTGATGCATCCACTTGGGGTCTGACAAAAAAACAAATGACTTATTTTTAGAATTTTAGAAACTACTACATTATGTTAAAATATATTCAAGGATAAAAACAATATCAACAAAAATGATGATTAATAAGAATCATATAGCAATAAGAAGATGTGAACAGTGAAAAAAAGGGGACCGAGGATGGACCCTTGGGGAACCCCAATAGTTTGAGAGCCCAACAACAAAGCATCCAGACACGAGAGGTTTTATTAGCATGCAGCTGCCAATGTTTGTCTTTTTCTTCTGTGTCATCCTTAAGATCATTTTAAGACGTAGACCAATCCTGTACGTGGTGAACCTTCTGGTCCCCAGCTGCTTCCTCCTCACACTGGACATTTTCAGCTTCCTGCTGCCTCTCCAAAGTGTGGACAGATGCTCTTTTAAGATGACCCTCATTCTGGGCTACATGGTCTTCCTGCTCATGATGACTGACCTGCTGCCTGTAACTGGCGAAATAATACTTGTGATAAGTGAGTGACACCTTTGATATTGGTAAATTTAAAGTTAGCCAAACTTCAGCACTTTAAAATGGAGGCCATGTCCCTTTGTATTCCTTTTTGAACAAATGCCAAATGTCAATCTGTTGGGTTCAACTCTTGATAAATACAGTTTAACTTTGTTTTTCTGCAGATGTTTTTTTCTCCATCAGTTTAGCTCTTATGGTGGCCAGCCTGTTGGAGACAATATTCATCAGTAATATCCAGTCAAGCTCCAGCCAGTACAATATGGCGCCTAACTGGCTCAGCATCTTTGTGCTACGCTACCTAGCTGTACTCGTTTGTATCCCCCCAAAAAAGAAGAGTAACCGTGTCACCGTCTCCCTTGTCTCACCTGATAAAGGTATGATAATATTACTGTTTATCGTGTTTTGTTTTTGTGCTCAGTTGCCATCACATGACCTGAATATGGGATTTCAGTAAGGGATAAACAACCATCTTGCTCACTAGATAGCCAAGAAAATGCCTTCATCTGAATAAGACCAGATACATTTTAAAGCTCTGGGGGAGAAAGTGCTGTTTCTGGGGTCAAGGTGGAACTATAAAGGTTTTTGGGGTTTTATGCTGCTGATATTTTGAACAGGATGTAATTTTTATTATTTTTACAAATCACTGTCTGTGCAAACATTTTGATTATCAGAGTTAGTGTCAGTGCCAGGTTTCACAAGTGTCACATCATTTATCACCACATCACTCAATTCTTGCTCTTTGAATATACCCAGCAATAAAGACCAGCGTCATCTCAACAAAAGAGCTTCAGGGAAAGTCTGACAATACTTCAGAAAAACCCCCTCAGGAGCCAGCCCTGGATGAACTGAGGAAGATACGCAATGATCTCGCAGCCATCCGCCTCCAGATGGAAAGACGCTTGGAGGGAACCAAAAACTCAAAGGAGTGGTACATGATTGGGATAGTCATAGATCGTCTACTGTTTGGCATGTATATTGTTTTTATCTCGGTCAGCTGTGTCATCATCCTATGTATTTGGTCGATGAGTAACTCGTACGTAAGGTAGATTCATTTGGAAGGAGAGTAAAATAACACAGTTATGCTGATCACCAGAAAAGGTTTGAAATAGTTAATGAAATTATTATTGGTCTTAGTTCTGGTAAAAAAAATTAATTAACCCATTAATTTCCCATAACCCTGAAGAATTTGATGCAAGTGACACAAAATAAAACTCAGGAGATGGCATCACATATGCCTTCCACCCAGTTCAGTCCTGTTCATCCTAGAGCTTCATCTCATGCTATGTAGTCTGTGTGCATTTTGCTGGTGCAAAGTTAGCACGTAAAATAGAATTACTGTACAATGGCCACATTTATGGGAAAGCCACCGAGTGAAATAAACCAGTATTTACCTTTAATTTGAATTTATATCAAAACTTTCAGTTAATGGTAATCCAGAGGGAATTTGTACCAAAAATACTGTAACTTTCAAAGACACCCATGTAATTTGACATAAAGCTCAAGACTTATATTAACTTCAGATTAGTGTTGGAATATTTGTTTTCGCAGAGAACGAGGACTGTGTCATCAGCATTAGACAGGAATATGTTCATGATCTCTGTTTAAGCAGGGAAATGATTATAGCAAGCTAAACCTGTTAATGTGCACCTGAATATTGTAAAACAGACTAGAACAATGGAGAACCTCCCCTTTATTATGTTCAGCACTCTGAGGTCAATGATTTATTTGACCTTATTTTAAGCTTCTGTATGATTCCTGTGAGTTCAATGGACTCTGTATTTTGAAGTGTTATATTGTACACAGATTGTAACTCCCATAGGTGGAGGTGTTGAAAAATAAAATGGGTGAGTGGTTATTGGAGGTGTTGAACAACAAGTCTTGTTTTTTGTGTGTGTTTTTAAAGGAATACAGTGTTCCATCCAAGTGTTTTGTTTGTTTGAAGACCTTGCAGGAAAAAAGTTCCTTTTAGGTTTAAAATTAGGATCAGTACAGTAAGTTCACTTATTTGCAAAATTGCAATTTTGGATTCAAGTTTGAAACCTATGTTAACTTGAGGCTACATCCATGATCTTAGCAGATGTATGTGTGCGCACACTTTTGTCATCTGTCCGTTGTCTATTCTTCTGTTCGTTAACGGTAAATATGATCAAGTATGAGTGTAATTATAGGGACTCAGCTCATATTTAGGGGCAAAAAGGAAAACCACTAAATGTTAGGCTTAACATATTTTTTGTTAGGTTTTGGTTAAGGGTTGGGATTAGACATGTAGTAGTTGTCGTTAAGGTTCAAGTAAATCTCCAGAGACTTAATATTAGCCAATGTGATTTTTTTCCTTAGTGACAAAAACAAGTGTATGTACGTGTAGTCTGGCAGTAGGAGCTTTAAATATGCTTAAGTAGATGATTGTGATGGATACTTCAGGTAATATTTGGTCCAGGATGTGTTCATCACAGCAGAGGATCAATTTGATTTCAGTTTTACTCTTGATGTCAGGTAATGATGACTTATTTGTAATTTTTAATGCATTTTGTAGCCCTGCTAAAACCTTTTAATCCTCATGTCAGTAATAAGCAGTACTGTCTTTATTGTAGAAGTTTATCCTGGCAGTTTCAGGTTTAGCTTTGTGGTGTGATGTTATTGTCATATTTTCTTGACTTTTGTCTTTGCATATGATATTGTATCTCTAGGTATATTTATACATATTTCACTTTCTTTAAGTGTTGATTCAAAATTAATCTTTCAGCTAATTAGAGTAACAAGTCATAATATATTATTTTTTAAGGAACATGTTCAAATAATTATAATGTCCTTGAGACCTGTGAACCATCACATTACATTTGCCCTATGCTACATAATATTAGTTTCATTTTCAATTAATCTCTAAATTATTAATAATAATTTATATGTTTATTAACCTTACTATTAACACATATATTATCACATCTTGTACTATAATTAAACCTTCAAAATCATTTTTTTGTTTTACAATATTTTGTGTAGTTTCTATAATTACAAAATGGCAATTTGTTTTTTTAAAAATCATTGATGGTGAGCTAGTCTAAAAGTGTTATTTAAACTAATGTAAACTGCTTTTTGATATCCCCTTCCTGTGGGGCATCCTCCAATCAATGTATATCCTCTCTTTACTCTCCCTAACTAATAAAGGCATAAAAGTTAGACACCAAAAAAACAAAACAAAAGATATTTCTTTAAAACACCTTGTGCAACCCCTTTCCATTTTCCCTTTTTTTTGTCAGTGTCTCTATGTTACACTAAACTGTCCTGTAAAGAAGGCCACGGCGGTCCAACCCATGAGTCCATGCAGGCTGTGTTTGACCTACAATCCTTCAGGCCGGCAGTGAACCTCAGCAATCCCACTATAGCCAACATCTCTTTCACGCTGTATGCTGTCCTGGGGGTGGTGAGTTAGCCAATTCATTATTTATTTATTCAAAAAAAATACCAGGAGCATCTAAATCTTGATTGAAAGGACCTACACTATGAGGCAATTTCGAAACAAACAGGTTTACAACAACAAGACTTAAATATGCATCACTGACAATTTGTATTGATAATTATTTTTCTGCATCATTATAATATATACTGTAGCTTGACTTGACTGTGACATGGTTTACACATAGCATTCAGCTTCACATGAGGTTTACTCTAGTTGTTACTCTACTGCATTTCAGAATGAGAAGACCCAGATACTCACTACTTTCCTGTGGCTGAGACTGGTAAGTGGCAATGAAAGGAGTAATTAGAATAAATCGATTTTAAAACACTTTCACACCCTGGAAGCAATTGTTAATGGGAACATGGAAACGTTTTTTTGTGCCTTTTGACATTTTTCAGACTCTCTTTCTGGACTTACCACCTTTTAACATTAAATAAGAGCCAGTATCCATTACTTTAATAGGGACCATCTGCTGTTTTCAATATATTAATGCAAGTCCAATATGGTGTATGGTATAATATAGTATCATATATAGTTCAAATTGTATTGAGGATTAGTAATTGAAAATATATTTTTACAGTGAGAAACTGCATTATTTCTGATTGATTCATTACAGTACTGGAACCACGAGTTCCTGGTTTGGGATCCAGATGAGTGTGACGGTATCAGTAGGATTTCTCTCCCTGTGAAGCAACTCTGGTCTCCAGACATCATCATTTATGAATTGTAAGTTCTCCAGTTACTTGACACTTTGTTGGTAACTGGAGGCCTTTTGGAGGAAACGCGTACATCACTCCCAGAGGCTACACTCGGTGCACAAATGTGTCATCTCTAGGGAGGTGCATCACACATCCTCAAGAATAACCAAAGCAAATTAGTTTATCTGTAAAATAATGTCAGAAAAACCAGCATGCAAAGCTGGTATGCATTGTACCTGTGGTTTTACCTTATATTTTGTGTTTTTCTGTGATTTTGTTTCTGCTTATTTCTTTTACCCTCCAGTGTGGACGATGATGTCTCCCAAGCATGTCCTTACGTCTACATCAACCACACAGGCCACATTCGTTGGGACAGGATGCTCCGGCTTGTTTCAGCCTGCAACCTGGAGATCTTCAGTTTTCCTTTTGATGTGCAGAATTGCACATTTACCTTTGGTTCCTATATGCACACCAGTAAGAACAGACTTCTTTACATTCACAGCCATAAACTCATGTACTCATAGGCTACTGAACCTAAAGCTGGCTCAATAGCTGGCAAAGGGTCAGAAACTGGGAACTTCTACAGAAAATCATTTTGTAACACGTCAGGCTATCTCAGGCTATACAGTTCAGATTGTGCTATAAATCTGGTTTGCCAGTATTCCTCTCTCATTGTGTGCCTCTCCTTCACAGTAAGGGATGTGAGGGTGAGCCCAGCCCTGACCTTTGAAGAGATGTCTGGAAACTCAAAACGTTATCTGGAGGCCAGTGGAGAGTGGGAACTTGTGGACATACTGGGAGAGACCTCCATTCTCAAGTTTGGCATTGATGAGTGGGACATTATCACTTTCTGGGTAAGGAGAGCAGGGTGTTGCTTTTCATGCTCTGGACACACTGACCATTACCTTGAACCAAAGCAAATGCTAGTTTTATGGGAACACCGAGCAGTGCAAACAGCATTTGCTGTTTCAGCTAATTTGGTACCTGTCGATCACAGCAGTAAATCAATGCCCATATGGCAGACATCAAAGCTACTATCAGTCTTCAAATCTAAATAAATAAATGACCGAGGGCATTATTTGTTGAAAAAAATTATCAACTTAGCATTTATAGAGAGAAGTTGATGCTTGTGAGTCAGTCAGCCAGCATTTAAGGCACTTGTGCATTTCCTTCAGCCTCAAGTTCTAGTCATTGCCATTTTGTTTGAAACCAAGGTAGGGAAGGGATGTTTTTAATACATCATCCATCCATCAACCCATATACAAGACTTCACTTCATAAAGATACATCTAAACTAGACATCCCTTCCTCATTCTCCAGGTGGTCATAAAGCGGCGTCCAGTGCTCTATGTGGTCAACCTGCTGATCCCCAGCTCCTTCCTCATGCTTATCGACATCCTGTCTTTCTACCTGCCTCCCCACAGTGTGGACCGCGCCTCCTTCAAGATGACCCTTATCCTGGGCTACACTGTCTTCCTGCTCATCATGAATGACCTGCTACCCAGCACAGCAAATGGCACACCCATCATAGGTCAGAGGTGGTGACACGTAGACAAGACAAAACATGAGCACAGCTTAGATTGAGGGTTTCGCCATCACAAACATCATGATCAATCCACAATATGAATAAGTGACAATATTATATCCTATTGACAACCCTACAGAGAATGCTGATCTAACTATGCAGTTTCCCTCAGCCATATGGAGCATTTTTCTGCCTTTGTTTTGCATTTAGCAGTTCAAAGCATTTAGAAACTAAGCAGTGTGAAAATCAGACTCATGTTCATGAGATTGCAATAAACACAAATCCAGATGAAACCTAATGTCTGCTGGATGTGTAAAAAAAATCCAATGTGTTTTTAAATAGTGTTTCCACTGCCCCCAAGTGGCCAAATCAATTAATGCAGCTTTAAATCTTACCCTTTGGTTTAGTAAAATAATAATAAATAATAATAATAATAATAATAATAATAATAATAATAATAATTATTATTATTATTATTATTATTATTATTATTATTATTATTATTATTATTATTAGTAGTAGTAGTAGTAGTAGTAGTAGTAGTAGTAGTAGTAGTAGTAATAATAACAACAACAACAATAATAATTTTAACTGTCTGGCTTTCTGAAGTTGCAACAGCCAATAGACACAGAGAACATTACTGATAGTAATCAAAATGATCAGACTATAAATCTGGTTGATATTTTTCAGGGTTTTCCCAACATTCATTGTTTAACAACTCAGTTTTTACATCTCTCATTTGGCTATCAAAATCAAAAGCAACTTCCACATGAAAGACACCAATAACATTTCTAGTGAGGAGGTTATATAATATATAGTTATATAGTACAATACAATCCTGAAAGTAAATTGTGTAAGCCTAAAATCAGAGTACCTTGCCAGGGAAATCAATGGATCAATGGATCTGACCAATAACTCTTCGAGATCTTTGCAGATATGTTATGCTCAATTTGTGCTTTGGGAGAAAACAGAAAATGAAAAATTATAAAACATTTCACACATGATCTCTTAAATGTGTATCCTTCAATCTTTCAATCTAGGTATCTATTTCTCTGTGTGTCTGGCCCTCATGGTAATCAGTCTACTGGAGACCGTCATCATTACTAATGTTCTCCACCACAACTCCATGAAATTCCAAGAGGTTCCACACTGGGTGAGGGTTGTTGTCCTCAAACACATAGCGAACCTAATCTGTTACCACTGGCAGGAGGACATCCCACCTCCCACTATACCTCAAAAGGATAAACCTGAAAGCTTAAATGATTCAGGTCCATCCATCCAACCAGTGAGCCAGACAACTGACCAGCATCCAACCAGCAATGCCGGTAATCAAACATAACTTTTTTATTACTTTTGCAAACTGTAATTGCTCCACACCGGTCTTGAAAATCCTAGAGGTGATTGGAAAATTAAACAGAGGACAGTTTAAAAAAATAATGTAGAGCAAGAAATTAATACATGAATCGGCAGCTGGGAAACATCTGCAGTCCCATACAAGAGCAATCAAATGCCTATCAAATGTAGGTATGATTTTGTGTTATTTTATTATACACAAAAAAAGAAGAAAAAAAGAAATATGGTCCAGAGTAAACCACTTAGGAGTACTCCTACACTTTAGATGGAAAGGGGCATAACACTGACCTGTAATCTGGTTATTTAGTCACTGATGTAAGGTTTTGTATTTATGTTGTTTTTGCAAAATGTAATCTAACATCTCTCCTTGTTACATCGCTATTAAGTGTTCAGTACATATACGAACAAATATTTAACACCAATTCTTCATACTGACCTGACTATACTGAATCACCATTGTCACTGCCTCAATCAATAGTGGAGCTGCCCTCACTGGTAACAGAGAGCACCAGCGTCAGCCATGATGCACAGTATGTTGTTAAAAGGCAGCAAAGCTATATTATCATATTTATTACTGTTAGGAAAAGGTGTCTTCTAAGCTATTACCCATCTAAACAGTGCTTGTATAGACTTAGTTTTGTCTTGACTGAACTTAACAGCAACAGGCAAAAGACAGAATCAAAAAATATATAATAATACTGGAATAGCATTTTGTAATTTGAGGTATAATTTGTTTCTATGAAATGTAAAGTACTGCAATGTGTAGTGTGTTCCTAATAACCTCTTTTCTTTGTCAGTCTAAATTGGTCAGATATTAGCAAGCTAATGTTAGCTATGACAGATGGTTCATTCAGCTAGCCCATGCAACAATCCCACCTGGCAATTAGAATTAGAAGGTATAATTTATAGTAAGTAGTCCCTACATAAAAACTGCTTTGTGTGGTTTTAGCTTAGTGATGTGTATATCTCCACTTAGGCCTACATTTTAACGAGGATAATTTTAAACTTAAGCTACAGACTGGTCCTGATATGAATACTTTTAACTTACTGTTCTGTACTATTTAACCGTGATCCCTCCTGTCACCACTCCCCTGCCATGTACAGGTACTCTGCCCGAACTGCAACAGATCTGCCAGTACCTGGGTGACCTACGTGCCCATCTCACCTCGCTGCAGAAGGAGAGTGAGCTGCAGGACCAGTGGTGTCATGTTGGATATGTCCTCGACTTCCTACTTTTCCGCATCTATCTGCTGCTTATCTCCTGCTATGCCCTGGTTATCATCTCAATGTGGTGCATCTGGATCAGCCAGACTTAACTGAACAAGGGGCCAATGTGAACTAGGGCTGCAATCAATGCAGTGAAGGGTGTCAACATTAAATTTGTAGTAGGCAAGTAGAAGGCAAAATGGCCTCTGCCAGGTGGGTTTTGGGACAATGACAACATCGCCATCATCAACAACAATAACAACAACAAGAGCATTTACTATTCCATTGCCTTATTTGCTGTTTTTGATGTGCTACCAAAACCCCCAACTCACATAACCTCTGACCTCCTCCTTTTGTCAAAAACTATGATATGAAAGTCAAATCTCAAATGTTATGTTGTTGCCATTAGTGATCTTGAATCTCAGTTGAGTCCCCCCTCTGTTCTTGTAAACCTGTTTTCTCCTTGAAGACCAAATCATCAAGACAGTAAGATTGTTTTAATATATAAAATAACTTTTTCTGCTATCAGACAGTTGTAGTTTGATAATGAGAATAAATAACTATTTCATTCTCATTTCCTACGGTGGCCGAGACCCGCCATAGCTGCAAATAAAAGTAACGCTGCAAACAAAAAGAAACGCTGCTGCAAGAAACGCTGCTGCAAATAAAAGAAACGCTGCAAATAAAAATACACACCGCAGCAAACAAAAAAACGCTGCAAATAAAAACAAACGCCGCTGCAAATAAAAAAAACACCGCAGCATATAATAAAAAAAACGATGCAAATAAAAAAAGACACAACAGAAGTGGATTACCGGGGACTGTTTTTGCCGAAACACCGGAAGAAGAAACAACAACAACAACAACAGGACTACGAATTGGAAAACGAACTAGAAAGTAAGTGCAAATGGTAGTGTTTGAGGGTGACTTGTCTGTTTCAGCCAACATGGGGATGAGGATCGGAACTGCAGACACTTAAAACACGCTGTTCCGCCTACGGGACGGGTCGTAGGTTGGGAGGTAGCCACAAGTCTTCTGAATGTTTTAAACACCAACCCTTAAACATATTTATTCATGCCGTACATTGTTAGAAAGCATAGGTTGCCCTGATTCATTCAAGACCACTCACGAATTATATTGGTTGCTCACAGCCGTAATAGTATTCAGCCACTCAGCTAAAGTAAAAACAGCTATAATCTCTACATACCTTCAAAGTCTTCCCTTTATCCACAACGATCATCTTATGACTCAGGACTTTCTGTACAGCTCGCCAAGTATCCATTCTTGTGAAATATGAAATCCGTTTCCATAACATCGAAATACTTTCCTCAATATGTCCATGTATTTAGTCCAACACGTAACGTAATAACACAAATAACAAACCATATACGGTCCCTTTTACGTCTTTTCCTGACCTACGTACAAGCAACAACTTCTTCCGGTGTTTCGGCAAAAACAGTCCCCGGTAATCCACTTCCGTTGTGTCTTTTTTTATTTGCATCGTTTTTTTTTATTATATGCTGCGGTGTTTCTTTTATTTGCAGCGGCGTTTGTTTTTATTTGCAGCGTTTTTTTTGTTTGCTGCGGTGTGTCTTTTTATTTGCAGCGTTTCTTTTATATGCAGCAGCGTTTGTTTTTGTTTGCAGCGTTACTTTTATTTGCAGCTATGGCGGGTCTCGGCCACCGTACATTTCATTACTGGGTGACCTAAAGCTCATGTTATGCTGCACTAAATTGTCATGTGCTGATAAGAAGTCTTAAACTCTGCTTTCTTATTTCAGGACATACTTTTGTGCATTATTACTCATTTACCCAGAAAACAGTGAACACCTTTTTTAATATCTCATTAAACATTTCAAGCATCAGACACTGTGATTCACGCAGTTGATTGGACTATTGTAATACCTTGCTCTCTGGCATCAGTAAAAAGTTTCTTTCCCACCTCAAGTTCACCCAAAACTCTGCTGCCTGGATTTTAACTGGGACAAAGACACATAATCACATTTCATCAATCCTGCCTTCCTACACTGGCTGTTATACTTGTTGCTCATCGACATGATTTCGGTGACAGCCCTTCTGTTTTGCTGCTCCTGCCATTGCTGTGTTCTGTCTGCAGGGCTGGTTCCTAGATGGGACACACCTGGGCCCAGTGTGTGCCATGTATAAAAGCCAGAAGCTGCCAGTTCAGATCTCTCTTCTGCCTGACACGCTCCTGTATTGTTTGTTTTACTTTGTTTCACCATATACCACATGCTCCACTCCACTCCCTACATGACTGACTTCACAGACTTATCCTACCTAATCTATTGTTTTTGTTAATTTTGACTTCATTGTTTTGATTGAATTTAATTTTCACTGAGTACCCTTGCTAATGATTTTGTCACAGTCTAGACCTGGGCTGACATTTAAAAAATGTATTGATCAATTCAGTCACTAGAGGTTTGACCCTGACTTATTCTAAAGCCCCTAGGGACTGTATGAAAATGAATTGTGGTAAACAGGGGTGTCAAACATGCGCTGCTTGCTCCAGCTGTTTCAGCAGCTAATGAAAATAGATGAGCTGATAGTGCTGCATGTGTATGTTGTATGGAAAAATAAATAAGAAAACCAAGCAGGTTTACCGGCGGGTGCTGATTCAGTGTGATCAGAAGTATTTCGGGACACTAGTTTGGGACAGCAGCAGATGAGCAGCTTTTATTGAGCTGAGGCAACAACACATAGTATGAGCACAGATCTGAAGCCTAAAAGATTCACTAACTCTATTGTTTTCCACTGGATGGATCAGAATGATTCTTGACTGTGGGACTGACACATAGTCCAAGGACAGGGTGCTTAGTCAGCCTTACAGGGACTTGGTTGCAATATTTGTGCACAGTGAAGGCTCTGATGAAGAGTTTTTGGGACTTGAGCAAACAAACAGCTACAAATACGCTGTATCGATTATCTAAAGTTTCAAAAGAAAAGTAAATTGAAAAAGTTTTCGAGTAACTAAACGTGTGTGTTTATAAATAAATAGCTACTGGTGCATTAAAATAAACCAGTTTTTAATAGAAATGTGTTTTTCCCAACATGACACATCCCTAAATAGACTGCATCTTATACAACGGTGCGATTTATACACCAGTTTTTATGGTACATCACATGACACTGTGGCCTGATGCAGTATTTGTGACATAACAATCAAAACTGATCACATGATGAGTCATGGGACGGCTACCTAGCCTTCAACAAAAAGAAAAGGACATAAGCGTGGGAGGCAAACTGACAGAGCAATTAGCCACATGTAACGGATTGTCTTTGTTTGGACCTCAACTTACACAAATACATGTGAAGTTGTGGATACATGATGATGAAGATGAAGATGAAAAAACCTGTTGCACGATCTAAGCACACAGTATGCAAACACAGATATCAGATGGGTGGATCTCTGCAAGCTACTGGGATTACCCTTAAATCCTTAAGTACCCTTAAGAGTCAATATTAGCCTCTAAAGAACGTCACAAATGTCATTAAATAGCTTACAAATTCATGTTGCTCCAGCAGAACATCTCGGAGCAATCTATAGAAGACTTTTTGCTTTACAATGTGAGGCACTTGTCATGTTGAAGGCTCAACTGAGACTAAAAATGACAGACGTTAAGACAACAGACCTCATCATCTACTGTTTCATGTTGCTTCACGGTAAGGTGAAAACATTTTGACCATGCACAAAATAAGAAAAGAGAAGATGATTTGTTAAAAGCTGAATCATTGCAAGCTAGTAGTTTAATTTCATCTGATCCTGTATACTAAACTAGAAATTTGTTCCTTTATTTTTCCTTTTGCTTTTCTCACTTTACACATACTCACTTTGTGAGCCATTGTATAGACATTTGCACTATAACCGTATTGTGCACCTCAGACAAAGAAAGATGTGCAATGCCTTTATTTCCATACTGATAAAAGAATCGTTTTTTCATGCATGTATTTGAGCTACTCATACATTTTGTTTTCTACATCCTTTTCTTTAATTCAGGTTTAATAGCAGCATTGAATTGCACCAGTCCGAGCCCTGAATCTTTGTTTAATGCATTTGAGAGGGAATTATTTCCAAAAAAACTGATACGTCCCGTGAAAAGCTTTTCAGATCCACTTAACATAACCATCAGTATCAATGTGGTGGGAATTTTAGAAGTGGTGAGTCCATACAAACATCTATTCATGCCTGAACATAAGCACACCTTTATCAATTAAGTTTCTAACAACATTTGATTTGAATTCATAATTGATTGTATTACTGGCTCCAATTAAGTGAGCAATATGTCTCATTCACAGGATGAAAAACTCCAAACCCTGACAGTATTCTTATGGCAAATGCTGGTAAGTTTTCAGGACACAAAAAACATTAATTCAGAAGTCTGTGTGTAATCAAATCTGCAATGTGTCCATTTTTTATGTAGTACAGGACTGATCAAATTATTCTGATCCCAGTTGATGTATACATACGTTGTTTGAGTAATTTTTTATTTTATTTTTGAAAAGTGTAGAATCCTTTTTATGCTTGTCTTCATCATCAGATAACTTTTTTCTTTTTCTTTCAAAATTCGAATTGGGTATTGAACTGTCACTTTATTTATCACATTGGTGTTGTTGTTTAATATAGGAGTGGGACATAGAGGGACTGAGCTGGGATGAGAAAGAATGTGGAACTAAAAGAGTCTCTGTCCCTTGGGAAAAGCTTTGGATCCCAGATGTCCAAATCACTGAGTTGTAAGTTTAAAGTTGATTAGTCTGGGGGCTTTATCAGCTTCATCACAGATGAACAATAAAGGACCAACTACCTACATCAGAGAAATTAATTTTAAAGCAAGATAAAAATTGACCTTCCCTAAACATTTCGTGCCGTTGTGTTTTTGTTAATGTCGTTGTGGTTTTCTTTTTGGTTGTTGTCGTTTGCCCATCAGGGCCACCGTAAAAATGCTATGGAAGTTCAATTAAAAATGAAACTTTCGAATAGCAGTTAAAAGTATGTATGTACAATCAAAATGCTTTTAATTTAAGTTTCCAGAGACTTATTTACTTAATCATCCCTGTAAACATTCATGTAGAAATATTGCATTTAAGTCCGTTGTAGTCAAATTACAACACAAATGTTAAAAAGCAGGTAAAAACAGGGAGCTGACTGGAATATGAACTTTCTTGTCTCTCCTTTCAAACTTTCCTTGCATACAAAAATGTGAAATTAATAATGTCTGTTTTATTTTCTTCTGTTCTAGCATGGACGAGGACAAATCTCCCAAAAGTCCATATGTCTACATACACAACACAGGTCAGGTTTTTGATAGTAAGCCGATCAGAGTGATCAGTTCCTGCCGATTAGTAATCTACACATTCCCCTTCGATATCCAAAACTGCTCTCTGACGTTTGGATCCCATGTTCACACTGGTAAGGTCCAAATATAAAAAAGTTCAAAACACCTGTGTTAATAAATCAAACCATAACTTGGTCTCACAGACAGATCAGTTGAAAGATTCAGCTGTGAAAATTGTTAAACTAATTCCAACATGAGTGAACAGTTGTGTCTACATTAATGTAGACAACTGCACTTTGTATTCTAAAATATCAAAAAAAATGGCTGTATTGCATTAAAAGGTGCAGTGTGTATAATTTAGTGGTATTTAGCATAAGTATATTTTAATTAGTGTATAATTACCCAGAAAAATATGTGTTGTGTTTTTGTTATCTTAAAATGAGCCCTTCTTCTACATTTCCACATAGAGAGAGGGTCCTCTTCTATGGAGCCTGCCATGTTGCACCACTATGTCTCTACAAAAACCCAGAAAGGACAATATTGGCTCTAAAGATGTGTGTCTAAAGATTAGTGCTTTTAGCTTGGAAAGGAAGTGTGATGAGGGAGGGGTATTCAGTCAGTTGCAATATGCAACCTCACCACTAGATGTCACTAAACCCTACACAATGGTCCTTTAAAGATTTAAATATGTTGAGCCCTAAGGGCCACTGTAAAAAAAGAAGGAAAAAAAGGAACTAAATGTATTAGCTTTGCTTAAATGTCACAGTTATTTTAACACAACAGAAGACCACTAACAACACAAGTTTGGTGTCTAACAACTAAAAACAAAACAAATGTTATTCAAGATTCAGACATAAGGATGATTCAAGGCCATACAGCTGAGGAGATCCTGAACGAGTCCAGAGATGTGATAGAGACCAATGGGGAATGGGAGCTTGTGGACATCAAATTAGCTCCAAATACTCTGGTGTTAGATGAGGGGACCTTCTCTAAGGTCATATACTATGTAAGTATTTACAATGTACAATGTACACTTTTTATTCTAATTCCACACTATACACTACAGTATATAATAAACACTAATCGTTATTGTGTGCTGCTGTTATCATCAAAACAATCAAATACTTAACTGGTTTTGAGTAACAGGAAATGATACAATACTTGTGCCATTAAATGTTAATCATACTATGGTTATATATATGGTTACACGACATTTACAGACAATATAATACAGTTGACTTAATAACATGACAGCAAATAAATGTGAACTATCTAAATGACTTTAACATTTTAGAGATTTTATTTTTGTCCAGCTAGAATTGCAGTGAGGGGACTTTGACTCAAGACTTCAATATTTCTGAGATCCTATCTACGGCCCCTGCTGTATCAAAACACACCACCCCAAGTGCTGAGATCAAGTGGGTTTTCTGTCCCGCAGAAAACCCAGTCGGTGGTTGTAATACAAAGTATCAGCCTCTTAGCAAATGTAGTACTCATACCAATATCTATCTCATAATTGAATCAGTTTTGATTTGTTGAAGTGAAAATTACATTTTCTGTTTGTCCCACACCTTACGAGTGGATGCTTGTAATACATTTCACTGTTTGTCAGCTCTTTATAAATGTTGTAGTTGTACCAAAGTGTAAATGTGAAAATATTACATCACTCCAGACATTTTATAAAGCCAGCGTTTTCATGACACTGCACATCTGATTTAACCCAGAAACATGAGCCAGTCCCTTTTGCATCCACAAAGGGGAAATAAACATAGTAACTGTCAAAAATTTGACTAAAATCTGGTTGGAAATTAATTGGACCTGTGTCTCCTCTCAAGATTGTTTTAAGACGTAGGCCAATCCTGTACATTGTGAACATCCTGATGCCCAGCTGCTTCCTCGTCACAGTGGACATTTTCAGCTTCCTGTTGCCTCCTCATAGTGTGGACAGATGCGCCTTCAAGATGACCCTCATTTTGGGCTACACAGTCTTCTTGCTAATCATGCATGACCTGCTGCCTGTCACTGGATATACAACACCTCTCCTGAGTGAGTGACATCTTTAATATTAGTATATTTTAAACATAAAAATGGAGGCCAGCTATATCTTCTATATTTAGATGAAGTGTTCCTTTCAGACTCTTTATCGTTGACACCCTTTTTTTTCCTTGCAGATGTTTTATTCTCAATGAGTTTCGCTCTGATGGTGATCAGTCTGTTGGAAACCATATTTATCACTAATATCCAATGTAGCTCCAGCCAGTACAGTACAGTGCCTCACTGGCTCAGTGTCTTTGTGCTACAGTATCTAGCTGTAGTTGTTTGTCTCCCCTCAAAAAAGAAGAGTAACCACGTCACCGTCTCCCTTTTCTCACCTGAGAGAGGTATAACAATATTGTTTATCGTACTCTATTTTTTGAGATTAACAATATAAGTAATTACAAATTAATGTTTGACCTTGGAAATAGCAGTTTGACAAACCTTTTTGTTTTTTATAAATCACTCCTACTCTTTCTTTTTGATATACTCAGCAATGAATACATGCATCATCCCAACAATTGAGCTTCAAAGCACCGCTGGTAATACACCTTCAGTAAAGTCCCCTCAAGAGCTGACTGCGGATGAACTGAGGAAGCTCAGCAATGATCTCAAGGCCATCCGCCTCCAGATGGAAAAACATTTAGAGGGAAACAAAATCTCACAGGAGTGGTACATGATCGGCATAGTCACGGACCGTCTTCTGTTTGGCATGTACATTGTCTTCATGTTGGTCAGCTTTATTACCATTACATGTATCTGGGTTTTAAGTAAGTACATGTATTAGATTGACTTGACTTAAGGGTAAAATCACGTTGATATGTTGATCATCAACAAAAGCTTGAACAACCTAATAGTTAATGAAATTAGTGATGATATGTAGTAGTTGTTAGTGGTTCTGGTAGGAAATTAATCCAGTAATTTTTCTGTATATAAGATTTATTTTTAAATAATAAATAATATTTATCAGGCAATGATTTGTCTCTGCCCTCATGTTCATCAAGGACCAGAGGGAACTCTTTACCAAAAAGACTGTAACGTTAGAAGACACCCACGATTTGACTATTTCAAATGGCTGAACTATGATATTCCTTTCAGAATAGTTTAAGCACAGATATTTTGCAGGGAATGAGGACTGTGGATTTTTTTCTATCATTTACATGGGAAGTACATTAGGAAGGGATGCCCTAATGGCCAGTATGAATGGCATCAACCTGTTTCACTGTTAATGGGCACCTAAATATTGTTTGCAAATGCTTAATAGAAACAACGTGCATTTTCAATCTCATACAAGACTCCTTTTTGCTGTGCAGAACCCAAGCCTAGTTTTACACTTGAACATTGTATCACATGTATCTAAACAGCTCTAAACCAGAAATAAGCACACAGTTTGACAGTACAGTGCACAGCACTGGAGACTGGAACAGATTGTAACTCCTGTAGGTGGAGGTGTTGAAAAATAAAATGGGTGAGTGGTTATTGGAGGTGTTGAACAACAAGTCTTATGTTTCCTGTGTGAATTTATTCTAGATCCATCTAGATATACTACAATTGTGTGTGTGTATGTTTTGCATTCTTTTTAATTATATTATAATTAGGCTTTCATTTCATCCAAAAAGAGAGAGAATTTGCTCATTACCGCCTTAATGAAGTCCTTTCAGGTAAAAAGTTACTTTTAGGTTTAAAATAAGGATCGGTACTGTAATATAAGTTCATATGAGTATGTTCATTTATTTGCAATATTGTAATTTCAGATTCAAGTTTGAAAACTAACTATATTAGATGTGTCATCTGTGTGATGGGGTACATACACACATTTGTCATCCGTCTGTTTGGGTGTTCATGTGTTTATTAGTAAGTTATAAATCTGAGTGGAGTCCCACAGGGCTCTATTCTTGGACATGTATGAGTAAAACTGTATGCTCTCTGTAGAACAAATCAAGATAATAAGATTTAATATACAAAATGCCAGTTGTACTTTGATATCTGAATACATTTATATTTCATTCCCATTCCATTATTGAGTTACCTAAAGCTCATGTGAGTTGATCCAGGCCTGTGCTGAGTTCTGATGTGCCGTAGTGTCACACTCACACAGGCAGGCGAGCGTGGCAAGGGACCTTGTTGCATGTCATTGTGGAGGAAATTATGATTTAATGTCAACATACTATTATTTCAGGAGACGCCTTTGTGTATTATCATCACGCAAACTTGCTTGACTTATTTGTACAATGTCTAGTGCGTGACTACCAACGCCATGATGGTCATGCTTCAGTACCAAAAGGGTAGCATGATAATGCAATGTTTGATTTAGCCTAATTAGACAACCGCATGTTTTTCGGTTACTGCGGGCTTGACCTTCTTCTTCTTCTTCTTCTTCTTCTTCTTCTTCTTCTTCTTTACTTAACCTACTTCAAGGAACAGAACAGTCAGCCAGAAGCAAAGTGTTGGGTTTACTTAGCTGTCACAACATTGACCAAATAAACTCCACCTAAGAATGTTTAAAAACCTGTTACATGATCCAAGCACACTTTATGCAAACACAAGCATCAGGCAGATGGATTACTGAAAGCAGCTGGGAATACCCCGACACGGTATTATCAGGGATCTATAAGTCAACTTTAGCTTCAAAAAGACATCAGAAATTTCACCCAGTAGCCAATACATCTGTGTCTCTCCAGCAGAACATCTCAGAGCCATTTGGTAGAGGACAGCTGACTTATTTTGCTTTACAATCTCAGGCACTAGTCACATTGAAGGCTGAACCGAGACTGAAGATGAAAGCGGCAACAGTCACTGAGTCCATCTTCATCTGTTTCTTGCTGCTTCACGGTAAGGCGAAATAAATTTTGACTATGTACAAAATAAGCAAAAAGGGGGACGATCTGTTAAAGTCTGATCACTACCCAGAAGCCTCATCCAAATATAAACTAATGATGTTTTATTTGACTAAACTAGAAACTAAAGTGAAATACAATGACTTAATGAGTCCTTGTTTCTATCATATTGTTATTTACACTTTTTAGTGAACGTATCTGTTTATTTTAACTAGTGGCTTTATTAATAACTAATGAGTCATTTATTTAGAGTTTGTAGACCAGTAATAAGCAGAACAACTGAGAGAACTGAGAATAACTTTGGATGGTGTTTGTCAACCATAAATATACTCTGATTACAACTTATCAACTTACCTTTAAGTGACTGACTGACATCTAAAGGCAGATCAGAGTTTTAGGGTGTATTACAGTGAAGTGGCACTTAAGTCACTGGAGTTCTTGAGTGTATGTAGTATGAAACTTTTCATGTGCATATAAATGTGTTACTCATTCATTTTGTTTTCTATATTCTGTTCTTTAACTCAGGTTTTGTAGAAGCACTGAATTGCACCAGCCCGAGCCCTGAATCTTTGTTTAATGCATTAGAGAAGGAATTATTTCCCAAAAAGCTGATACGTCCTGTAAAAAGCTTTTCAGATCCACTTAACATAACCATCAGTATCACTGTGGTGGGAATTTTAGGAGTGGTGAGTCTACACAAACATCTATTCGTGTATATACATAAGCACACATTTTTCAATTCAGTTTCTAACAATATTTGATTTTATTAATAATTGATTGTATTACTGCCTCTAATTAAATGAGCAATATGTCTCATCCACAGGATGAAAAAGGCCAGACCCTGTCAATATTCATATGGCAAGTCCTGGTAAGTTTTCAGGACACGGACAAAAAATGTCAATTCATTCACAGGTCTATGTGTAATCAGAGCTGCAATGTGATGATTTTCGTATGTATTATAACATTGATCAAATTAGTCTAAATACATTCATTTTCATTGTATTGAAATTAGATCTCAGTGATCTCAAGGGTAGTAGTGTGTATTTTTTTAAATACCACAGGGGTTTGCAAAAGTTAGAAATGTTCTAATTCTACACCTGGATTTTTCTAATCAATTGCGTTTTATCCCAATTGCAGAGTTTTATCCCAAATGATATATACATAACTATGTGTTTAAAGTAAATACATTGAAATACATTTAAATGAAGAAAATTAATGAACTTGTTAGTTAAATGATACAAAACATTAAATTGTCTTATATGCTTACCATCACCAAAATGGACATATAGTGAGAAACAACTGAAGCATCTACTGTATCAGCAGTTAAAATGGCTGGCATTTCTATACTGTACATCACACTGGTATTGTTGGCTTACACAGGAATGGGAAATAGAAGGGCTGAGCTGGGATGAGGAGAAATGTGGAACCAACAGAGTCTCTGTCCCTAGGGAAAAACTTTGGAGCCCAGATGTCAATATCGCAGAATTGTAAGTTTAAAAGATTAACCTATTACTTGTCAGCTTCATCACAAATGATGAACTGTTAAATGTCAGCATCCTGAGAAGTTTTCAGAAACTTATTAAACTTGATAATCCCTGTAAATATTTATGCATGTGTAGAAATATTGCAGTTAAACCCATTTTACTTAAATTACAACAAATGTTGATGAACAGGTAAAAACAGGGAGCTGAGTGGGATATGAACTTTCTTGTCTCTCCTTTCAAACATTTTTGTATGTTTGCATACAAAAATGTGAAATTAATAATGTCTGGGTTTTTTTCTCTTGTGTTCTAGCATGGATGAGGACACATCTCCCCCAACTCCCTATGTTTACATATTCAACGATGGTATTGTTTTTGATGATAAGCCGGTCAGAGTGGTCAGTTCCTGCCGATTAGGAATCTACACATTCCCCTTCGATATCCAAAACTGCTCTCTGACATTTGGACCATATATTCACTTTGGTAAGGCTCCAATTCTCCAATTCTCCAAATATAAAGTACATTCCTTAAAAAGTTTGAACCACCAAGTGTTAAGCATTGATTGGACTTAACCGTGGACTCTATTTTTCAGTGTTGTGTATTTTTATGGGGGCTGTACTGTGTGCCTCAGTAAAGAAATAATAGAATACATCTCAGTTGCAAAAAATCAACAGTGAAAATCCACTTTTAGTGTTAAAGTAATCCATACATGTATGCATTGATATGCTGACATATAATCAAAAACATAACTGTATAAAAAGGCACTAAATGTATTATTTTAAATATCAATTATTTTCATACTATGGTGTAACCATTGTAAAGTTTAGTGTCCATAATAACTCAAAATAAAACTGCTGTTAAATGTTATTCAAGATACGGACATAAGGATGATTCAAGGCAACACAGCTGCAGACATGCTGAAGGAGTCCCAAGACGTGATAGAGACCAATGGGGAGTGGCAGCTCATAGACATCAAAGTAGATCCACACACTCTGGTGTTACCAGGCGCAAACTACTCTCAGATCATTTACTATGTAAGCACTTTTACTTATTTAAATTATTCTAGTATAGACCATAGACTAATCTTCATACTGTGATGCTATTTGTTAGCATCCAGGAAATTCTAACAGGAAATGATACAATACCGTGGTATTATTATTGTTTTTGGTGGTGTTTGGGGAGCACACACTTGTGCCAATTCTTTTGCATCTACAAAGGAGAAATGAACTTAATTGTTAAAAGTCTGACTCAAATCTGGTTGGAATGAATTGCATTGCATGTGTCTGCTTTCAAGGTTGTTTTAAGGCGTCGGCCAACCCTGTATGTGGTGAACCTCCTGATCCCCAGCTGCTTCCTTATCACAGTGGATCTCTTCAGCTTCCTGCTGCCTCCCCAAAGCGTGGACCGATCCTCCTTCAAGATGACCCTCATCCTGGGCTACACGGTCTTCCTGCTCATCATGAACGACCTGCTGCCTGTCACTGGGGAGACGACACCTCTCATCAGTGAGTGACTTGTCATGTTGTTACTTCTTTTATTATATTGCTTGTGTCTTTATGAAGTTGACTGCTTCTCTTCTGGGCCTTTAAAAAAAAATTGAGCTTCATCATTAAACTACTGGATAAAGAGTATTTCTTCGATTGAGAGTAGTTCCAATGAAATGTGTACTGTTGATAATTATTTTTCCTGCAAAGAAATATTGCTGCTGTTTCTTTTTAATGACGTGAGTTGCAAAAATTCAAATTCACCTCTATTTGTGTTGGCAGAAGAATAGCTCAGTAATAGTTTTCAATTAAACTACTTGATGAAGAGATGAATAACATGTTTGACCACTTTTAATATTAACATAATTTCCTAAATAAGATTGGAACCAGGATAAGACTCAAAAGCATGTAAAAGATATCCAATGAGAAGGGTACTAAACCTTTCCTCTTTGTTGCTGTTGTTTCCTGCAGATGTTTTCTTCTCCATCAGCCTCGCTTTGATGGTGGCCAGCCTGTTGGAGACGGTGTTTATCACTAATATCCAGTTCAGCTCCAGTCAGTATGGCACGCTACCTAACTGGCTCAACATCCTTGTGCTGCGTTATCTAGCAGTCATAGTTTGTCTCCCTCCAAAGAAAAAGAGCAACAGAATCACGGTCTCACTCCGACAAGCACCTCCAGGTACATACAGAGCATGAGAGTAACAGGCAGCATGGTATTACATGGTATTTTCCCCTGAAGTTCATATTCATTCTTATATTCATATTTAGTTCATCTTAACATATTATGAATTTCACTCAAAGCCACCCATTTCCAAGCTGTGCATACAGTATCTCTTATTGATAATGACATCAAAGTGTGTTATGTAGTGATAATTCACTAAAGTGTAGCCTGCTGATCATTGACTGTTTGCTTTGGCGCTCCTTTCACATAACTTTATATACAGAGCTTCGGTTGGATGACTTTTAAATAAACTGAACGAAAGCAAACAAAGTGAACTTAGCACCGAACTGCAACCTTAAGGAGTTATGCAGACACCGCCACATACTTTATAAGTTATGGTTAAGAGGGATTACTTGTGTAAGAGAACTACTTGATTACTACTTGATTGAAGAGACTGAACAGAAGTCGCCGAACAGCCAACTTGGATCTTTATTGATGTGTATTAGTCTATACATTGATTTTTAGGAAAATCCTGAACAGTATGCAATTAAGATATTTCAGACTAGACTAAAATGATTGATCAATGGGACATTATGATCCCTAAAAATGATTTCAACCTCTAATCAAATGTATTATCAGACTTATATCAGCCAGTTTTTTAGGCTCGTTGCCAGTAAGATCAAGCATGTTATTGTATTTCAACAGTTAAGAGTGAAAGAAACTAACTATTGTTGCTACTGTTACCTGTAGTTGAATAAACCTTAAGAAACCTTTAAGAAACTGTGTTCTCTATTTTCCAGTAGACTACAAAATGTATATTAGTGACTGTTTAAAGGTGTCTGATCATGTATCAGAATTATAATGTGTTGTTTTTACATTATTTACAGAATCAGTAAACAATTTCAGCCACATCAACAGCATCTCAGTGAAACAGCTTCACAACATCTCTGATGATAAACCTTTGGAAAAACCTGCTCTGGATCAACAGCCGGTCTTGGATGAACTGAAGAAGCTGAGCAGGAATCTCCTGTCCATCCGTATTCAAGTGGACAAACATTTCCAGGGGTCCGAAACCTCGCAGGAATGGTACATGGTCGGGATAATTGTTGACCGTCTGCTGTTCGGCCTGTACCTCGTCTTCATCATAATCAGCTTTGTTACCATCCTGTGTATCTGGACCTTGAGCAATTATGCATGATTTAGCTGGAGAGTCGATAGCTTGAGTGAGTTAAAGCGTGTTTAGATTCACATTTTGAGTAAGAAACTGTAGAGATGATTCATTCCTACTTGGTATCACTGAAGTTATCTTTAATTGAATTTAAACAGATGCTGTGTTACTCTAATGGGTAAAACAGTGGTCGTCTGATGCTATCCAAGTACTCATCAGTATAGTTATGATGTTACATTATGATATGATCCCACTGAAGACCTAATTTATTTTAAATTTCATCTCATATTCTCTTTTTTGTTGTTGTTGTTGTTGCATTCTTTTTTTATTCATATTGTCGTACTTAATGTTATTGTATATTTTTTTTAGACAATGTATAAACACACATTATTTTTGAGAAGCCAGTAAGTTCAGGGGAAAAGAAAATCACCTTCAGGGTGTACAGTAATAATCTCAGGTTTGCTTGAAAAGCCTAACTTTGTTTTGGGCTTTAAATCCAAACTTTAAAAGCTGGTGTTTAATTTAACAGAGCAGAATGCAACTGTTACAGATGGAGGTGTTATAAACTAAAATGATTAGCACTTAGTGGTGTCGAACAAGAAGTCATGTTGCTTATAATATACATCCAAACAGCAAGTAATGATGAAACATATTTTTTATATATCTAGTGTGCATGTTTGCATTTTTTGATATACAGCATCTCTAAAGATCAAATGTCCCTAAAACAAATTCCCTCCAAAAATGATCCAGATTTCTAAGTGGCCATACATTGTATCTTTACTGTGCTTGTCAGTCATGTTTAATTGGAAAACAGTTTTTTTTATTTTTATGTTGATGTTTAGACCACTTCATAATTAATAAAAATGTTTAAAGAAATATTGACTGTAACAGGTGATTTCTACTCCATGGTGCCATTAGCTTACTGCAGGTTTTGGGCTATATGTGACTTTTGCCTTTAGGTAAAAAAAAAAAAAAAAAAAAAAAAACAACGTACAAAACTATACTTTAAACTACATGTTTAAAAACTTTATTTCTGAAATGACATCATCAAAATTGCATTATTCTTCACCTCATGAGGATGATTAATGTGTATGTGCTCCTTCACGTTCAGTGAGTGTGCCTACAATACTCCTTGTATTGAATGTGCAACACAAATTATTATATATATTTTTTATCTTAGTCCTATTAGTTTTTCTGTTAATGAATATCAATGCTGTTACAGGTTGTAATCTCATGGTTAAATGTGATAATAAGAGTTTGTTCTTTGTGCAATATTGGCCGAAAAATGTTATTATTAAATATGATACTCTGTAGAGCCTACTGACCAAATCTCAGTGGCCAAAGAAGAAAGAAAACAGATTTTGAAAGAAGAAAAAGACTATTATTATTATTATTTTTGATTATTATTTCAGTCAATAAAATAGCAGAGAATATTCAAAGTAAAAAAAAAACCCTCACTCATTCCAAAACCCAAAGTTATTGAATTTACAATTACATAAAGCACAAATGAGCAAAATCTTGTATTTGAGAAGCTACAGGTGGCACAATTAACATTTACGTGTTACGTGTTTACGTATATCGACTCAATCAGTAAAAAAAAGAGAAAAAAAAGGTGTCAATTTTATGTGCAGTCGAACAAAACCTGCTGTTTCTTTAAGCACACAAAAACAATCATCGTCATTAACAGTCTGGCCAGTCTTTTATTGTCAATATAATTAGAAACAAAGGCAAATGAACACAAATAATAATCATAACAATAATTATCATTTTAATAATAGACTATTTAATCTGTAGTGCACTTGAAATCTCCTCATCTCTCTATGTTAAAGGCAGTCCAAAGACAAACAAACAGTCTGCTGAGCTGAGGAGGCTTTTCAGAGTTGAGCGGTCACTTCATTCAGAGTTTCTCTTAAAAGCAGTCGGGTTAAAAGACCAGGGTTCAGTTCATCTCTTTAATGCATGTGAGCAGAGGGTTTAGGGACTTGAAGATCACATTTATTGCTTCAAGTAGTGTCTCATGAGAGTGTGTTCCTCTCATGAGGGTTGGTACATATAAAGAGAAGCTTGTTCATAGTTGAGGAAGGTATGTACTCTACCGCCTAATCTATTAAAAAGGATGATGCACATAAAATTGTGTTTGGGACAAACATATGAGACAAAAATGTAATTTCTGATGAATTTGATTTCTTGAGTGGGTCGCACATTTCTTTTTCCACAACTTGGATTTCTTTTTTGAGCTGAAACCCTTCATACAACCAGTTGACAGGAGCTTCATTAAAGAAACACCAGAAAAATCCCCAAACAGTGACGCCCTGATTCGCCCCTTCAACAACAACAGACAGGATCAGTGCAATTATCCGGACTCTCTGTTAATCCAAAACCTACGACGTTAGAAAACAGGCAAGTGCTTATTAGGCTGGTACAAACCATTTGTGCATGGCCGCAAATACAGCAGGTAGACACGTATGCACGAACGAGCACTCTTATTCACACAGCTCTTTCTAGTAATCAAACACACACGCGCACACACATACACACGCGCACACACACACACAGCAGCACAAAAACTGAGCATTTGCATTCTTATTTAAAACATTTGCAACACTGACTCTGTAATGTCCTTCTGAAGTCTGGCCATCTCTAAATTCAACTTTCCAATGTAACTCCACTAGCCCTGCCAGCCCAAGTTCATTGGTCACAGAGGCACATTAGCGTAGCTAAAACAGCTTAAAACAGAGCAGTAGGGAGTGGAGATAAGAAAAGATTAGTTAAATATCTTCAATGTTTTCATATTATTTTAAAAATCAACATAAAGGGCAGGATTGCTCAAATACAGAATCTGCACTGAACATTTGACTTTATATTCTATTTTTTTAAAAACATATCCTGCCTCTTTAACTCACAAAAACAAAGTTCAGCTAAGCCAGTAGCTAGTAAAATCACCAGAGTTGAAGCAGTTGCCAGAAGCTGCAAATGTAGGAAGGAGAAATATCAAACCGGGTACAATAATCTGGGCTAATGCTTGTTTTTGTTGCTGTTGTCACATGGGTTAGTTTTACCACAGAGGACATTATACAAAGTGCTGAGAAATGTATACAATCTTTGGCCTTTTTCACACATGGAACTACAAGATAGCAAATATCCTCACAAGACAAGAGGTTTCGTCATCCACTTTGCAGATCGAAGCCTCAACTTCAAAGTCAACAGTGTTTAATATTTGACTTAATTTTTGATTCCCAATGTTTTTCATCATATAGAGGGATTTAATGATCATGTCATTTAGAAGGATTACATGTGAAAACATTTACTTTTGTTTGAGGGAAAACAAATTTAAAAATCACCTCACCGCAGGGAGCTTGAGTTCTTTTTCCATAAGTCTCTTGATCTTTATGGAAACAGGAGTCAGCCTCCTCAGACCAAACACATTCCCCACAGTAAAGTGCATGTGTGAAAAGGGGTTTATAGAAAATACATCTGAAAATCAGTAGCAGTCATGTTCCTGAATGAACACAAATGCCCTGATGGAGTAAAACCAGCACATATGACAATAAGTAGAAAGCTCAAACAGCTGTATGCAGCTGTCTGAGTACTGTCACCCAGGTGTGGGAGGACTAAAACAGAGAAGGAGATGTGGTCAGTCACTACAATCATGGTCGCGTTTGTGCGAGTGAGTTTCCTCTTTTTCCAGCACTAGGTCCCACCTCCCT
The DNA here is from genome assembly GCF_027409825.1 of Scomber japonicus. Classification (NCBI taxonomy): domain Eukaryota; kingdom Metazoa; phylum Chordata; class Actinopteri; order Scombriformes; family Scombridae; genus Scomber; species Scomber japonicus. Next base: position 20,249,148 of record NC_070584.1, on the reverse strand, counting down.
CATCCTCTTGTTCCTCCATGTTTCTGCGCGCCATCCTCTCTCTCCGTTCTGCCAGCCGCTGACATCGAGGACAGTTCTTACCTGCCCGGAAGCAGCTGCGGTGGTAACACGCATGGCACTCTGTAGAGACAGAAACATAAAAGTTTAAAGTTTAAAAAAGTGTCAGTGGTGTTACTTCAATAAATAAATAAAACAGTTGGAACATTCACTTTTTAAAAAAAGTGCCATCTTAACAGTAAAAATATGACATAAGTTTCTTTTTCACAAAGAGCAGTTCTTATCTGCTAAACCAAACACATGTTAACCGGTTTAACCAGTTTACTGACAATGAGATGCAATGCCCCTACAGAGTAGCCAATCACAATCGTACCCGAGGGAGGAAGCATGTGCGGAGGAGGGTATAAAAGGAGCAGGAGTACAAGAGAGCGAGACAGAAGGTAGGAGGAAGCAGGTATGTGAGGAAGCGGAGAGCCTGGGAGACAGACACCACACCCTAAACCACATCAAACACCTCTCACTCTTCCAGAAGAGGCCACCCGAGTACCACACAAATTTGCTCAACTCAAACTCAACTAATCAGCTTCAACAGATTCGTATGGCTGCAATTCCTGTCTTACATTAAAAATAAAAAGGTAATGAAGGATTGATGAAATGACAAGCAACTCAAATTCAAAAATAGTGTTTATTTCATGATTGCTTAAATAATAGCAGGCAGATGTAAAAGAAACCAAAAAAAGCATAAATTACACATTCAATCTGACACAGAAGTCACATCCGCACAATAAAAACATTCTTCCGTCGACAAAACAAATAAAAATGAGTTAAAAGCAATCACATGAGGCAGCATAACCTCTGGCAATGTTCCCACAGAGCTAGTGAAAGAGCCTGCAGGTCTGCACTTATGAGACACACTACTTCTGTTGGGATAAATTATAATAAGCGAGACCAACTCAAGTAGTGCTCGGTTGAAATGAAAATATGAACATGTGTAACAGACTAATCTGACAAATTCACAGACTGAAATTCATGTCCAAACTTCAGTCTAAACATTCAAAACTACACTTTGGTATCTGTTGCCATTACTAGCAATAAAAAGTTATCATAAAAACATATTATTTAGCAGCAATCCATGTCTTGGTGTCAGGCTGTGACCAAGACATGAGCCAAAGACAGAAAACAGCAGCCTCGATGACAGTGTCAGTGTCAGTCATTGAGACATTCACGCATCAACACCTCTAAAATCTACGCCAAGAGGCATCCACCACCAAACAGCTGCCCAAGTATCAATCCTACACCAGTTGTGCAAACTCAGCGAACCTCAGAACTACAACAAAGAAATACCAAAACCAGAGTGCCCGAAACTCAACACGAAGTGGGAACAGTGTGAAAAAAAGTCTCAAATCACCAGACAGATTGAAAGGTTGTGAAAAGTGAAAAGTGAAAAGTTAGATTAGAAAAAGAAGCAGAAATATAGAAGTAGGACCGCAAAATTCAACTAATATTATTGTCAGGATGTTGGTAAAGTCTAATCAGATAGAACGGTCATTATAAATGTAGCTAAAATTGTGCGGCCCTACAAAGAAAGAAAAAAAAGCATCTGTAAACTACAGACAACAGACAGCAACGTTGCTATAAACATATCAAACAAGAGATGACTGTGACCAAATAACACCTTTAAATCTAAAATGAATGTAGATTTCTGCTTGATAGGATTAAAGAAGAATAATCACTACAGTACCTAACTATGTAACTTTTTCCTGCAGAACAGCTATGAAAATTCATGTCTTAGCCCTTTATTGCTTTTACTCTTGTCCCCCATCCCCTTCAGCACAATCTATGATCTCATTTTTCACTCCTCCCTCTGTCTTGCTCTCTTTCTCTGCCCCATCCTTTGTCTTCCTGCCTCTGGTTACTCTCCGGGCTTTGCGAGTTCTACGACCTCTCCAGTTAGCCTTGGTTTTATTGGCCGCCACTTCTTTGCCTTCCTCCTCAGTATCGAGCTCTCTTTTTCCATCACTCTCCTGACTCTTGTCCTCCTCTCTCCTGCTTCTCTCTCTGGAGAAAATGGCTGACAGCTGATGAGATTTCAGCTGTTTCATGAGTGTAAATTTCTCTACTTTTTCTGCACCAGATTCTACTGTTTTGGCTGCCTCCTTCTTGCCTTTATCTAGCATTTCATCATCCTCCTCTGCCTCATTTCCAGCTCTCCCTTCCTCATCAGTTCCCCCTTCTTCGTCCAATAATCTTTTTTCAGACACTTCATTTCTTTCTTCTACTTTCACTTCTGTCTTCCTCTCATCCTCTGATTCTCGTTTTGAGAAACCCTTGGTTAGACTCACTAACCCTGACATCTTCCATCGTCTTTTCCTCTCTTGACCTGTTCCTACTTCATCTAAGCTTTCCGTGCTGCTGCATGTTTCACTGTCGCTGTCCATTCCATCTGTTTTTGAGGTGCTTTTCTTCAGTCTGTCTATGTGAAGAGCTTTAAGTAAACTGACTTTTTCCCTTCTTGCATGCCCATCTCCCCTTTCCCTACTCTTTGCCCTCTCTTCGCTACCCACCTCCTCACATAGGTCCTTTCCCCTCTCTTCTCCTCCTTTATCACATTCTTTCCCCTCTTCCCTCTCTGATTCAGTCCATCCTGACATCTCCTGCTCTTCCTTATTTCCTTTACTCCTGGATAAAGCTTTAAATAGTTTTCCGGGATTCAAAGTTTGAAATATCCCCCCTTGTTCCTGTCTCTCTTCTGCATTCTCTCTTGGCTCCTTTTGTTCTCCACTACTCACCCCCTGATCCACTTCTAACCCTAAACCCTCCCCTCCCTCCCCATCCTTCCTGCCCTGGCAGAGGGCCCTTTGCAGTCTACGAGGTTTGGGGATCTTCCAGTCTTTCCAGGTAAGTGGAACGGAGAGGCGGGGAGAGGGGGCTCTTGAGCCGCCCAGGCCTGCCGCCAGCAGAGAGGGCTCACCTTCGCAGCGCTGGCACTTGCTCAGCTGAAAGGGGAAGATGATGTCTTTGTCGTTGCCGCAGAACTCGCACACAAAGCCCTTTGCCTGGCACAGCTGCAGAAGATGACAGAAAAAAACTGTCAGCTGGGATTGAGCCAAAGTCATAATTTACTTGTGTTTTGTTTAACAATAAATTAACTTGATAAACTCTCCACACAATAACACGACCACAATAAAAACCTGGTTAAATTTTTTTTATCTTACCACACAGCCAGCTACGTGCATGGTACCAAGTTTAAGCAACTCTTTCAATCGGGGAGCCAGTTCCCCGTTGCGCACAGAAGTGAGGTCATTGAGGGAGAACAAGTGAAGGTCCTCGGTCAGGTGACCTGGTAGGCTGTCAAACTGGTCCAGAACCCTGAAGGGCGCACACACACACACACACACACACACACACAGACACACACACACAGACACACAGACACACACACACAGACAGACACACACACACACAGAGAGTTAGCATGCCTTCCAGGGAGCATGATTTGTTGCATATAGACACAAAGGATCTGAAAGTATTGTGAAGCTCAAAAACATGCACAAACGTACTCTTTAGCAAAGCGACAGGTCTTGAAGAGATTTTTCATATGAAACAGCTGCATCCTCAAAACCTGAAAAAAAAGGGAAAATCAAGGCTAGGTTCAGGTCGCAGTTACAAAATTTGTGCTCTGAAGGTGTTAAATAGGTGAGATAAGAGTTGTTTCTCCTGTTTCAATGGGTACGATCTCCAAAGACACATCATTAAAAACAACTCTGTCCCACGTGATTTATCTGCAGAAGGTCTTTGATATGTATTCAAGCTCTTTTAGCCCAGTTCTGCTCCATAATAATGCAGTTTAGGACTTGACTGGCTTTATTCATTCTGGTTTTCCACCTAGAGAGGCTGGGAATTTAAAGCAGCAACTTCGGTCACAAGTTTGCCATTTTACAATTAGGATACTTCATGCTCAACGCATAACAGAAACATTTAGACGCACAGTGCCTGTTTATCCTCGAATTCCATCGTGTTATTGACAACTTACCCTGACAGCCTCCAGAGCTTTAAACTTCTTGTATAAGCCACTGTTGATGTCATTGGGGTTGAACAGTGGGTCTCCAGCAATCTTGCTCAGCAGATCCCGGGCAAAGTTGCTGACGTAGTACTTGCTAAAGTCCCACTTCATCAGCACTCTGCCGGGAACCACCGCCTGGGCATTCTCATGGCAGCACTGGCAGAAGTAACGGCCAAGGTATTCACAGTAACGCAGTCGCTTAATATAATCTAAGGAAGGGACAGAGTAGATACATGGGTGGGGTTAGGGTTATGACTTTGCAATGGACATAATGTGTGTGAGAAAAAAAAGTCTACTTTTAATTTCTTCACACAAGTGGAAAGTACCAAGGCTTTTGTCCAGTTGATCAAACTGTAAATAGACTATTACACATGTTGCGCTTTCTGATTGTGAAATGAACAAAAAAACAAGAACTGAAACTGAAAGTAAACACTCAATGTTTTACTACTGTTTTACAAATGGGAAAAAAAATAAGTATGTCAAAACATTTAACACCTTGCAAACCTTTCAAGGACAACTGACACTTTGAAAAATACTTTTTACAATTGTTGTTCATACTGCTGGTTGTACCTGGGTCGATCCGGGTGCCACAGCCAGCGCAGCGGTAGTTCTGTTTCGCCACAACGATCTTCCTCCTGACAGAGAAAGAAAATGTTTAAGTAAAAAACATCTTGCAAGACAGGGTCATTACAAAGGGATGTTAAAGCGATGGTTCGGCGTAATTTTGACCTAGCGTCATATGGACCATGACGTCCATCTATCGAAATCTCACGCGATCACTGAAATACCATGTGGTCGCTCGAGATCCCGCACAGAGTACATCTATTGCCGGAAGAGACTAGTAGTAGTAGTGAAGAAGGAGCAAGAAGCAGAGTACAGCAGAATAGAGTCTTTCATGGTTTATTAACAAATAGTTAAACTAAGCAGCACCATGAATAAAGAAAAGGTTAAAAGAAGTGAACGACAGGTCCTAAATAAAAATAGAGCATCAAAAAGAATGAGAGAGAAAGTAAATTTGAAGGCAGAGGGCAGGAAAAATGTGGACTCACTTGTGGGCAGGCTGAATGTTGAAGATGATCTGAGGTCGGGGCGGCGCCCACTCGAGATTGCCTCGGACCCGAATCCTCAGCTTGTAAATGTCTGCGTGTTCGCCGTCATCAGGTGAGATCGGCAGAGAGTCAGGAATGGGCAGCAGCTAAGAAACAGCAAAGGAAGAGTAGAGTGAGAGATTGTACATGTGAAAGTGCCACATACTGTCAGTTTAGTTTGTTTTATTATACTCAGTGTCATGTATTATTTCACGTTCTCTGCCATGTGTGGAAAACTGACTTCTACAAGTCGTATAAATAAGCAAGGCGATGTACCTTCTGCGGAGCATCGTGTTCTGGGACCAGCCAGTCGAGCTCTGAGGCAGCAGGTAGCTGCATGCCCTCAAACTGCCTGAGCAAACCCATGGCGACTGACTCAGCAGAATTGGACTGGAGGAAGGAGGGAGAGCTAGCAACACACAAAGAGGGAGAGAAAAGTGTTTAAAACACCTGATGACAGCTTAATGGATGTTTTACCCAAAGATCTGGCTGTGGTTTATCTTATCAAGGTTACAGGAAATGTGCTTATTCTCATTCATTTGTCATCATGTGTCTTTATAGATGAAAGCCTGCTTGGGTTTTCTACTTTTTGTTTAATTTTTTTCTATGTAATGAAGCCTGGGACAGCAACTGCGTACATTTGGTTAGATATAAGACGTAAACAAGTCTGATACCTGGAAAGAAAAAAGAGCAATACTTATAAATGAATGTAATTTTGCATCAAACAAGCAGTCCTAGGCTCAGAATGTGTCATGAGCTGCTGTCTTAGTAAATCAGGAGCTAAATACACACACATTACAGCTAGTCAGCTACAGATTCATTAAGAATTGCAGCTAACATTTTCTTTACACCATTTTCTTAGAAAACCTGGTCCTTTGTCTTGTGCAGATTTGAGTAATCAAACCTTAGATATTTAAGATTCTAAAAACCAAACAAACCACAACACAAAGAATAAAGGCAAGCATGAAGAAGTTATGTTACTTACATGGACTCTGAGCTGAGAAAAGACCTACTGCTGGAGCTCACACTGCGCTTAATGTCTGCATCTGGAAGACACAGCAACGGTAAACAGACAAGTGAATACCACTAAGAAACAGAGACTGGTACAAAGACAAGAAAACCTTTTCATCCACCAGCCACAGAGAATAGACGACTGTCAATACCTATACAATAAAAATTTAAATTTGTAGATACTTTATAAGAAAAAAGTCAGATTATGGATCACTCTGGTGATCTGGCTGGTGGGTGAAGTAAAATGTTTTACTTTAGATGAAATTTCACTATTTGCTACAAGTAAAACAAAGGGGAAAACAAGAAATCTGATCTAGGGCCCAAAAGGCAAGGAAATCCAAAAAGGCAACCCAAACCTTCAAATATACCTCAGTCAAAGTACAAGAAAATCAAGAACACATATTTTATTAAATTCAAGCATGTTTTCAAAGCCATTTTAGCAAGTAGCATGCAGGAAAGCCAGAAGAATTATTTAGTATTTTGTCCAAGTACTCCACTAATAACATGTAAGCGAAGACAATAAGCAGCGCAGGTTTGGCAGACTATCCCTTGCATGAATTCTTGTGTGCGGCATCTTTCTATCAGAAGATTGGCATTCTTGTTTGATCACATAAAACATGGGTAAGATCCAAAACCCTTCAGGGTGCAGTCACTCACTCAACGCTACAGCATGTTAAAGAGCTGAATGAGGAAGTTAGTCAGCTGCAAGATTTCAACAAATGTCCTTTGTTGTTCATGTGCAGGCATCGTTTCAACTTGAATGATTGTATTTTTAAAAAAGTTATAGTTGCATGAGCACTAAATCAAAATCGGCTTGAGGGCATATGCTGTCTAATAACTATTTGGCCTCATTTGCACTGATGGTTTGGGGCGTTTAACTATTGCAAAGTGCTGCTACGGGTATAACTATCATCAGTGGCACTAAAAGCAAGTGAAGGCAGACAGGGCAAGGCAATGGATTTCAAGCTGCTTGGTGTCCAGAGGAGCGAGGTGTAACTGTAGCACCGCCTGTCTAAGAGATTAGGAGCAATATATATTAATCACTGACCTAAGTTAAGGGTCAATAAACTATCTTCTTCCTCTTCTAAGCAGTGCACTCTAAGGCAAAACATAGACTTTATGACATCTGGTCCTTGATTGCTGAAATATCCTACTATGCCTGAGAAACACTGACTGAACCAAATATGAAAATAGTTTTGACCAAATACGTAGAAAACAATCATCAAGAATGTATGAACTTCTTTCTGAACAATACGTACTTTTGCACAACATGTAATGAAAGTATATATCACATTAGTACTTAAAAATATCATCACACCTATTAATTTGGTTTTTTGTTCTGTTCATTTGAGTTAAGATTAGGTTTAATGATTGGTTATGCTTACAAGAAATTATTTAGACATTATGACAAATTAGTATGAATTACTTGGGAATGTCGGGCAAGACAAGGCAAGTAGGAAAATATTTACACAGTATCATAATATTATAAACAAAATCCTGGAAAATATGTGATCTTTTTACATCTCTATAGATGCAATCAAGGTCATGATGGGTCTCTGAAATCTGAAACAGGCACAGGTAAACCAACTCGTGTGATGAGATGGTTGGCGCATTGGGAAATGAGAATAATGGGATGGACGTATGCATGGAAGAAAGGATGGAAGGATGGATAAGTGAATAAACTGTTTATAGTCAGTTGCCATAGAATGACACTTGCTACCTCCTCTCCTCCCATGAGTCTCCTTAACGTCTAACAGGTACAGGCACATTTATCCTCCAACACCCTGACGCACTAAGCAACAAGCACCGACACAAACAGCCAAGCAAACATTTCAGCTGAGGGGAGGACGCGGCTGGCTCAACTCCAAACTGAAAACTTGGAAAAGTCTCTGCCCTGCTCTGTGTGAGGTTTTGTGGGCCAAAATAAAACATTTCAATCTGAATAACACAGCAACCAAAACTCAACAGGGAGTTTAGCTCTTTCAACAGCTGATTATTATTAGTTGAAAGGGAAATAATGTCCTATTGAGAACTGATTATTTTGCAACTAGGCGGATACAGTGTAGGATAGAAATACTTTCATTGTAATATTGATCACACTCATCTAGTGAAGTAATCTGATGTTTGGTCAAAGAAATACTGTAGCTTCAGGAGAACAGTTCAATTTGCAGCTTACACATCTGCCTAGATCCTACTGTTTACATTTTCTTCATCATACTGATTATTTCTGTCCAAAATTGTGTGTTTTTTGATGAATTAGTAGTTTTGGTTCTTCATCACTGCCCTTTCAGCACACAGGCACTAAAAATACATTTAGTAAATCAAACATTAATGAGATCTTAGTAAAAGGTTGCACTCCTATTTTTAAAAATTCTTTAGTCAGGTCTTACTCACACAGTTTTAGTACTTTGACTATTTTAGTACTTCTTTATTTCCTTTCTGCAGGCTGGGACTGCACAAGCTCCTGTGCAAGTATACAAAGTAGCATAAAATCAATCTTAAAGGCTGTGAGGATATGGATTACTTCAATTAAATAAATATACATATATAAACACTTTACAAGGTCTTTTGGATATTTTAGCATTGACTTTTGTAGCATCTGTAATCGTACTGAGAGTTGTTTCTATTGTTAGATTTGGACAGAATCAACTAGTGCAATTTCATAAAGACAAAAACAAAAGCTGTAAACTGAATGGGGAGAGTTATACTCTATGTGCTATCCAGTTTAGGAAGAAGGATTAAAAGCAAAAATTCTTAGTTTGGAGTGAAGCCATCAGCTTCCTCTCAGAGAAGCGCCGCCCCAATAAACAGTCTATGTAACTGAGGAGCCTCGCCCACCCATCCAGCCTGCAGATACCTGAGAAGAGGGAGGCGAGTGACAGTGAGAGGCCGTTCTGTGACACCGCCAGCAGGGACTGACCCTCGCAGCCATCTGAGAGACAGAAACTAACACTCAGCACAACCAACACCACAAGCATGAAAATTTCAAACAAAAACAGTCCACAGAGCTGTGTGTCAGTGTCACAGGCAAACATACAGCATACTGCACTGATGCAGTACGTGTATACATGTACAAGTGGAAGTACATGTGGAAGTCATGCAGTCATGTGGCCCGAACAAACAACATATTTTGTACAAACATACAAAATATGCATTTATTTACGCAAACATATTTTAACACACACACACACACACACACACACACACACACACACACACACACACACACACACACACACACACACACACACTCCAGGTTAATATTTACAAAGCAATGCATGCTCAGATATAACTGAAAAGATTAGTCTCTTGCAGTTATGATTAAACAAAACAAAACAGCAGTTGGCATATCTTTGCCTAATTCAGAGACAAAATATTTAAAAATGACTTGATACACTGCTTGCACTATACCACAAAAAAATGGCCTAGACTGAACACACGCTAGCAAATTATTATGACCATATAAATCCAAGATATGCCGACTCACATGACTGCAACATCTATATAAATAGCAACACTAATAAATAAACTACAGATACCATTCTGTGACCTTTCTTCTCAGACCTCAATGTTTATGGTCCATGGTAAAACGTGACATGCTTGGTGAGTGATATGAAGCCAGTGTGGTGAAGATGTTATGAATTAGGACTGGAACAGAAAAGGCTTTCTGCACATTTCTAGTTAGTTTTTTTAGTTAGTAAAATGATGGGATCTGATATCTACACTAATTGTGATGCTCAAAAAGATTTTCATTTCATTTTTGTGGAAGTTTCTCTCCCTGTGTTAATGTTCGCTAGAGTTCCCTCATTCCTTCTCTCTACCTCGTAGCTCGCACTCCTCCACCTCCTCAGCTGAGCCAGAGTCAGACAGGCCCTGGTAGGAGTCCTGAGAGCTCCTCCTGGAGCCTCCGCTATCAGTGGAGTGGAAAACTGTACAAATAGAAGGGGGCGGGACACAAAAACTTAATGAGACCAAAATTAATGAAGCAGAAATCAACAGTAGTTAACAACAGTGTAATGGCCGTGAGGCTTATTTACAAAGGAAAGACTTCAGACTAAAGATATATTAAACTGGTTAAATATATGTTAAAGACATGTGTGGGGGTCCCTAAATTACTGAAAGCAACAGCTACCAAGATGTTTGTTGTTCTATTGCAATAATATTAATGACTTTCAAGATAGAGAGTACAAAAACATAATCTATTAATGAAACCAAAAATTTAAATCACATCCAATAACCAAAAGCTTTAAACTGTGATCAGTGAACATGATTACACTCTTCATTTAACAGTTTCCTCCTACTAATGGTGTCTTACGGTGCTGGGAGGTTGTGCAAGGCGGCAGCCGGTTGCGGCGGATCTGCTGCCTCCGCAGGCGGATCTTTTGCTTGAGCTGTTGAATCTCACAGTCGCTGTCTCCCTCCTCCTCGCCCTCCTCCTCCTGACGCCGCAGGTTGTACTTCATCAGCTCAATGGCAGCAATAAGGGATTCTGAAATGCTGAAATGAGCGTTCTCCTACAGAAGTATAGAAATAAGAAAGTGATTAAGAAAGTAGATTGACTGTTTCTTTTTAACCTTCCTGCGTAATGCCAACTTCAACATAATACTTTTAAACCTTCATCTATCAGAGGATTGGCTTAGTTTCAGAATTGAGGTCTTTTTTATCAAATATGCTTTTTTTGAGGCACTCTGCATCAGCTTGCATAAAATGTATACATCATTCATTTTGCATCACAATCACTGACCTTTTCTAGGTCAGCACAGCTGCCAAAGTCCTGCTCTGACAGGTAGCTGATGAGGCTCTGGCCCTCTGATGGTTTCCTGAACATCCCATCTGGAACACTGCTGTACTGGGACCCATCTGAAGTAACCAAAACATATACACACTCAAAAATATAACAGGAAGATTAATCATATCTGTGGTATTGTAATATAATCAGCTTTAGTTTTCAAAAGAAAAGCAACTTTAAATGCTCTAAACTTTCCAAAAAACCAACAACATTCCTCAGGTTTTCGATCTGATCCATCCACTCCAAGATGTGTTGTGTCAGGCAGATAAACTTCACATAAACAAACAAAGACTTTCACCTGACTTTTCCATAAACATCCAGCTGAAGTTCAGAGTGTCATGTTTATAGACCGGCTGATTCACTTACGACATTCACATTCAGGAACTGAAAACTAATTTAATTTAAGATACATTTCCTGCCTGCCTTGCTGTCCCACTCACTCCAATATTTAAACCTGCTTTGGACTCTTTGGTTTACTGCATCAGAGCAAAGGCTCAGTGCAAAGTATTTCTACTACTGCACTCGTTGGAAGTGCAACAATGGATCTGAAATGAACGTCAGGCTTCTGTTGAAGAATAGAAACAGAATTTCAGAAAACTCACTAGACTCCATGTAGAGGGAACTGGATGTGCTGACATCGCTGCGCTGAGGTGAGAAAGGGCTGTAGTCCTTAATACAGGAGTCATCACCAGCTGATTCTAGGAGACAAAAACACAATATTAAGGGCCTCTTATCATCAACATGTCACTGAAATCAATGCTGAATACTTTAAATTGATCAGATGATGGATATTCATTTATATACACTGATGGGAAAGCAACTGGTGAAACACTGTTTAAATTTCTCCAGCTTTCCCATGGCAAACAATAAAATCTATGGAAACGGTTCATTTTATTACATGCAGGTTGCTGACCTCTGTCAATATAATGACTTAACTCTAAACTGCATAAAGCGGAACATTCATTTAAGGAAGAAAGATTTCTTTGTTCCAGTGCATTACAAACAAATACAGGAACTGCTTAGCTTAATTTTTGACATATACAGATGACTTGTTACATTTTAGTTTTAAGACAACTTCTCAAAGGAAATACCAATATCCCTATTGGGGTATCATTAATGTAAACTGTAATGAAAGAAACAGAATATAAATAACTTAGCCATGATTCTTTCTGTGAAATAGTTTGATTAATCATGAAAATGTGTGCATGGAAACAAACAAACACAACGACAGACACTAGAAGTGACCAGCAGTGGCCCTTATCACATCAATTTGACCTGCACAAAATAACAAGTAAAAAAACAAAAAAAACACTAAAAATACAAATGAAGTGTTTAGGGCAAGACTTGAAATGGAAGGGTAGGAGAGAGTTCATCCACATGCAGAAGAAAAAGACAAAGGGGGGTGGGAGGGATCAAGTGATGGAGTACAGTAGAACTGCACTGCCAACCTGCTACCGGATCTTCAATTATTATGGTGATTTTCCGTTGGCCCCCTCCTTCGCACGAAAGGTAGAAAAGGAGAGAGGAAAGAGATTAAGCAAGAAAGAAGGTAACCTCACGCCAAGAAGGGAAAACATTGTGTGCAATAGAGAACAGAGATGTTAATTTGGAAAGGTTAAAACTGTTCAGAGAGGAAGTGTTGACCTTGTGGCCTCACCACAAACCCCATTTTATCACACAGTAACTCCTCGCTAAAAACATGCTACCAAAACCCACTGATTTCCTGATCCAAAATAGATGCTGTAGATCTCCAAATGTAAATGAGATATATGAGGAAACTATTTATCAAACATCATCAGATCAGTGCTTTCCATAATATGATTTTATCTGTGAACATATGGCAGAATAAGTTACTGCGCTGAGACAGAAATAAACCAAACATGTTTAGACCTCTAACCTCACCACAATAAATACTATATTCATCTTCATGTTATCTGCTCCATCTACTGTCTGTTGTTATTGCAAATCAACAACCAGGTAAAACTAGACTAGAAGCTTTGTCCGCTGCAGTGTGAACACAAAGAACAGATGTCAGTATTTGTCTATTTAATTGTATAAAGACTTCTGAAGTACTAAACTGTATCCAAGCTAAAATGTTTGAAGATTTATGGAGGACATGTGGACTTCCTGGTTAGACTAAATTAGAAGCACATTCAGTTACCTCCCAGTTTACTTACCATTCCTGAGTTTCAGATTGACCCCTGTGTCAGAAAACGAGCGGGTGTGTCCTCGGGACCCTCGGACCGGCCCCGTCTGGCCCTCTGAAAAAGATGAGCACCTAGGTGGGGGTGGAGCCAGGGGACTTTGTTGCATGGGCGGGTCCTTAATGTCACCCTGCTCACTGCTGTGTGTGGAGCTTCGGGAATCGTGGCGACTGCGTTGCCCCAGGTTACCAATAGCCAGGTACTCTGGACCATCATCGTAGTCACCATCACCGGAGTCCCCCGTCTCAGGCTGTACGGAGGAGGAGGGCGAAGGCGACTCTGTTAGGGAGATGCAAGGGACCGACACTGGTCCAGGAGGGGGTGTCACGCCCCGCTCGCTCTCCCTCGGTGTAGACACACACACCCAGGGAGCTCCCAGGCTGCTGGCAGGAGAGGTAGTTTCTGCAATAGAACAGGAAGATGACTCTTCAAAAAAAATAAAACTTAAAGTCACTTCCCTTTTATTTATTCAAATTTTGTTGATGTGAATGGACACTGGTCCCTAAATTAAGTTGGCAAAAATACTGTTTTTAATGCAAAAAAGCAACAGCGATGTTAAAAACAAGTCCAAATTGATTTTATCCATTTCAGCGAGGACAGCCAGTTCAGGACATTGAGTTTCGGAGGATGTGTCAACACACATTCTTCAATAACTGACCTTATCCTGCAACAATCAAGCCTCTGTATGGTTAAGTCAGTGAGTTTTCGCATTCAAACTGTAGTGCATTCATAGTGTCATCACCTAACCCCTCCCCTCTGTATGTACTGATTAAAAAAAAGATAGAGACTATTTTCTCTTCATTAACTTCCCTTAATGTACGACCTCAAAATCCTTCACTTAAGTTCTGACGCACTCACATGAAATCTGGTCCAAAACTCAAATTGCTGCTAGAAACTAGTGACAACAAATGTAAATGTGACCTAATATAGTAACACATATAAAAATGTAGCACATTTGAACTTTCATGACCTTAAGTGTGCACCATGTACCACTATTAATACTTAATGCTTTGCCTGAAGCCTACTACATCACTTACAATAAAAAGGTCCCACATGGTATAAAAACCATGATACTAAAATGTACTCTAAGTAATAAACAGACATGAAAAAAGAATAACTGATGACAAGAAATATCAGCTGCCTGTCTACCATTAGTTTTGTGACCCTTCACGCTTTCCTCACTTGTGCTGTTGCCGTTTTGGGTTTCAACCCCCGTCGTGTTCCCGCAGTTGTGGCTGATGGCAACTGCCTCTCGGAGGGAGCAGTTGGAGGTGGTGAGTCTGCGGTTTAGAGACTCTCCTCTGAGAGCTGAATCAGCATTCCTCCAGGCCCCGCCGGCCCCTGGCAGCACGCACAGGCTCTGGCTCTTCAACAGGCCGAGACATGGTGGCCCCTTCAGTGGAGACAACTATAGGATGAGAAAGAAGTGTAATTAATGAAACAAACAAAAGATGAGCAAGAGAAGCAGCCATCATGTCCACCCACAGGACACCTTTTCAGGTATATGTTTAAGTTTTGTGATGGATATGTGAGACCCACCCCTACAGTGTCTACTTGGGCCAGCAGTTTAGGATTATTTTGCTCCACAGCTTCCAGACACTGGAACATGGCAGTGACATGAGGCTCGCTCAGCAGAAAGGCATCATCTGAAAGGCAAAGAGAAGTAAGGAGAGAGCTGAGGAGATGAAGAGAGATATTCAGTAGGACATACGTGAAGAGTCTAGGAAAAAGGTAAAGCTATACAAGTGGACATGTGGAGATTAAGGAACAGAAGATAAGCGATAAGCTACTACTTTATTTTATATGACACAAAAATGCCTTTTATATTAAAATTAACCTCTCACCATTATAGTATTTTCTTGTATGTCCTAGATGTCTGAGCAGAGGTCTGAGCTGAGCCGACAGCATGTGAACCTGTAAGCTGTGAAGCAGCCAGCGCTCTGCCTTGTAGCTTTCACCGGCACTCTGCATCCCGCTGCTCAGTACCGGTTCCAGATGACTGAACTAAAGACAGAGAGAGAGAAAGAGAGAGAGAGAGAGAGAGAGAGAGAGGGAGAGAGAGAGAGAGTGAGAGAGTGAGTGAGTGAGTGAGTGAGTGAGTGAGTGAGTGAGTGAGTGAGTGAGAGAGAGAGAGAGAGAGAGAGAGAGAGAAATAAAGTTTCAAATATTCAAATGTAATGCCCTCATGTCCAATTTTTTTCCACGGCTTGTTAAACAGCCTGCACTCTTAAATCTTGTTTTTGAATTTTCTGTTGTCAATATAATATATGTGACAGTCCGTGTTTTCACTGGTTACACTTAATGGCAATCACTGCTCAAACAAACCACCCAGATGTTGACAAACAACTTCACCACAAGGTCTATTTCGTAGCTGTTTTAGAACGTTTTGATCATATCACAAGATATTTATCAATGTCAAAGGCCAGGAACGAACTCTGAAGCTCTACACAGGTCTTTGTCTATTCATTCTAACCATATTCTGAAAACACGTGACATCAAATGGGACAGAGGATCTCTTCTTGAATTTTTTGTTTTAAAAGACTTGGACAAACATGTGTCAACAGTTGCCACAGTGTTCATTGCCTTAATATCCTTACTTTTCCTCTATGTATCATGCAAGAGAAATGTATGCTTATTTGATACAAATTTGTGATAGATTCATTGCAGGTATGTCAGTTCTGGGAGGTCTAAAAAGGCTGTGAAGTGGTTTAGAGACACGTCTTATATGGTTCAACGCAGGTGACGATTAAGAAGAGGGCAAACAAGATAATTACGAGCCAATCAAATGATCATTATACCATGGATGAGCATGCTTTAAGCACTGCTGGCCAGTAACAGTGAGAATACCGAACGTAATTCGATTCCAACTTCTCCAAGTCTGTTTGCGGTTGTAAGATCCTGTTAATGCGTCACAAGGAGGAGGCTGGGATTTAAGGGTAGCTGTTCTCCACAACAGCAACAGATTAATTACATAACAACACATTACATACAACAGGACAGTGGAGGAAGTATAGTGACTCTTCTCAGGCATGGGAGAGAATGGAGTCGGGTATCAACTCTCAAATTCACCACCTACTTTCACTATTTTACAGGCTGTTTCAATGTTGAGAACACAATTTAACAGCTACATGAGGGTTTGTTTTCTTGCCACGGTGGTTGGTGGAGTGAACAAAAACATCTTCAGCTTCCAATATATGAAATTAAGCAGTATTGTTTGCCAACTAAGCTTGAAAATATTTATGTATCATGTGTATGTATGTGGCTGGAAGTGACCATACCTGTTCAACATGTGAAGCGAGGTGAGGGCTGATGTAACGAACACACCAGACAAATGGCCAGTAGTCTCTCTGCTTGTAGTACACCTGCAACCCCAAACCAGCTGTTAAATCAAGGTAACACGCCCTAGTTACAGAGAATATCAACCTCAGTAAGTACAATAAGCCATTATTGAGGCATTGTACTTCCCATGGTCTAGTATTTCTCCCTGTATTCTAGCAAGCAAACTGATACTGAATTGTTATACATGTCTGATGATGGTTGCAACAGGTTTTATCATCTTTTAACAACTGTTAACAGACTGGGAAAAGCACGACTACACACAAAAGGGAGAGTGATGTGGGTCAGATCTCCTGAGTTCTGACCTGCTCATTCTTCAGTCCATGACTGAGGATGTTGTTCATGTCCTTGTGCAGCCGCTGTAGTCCGCCGTAGCGTGACCACACATTAGGGTTGTTCGTGGACACGAGGCCCTCCACTGTGGTCTTTAGGCTGGACAACAGCTTCCAGTGCTCCCGCCTGGAAGGAAAACAGGACAGCAGCGTGAAGAGGGAAGCAGGGGGGCAGGGGTGCGGTGTTAGGAATGAGGAAGGAGGTGAAGAAGTGCTGGCGTTAGCAGTGTTGTGGCTTAAATCACTGCTAACATGAGCAATACTTTCCCTGAAATTAGTGACTTTTAAGCAGTTCAGTCACAATAATTTTACTTATACCTGAACTCAGCAAATAACTGGAAGTGCTGAGTTGTTTGTTTTTTGATGAATGTGGGCACTGAAATGCAAAAATTAACTAAACAGTTTTTATTTATTTATTGTAACTAAAAAGCAAAAAGACAGTGAAGGCAGTAAGGAAGTAATCTGTGTCTGCCTGTATATCACTGGAAGCACACAGTAAGACGTCTTCCTCAGCAACCCCACCACCACCAACACCAACCCTAACAACTTTTCTGGCAGAAATACCAGCTGATCAGCAATAAATATTACCAGTATCACCAGACCTTGCCCTAAATAGATTGATACATAAAAAGAGACTGTCCCACAGTCTGCATACAATGTTTACAAGGGTCTAGGCCTTAAAAAAATACAAGCAGAACTTTTTCACCTTTTACTGATTTTTTTGATACAGGGCTGTTAATCCTTATTATTATCTGTGCTAAATCTGCCTAAAGGACAACACTGTGTGAGCTCTAAGAGAATTTGAAGATTTACAATCTCCATTTTGTGCAAGCATATATTGATATCCCATATTACAAACCACAAACTTGGTATGGACCCACTTGCTTAACAGGCCTGTGTGTTCACAAGATGTGTAACCTTATCTTTAGAGCACAGCAGTGGAAAACTGTTGCTCCAAAAACTTTTGGATAAAAAGCAAAATGATATAAGGTCACATTCCCTCACAGTCATAAAGTGTTGGCTCATATCCAGCACTTCCTATTTTTTGCCTAAAGTCAGCAGTCCGATTGAACGCTATTGAGAACTGGTCACATAACTATGGAGAGGGGACAAAAAAATCCTGCTGTCAGAGGGTACAAACACCTGAGGCGGCATTCTTTGAGTATAGGATAATTTAACTGGTCATCTGTTACCTATATCTTTATAATGTGGTGTGTGCTTAATTTAATAAAGATATTTAAACAGCCCTAAAATATCTTAGACAGTAGTAGGTGGAAAGAAGGACAAAAAAGTAACCCAGGCCACATAAAGGACCACTAAGTATTGTTTTGTGCAGGCTGAAGTAATTAAAATACAAATTGTATTTATTACATTTCCTTTTACTAAAAACAATGTAACATTTACATCTCATGCGAGAAGGCTAGTGGCTGGTTAAAAAGTAAAGGCTATCAACCTAGAAATAGCACATTTACGAGCACAACAAGGCTCTTTTTTAAGCTGCAGCAGCAGCATCACGAGTTCAGCAACTAATCAAATCACATCATGTAAGATGGAGAGAGGGAATCTGAGTGTTAGAGAACATTCTCCACATACTTTACTAGTATGTTCATCATCATAGTCTATGCCGTAATATGAGTATAGAGCATCATGCATTTAAACACATCAGAAGCGTGTGTGTTGTGTGTTACTATGTATTTTTAAGTCTGTGTGGGAGCATCAAGGCTAAAATACCACAAGGATCAGAGAGGATGTTGAGGTTAGGGATTAACCTTACCACTCTGTTTTATGTGTGTGCGTGTGTGTGTGTGTGTGTGTGTATTGTACTGAAGAATACAGATTTGTTTAGACAATATTGAAATCAAAGGAATATCAAAAGGTAACAAGGTGAATTCTTCAACCAGTGCAAATAATAACTTTCTCATCATGCATGTACCAGCTGCCCTAACAAGATAAATATTGCTACAGTAAATAACGCACATTACTGATATGAGGTTAGTGCACTGCATAGAATGGTAATTTAATTGGAGTTATGTTAGAGCACAATGTTCAATTCTAGTGAACATGTGCAGCGTTTGATCCATTTCTTTACAGTAATTATGTTGTCAAAACATCATTATGTCTGTCTTTTGGTAGCCTAGTATAAGACAATCACCCCAGTGCTAAATTGAACCTCAGTTATGTACTTTTCAAATCCATTACTGATGTTTTGTGATAATAATCCTGCACGACAGCCAGCGGGTCGAAATGTCAACTAGACTTGACAGCTAGCATTAGCTGTTAGCACAAACATTAGTTAGGGTTAGGGTTAGTTATAATTGTACTGATTTATTTGATGCAACTTATCTTTTGTAAAACATGTGTAAGTCAAATACTTGTCTTTTGACTTGCTGACGTCGCACAGTAGTGTTGTTAGCTTCAAGCTGTCAAAGCTTTAGTTACATATCCGGTTAGCCTAGCCTAGCTCCCCAGCTAGCTAGCTTAGCGTCAACACTCCACTAGCTGACATCTTGGCTCAATTTAAGAGAGTTGCCGGTCCAGAAATCATCATTGTTCGTATCTGGTTAGCCACTGAGTGATAAAGTTTCTACTTAAGTTGTACAGCTTTAACCTTGCTAGCCGTGCCGGGTAACAGTCACCCCCCACCCCCAAGGTGTCACCCACCTGCGCTCCTCCGCCTCGCCCTCCGCCCTGATCTCCATGTCCTCCGGGCGGAATAGAGGTCCGTACAAGGCCGCCAGCTTCACCGCTAAATTCCCCCTATGGCAGCTTGTGAAACGGGTTTTTTTGCCTCAGTAGTTCGGGTTTTTTCTCACGGGAGTTACCTAGACTCCCAGTACTCCGCCATCTCTGCCCCGCCTGTCCCAAGCTGTGTGGATCAAAACAGTCGAGGCCGCATGACCCGCTATCATCAGCAAGTGGGCGGAGGACTTCAGCTCTGTTCTGCCCACCTTCAGGACATAATCAGGTCTTTTTTTTACTTAAAACATAGCACTTCTCTATGTTGTTTTGGCTCTTTTCAAGCACTCGATCTGTGCTTTTGCTGCCCTATTTTATCAAAGTTAAACTATTAAATCCTTTGAAGTAGCTGAGAGCTTTCTAGAGCTTTCTTTCTTAACATAGCTGCTCAATAGACTTTAGTCAATGCTGCCCCCTGCTGTTAGAAAATGATATTGCTGCTGCCCGCTATTTGAACTCGTATTTAGCACATTGACTGTAGCAAATTTTACACTGGATATGCTCTTCAAGGACTGTGTGCAATATTGTAATGTGGACGAGTGAGTGAGTGGGTTGTTTTATATTGTGTTTATGTGTTTTATATAGTTTTTTTATGTGTTTCTTTTTTATTATTATTTATTAGCTCTTTTGCACTGCTAAGGACTGCACTTAATTTCGCTGTACCTGTTACAATGACAATAAAGATATTCTGATTCTGATTCTGATAATCTAATGTTGACACTGATTACATTGATTCTCTACCTCCTCGTAAATGTATATTTAACCTATTAAACTCTAATGAACTACCTGTGGCGAGCTAGGACAGTTTCACATTTTTTTAAGTCAGTCTTAAAAACTATAGTAGAATGAACATTGAAAAAGGTTTGTAATAATTCCCCCTGTCCATACTAGCTATGAGATCCTTTCATAATGCACTTACAAGTAAGTGTTGGGGGCCAAAATCCATAGACCTCTTTCTGTGCTAAAATGTATTTTTAAAGTTTGTCTGAAGCTAAAATGAAGCTTCAGGTGTTCAAATTAAGTCAAAACAAATAGATATCTTTCAACATTACAGTCTTTTTAGTGCGTAAGTCCCTCTTTTTGTTACTATACTTCCACTGCAGCTCAACAGGGAAACACTGTACAAGGAAACACAAAAGACTGTAAATGTGGCATTTATCAACTTGATATGACTATCTCAGATTAACTTTTTGCACAAAATGATTTCACTTACATCAAAAGGGAATGTTTTAATTTCCAGTGTGAACAAGAGGAGTGACAATGTCTTTCAGTTTTCATGTGGGCACCTAACTGTTGCTTTTATTTTATATACTAGTGGATATCGCAAAGTTTCAAAAGATATCAGGAAATTTGCAGAAATATGTATAAATGATGCAAACACAAAAAGATCCATCAGTGACATGTCAGAGTCTATACTGTGAATGTGATACTGTCAGAAAATGTCATGATTTTTTTTTTCATCTTTAAAGCTACAAAAGCTTTAATATATACAATGTTTTAATGTATAAAAAGTGGGTACACCATGAAGGATCCTCGACTGCCCTCAGCACATTGGGAGGCACTTACATATAATACCCACATGATGGCACCACAGCCTTGAACTTTGTGTTAATCCAGTAATCACCGGATGTTAGTGAGTCAGGATAGAGCACAGAATTTAACAGTAAACGTCATCCCCAGTCATTGTTAGGCGTGGCTGTGGATGGGTGAATAGTGAGTAATTGTGCTTTCATAATACACACACACACACACACACACACACACAAATGGGCAGTGGCTGCAACGCACGAATCACCACAGAGTTTACACAAGACTTCCTTCTGCTTGTGACATCATATGATGAATTAGAGACTGTGGTACAACAATATGAGACTTAACAATGTTAAGAGAGGATTATAAAATCCATAATAGTCAGTATTTTGTCAACAAAGGGAAAATCAGGTCATATTTCCTTTTTTCTTGTTAAATGGTTTTTAGGGGAGTTTTTCCTTAACCAAATTGATGAGGAAAGAGCAAGTCCCTGTAAGGCAAAATTTCCATTTTAATCTATATAAATAAAATGGACTTGACTGCTCACTAGGAATATATTAAAATACACTGCTGCCCAGATTTTTTTTCCTATTTTGTGTTTGTGTCTGGTATGAACTCTCAGCATTAATTGATGATATAATATAGTTTGGACTGTACTGTATCGGTTTTACTCTTATGATTCCCTGTTTTTTTTGTCTATTTATATTTTAAAATTATTCTTAAAAAAGAAAACTGGCAATTCATTTTTCTTCAAGAAATATTTTAATTCTGCCTTTTTGGGTTGGGTTAGGGTTAGATGTTTGTGACAGAAAATGAAAAAAATTAAATGAATTCAATTGGATTTATTTATCAACCAGTCTCTAAAGGTTGGTATCAATACTCTCATCATGGGATCATGATTATGTAATTTGATCCCAATAACTGAGCCAAGATTGATATTGCTGTTGGACTACTTCAGACTACACAAAGTCTGTCTGAAGGCATTTATTAGTTTATGATTCTGGGTAAGTGGTAAAACAGTAAAAACAAATTCCCCAAAACTACTGTTTCTTTGAACTATCTCTTTAACCAAATCACAGACATTTAGGCAATTCTATGTGATGTCCTTTTTATAGCTAATGTAATAACTAATGTCATAATCCTGAAACAGTTTGAAGTCCCCTCAAGAAGGCTCGCCTCCCACTTTGAAAAACTCTGCACTAGATGGTCTGGCTAATTTCAGTCTCATAATACAGTATGTTCTTCTGAATGTGGATAATATGTGTCCTGACTCCTGACACGTATTACATATTCGTCAAGAGTTAGGCCATGTCAGGACAAGTTGATAATCAAGTTATAGAAGGAGGAGATGTTGATTTTAGCTTTCAACCATTCATATACTTGCCTCTACTGAACTGTATTTGTTAACAGTGACATGGAAGACACTCCCCAGTCTTACCACAACTCTGAATGAGACCTGGTGACTCAGAGCTGAAACCTGCTGAGGCAGGAACATACATGATACGTGGGAAGTAGATGAATAGGCAGATCTGTCACATTGATCGTCTTGCAATAATTTTCCTTTTGAAGTTTACTCTTTTATGTTGTAGATTCGTGTAGAGGTAAGAAATTCAGAGAAGGATTTTCTCACATGCAGCCAAAACAAAGACAAGACTGTCTCTATTCTGAGAGTTTAGGACACATGTTACGTTGCAAATCCAACACAGAAAGAAGTGTGGTGTCAGAAAAGCATTAAAGGATGAAATCATGTCATGCAAAATCTATCACCTAGTGTCACAGTTCATGATGAAACACAGTGTCTCATCATTTCCTGACGAGGAGAAAAAAACCTTTCTAACGTGATTTTAGCAGGATTTTAGACAGCTTGAAAACACAAATTAGATCAAATAAAAATCTAAGGCCGTCCAAAAGTCAATTCAGACACTGAGATAGAAAAAGGACCAGGAGGGCTCTTTGAGGCTACGTAATAGTTGATCAGATTACATTTAACTAAATAAAACTCTAAAAGGGAAATTGGATTCACATGGTGGCACCTGTAAACACAGAAACAAAGGTTATGAAACTGACATTTTCCTCAGCAAAGTATAAATAAGTGCAAAACCCCTCTGACCAAAGTGAAAATATGAAAACTTAGGAGGAAGTCTTAAGGAAATGGTGTGGCTCCCAATATCTTAACATTTTGTGTTTCACAGCAATCTGTAATTGTACAGTCCTACTGTAATGCAGATTATGAAGATTGGGTTTTTTTGAGAGAGAGAACGCATATTTCAAAAGGTTAGTAGGTCAGGCTTTGTTCGCAGAAAAGTGACTCCCCACCCATCCAATCCTTTATGTCAACATGTCACAGATAGTGATCGGTAAAGATCAGAGATGATTTATGACAATGCAGCTTTATTCATAAAGCACGTTTCATACACAGAGGTAGATTCAAGGTGCTGTACAGACAAGTTAAAGTAGAAGTTAATTGAAAAAGAGCAAAATATAAGAGATAAAGTCTATACAGAAATAAAATTACTGAAAAATACAATAAAAAGGTAAAAGAATGAAAATAAATGGCCCGATTAATAATAATTTTGATACATAAAGACCATAATATGTAGTTTAAAGAACAGTGAGGGTTTTGGTCCAAATTTAAAGCTGCAAGGGTTGGGGCCTTCCTGAGGCTATCAGGCAGTTGGTTCCAGTGCTCTACAGCATAAAGACTAAAAGCCACTTCTCTTTGTTTAGATTTTGCCCCAAGCTCGCAGTCCACTACCAGTGATCTAAGAAGTCTTGTACTGTTATACTATTCAAGCATATCAGTCAATATATTTAGGACCAGCTCTATGTAGAGATTTATGAATAAGTAATACAATTTTATTGTCATTGATTTTATGTGGCTAACTGGCAACCAGTGTAGGGATTTAAAAACTGGGGTGATGTGGGCTGTCCCTTTTTTTTGGTCATATCTATTGCAGCTGAATTTTGAAATAAGTTGCAGGTGCACCACAGCACTTTAAATTATGGTTCCCAATAGCAACAAAATAATCTTAAATTATTAAATCTTATCTGCTTCCTAAGTACAATTTCAGCCTGCAGGATTCAAGGATGAAAGAAAGGTGTGCTGCATTTACTATATTAAGAGCATCAGTTTCTATGATGATAAAAAAAAAAAAAACTTGCACAACCCACAACACAACACAACAGGATTATTACGATGAGCACCATCCTGAACATGGTTTACCCAGCTTTAGCTTCATCACTACAGCAGTACGGAAGTTTCAAAGGACTATATGAATTCACATGATGTGGTGAAACTAAACACCCTTTAATAACCTTTCTTCCATGACATAGAAGAGTTATTACAGATCAGTTGGTATATTTGATCTATGTTGAAAGGCAAGTCTGACATCCACAGTTTGAATTAGGTCATGACAAACGTCACGTACATTGCCAAACAATCCAGAGTTACTTCCTGGTAAGTGAAAACGAAATTTTACACAGGGAAAAAAAAAGACAGGCTCTGACAAGTTACACTGATATGGGCATCCAACAATCCAACAGCAGAAAAGCTCCAAAGAAATATTGATGAAGGATATGACACCTCATGCCAAAGCCGCTTTGAAAATAATTACCTCTCTGAACAGGTATGGAGTGTTAATTTATGTTTGAAATGACAGGTAGGTGATGAGTGACTAAGGATGAAGTCATTTCAGCTGACACGTACATGCTTCCGTGCAGGTGTTGCCTTTCCCCCGTGCTCTAGAGAAAAAAAAGCAGATGGTTTTGTTTTATCTGTCCTCCTTGAGGAACCATGGTCACTGTTTATTGAAGGAAATTCCTCACAATGTTCCTCCAAACCAACAATCAGATTCAACAGATGACTATCAGAGTCTCCTGTGTACTCGGGAATTGCGGGGAAAAAGATTTGGGCCCTTTTATGGGTGGTTTAACTGGAATGTTATGTGCATAATGTCATTAGCTTGTTGAAACAGTACTGGAGATGTTCCCATCATAGATTATCTCAAAAGTACTTTTTTAAATTCACTAAGGTCATTACCACCCTTTTCCTTTGAGATGTAACATATTTGATAAACTCAGACTCATTCATAAAAACACAAGAGTATACATTGAATGTTATTGTAGCATTTTTTTTAAACACATTTAATTAGTTTTCTTTTTTAATTGTATTTATAAAGGATATTTATCTTTTCTCTCCCTTACTGCTCCTGCCCTGTCTATTTCAATTTTTTCCTTTCACTAGATTTTATTTTGCCCTCCATTTACACTTCTGTTATGATAAAAACAGAAAATGAAAATGAATTTAGATTTTTTTTTTGTCAATGACATATACTTAAAAAAACAACCATATTGTAGACTTCCTGTCACACTGGTCTAGAACCTGTTCTAAATGTAAGACTGAAGATAAAACATATTTACATTGTATATTTGGATGTAACTGTATATCTTTAATGAGGATAATTTGCAAGAACTCCTAGCCTTGCCCCAATTGATTGTATCCTGCAGATTTATACGTTTCAGCTGCTTAAAATTCTCTTGTTCATTGCTACATGATGTACACAGTATTTCTTCAGTGTCCAAACATCCTCCTGTTATAACACAACTGGTCAAATCTATTGGAATTCATCCACATGGAGGTCTTTACTTTGAAATACAAGTCATTTCAGTTCTACAAAATATGGGACCCTTTTCTTGTGGTCATCTTGTGGAAGTGCACAGCAATGGTGCTTTTTCTCAGGAGACATTTTGACACATCACAGTAAAACATTGTTGTAAGTAATATTAAGAAATGTTAGTGATGATGGCTGAATTCCATTTAGCTGCTCCAGGTTTAGGGTCATCATGGTATCGTGCACGCTGGCTCACTATCACAGCTTGCTGGGACACTTTAATAGAACAAAGTCTTCTTTAATGTTATTAGATGTTACAAGCGTCTACTTTAATGAATCAAATTGCCTACTGTGAAGAAAACCCACTGTCACAGACTGACATCTTGGCACATTACTTTTGTTAATGTGGCAGGTCAAGCCCATTTGTCAGAAATGTGGAACTGTTATGAAACTGAAAATACTGTTATGAAATAAAAAAATGTATTCATGGTTACAAAACATGTGAAAGAGGGAAAACGATCTGTATTTAGACCCATGTGATTTACCTGGTCACAAAGGAGGAGGGAGAATAAAAACACATGAAGCCATTCTTAATAAAACAGTAATTTATTTTTGACTGAAAACTAAAATTGTCTGAACAGCACATTACAAGGGCATTGTTAAGATATTTTCTCCAAGGCTCAGTGATCACTTCCATACAGTACACTTGGCATGTACACGGCATCTCCTTCAAATGAAAGAAAAAGAGAAAAAAAATCTAGAGAGAAATAAGCCCATTTGCAAAAAAAAAAAAAAAGAGTCCATTCTGTAGAAAGATGACTGATTGTACAATTACCAAGCATTTTGGTTTGGTTCTAAGCCACGAAGAAAGAAACCGGATCACCTGACAACGGCAGGTGACGGCACAGGAGGCACAAAAGACGTGACACAGACAGGACATCCCATAATATGCTCATACACAATGGACTGGGTGTTCCAGCTTTCAGTTGTGAAATGTTTAATAGTTTCCATTTTTTTTGTTTTGCGGATAGTTTGTTTAGTTGTTTTTTTTTTTCCTTTGTAAGCAAAGTGTTGGTACATTACAATTGAAATCTAAATGCTGCATTTGTTAAATACATTAAAATCTGCAATGTAACAAAACCTTTTTTCTGCATATGAAATTCAACACAGCATTAACATGAAAAAAAGGGAGAAAAAAAGAAAAAGATGGCTCCTTTTCTGACTGTTTTGCACACAAGCCTCTTCCTTCAACCGACGCTAACACCTTTCCTTTCTTTACTTCTTCTTACTCTCACCTACGTACTCCACCCCTCTCTGCCCATTATTCCTTTTTTTCCTTCAGAGATCCTTTCACAGTCACTTCCAGACTGACAGCCCGACAGAAAATTAAGAGTGCTGGATTAAAACATGAGGTAAGAAAGTGGTTTGATTATAGATCATGCAGAACATGCAAAACCAAAAAATATAGGGAAGGAGAGAGTAGAAAAAAAATATAGAGAGTGTGCATTTAAAAATGGAAAAAACGACAGACTTACAGAGCTTTGCGTCTTTGGTTATAAAGTAGGTCGAACAATTTTCACAGCTTTTCATCCCCCCAAAACCAAACCCCCCAAATTCATTTCTGTTTTTGTTTTGACAAAGAAAAGTCTAGAAAAAGTAAATGAATAGTTTTCTTTATCGAAACATCTCATCACATATTCCACATCTTAACAGGTTTTTCTCCTGTACAAACCCCTCCTTACTCTTAATACTTTACACTTTACAAAATATACATTCAA
This sequence comes from Scomber japonicus, assembly GCF_027409825.1. Lineage (NCBI taxonomy): Eukaryota > Metazoa > Chordata > Actinopteri > Scombriformes > Scombridae > Scomber > Scomber japonicus. The sequence goes on along the minus strand of NC_070584.1, from coordinate 20,221,674 downwards.
CCTGGATTTCACCTAATGTAAGCTCGGCTTTAGTGTTAGCACTATTTCATGAGAAGAAAAAAAATGTCTTTTATGGAACTTATTGCCTACTTACTGAGATCTACATGTTGCAAGAGACTACCAAATTTAATACCTGACAGATTCTAAAATACCAAAAGACCAAAGAGTTTTCTTTTTTTTGTTTTTAATAAGTATCTCCATGACATTGTTCATTTACATTATGAAAATAGCAGCCCTGAAATAAATAAATGCAAATACTAAAACTGAACTAATAAGTATTATGATTCATGTCAAAGTATGGTGGCTCTGAGAAAACAACACAAGCTTTTTTGTTGCAGCATATAACAAGCCGAGGCACTCGACTCGCTCCACTCGAGCAGAGAGGCGCCCGCAGGCTTCGTTATCTGCTCGTGGAGGACGAACCCTCTCCCCGACTTCTCCCTCGGCCCTCTGGCCACTTCCAGCCCTGGAGTGATGTGGGGTGGGGATACTGGGAGGACAGTATGATGTCCCTGCTGGATGTTGCGTTGCCACATTGGCCCCTCGCAGGGTTGTACCTGTCCTCTTCGACCACTTGTTACCCCAACAAATCAAGCTCTCTGTGTCCTTAGACCCCGTGTCCTGCACAAGAACAGCATACAGTTTTATGATGCACTCTGGCTCCCCTGACCCCGCCATTTATTTTTCTTCTTTTGCAGCTTTCTTGCAGCCGACCGCAGGGCCACAGTAAGACTTCTTGAGGGGTGGTAAATGTCTTAATAATGCAAAGGCCCGGTGACGGCAGCATGCACACACTGAAGCATGGCTCTCTGTGGCAAACAATGATGTTGCTGTTGTTGATTTTTCTTCAAATGGAGCATATTAAACGCAGAGCTGAGCCTTTTGCTTTATGGAGCTAAGGGGACGGTAATAGTTGTTGTCTTTACTAACAGGATCTTTCCACTCCTGTCCATAGGAGGTGTGTGTTTGAGCGTGTGTGTCAGGGAAAGGGGGATCACGCCGAGGTGATGTTGGGCTGATGAGGGACGCTCTGACTCCCCTCATGGTGAACTAAGGGGGTGTTGCTGTTTGTGACGAGCGCCAGTTGTTGCTGCAGCGGCGGCGATGTACTGCCCTGCGTGAGCTGGTTGGTCAGCTGGTTGAGCTGATCCGTGTTGGCCAGCGACTTCAGCACAGCGTTCTCGCGTTCAAGCACCGAGTTCCTCTCGTACAGCTCCTTGATCTGCTCCTTCAACACCTCCACCTCCTCACGAACAGCGTACATCAGGTGGCTCTTCACCAAGTCCTGAGAATAAGAGGAGACAAAGAGAGAGAGACTGAAATTAGCATACGAGACAGATTCATTTCAAAGTGACATTCACTAAAAAATAGAAACTTTTAAAACAGTCTATCTGGTTGTCAAAGAAATAAATAGGCCATCCAGCATCTCAGAGCTTAAAGTAGAAATGTGAGATCTCTATCTGGAAATATCTCTAGCACTGCGTGTCATAGCCATGAGGGTTTTGCAACTACATTTTTTAGATATCACCTGTCCATCATCCAACTGCGTGGGCGAAACTGAATATTTATGAATTTCTATTGTGTTCTGACTAAGACCGGAAATATGGTTGTTCAGAACAGTAAATTAAATTTTATGAACATGAAACATTCCTCCAAGTGTTTTTTTTTTTTTTTTAGCAACCCTCCTCTATGTATGTGGAAAACTCACCATGGCCTGTTCAATCTTGTTATCGATGGCAACTACGCTGGCACCAGATGCACTGTGGAGAGAGAGAGAGAGCCAGAGTGAATACACAATAACCATTTATCACACAGTTTAGATCGATATCAGTGCTTTCACATTCACCAGATGCCAAATCTCTTCCTTAAAGAGCTCAAACACGGCCACACACAATTTCCCTGGTATTTCAGGTGAAGACTTTCCCGTATGTAAATAAACTGGCAGCAGAATGAGATGAACAGATATGAGATGAATATAAATATCCCCTTTCCAAAACACAAAGATCGAAAATAGAACGCCTCCAGAGAGAAGGTAAGTAACAAACAGACCATGCTAAGAGCAATGCTGGAGATTTATATGAAAAAGCAACAGATTAAGGGGATGATGGGTGAAGAAGTCTCATGCTAAACACTCTACTGTGCTGTCAGAAAGCTCCAAGTGATGAGCCAGAAAATGTTTGGAGGCATCTGTTGCCTTTGTAACAGAAACCACACAATGGGCCCAGTTATTTTTTTGGGGGGGGGAGAGGGCTGTTAAGTGCTACATTGATACTGAAGCTACAAGGATACTAAGCTGTTCAGATAACCTTGACCTGGTGTAAATTCAAATTAAAAAACAGCAATTTAGTAGTCACACATGATGGATGATATCAGTATGACTAGATGTCAACTCTAGATTAAACTAAGTAACGCATGATTAAGAAGATGATCTCTCACATACACACACACACACGAACAAACAATGGCCACTTGTTTAAAAAAGGGTGATGATTGCGAAGTACAATGCACAAAAGAAGCTACGTGAATGCAAACACATCATCCTAAAATCTTTCCGTGGAAAAACAGAAAGGACTGTTGCTGTATAATGAAAACAGATCACAGTGAAGGAGCGTGGAGCGTGGTCCGGGTGCGGCTGCTGCTGCTGCTGCTGTCTACGATCAGATAACATTACCCCGTGAATCCCATTGTTCTCCATCCTCTGTTTAACAACACGTTTTTATCAGGTTGTGGTGAAATATCGAACATCCACATCACTTCTTCTTGCATCCCGTTTTGTTTTCGGATCACTTCAGAGCGACATTTTTTTTCCAACCCCCCCCTCCTCATGTGTGTGAGAGAGAGAGGGGAAGAAAGAAAGACGAATCCCTTAAACACACAAAAGACGATAAACTTACTCTGCCAAACTAAAAGCTTCCTTCTCATACAACACAACGATGCCACGTTTCGGAGTTTTAAATCACAGTCCAAATCAAAAAGAGACGGGGATAATAATCCGTCTCAACAGATTATTCTCTAGAAAGACTCTTGCTCAACCCCACCGCCCAGCTCCTATGTGGATGCAAAAACAGAAAGAGGGGGAAAAAATGGAGCGACTCGTTTGCAGGCCACTAGAAGGTGCTCTGACATACATATGAGACATGAGAGGGAACATAATGTGCAGAAAATGTATTTAAGTTTTAATATATATGTACGAGAAGAACTGATAAGAGAAAACCTATAAATCGTGTTAAACTGATCACGTGTGGACATAGAAACTCTTTAATTAACCTGATTTATATCCACACAAGTTGTAGTACAATCGGGATAATTAAAAAAAACATATAAAATATAGCCTAAAACATGTCCCCTTGAGATTCAAAAATATCTATTGTGCAAAAGTGTGATGGCGCTTGGGGAACCGGTTTGGGGATCATATGGAGCTCTTAACCTATATATTATATCCTGCGTGCTGGAGCGCACGTAGCGAGTTGTGGGCAATTCAGGGGGTGAGGGGGGGGGGGGCTCACAGTAAAACCAGATGTCCCACTTATGGAAAACACGCTGGTGTGCCACAAACAGAGCTCGGTGAGAGTGGTCTGCATACCAAACAGCTGATGGTGAAATAGCAGAAAAACGTGAGGGGAGCAGCGAACAGCGAAATAGAGACAGAGACACAGAGTCAGAGAGCGCAAATAGTCCCAAGATGGCACGAGACACCCAGCTGAGAGTTAAATGTCTTCAGTCCAGGTAAAGAAATATAGCCCTATACAATACAGTCATGTGTTTAAACTAAAAACTCAGACCATGTAAGAATAAACTAATCCTTGAGTTTAAACAGTGGTTAACTTCATATTTAAAGTCCATTACCTGACGCATCTCGCCCTGTAAGCCATCAAACGTCCCGAATATGTCGGTGAGGTCCCCGGCGAGCAGGGCAGGCTGTAACTCATTTTGCAGCGCATGTTGCTGTTTGTTCAACAAAAGTTTCCTCAATAGTTTGACAATAAAAAATAAACCTGGTCCAACTTGAGTTAAAGCACGGACACTACTTCGTTGCCTGAGAGCTGTGAGCGTCTTAAACCCCCGCTCCGCTCGGTCACGTGGTGAGAAAACAACGGGGCGGAGTTAGCCTCAGCGTCTCCCTCCCACAACTCATTTACAACATCATTCAATGCCACTGTCTGCCAAAAACTATACAGGACGACTTATTCAGAAGATTCGCTCTGAACTCTTGCTGTTTCTGTTCTTTGTGTGTTACATAATGTTATTTTTTTTCTGCAACAATAAATGAATTAATCTTCAATCGTGGGATTCAAACTGAGTCCTGCACTGACGTGTCCACCTCAGTTTTCATGCACCAGGTGTTTTTAAATTGCTATAAGTTGACTGTGCAGCATCATTTTAATGTGGTTGTTTTATTAAGCATCTGCCTGAAAAGCTGATTAAGCTGGTGGATCTGTTTATTGGACTGTATATTAGTGCCAGGAACTCAAAGGCAGATGAGAATAGTGGAAGTTTTTATTGATCAGACTGACATTGAGCTTATATCAGCTCAATGAAGTATCGTTTTAAAGTCACATTGAATGTACCGGGTGATTTCATGTGCTTTGTGAGTAATCAGTTTTTGTTCTACATTTCTACACTCTTCCTCCTCCTCCTCCTCCTCTCTCTTCCTCTCTTTCCTGGGGCAATTAAAAAAAAAAAACATGAGGCATGACCCGAAAAAAAGTCAACTCATTTAAGCTACTCTTATGAATTCTTGTCAGATTACAGAGCAATTAAACAGCAGTTTGTTTTTAGCACCACATATCTACAGTACACTCATGTGATGACAAGCGGGGTAAATATGTTGCATTCCACAGCAAGCAACTTGGTTGTGTGATCTGAGGGTCGATGAACAACGTGAGGACAACACATTCCTGCCTTTGAAATGAGCATTTACACATCTGGGACAACGAGGGACAAGAATGTCTGCAAGCTTTGGGTGGAATGTGTTTTTATCAAAAACAAAAAACGAGCAGGTTGGATTGAATTAGTTCAGTTTATTGAGTGATCGGTAGATTTGGCCTGAGGGAGTATAAGAAATGTTGGGTGGACAAAAACAAAGAAAAAAAAAGAAAAACACCCACAAATTTGTTGCCATTCAGTGTCCAAAAAAAACAAAGCAAACTGTACATTTTATTCAAGGAGGAAGACATGTGGTGGTTTATGTAAGGATCGCTTGCTGAGTTAACCTCAACATGGGCCTTCCCTGCAGACTGCTGCAGTGCGCACACACGCACGCACACGCACACACGCACACACACAACAACGACTCAAGGACCACAAGGCACCAAATTCCAGCTCTGGACACCTCCGGCCCCGAGGCCAGTGCCTCTAAACCCAGACATCTGTGTCAGAGCCACCATCACGCTGGGACACGGCACAGTCAAGTTCTTTTCTGGGGTCTGGTTATCAAAACACTGCTGGAACCACAAAGTTTTGTGTTCAATACCCACTTCAGCCAACGTTTCCACCATCAGCATGTCTCACATTTGATGCTGCAGATTGTTCAAGAGAAAAAAAGGGGTCAGCTGAACGCCTTAAGTACTGTCAGCAGACTCAATGTGTGGCTCTATATGACATGAAGACACGTGCAGGAGCAAAGTGTGGTCTCCACCATGTCTCTGGGTCTGTCACATGATGCTTTACAACATCAGAAAAAACCCAATGTGCTTTTTATTAGGGCGCAGATGCACCGGCACACTTCCCCGACCCAAAGCATACAAACGATCACTGTGGGGGGAGGCAGCTGAATAAATTAGACCTCAGTCTTCCAGTGATAACCCCCCCCCACCCACCCATCCACCACCTCCATCTCTCCTCGATGAGTGTGTTTCAAAACAATAGCTGGACGGTGGAGGGTGGGGGCTGCAACAACAGAGGAATGCACTCACTGACGACTCACTGTTGCTCTCTTTCATATACATGCAGATATCTGCTTTTGCCCGACTTCCTTGATTTGAAAGCTGCAGTTCAGCTGCTTCACCAGAGGAGGTCAGCAAAGGCTCCAATTAGTTGACACAGCAGCAGCGGCCTGAGGCAGCAGCAATTCAGTCATGTCTTCCCTAAATGATCACAATGAATTCATTGTCATGGCAGAAATCAACCAGAGGCCTCCATTTTATGAGGGCGTTTTATTAACTGGCTGAAAAAATGAGTCAGTTGTTTTTAAAGGAATTATTGCTCATTATTTTTTATTAATGAGCCAAAATCATTCAAAAGTTACAGGAACACGGCCACGCCGCAAGCTCTGACCTCTGTGCTTGTTGCCAATTTAGAAGTTGTAAACTAGCAAGTGAAACTCACAAAACTATCAGACCACATGTAAATGTAAAACGGTTTGTAGAAAGTTCAGAGAAACTCAAAAGCAGCTTCTCTTTTTGACGTATTGCAAAGGTCAAAATAACTGCATGACTCTAGCAACCAACCAAGGCGGCCCCTCAACACGCTGCTCAACTAATGATCACCCTCTCTGAAAACAAAGACACCAGTATTTTTACAAGAGGGCGTTAGTTCTCAACAGGGGACCTGTGAGCCCCTCATGTTTACCCATCTAGTTACATAAATTAGATCATGGGACCGGTCGCATCCAGTTTTCCATCAACTTCTGTCACAAAACACGTTTGAATATGAGCCAGTGGAGTCAATTAAAACATTTAGTGGAGATTCATTTATGGAAAGAATATCTCTGAGGTCAAATATCATTATTTCGTTAGTTGTAGCATGTTCTGATCACTTTAAAAATGCCTTCACTTGTTTTAAGAGACAAAAAAATGAGTATTTTTAACTGGGACAAGTCTAATAAGGGCTGCAACTATTTGCCCTCCATGGTTACATCTTGAAATGTAATTTTTTTTGGAAGTTTTTGTTTTTTTTACTTGTAATACATAATTTATTTCTCAAATAATTTTCTTGTCTAATCAACTTATCTTTTCAATTATAGTTATTAACAATTGTAATTAGATCATATCACAAGAGAAATATTTTGTTGTTGATTTTATCTTTTGTCTGGTAGTTGTGATGTGAACATATAAATCTTTCTGGTGTGGGAGCAACTGTACATACCATCAACATGCTTGCCATGGTTCACAAATGAGCTCAAAGCTGATTTATGAGGGGGAAATGCATTGCCTAGAAGACAAAGTACACTTGGTATTTGGTGATAAATACTTAGCATTCCCGACAATTACTTTAATTTGCATACTGAACTAAAATAGTCACAAAACAAATAATTTGTCCTTATTGCACCTTAGAGTCAAACAATGGTGACAATTGCAGGATGTTGGGAGTATGTTAATATGAGGCTTTTTGGAGACTGTACTGTTGGACGTGTTGGCCTACATATGTTGTCCACACTGACACAATGGAGAATAAACATCATAAGACTTCAGAGACCCCTTGTCTGGAGATGGAGGTTTTTTATTTTTCCAGCACTAAATCAGAGTCATGTATAGGTGTGTCTGCTGCCATCAAGCTTCCTCATAAACAGGCTGAAGGAACTGTCCCCTTCGCACCCTTGCCTGTTACATAATCTCCAGACTCACAAAACACACAACGCCTCACTCTGTTAAGTCCCTACGTGACGTGCTCAAAGCCCATTGGGGCGAGCGGAGACACATGCAGCAAACATCTTGGTAGATGAACCGGCTGACAGGGAGCACAAGAAGCAATTGAGCCTCCCAAAGGCCTAATATCAGATAGAATATGTATTCTCGAGAAAGCGGAAAGGTTTCATCCTCATTATTTTAGTCTGTCTAAGGGCTAAATTACTGTTGGCAGGAATGCTTGTTAATGTTTGTCAAGCCACTCCTCGGGCTCCTGAAGAAGTGAAGTGATAAAGAGTCACAGCCCTGTTCACACCTGGCATTAAGTTGCGTCTTGGGTGATCCGTCCACAACCAGCGTCAACCTCCGAATATGGTCTGAGTGATTGGCTCTCAATGCATCTTGGGAGCATTTACACGTGTTGTACTTAGAGCTTTCCGCTTGTGATAAGATCATTCAAGATCCATGTTAATGCTAGGTGTGAACAGGGCCAGTGCAATGTGGCCATCAAATGCCATATGTAAACCCAGCAGGGGATCCAGGGCATGGGGTTCTCCAGCCTTAAATAATCACTAAATGCCAAAATGGTGTTCAACTAAAACCAGATCTTAAGCGTCCACCATGCACCACTGTATCATATTTCACTACCTTTTCCTTTGCCTCCCCAAGTGATTTGAACCTGTGCCACTTGTTTTGGCTTAATATGGATTAAGACCCCACTGGAATGTGTTAAAAGTAATAGTGTTACTCCTGGAGCTTTAATGGGAAAATCCAAGCGCCTCACTGTTAATGAGCCTCTGTATTCAGCAGAGCATTTATCACGGGATCAAGGACTTGGCCTCATTTGGGCTTGCTCTCTGAAGTAGAGGGTTTGGGTCAGCCTAATGTCATTAGGCACAATACTACAAAAACATCAGGTCTAACACGTCTCAGCCATTGTTCTTAACTCTGGCTGGCTTTGGCAAACCCTGAGCTTAAATCATGACTTGACATTACACACTGGAGATACAGCCTGTAAATCATCTTAAAGATTAGAAAATGGGTTTATGGCCCCAGGATCAACTGTTTTTACCATTACCTGAGAGGGAAAATTGAGTTCGAGGTAAACTCCAGATCTTTCTGTGCTTTAGGGCAATTATTTTCATGATCAATTCATCTGACGATTATTTCCTTGATTAATCATTTTATCTATAAAACGGCTGAAAATAGTGAAAATGCCTTCATTCTCATTTCTTTGAGTAAAAGGTTATTTTGTCTGATTAAAAACCAGATATTCAGACAATTATTCATAAACCTATCAGTGAAGTGTTTTACCCTCTGCGGGTCCAGTGGGGACATTTAATGGCGAACAGTAGACGTCTATGGTTATATTGGGTATCTCCTGGGTATGAATGCCTTTAACTGACTAAGTGTGATGCAATACGTTGCTGAAAGGGACATGTGTGCTCAGCAAACCTTTCCCGGATAAATAAAGGTCAAATGTCAGCAAAGTTTCCAAAGATAAAGTTGACAGGATGAAAATGGTGCCCCCATACAGTGCCGTCTTTGAGACATGAGGTCTGTTATGTAAGCAGTTTAAATCTTTGATGGTTATGATCTCCATCCATCATCATCATTCCTGCATCTAAAAGGCTTGTTAAGTTTATGATTAGAGCTCTGCACAATATCAAGTCATGTCACGTCCATTAAGGCCTACAGTTAGCGATTTCGCTGGAGGGGGATACCTCCTGTAGAAGTGCTGAGTAATCCGTTCAAAATTATGTACTTACTGTTGCCTGTGCTTCTAAGAAGGAACTTGCAATTGAATTGGGTTGGGTTTTCTGAGGATATGTCCCACAGCCTGTTAGCAATTACACCAATTGAGTCTTTGCCAAGAGAAAAAAGGAGTATTTGGTAAGAATCCAAGTTTCAGCAGATACTAACTAAACTAGTGATATTGTGCATAAGGACCACTATTGAATAGGAGAATGAGAATGACAGATTGATGAAAAATTGATCAAATAGTAGTATTGGCGGTCATTTGCAGGGTCTTTACCCATCAGCATATCAACAGTGAAAATGCTGCTTTTCCACATGTCATAAACAGTGGAAACCCCTCTGTGGTCGAGCAAAGGCCTACTGATCAGGTGTGCTAAGTCAGAAAACAAATCTGTCTTTTCTTTATTGTCTGTAATCATAAAGTTGATCACTGTGAACTGAGGGCACTAAAAGGGCTGCTGCTGCTTTACTCAGGACCAATCAGAGCCTCACAATGACTCCATTCAGCCAGCCAACAGATCGCTTTCCTGGAATGTTTACAAATGCAGAGTGTAACTTGTAATTTAGTTAAGCTAAAATAAATTCATCTCTCGCTTGTTGCAGTTGAAAGACAAGCTGTGAACGAGAGGAGATGTGAGCTGAGCTGCAGCACATGTGGTTGTATAAAGATAAACAGCCAAGCATGTGTTGATGCCTGCAACATAGCAGAAACTTGCGCAAAGTTTCGCTGCTGGTTGTGCGAATAGCACAAGTGATTGTGGGGCACTGTGCCTAGTTGAGGTTTTACATTTTTCTCAAAGGAGTCACTTTCAGGAATGCTCCCTTTGTGCCCTCAAACTGTTTGCAAGCAATCCCCCTTTCGCCTCAAACAAGTCCAACCTTGCAGGAGAGTTAGCGCAGGACAAAGGGAGGAGGTATGAGGCGGCTCCCTCAGGTTTAACTACGGTTAATTGAAAAGTTCTGAATAAAGCTTCACTGTTAGTCATAGGGCCCACAGGCAAACATAAACTGGATGAGGAACAAACAGAAGCTCTTAATCTTTTGCCAAAAGACACGCACTTGATCAACTGCTACTGTTGCTTAACGTAAACATCAACTTCTCATCAGGACCGCCTTGTCTTGGAAAAGAATACAATCACATGATCACTGATACTTCTCATTCTAACCGCAGTGCATTAGGCACACAAACGCTGGATTCAACCCATCTGTCTGGATCCATTTTGCCAACAGCTGTAATACATAATTGCAGTGTAGATGAATTTGAGTGGATGAGTACCTACATGCCAACTTTGCTGCAGAAATCTGTTAATGAAATCAATCAATGCTTATGCTTTGATGCTGTGAAATAACAGACAAAAACACAAACTGTAATTATGTTTTTGATATAAACCATAATGGCACTATAACAAACATTAGCATCCTTTCCCATAGAGAAGGATTTTTTAAAGATATATATTTTCAGTACTGCTAAATATAATATTTAGATATGAGAGCAGTTTTGTCCCAGGGTCAACCCAAGGGCTGAGTAGATATCTCATAATCTGTAATATTCTCAGAAAAAATAGATCTGAGTGCATCCTCTAGCCAGAACACATTATACACTGTCCCATTGTGCTCACATTTGGCAGAACAGTAAAAGTCATATAATAATTTTAATCCAGGTGTGTGGGGACTCAAACTGTACATAGTTATACCGTAGCTCTTTGCTCCAATGTTCACATGTCATTATTTCATGACAAAGCAAGCAAGCAGCATTTTCAACATAAAAGGACTCTGATGCCGCCTTATGGCCAATGTTTGTTGGCAGCCAGTTAAATATCCACCGCAGGAAGTTAAAACCTCAAACAGCTTCAATGACACAGCACATTGGAACGAAAAGTGGCAATGACTAATACAAACCACTTATAAACTGTGGACGGATTATTACTTTTAAGTAAAAGCCAACTGCCATTGATATGTCGGAGGTAGTGGCATTAATCAACAGGTAGTGACATGTTTTAGCATAATTAACAATCCACTGAAAATACTGCCAAATGTTTGTGAGACGAGACGTATAATTAAGCCTGTGTAGAACTTTGTATTATTTTGGTATCATGGACAAACTACAGGAAAAATAAATAAATCATTATATGCAAGCAAAAGACAAACAAAGACAAAAAGAGGACTTAAAAAAATTATGATGACTGTGGGAACTACTAAAGTGTATTTGTAAAATATTTGCGACAGTGAGTGGAGGAGCTCTTCATGGAAATCTTAAAGACTGCATTACACTAATATGACTGTTCTCCCTGCAGGTCAAAAGCCGAGGCTTCAACCTGTCCTGAAGGCTTTGTTTGCAACGGTTTTCTTCTACCTTGCAGATGAGCTATAGCCTTCGATGCTACGGTTTTGCCATGTGTTGTTTACATTGTCTATTCTCATATCGGATTCCCAGTAGAGCCCCAGAGTATAAATATAGACCTATAAAACTGTATAATATGTCGCCTTTAATTTTCTGTTGATGGACAGTGGTGATGATTGCTTGATGAATAAAACAGTAAAGTAATTTGTCAAGAAATGACCTGTGAGGTTACTTTGATTTAGGTGATAGTATTTCACACAAAGAAGCCCCAAAAGCTATGGCAGGTTAGTTATTAGTGCAGTCAGTTGTTTATTGATCACCATTCTTAAAACATTTGAATTGAGGTTGTTCTTTTTTAGTCAATGGTGCAAAGTTGGTATCATCAGCTTCTCATCTGAGCATACAAATGACACACTTCGTAGAATATCGCATCATAAAACACAAACTCTGTCATATTATCTCTATGTGATCTGCTACTTGCAATGCTGAAATCTCCTGGCATTAGACCGCACGTCATAATAAGGGCCAGAGTAACCTGAGCACCGGATCCTCGTGACGGACAGAACGTAGACACTCAAAGTGTCACAGAGCCCTGAAACGCAGCCAGGACAGAAGTGTTATAAAAGCCAGCCCGATGCTTCTGACAGTGCCATGCTTTCTCTCAATGCATTTGCACGCTAAAATCTACAGGAAGTCAAGTCATATAATTCAGTCGTTAGTCTCAAAATGCTATTTTCCCTTTCAACAGAACGCAGAAAACCCACCAATTGAGTTAAATAAAGATTCAATTCATGAGTTTTTGAATACACAAATAATTTCACAAGGATTGCCCAAACTTACTACTTTCATGTGATAATTTTTCAGTACATTCAGTTGTATCCCGCAACCTTTTGGCCTCGCAACTGCAGAAATGGTTATGATACAGAATTAAAAACATACTGGGATTTCATGTGATAGTGTTGTCCTCACGTTGTAAACTAAAGCTTCTTACTTGTTAGAGAAATGATACTTAAACCAAATGATGAGTTCAAATGTTTTCTTGCAAGGTGTGCAGTGCTGAAGGGGTGCAGAGTCTGGTTTAGCCAGCCACTCCAGGCCACACACACACACACAAGTAAAACACACCCGAGCTCATACCTATCGTTGACAGGCTTTGACCCTCGTAATCTGCTAGGCCGGAAAGCCTGGTAGAAAGCAGTGGACGGGTTCCTGCATTTTAATGGGGGAGGAAACAGAGACAGGAGGAGAAACATGAGTAAAGGAAGAGAAACATGTACGCTGGGAGGGAGAGAGAAAGAGGGGGAGAGAGAGAGAGAGAGAGAGAGAAAATGGTGATACAGTCCAGAGTGCCACATCTCTATTCAGAAACGACAAGATAAAATAGTAAAAACAAGTGCATTATGAGCACATTGTCCAAGTTTTCCAACAGTCACATCTAGCTGATTGTATATGAGTGGTTTAAATTGCTGCCAAACACTTTATTGTTGGCTCCTTTCTTCTTTCATCATTAACATACATTAACATTGCTAAATGTAGTATGATGAATTTAATTTATTTCTCCATTATTTCACAGTTCTGTTGTCACAGTAACATCTGTCCATAGTTGTCATAGTAGTGGATTATTTCCGACAGACCTGTCAAATATGTAAATTTGAATAAAAAGTATGTCAAGTATGTTGGATATGAGAGGGATCAGTGCGTGTTTGGCACAGCACAGGAGAGGAAGCACATCGTTTGTCCCGTGGTCACCTTCTTCCTTAACTGGAAACCCCATTATGTTGAAACTGACTTTATAGTGGACAAAGTGTCCTTATTATCTGTTTCATTCAAACCATTTTGTCTTCCTGTGCTCACACAGAAAATGTTACTTAAATAGTTAGATAATAGTGAGTAGATAATTCAATTTCAATTTCAGGTTTTAACTGTATAAACACAAGGACTTTTTAAATCATGAAAGTCTGTGTGATGTTGTTAACCTCTATTAAACACCAAAGGTTCACACTGATCAGAGATAAGATCAACCATAAGTTAACTTCATTTACCACCACTTTGACTACTTGTCCAGACTGATTTGTAGAATAGAAAGTGAACTTCAAACAGGGGCGTGTTTCCTGACACAGCGGCTAGAGATGGTAGATAAAATTACGCGCCACATCAAATATTTATCAGCATTTGTGTAATTGCTATCACATGGTGTTAATAATACACCAAGTTCATACCATAACCTGACTGCAAATCTCAGTCCTGGATATGTGAATTTAAAAATAGTCTAACAAGGTTAATTATAAGACTAGAAGTAGAAGTGTTTACTTTTTAGCATGTGTGGTCTTGTGTATATTGGACACATTTAATTTCTGATATTTGTACTACACAGATCAGCCATTAATGATTTGATAGGCAAATTAAAGTCAGAGATTTTCATTAATTTGCATAAACAATAAACAAATATATAGACAGCTCCCAGATTTCAACGATTTCTAAAACTCCAAAAAGACTTGCAGTAGCACCAATTCTCACTAACAAATAGAAAAACAAGTTTACATCTGTAACATTTTACAAATCGGACATGCACATGCCCCTGTCAGGTTCAAGTTCATGTCAGTCATGCCAGCCAGTTAACATTTCTATGGGAGGCTTGTCCTACAATGAGAGCAGGTGTGGTCTATAAAATCGTAAACTGGAAACTTTTACAGCATACGACACCCCCACAAAAAACAAAAAAAAACAAAAGCAGGCCAGAGAAAAGAATTCATTTACAAAACTAGAAAAACAGGCTTAAACATCCACTACTGTATTGGTGAGTGTCAAAGAGTTATTTACAGCCGAGGTTACATATCTGAGCCCATGACAGAGTTATCATCACCACACCCCACAAACAGCAGCTCAAGACCTTCACGCTTTCTCATACACTGGTGAGGTATTTAGCTGCTGAGAGTTTAAAGATTCACAAACAACATACACAAAGTAGCTGTGAGCTCAGTCCTCAAGTTAAAATACCTGGTTGAGTAGGAGTTCATCAGGCCAAGATGCGACAGAGCAGCTGAGTGAAAGAGGCGCATTCAAAATAAAGGAAGTATAACTAGGGAAAAGTCAGGGAAATAGGGGGGTGTGGCCCTTCACCTCATCTGAATGACATAGTCGTCCGGCATATATAGGCCAAACCAACAGAGGACATCACAAAAAACTGGACTGGACAGTTGGAAGACAATTTAAAAGAAACGGGTCTATTTGCATGATTCATTTAATGTCTTTCAGAGGTTTCAATTAAAGGTTATCACAGACCTTAAAAAAACCCTAGAGGAATTTTTTAACTACCACTTCTGTGACAAAGACACATCAGATACGCATACCAGTACGTCATTTACATTCATGAAGCAGTCAGACATACAGAACGAGGGATACACTGATATGAAAACTCTTGAAACAATACCAGATTGTTTGCAGATAGAAATACTGTTAGTTGGTTATTTTGGCCTGTTTATCCATTTGTCTTTCATATGCCTAAACACCTACCACTACTGCTGCTTTTAAATGCTTTCTATTGATTACACATCACCAATAACCAAACCATAAGTCACTTTTTGATTCACGCAAATATGACATTTCAGCTAATTTGAAAAGATGATGACAATGTAGCTGTAAAGCCTTAGCCATAATAAATAAATATTTTAGTAGGGGTGGGAATCTTTTACTACAGGTTAGCTAACATTAGATCGGTTGAATCACTAGCCTGTTTTGTCATTCAAATGTATGCTACAGCTCATTTTATGAAAGTCATTGTTATCTTAAAGCAAGCTGACATATCTGAGAGCATGACCGGTGAAAGAGAAATACATGCGCTTTACTGATTTAGGAGGCTTGACTGACATTAACAGCTATTCGTCATTGGTATTTTTTAAATTGGTAGAGCTTATTAATAGACAAAACTTTCTTAGTATATATACACACACATATATACAGTATGTAAAAAAAGACAACTGGCCTATTTCCGTATCCCTTAAAGTAACAACTCACACCAATGCAAGTGTGTGTGTGTAGGTAAGTGAAATTGTGTTCCTGGGTAAGCTCTGTTTTGCAGATGAAAGACAAAAGGACAAACTAAATGAGCAACTAATATTATTTTCATGTGCAGATATTTCTGCAAACAACCTGTTATTGCTGTGAAGAATTTGAATATTAGTGCATCCTAAGGCTGCTTGCTCAATTAATCGAAATTTGATCGTGATTACGATTTTGGGGCCAAACGATCTCAAAACTAATAAAATTGGGGGGAAATGTTTTTTTTTGTAATTTTCCGTTGTATAGAAACATTCAGCCTGTGTCAGACAATGCAAAGTTTACTGACTAATTATTAAAAACCAGGATGTGTTGTGTGAACTATCGTCATCTTAACCCGCTCAGCACATGTTCTGCTGTGTGTTGCGTTAAGCAGCAGATAAAAGGCTGCTGCTTGGAGAGAACATTAATTAAGCCGAATGGACAACAAATGTCCAATAAATGCAGCATGTTTCTAAAGTAAAAAAAAAAAAAGTTTGAATAATCGTGATTTCAATTTTGACCCAAATAATCGTGATTATGATTTTTTCCATAATCGAGCAGCCCTACTGTATCCCTCATTTTTTTTGTCTGTTTGCCTGCTGCATGTATGCAAATAATGTACTGTGATGTGTACGTAGGTCAATTATGTAGAATAAGTCATTGTACCAACAGCAATGATTCACATCTGACAAATCTAGGTCACCAAAGTAGCAATCAAAAGATTCCTCTGGCGTTGGCAGGTCTGTGATAACCTTTTGTTTTAAAAACGTGGGAGAGACTCAGCAGCCACACATTTCTCTGTTAGCTGTGAATAGCTGGTCCACCTTAAAAGGTCAGTCCACCTTAAGTGAGCCTGACCAGGTTAGGCTAACCCCTTTCACTTTTTTAGCCTGCCCTGGACATTTACTGGCAAACTGATAACTTACTGCTAACCTTTTCTTCTGCTCGTTCTCTGCACACATAAATGACGCACGGCCTTAAGTCCTTAGAGGAGCCACACTACTTATAACAGTACCTTTCACTACACGTCCTTTGAAGAGTAACTTGATGCACAAACAGAGAAACGCTGCACTTTTCAACCCCAACAAATGTGGCCTGGTGGCGTGGGTGGATTAACATTGCTGCTTGAGGCAATGTTAACATGTTACAGTCAAATTAGCTCCTTAGTGCTTAAAAAGTTAAGAGGAAGAATGTTGCCAGGTCAGGTTGCAGGTTCATAAACATAGCGTCTTATCTGGTTGACCTACAGCCCAGAGTCAAACATGCTAGAAAAACGTGACAGGAAGTCTCATGCACACCTCAGGCATTAATTTAGGACGCTATTTTCTTGAATTTAGCTGATGTGCACATGACTGCACTTGACCTTAAGGTGAATTTCTGTCAATCAAGTTCAGAATTGACTGTTTTTTTTTTCATAAATTAGCTGCTAAGAAAAGCAGACAACTGCTCACCCACTGTTTGCGTGACTCCAGGAAGAGTTCAAAGTTATTTATGAACCTGCCAATCAACGTAAAGTTCCCTGATTCTGGCTTTCTGAAAGTATGTCAGATTGCTGAAAAAAAGTGCAATCAATTTCATCACGTAATGGTTTGGAAAAATTAAATGAATACACATTTTTTGTAACAGCTACAGCAGAGCACAAACACTGCAAATGAGAAGGTGTTAGGTTTATGACTTCTGCCACCCACGCAGATCATAAATGTCATTGCACTGAGATATCTTGGATTAAAGCATCATCAAACAATATGCTGCACTGACAAAGTGAATATCAGCCTACAGCGGCATACTGTCAGATCAGAGAGGCTGTTGCCAGGTCTCATGATGTGTGCCTGACAAGGGATTTAGAAGTTAAAAAAACTCAAAGTCAACAAAGAAGCTATGTTAATGTCCTTTATCACACAAACCGAGCCTGTCAAGTCAAACATGCAAAACTAAACATGGGTTCGGGATATTACACAATTTGATGTGATGACAATGTGCTTAGACAAAAAGGTCACTCAAAAACAGTGTATTACATTTGATACAATCACAATGACATGCCAATAAGGTTTTGATGATGTTCCAACTCTTCTATTGTGGAACAGGAATTTGTAAAAACAAGTATGCCCATAAAAATCCCTATGCTCTGACAGGTTCACAATCATAGCACAACATACACAGGGTGAAGAATAGAGTATCAAGTGGGATTTTGCCTGTAAACCCTATTCAGTCTTTAAGCTGCCTCTGAAAAGGGCTGCTGCAGGAACGACTGGGTCTGAATGAACACATGCTCCCTCGGGTCACTTGAGGAGAGCTGCTGCTTCCAATGAAAAGCACGAAAATTGCATTTCCTTCCTTTAAAATAACTTAAAAACAAGAGGTCTTGACTCCGTATACATGGTCAAAACATGTTGCAAAGCAGTGCGAGCCCCTTGTGTTCCTCAAGTTGTTTTTCATACATTGCAGGCCCTTTGATGTTCCTGCACGCACAGAAAATCAAGCAGATATAATCCATACACAGATATGACTATACGACCACTGTATATGCTCTTCATACTCCACAAAACAAGTTTAATTTGCGGAGCTTTATGGTTGAAGCTTTACACAGGGGGAGGGTCAATAATCTTGAAGGAGGAATGAGATGTGACCCTGCAGTTGGAGGAGTTCTTCTCATAATGCAGTGATTAGTAGATGCCGTGGGAGAGAGAAAAAGAGGTTCAATAGCAAACAGGGACATGACCCCCTGCATGGGGCCAAGCCTGCAGCCATACCCGAGTTAGGCAGAGTCCCAGCTGTGCAGCTAATCATCGCTGACAACACGACCCCGCCCACTCTCCAATGGGAGAGGGGCTTGTTCAGATATCTGTGATCCAACTTTGAAAAACTTCAGTAAACAAGATCACAGTTCAGGCGTCAGCAGTGTTTAAGGCAGACTACAAAACTTCAACAAAGACTAACAAACATGTAGACAGTGAAAGACGAGTGAAAATATGTCACACTAATGTGAGCATTCTCGTAAGCAGAGTGTGTTCATTTCTGCTCGGGTTGCACATAATTGTTACCATGAGTAATGATGAGTCAGTTTATTTCAAAATCTGGGGTGGCTCATTCAGCTGGGTGGCAGCTGATAACGTCGGCCTAAAGCGACGAAGCCGCTCTGTCTGCTCAATTTCACTGAGCAGAGTTCAAGTTCTTTGACTCAGCCGGTTAAATAAAGTGTAGAATTGGTTCATGGAGCGTGACGCTGGCCCAGTGAACTACGCCATATTCACCCTGCAGGTCTGTCTCTAGCTGTGTCCCAATTCAGGGGCTGCATCCTTCGAAGGACACATTGGAAGGCAGATTACGTCACAACGCCGCATTAAGGCTGTCCCAATTAGAAGGCTGATTCGAATGCAGCCTTCTTTTCCCTGTTTTTGGAGGATACATCGCTACTATCGTTCGCGGCCTCCCATATCCCAAGATCCTTTGCACGCCAATGCTCAATCACGGAAAAAAATGAGCAGCTGACAGAGACGCTTTTCCTCTTCCTCCGGAACAAGGAAGATTAAAAATAAAATCAAAAATTGCTCTGACTCAATCACTTTTTAAACTTTCTTTCTACTCTTTCACTTCCTTTTGTTCTTTCTCTCTTACTTTCGCGGGCTGGGGTTCAGAAATCGTGACGTAAGGGTAATGGCGGGAACATCTGGTGACGCAACCAGGAAATCCTCCAGAGGCCAGACTGTCCTATTTAACAACGGTTGATGCATCCTTCAGAGGTCCCTCCGAACCCTCTGAAGGAGTCGCCTTTGAAGGCCGGGTCCTGAGAAGGATGCAGCCCCTGAGTTGGGACACAGCTTCTGTCTCTGCTTGTCAGCTGCTAAGTAACAACACTGTCCCGTCACTCTCCAGTGACTTTCCCCTGGGGTCGAGCAGGCAGGCCGGGCAACTGAAGAGCACAGACCTGACTTCAAGTATGGGGACGTGCGGAGTGGGACACAACACATGATGAACTAAAATCACCAAACATACTGTTGAATTCTTAGTACAGAAGAAATCCAGTCACTCTAACTCACATTTTTGACCGTAACTGTTTATACGGATTAATAGGTAGATTAAGTTTTATGGGCCTATATCCAGGAAAACCAATAAAACCACCCCACCCCCACCACAACTGCTGTTATTAATATAATGGCCGGATTACAATGGAAATGTTTGCACATACAATAAATACTACACCATTGTAGAGCTGCACCAATTTGTCAATTAAGCAATTTGTTGATCAACAGAAGTTAATTTGCAGCTATTCTGATAATCCGATAATAGTTTTGATCATTTTTTAAAGCAGAAGCAGAAACTTTCTTTGTTCCAGATTCTCAAGTTTGACAATTTGCTGTTTTTCCTTGTCATACACAATATTCAATTAAATATCTTTACATGTTAGACTAAGACAATACAAGCAAACTGAAGATATTACAGTGGCCTTATGAATACCATTTTATCAGTATTTCTTTATCATTTTCTAGACTAAATGATTAATTTAGCCATTTGGTGTAAAGTTTAATTTTAGCCAACATACCTAGCATTACTGTACAGCTTTTTCTTTTTC
Organism: Scomber japonicus; assembly: GCF_027409825.1. Taxonomy (NCBI): domain Eukaryota; kingdom Metazoa; phylum Chordata; class Actinopteri; order Scombriformes; family Scombridae; genus Scomber; species Scomber japonicus. The sequence continues at coordinate 20,201,402 of NC_070584.1, read as the reverse complement.
TCTACATGGCCCCAGAAGGATCTTTCTTCTAACCATGTTAAGTGTATGTTAGTGCAACTGCTCAATACCACACTCTGGCTTTGTTCCAAGGTCTTTCCAGCTGTTGTATTACTGGTTGCCTGGGTATTCATATCTCGGTGCAGACAAACACTAGCAGATTCCTGTGACAAATCGCAACTGACTCATTTTACATACTGTACTCTGGGTGTGTCTTTTGGGCATTACATTGATCGACCTAAGGTAAACTTTCCTGGATCTAAAGCTCTCTATAGTATGAGAAACACACACTGATACAGGCGCCTTCCACAAGTCTCTGTATGGGAGAAGAGGTTAATACCGAGAGGGGAACAAGATGCTGCCAACATGAGGACACTGGTGGTGTGATACTAATTTCTGCAGAATGCAGAGAGACGAAATCTGGCTTTCAATATCAAGTTTTACCCATTAGTAAGTTTAAGTGTCCTTGGCAGCATCTCACGGCCATGAAAATTAACATTTCAGGGGCTGTAACACTGTCAAGCATGTTTAGTGCTCATGTAGCTCATTGATAAAATGCCAATGCACTGCCCTTCCTGGTTTCAGCTGCTGGCTGTCTGCTGAGGGTGTACTCATCGACAGCACAGGAAGTGGTAACAGAATATTTTCCGTTGTTTGGTATGGAGTTTTTTGGCTGACCTCATTCTAGGACAGAGCTGAGGGTGGCAGAGTGGCAGGGCAGTGAAAGAAAAAAGTGAGAGTACTGACTGTAGAAATTAAAAGATATTTGTTACACATTAAGGACATATGCCATGACTTTCGGTAAGAAGTGTCAACAAAAACTGTTTAGAAATCTGTTTAGTATTTGAGTAAACATGTGTAGTTGCTTTTTACCTCTTTTCTTATTTCACAGCTTGAAGATAAATAAGAACACGAGAGAAAAGATGAATGACAGACTGATGAATCACTGAGGAATTCAAGTGATTTCAGAGTACAGGACTGAGGTTTACAAAAACCTTTGTTTATCTGAACTTCCTGATGAAATAAGTTCAAGAAAGAGTCATAAAATTTATTATATGGTAGTAGTCACATGCACACACACAAGTAAACTTATCCACACAATAAGAGGAAATCATGTGTGGGAAGTTCAGAGGATAAATGATATCATCATCTGGATGTTCTCACTGGAGTTCATGACAAATCCAACCTGATTCAGCGACATGCAAAGGTGCTATCTGTTCAACATCCCCTTTTCGAAGTGAATAAACCGTTATCAAGTTTAACCAGCCACAATGACTCACGTCCGTTCCTTGCAACAGCCTGTTTCGTTGTAAGGCCCGGGGGAATGTAGGTAGGTGGCAGAGAGTCTCTCAATGCCACTGAGAGGAGACTATTGAGACAAAGTAGAGTTGCGAAAAAGGAGAGGAAGAAGTCATTGGAGGAAGTGCTTGACAGAATACAAAAGCAGACATCAAAGCAAAGCAGGAAACTGAGGTTCTTACAAAACCTGTGTGTTTCTCAGCTTAAGAGCACCCTGAAGAATTTGCATTGCCTGCATGGATGTTTAATTCAACTTGCAGAGCAGATATGACCTGAGTTAGCCTTTATAGCATCGTCTGCTCATGTTTCCTTACTTGATGAAATCTTGTGTAAAGAAACACTGCTGTATCTACACAGGCAGAGGGGAACACTAGGACAGCATAACTATAAGAAAATAGAATATTAAGAAAAATATAAATAACTAACTTTCATTTTTGAAACAGAATTGGTACATGCCCATTTTAGATCTTTATCATTTTAGTCTAATATACTGACTACTTCCTGTAGCGACACATATTCATAGTTACACTAAAAATAGTTCCGATTTTCTGAATGGGGTTGTATGAGGTAGTTATCCATAGTCTACACCCCCTCTATTTGGAGAAGCAGACAGGAGTATCGACACAGAAGCTAAACACTGTACTGCTTTGGACAGGGCCAGCAGCAAAACATATTTTAGCCACCTAAAAAGATCAATATCAGTTTAAGTGGATGCTATAATTAGAATATGTTCACCGCTTCACCTTGCCTTGAGATGGCCTTTTTCTTTTGGCGCTACATTTCTCAACTGTAGAGCTTCTGTATTCCTACGCATGCCGTGCACTGTATTACGCCGCTGATCAGAAAGTGCTGCTGCAGCTAATATAGTGAGCAGCATACATAGGAAGACAGAAGTGCTATTATATATATGTTCCTATATGTAATTACCATGATCAAATATTGGTATTAGTATCAGGATTATTTTGTAGTCATAATTGAGGAATCTTAACCCGGTTTCATCCTAGTCTTACTGTGTGTTGGGCTCCTGTGCAGAAAGAGTTAACACCCCCTTGGGAAGAGGACAAGGAGGGATTGGCAGTGACTGGAAGTTGAGACAGACACAGAAAAAGGAAAAGAAAAGAAAAGGAAAAAAAAAAACTCCCCGACTGTGGAGACGCCAACAAGACGCCAAACATGAGCACCCCCCTTAAAATTTCTAACTCACTCTTTTTGTCAACTTTGAGCCTCTCTTAAACTTTCTCAGTCAGTCCCACACTTTCATATAACACACAAACACAAACACAAACAGGACTTGAGAGAACAGATGAAAAGTCACAGACACCACTGAGCCAGATCAGTCGACGACACCCATTGAAAGCAAGCGGGAGCGCAGAGAGAGGATGGATGACTCAAATGCAGCTGCCTGCCATGCTTTCCACACATCCTCATTACTCACTATTCAGACATCTCAGGCTCCAGGGGGCCCAAGGCTCTGAAACCTTGTTGTTCGACTCTTGCTTCCCACTCTGGGAGACTGAATGGCTGTAACACTCCACATTTTCTATAGCACTTGCTTGTTAGCTTATTTAAAGCTGAAGCATCTCACAGCCTTCCAGTCAAATCTTCTTCTCCTGCATGCCTAAGGACTAAACTATGATCTGTGGTCAGCCTTAAAAGCCTTCCTCAACAGAAAGGCTTTGTCCCAGAACTGCTGAATCACCTTACAACTGCTTTAACCCCAATTGAGTTGAATTTTCCATCTTCTTTCCCTTCTCTATAGTGTTTTACTCTTCATAATCATTATCATTACAATGAATCAGAGGGACTACCAGAAAGAGAAGGATACTGAAGCATCCGATAAGCGCAAAGAAACACCCCATAAATAAACTGAACCTTTTTTTTCTTTCACTTCCTCAATTCTGTATCAGAAGATCTGACTTTACTGTAAACCTACATAATGAGAGTCAAAGTCGGAAATACATTACATGATAAGCTGAGGAAGCACCACAGTTGTCAGGAAGGCTGTTTTAAATATACTTAAATATCTTACAGTCAGACAGTTCAAATGTATTTTGGGCGTGTGTCAATGAGTTTTTGATCCCGTGTCTGAGTTGCTCTTTTGTTTTGTTTTTTTGCCCAGGGCTGAAAACACCACAAACTGACAATCACCACTGAACAAAATACAGGAATAACTCAAATTTGTTCACGGCACACCATGCTGCAGTTTTAGGTCAGCAGCAACATGAGTAACTACATGTCAGTGTGACAAGAAGCAGCCAGAGTGAGCTAGTTAGAGCAGAGCTGGAGGGCACAGGGGCTTAGCGTGGGTGAACTTCATCAAGATTAGCAGTAACACCTTTTAAAAATGCTGTTGTAGTATGAAAATGACTTCCACACAGGCCAGTTAAAGTACCCTGAGCCACTCGAAACACAAGTGTACAGCAGCAGTGATTGTTACTCGATGGGTGGAAAATTTAGCCTGGCTAACACCAGACCGCGTCTCAATCTCATGTGAGATTGAGGTAGGGTCTGGCGAGGAGCCGTTCATTTCCTCGTATTTGAGGCGGGATCAACGAATGTCGATCAAATGCTTCTGTACACTACTGGACAAACTTACAGCCAATCATATCAACGATACACGATGACGTATTCAGAGCCTGTAGGGAGCAGCGTGAACACATCTTTTTATGAAGGAAAAATCATGTAGCGCAAGTTTTTGTTCTATTGTCGAAGTGAACTTGCCTTCCAATTTATTTAGTACACAATCTACTGCTGCTTTGAACGGTTGCTGCACCTCCGTGGCCGCCATGCTGGATGTAAACAGAGTCGCTCTACGGTCGTCATCGCCTTGAGCCCGCCTCCCCGTTCTGTGATTGGTTCCCTATCTCAAGCGAAAATTTTGTCTTGGTGGCCATGCTAACTTTCTGAGCGAAGTAGAATCTCACTGGAATGAGAGCATGGGTATACCCAGGCTACGGAAAATTGACATTCTACTATAATATTCTCTAGTTGCTGTTTCTCATTAAGTTTGGAGTAGGGCTGCACGATATAACGTTTGAGCATCGTCATCGTGATGTACGTGTGCGCGATAGTCACATTGCAGAGCCTGCGATGTAGGAGGCCAATGAACTCCTCTAATTTCAAGGGTAGCTGACTGATATACACTGCATGTAGACTCTGCGTGTGCTGTGCAGCGATCCACCAATCACATTCGTTCTTTACTCAGTTGCCAAGCAGACTACCCTGACGGCCGCCAATCAAAATCAGAGAGGAGGAAACCACCCCCCTGCACATGGAGTGAGTCGCTGACGCTAACGGTAACAACAACAACGATTGCAAAATGAGCAACAAACAAGAGAAAAAAAACAACGAAAATGAAGACTTGTTGCCAAAAAGAAAAGCAACGTCAGTTATCTGGAATTATTTCGGTTACAAGAAGGATGATGTCGACCAAACGCGTGTTCTGTGTCGGCAGTGCCTTTCATCTCTTGCCACAACGAGAGATAACACAACTAACCACACAGCTCAGCACGACGAATGCAAAGCCAGATGTGAATGTCGTCCAAAACAAAAAAAACATTTCAGAAGCCTTTGCAACTTGCAAACAAGTTAGTTGTGTTACCTCTCGTTGTGGCAACAGATGAAAGGCACTGCCGACACAGAACACGTGTTTTAATATACAGTAGCAATAATGGAGCTTTTCTATGTCACACATCATGGTAAACTCAATATCTTTGACCACTGATTGGACAGAACAAGATGATGTCATCTTGGGATTTAAAAAGTTGTAACAGGCATTTTATCAGCAAAATTATTAACTGAATAATTGAGAATAATAATCTGCAAATTAATTGATAATGAAAATGATTCTTAGTTGTAGACCTTATAATAGTTTCGGTCAATATATTTGCGACCGATCACATTCTCACCAGTGATTGACTGGTCACATCTCGAGCTGAAGGTATGAAACATACACTGGAACATCACACTCTTCCTCAGCTCAACATGACCCCCTCCTCTCCATTATAGCAAGTACAGACTGGTAACAAGGACCTGTCAACAGCTTCTCTCTTTGGTCTGAGGGCTTCCTTTGAAAGGAGCCAGTGCATACTTTACATAATGTCACCACTCGTAAAGAGGGGTCTAACCTGTTCTGTATTGAGACTATTTTGGAAAAGACAACAAACACCAGCAGTTTGCACACACAGTCCTCATTCCTGGAACTGCCAGCAACATACTCTGCGGCTGATTCAACGGCCTTCCTTCCAGCACAAGCTGAGTTAGTTATGGTGAGCCGCCAGGAGCATGGTTGTTTACTTGCTTTGGCAGGTCCACTCTAATTGGAAATGATCCCCTGACCACATCTTGCTGAGATAACAGGGTGGGTCCTGCTATGCTAACTTATTTAACCACTTTGCCTCACACCACTGGCCTCTTCAGATGTTTGAAAATTTACAGAAAGGGGAAAAGTGCAACAAACTGTAAAACTAACATCACAAAAAGACGAGTTTGGGTTTTTTTTGTTGTTTTTTTTGTTCTGTGCCTGTGCGGGAACACGGTGTTGTCCTTGGGACCAAGCTGGTTGAAAGTCATCGATGAGCACTATAAGAGTAGTTCCAGGAAACACGTTGATGATTGCTCAACACTAAAACTTTCACCCCATTTTTAAAAAAAGGAAAGGGAAGAGAAATCTAAGTACGAGCTAAAGCATCTGATGAAAACACAAATCCCAGGATTAATTAAAGCTGAAAAGACACTGACATGTGAATGACAAGCGATGAATGGCACTAGCAGTTTCAAACCACTGAGTGTTTGTGTATGTGCTAATAGGTCAGTTAAGGATAGACAAAAATAAAATGGGAGAGGGAGACAGAGCAGACCCATTAGAGAGAGACAGACAGGAGACAGGCCAGTGGTCCAGCCCAAAAACAGCGCTGGTGAAGACCCGTCTGCATGGTCTGCAGCCCGCCTGAGGCGTCCCACAATCACAGCCATTCAGGTCAGGGCTCTTGGAATTTGTCCCCTGAAAGTTAAGGCAGGTCAGCTATCTGTGGAATAAGCTGCTCCCTTATTTCCAGGCTCCGTAGCATCCCTACGGAGCTTTTTTTCCCCCTCTCTTTTTTCAAGAGCACAGTCTTTCAATTTGAGAGCATGATTTATTGATTTCACGTTTAGATTGTGTAATAAATAGCCCCTACTTGTATTTAGATTTGCTCTGCTTCTGCCCAAACTATATGCGTGCACTCAAATAACATGTTGCTTGCACATATTATGTTAAAATAAAATGTGTGGGCGCTGGTTTGTACATTAACTGTCCTTTTATTCCAAAAGTCCTAAAGAAAGCAAGGGAATTACATATAATAAAGCCCTGGAGGGTGGGAGTGGATGCTCTAAGAAATGAAGCATACACACCCGTAAGGATGCAGGGATCATTTCATGGATCAACACAACACCAGGCCTTCTGTTGGTTGGGGGTTTGGACAAAATCAGACAGGGCGCAGACGTTTCATGCGTGCATAGAAGCAGTCAGAGTGCATGAAGAAGAGACGGAGATGGAGCTGGCGTACAGGAAATCTGTGCAAGCAACAACACATCTGAGAGCAAGCTTGAAGTTTGAGCAGAAGCAGAGCAAATCTAAAAGGGTTTTGAGGGAAAGAATCACAAAATCTCAATGTGAAATCAGTAAGTCATGCTCTCAACTTGAAAGGCCATGCTCTTGAATATAGACAAGAAATAAACCCCTGTACATCCTAACTACAACCAACACACACACACACACACACACACACACACACACACACATATACCCCCTCCCAAGTCTGACTGCCACCCCCCTTCTTTGTGTGAAACTGTCAAGCTGCCAAGAGGTAAAATGGAGGGAGGCGCAACAGTGCAAATACTGAACATGTGCACATTCAGGCAACAAACAATGGAGGCAGGCTCTTCTACAGAAATATAAGGTGGCTGCCGGCTCTTTATTTTATCCTGAGCTCCCATCAAAAACCTAACATCTCTCTGTCTAAACAATGTCATGTGTCTAGTGGCTCAAACATGTGACTTCACAAGTGTCAAAGTCAACACCGCCAAAATCAACGGCTGTCCAACAAATGACGTTCAGAAAAACACAGTGTCTCTCACATGCTCCAAGTTCATAAATAAGATCGATTATGTGTGTGGAAGGATGATGATTACAATGTACACTTCCCACACTCAATATGTAAAGACTAACACATGATGCTGTGCAAGATGTGTGATATATAAATATAACCTTTTTAGACGTGCAGTAAGATCTATGAGAGTCTACTCAAGTTTGAATGAATTTAAGAGGCAGGCAAACACTAAATAATGAAGACACCGAGAGAGCAGAGCGGCAAAGTTTATCCTCAAGGGAACAGAGCAAAATACAATGTGTTGAAATTTACTTCAGATTTATGGCCTAATGATGGCAATGTGATAATTCTCTCACGATAGCCTCTTGTATTGCTTCATCACACTTCCCTGTTGTGCTCAGAATGCAAATACATGCGGAAAAGAAAATCACTTCAGAAAAATACAAGGTTTTAAACCTTTGAGTCATCCGCTCCTGTGCAGCTGATAGGTGAAACGATACAGTGGTGACACAACACAGTCAGCTGAGAGCCATTAAGAGCTAACCAACTAGATACCTGATAAGCTCCTGCTAAGCTTTAAGTCAATCCAGGGTTAATCGTACTGTATATATTAAATGTCTGCTGCTTTAAATGACAGCCAACAGTGGCGACAATTGCTCTGAGTGGCTGCACAGGTGGACAACTGCAAAGTTCCACCAAGTCGGAGCACTTACCCAATTATGCGGCTGACCTTTCAAAAAGCCTCCAATCAGATTACAAACATTGTGTGACATTCAGCGTGTGTGTGGGGTGAAATTCATCTTGTGCCTATTTGAGTTTCCACAAATGCATGGTGACATCATATGGCAGCTATCGATATATGTGTGTATTTGCTGATATGAGCGACAGGCGGAAATGACCTTAAGTTTATAAAACCATGCTTGGGACGGCATGGTGGTGGGTTCAAAATCCCTCCACTGAATGGGAACAACAATCTTTACACGGGCTCTTGCATTTCCTACTCCTTAGTGGTCAACAGCAGGCTTCCCACACAAGACAGTTCCTTGTTACAATCTTACTGACAATGTGAAAAGTCACAAATGTCATTTTGGAGGCTTTTTCTGGGCTAACCAACATTTTTAGCCTTGGAAAAAAAGTCAACATTTTCCCAGTAAGACTTGGCCACTGAAACTGCCTCAAGAAAAGAAAATGTGTCAGGCTGTTTCGCAGAGAGTAGAGGTAGGTGGAGGGTGTGCGAGTGTATACAAGAGACACCAGCAGAGGAAATGTCACATGAGAGCAAGAGTTTGTAAAAGGTGGTGAAAAAGGGATGTATACCACTATGCAAATGTATCCAGGAAAAGAAACAAATGTGGTACCAAAGGGCGCTGCCAAAGCTCTTACTTCTCATAAACTCCTACTTCTTCGAAAATAAGTGACTGGTCTGCACATTGTGGTTAGTGCTCAGTAAACTTGTGCCGATATCAAAAAAGCAGCATGACTCAACATATACAAAAGGGTACATAACACCTCTTATGTCTCATGTGGCTCATAATGCATCAATGACCTTTACCAGCAACAATACATGAAATGAAAGTGAGTAGATTACATAACTGGGATGTACACAATTCATCAGTGATCCTGTTATTCAGTCATATCCACATGTACATCCACATAACCACTCAGGATTATCTACATGATTTAGGTCAGTCTCCTCCCAAAAAAAATGAAATTATAAACAATGAATTGTCCACCAGAATTTACTGCATTTCTCTCTACGGTACAGTTAAGCTGTCATTGTTCTGCAGCTTGATAAAAATGTGTCTAATTAATAATTAACATTCCTGATTGAGACTGTACAAGGGAAGGGGAGGGTGGTCTGTCCTGGGAAATAATACTTAAAGGCCAAGTGCTCCTATTGAAGGAAACCAATTTGTCCCAGGGGCAGCTCCATCGCTTTATTTGGCAGAGCTGCAGCGTGCTGAGCGGAGATGCTAACCACTCCAAGCTGAGGGGAAATCATTCTCATCTCACAACTCCACCCCCACAATGCTTTGTTCCACTTTTGTGATGCACTCTAATTCAAAACAGAACCAAACAATGAAACTTGGAACAGATTCCCCTACGAGGCCGAGCCTCTGCACAGAACAACGCACCTCTGACAAGAGGAGAAAGTTTGAAAAATCTGTGTCCTGTTATATTGGGGTGTGTTCCTTAAAATATGTTTGTTTATTTGCTCCTCGTCAAGATTCACAAGAAAGTTATTCTCAAAAAGGCATTTTAATTACAACGGCTGATACTTTAAATTATGACTATGCTTCTAGACCCCATAATCTCGCTCAAAACAGCCAGATTTGAGGTTGACCAAAGTGGTATGGTACAATTCAACATGTGTGTGAACTGTATACATGTGCATATGTGCACCAGCAATAATTCACATACTGTAGATTGTTTTATGAAAAGCAACATTAACAATAGAAGTATTGTATAGTTGCTACCAACACGTAAAGGCATTTAAGACCATTAAGATAGATATTTGTTGTATTGATATACACAGAAGGTCAACACTTTAAAAATTGTGAATCATTAGCTGGGGTTTGGTTTGCATATCAGTAGTTGGGAAAAGGAATATTTGGGGAAAACAATAAGTGCAACTACTACAACTATTGCTACTGTAATTACTTTCATTATTTAGTTCAGCAAGAAAGTTTTCATTATGTGCTACAACTCACGATCACTGTCCAATATGGTTGGTTTATAGTTAATGAGCACGCTGAGGTTTTTTTCACACAAGTTTGGAAAAGGCACAAAACCCTCAGGAAAAAAATCATTTAGGAAATTATTTTTCCTGTGTAAACTTTTTCAAGCTTGCAGAGTTGAATGAGTGCAACACGTTTGGTGTTAACTGGACTTATTGTGTCAGATTCAGCTTTCAGAAACTATGATAAATTGTTAAATTACTGGACTATCAATTATTTTACAGTGCACAGCTTCACATCTCAACAATGAACTTTTATTTCTCCAATCAGTTTTTTGACAAAAGGCACTTAAATGAACACATTTTCTGCCAAAGTCACAATACTTTTGGTTATTTCACATGAGAGTTTTCTGTACTTCTGTTTTTGTCTGTGCTCTTCTGACTGATTAGGGAATAAGGAAGAGCTCAGCTGAAAAAATGTCATGTCACGTACTGCCATGCACCAATCAAGATTTGACTACATTTGAATGAAAATCTGATGAATATTAGTGGGTCGTCACTGTCACACACACCTGAGGTCTTAATGAAAGCAGATTATCTGAGTTAAACTAAATAACAAATTAAAGAATAATAACTAAAATAAATCATAATAATAATGTTTTTTTTTACATTTTGATCGTTTCTTATTCAGTCACCAATATCTAATGTTACTGGGAAATAAATTTTAGCCAATTTAGCCAAGTTTGTGGGGGATTTACCATCTCATGAAAAATAAGGAAGTGTGAAGAGAACAGAAGCAACAGATCAGTAGCAAGTCAACACTTAGTTAAAGCGACTCTTACCTTTCTTGCATTTCAAACAGCACTTTAAAAAAACTTGAACAGCAACAACCCCTCCTCCCTCATATGTCCCGCCCCCGCACTCCCTTCCCCTCCACCAACGCGCACTACTGATATAGTTTTCTTTTTCCTGGCTGGAGCGGCTGGAGGTGGGAGCCGTGGCCTGCTTTTGTCGGTCATTGTCAATCACTACTGTCTGTTTACGGCTATCTCCGTGGATCACGGATGTATTATAACGCCGTGGATCCACAACAGACTCTCTTCCAGTTAGGGGTGCGTGCGCGATTACGTAATGCGGAAGGTCGCTCAGCCAATCATATCATTCGGACCGAATGGAATAATGATGAGTTTCTATGCCTGGTGGATATCTCTAACATTTTAGAGCACCATTACCTTATTAATAGCATTTTAACCTAAACAAAAAAATGTGGAAAAATGTAACAAAGGTAAGGGTAGCTTTAAGCTGATGTGTTAACATGGAAATCATGGAAAGGCTAAACGAGAGCCAGAGCATACGGCAAACATCATCCTGCTGATTCAGTTTGGCAACGTCATCACTGCCACACACACACACACACACACACACACACAGCAGCTTACGTGCTTGCTACCATTGCCACAGGTGTGTGTGTAATGTAGATGTGTGTCTGCATGCCCATCTGTCTGTCCTCTCCACCTCCCTGACACGTCCTGTCCTGCCGCCAGCATCACCATAGCTACGCAGGCACCCACTGATGTCACTCTTCTTGCTCTGCCTTTCTCTATCTCTATCTCTAACACACACACACACACACACACACAAATAACTAGGAAACAAGCACTTGCTGTTCTTTTCATGAAATCAGGAACAAAACACTGTTTCTGCCATCCACACATTATCAACCCATGTGTGATGCTGCTGGGATAAAGTTACTTGATAAACAATGATTAGCTACAGAAATATCTGGACTATGGGCAATATTAATAAGGCCTCAACCTCACACACACACACACACACACACACACACACACACACACACACACACTTCCTCCTCCAAGTGCACCTTTCTTAATAAGCACAGAAGAACAGAACAGGGCACACTGATAAACACTAAGGCCTACATAAATACAGGACAAACTGTGAACTTGTGTGTGTATATGTATGTGTATGTGTGTGTGTGTGTTTGTGTGTGTGTGCTCATCTAGGTCATTCTTAGCTCAAGACATCACTTCTTCAATTCTCTTCTGCTTGCTTGGAGTGGCAAAGAGTGGCAACACTTCAACTCAAACTATGTGAGAGCCATCCGACAGACCCTAAAAATAGCTGCAGTGTGTATGTTAGTAGAAGAAGAAGAAGAAGAAGAAGAAGAAGAAGAAGAAGAAGAAGAAGAAGAAGAAGAAGAAGAAGAAGAAGAAGAAGAAGAAGAAGAAGAAGAAGAAGAAGAAGAAGAAGAAGAAGAGTACTGTAGGCAAGAGAAGAGTTGGTATTTACAAGGTTTTGGAGTTGGGAAGGAAGGCTGGGTGAGGATAGTAACCATCTCTCCTAGACAGACAAGAGAATAAAAAATAGCCGCCTACGTTTAGGGAGTTAATACCCTCTCAGCAACAAAACACAGCTACTGCGTATGTTGTAACTTATCCAAGCGCTTGTTAACGTCCCCCCTAAACCCAAACAGCCAGTATACTTGAATGGAGGCTTGAGGGAGGAGTTGCGGGTGTCTAAAGAGGCAAGTTACCATCCAGTGTTTTGTGGGTTGCCTGTTAATGACAGACAGAAAACTCCTCCCGTCTCTCCCACTTTTCTTTGGCTCACTACCTCACTAATCCCCCCTTCTTCCCAATCTATCAGTCTAACTTTTCAACAGAACTAAGAAAAATGTGCATTTTGTTTCATTACTCTTTAATTATAACCTAATAATTCCTTACATAGCGTGCCTAATTTTGGAAGTGGTGAAAGGAGAGGCGTTCTCCTTGAGTGTGCGAAGTGTAAAGCATGACCACACTGCTGCAGAATCCAACAAGAATGTTTGATATGAGGGCAAACATCCAGATACACACTTAATACCTCCTCCAATCTGTCAGTGCTACTCCAGGTTAACACCTCAGATTTTTTTTTCCTCGAGGACTAAGGCAAACAGACATCCATACTGTGTTACTTCATTACCAACTGCCCACAACTGAACAAATACAAACAGTAAAGAATATTTATAGGTGTGGATTCATTTTCACATTTCTTGTCTTACCTGTCCTCATCCCCTTCCATGGTGATATGGATGCCAAACAGGCTGTTGACAGTAGGAGTGGGCAGGCTGAGGCCCTCTGTAGTGAAAGCCCTCACACCATCTTTCCCTGGCATCACACCAACATTGGACTGAGGTAGGGCATCAAACTTCTGCCTACCATCTTCTGCCTGGTTAATGAAGCCAGAGAGAAGGGCTATGGTGGCTCCTCCGTGGGCTCCCTGGGCCTGGACAATTCCTCCTGTGCCAGGTGCCTGACTTGGCATACCCAGAAGGGTGTTGGTGGTAATGGGCACTGTGGCAGGCACGTTCTGGGCACTGCTGTGGGATGTGGTGGTGGTGATGGAAGGTGCAGGGGCAATGACTAATCCTCCTGAAGGCTGAGTCTGGTTGACAGTCTGCTTATGACCACTTCCTGGAAGGATGGAGGCCATGGCTGATGCATTGACCATGTGCAGCAAGAGGCCCTGGGCAGAGGCTGCCTCCCCACCCAGCCCCTGGGTTCCTGGACCAGCAGGGGTGATTACTGGTGAGGGGCCCTGGCTAGCTGGAGGACCAACAGAGAGGGATGTCATGGGAAGGTTCTGAGTGCTTGAGCCAAAGTGTTGCTGACAATATTCCGGCTGGCCAGCTGAAAGGCCGGTGGGATGAACAGTATAGGTAAACTGCTGTGCTTGCGAGGCAGGAGGCATAACGGCAGACATCTGCTGCATGGCAACTTGGTGCACACCATTGAGGCTGTTAGAGAGGAAGGTTTGGGGGACACCAGGCTGCATATTGGCCTGTGCCTGTTGGGGTAGCTGTGATGCTTTAGTTGTATACCCTGTGGGCTGGAAGGCACTTGCTCCGCTCCCAATCTGAGGGCCCGAGTTGTAGCCTTGCTGCAGAGGCTCTGAAGGTTGGGGGTGGGCGGCGTGTGCAACTGAGTAGCCGCTGTCTGCATTGCTCTCCAAAGCCTGTGAGGAGAAAGCACTGTTAGTGATCACAGAGTTACTGGTGGCCCCAAGACCACTGTCCCTGTCTATACTGTGATCATGGGTAACAGTTGGCTTTATGCTATCCACAGTCCGATTAATATTTGAATCCGAGTCTCTTTCATAGAACTCAGTGCATGTCCACCTCCCTCTTCTGAAGGGCTCTCCAGTGCCATGGTCAAGTTTGATGACCCTGAAACGAGAACTACAGCTCGTGCTCACAGGAGCTGTGTGAGCCACACTAGTAGAGACCGTGGCTGCAGGGGCCGTATTGGTGACTGTTAACGGATGGGTGGTCGAGCTGGGAACAAAGGGTTGAGCTGCAGCTGGCACAGGCACACTTCCACCTAAATTATGTGGGGTGACACGACCAGTGCCAATACTTTTATAAGAGAGACCCCCATTGACAGGAGCTGTCACGGATGGCTGGCCCTCCTGTGGCTCTCCAACGTTGTTTAAGGTTTCCTCGGACGAACTCCTGTCACACACACCCAAGTCAGTCCGAGAAACGTCAAATATTTCCGACGACACGTCCTCTGTCCGCGACTCGTCTGGATCATCCAGGCTCTCGGTGTCGTCGGTGATGCTGCTGGCCGCCACCTGAGCCTGCGTGACACTCGTGATCTGGAAACAACTTTTCTTCTTTGCTGGCATTTTCGACATGTTGACTGACTTTCAAGTCCTTGTCTATCCCCCTCAGATGAAGCGAGAAGCGACTAATGTCTTCAGTAATGTGACACAGACACGTACCGTCGCAGGACAATTTCCATACCGTTCCTCTTCCTCTCACTTGTCGGAGAAAAAAGTGTCACAAGTAGAGGACGGACCCTCCGAGAGTGCTCCGCGGTATCCGGTCCCAGCACAAGCCCCAGGCGGCTCTCATCCACCCCTCCCGGCCTCCCTTGTGTCTGGGCAGCAGAGTTACAACCAGGCCTTGGTGAAACTTCTTGTTCAGCAGCTGCCACCGGTACTTTAGTGTGAGGCGGGCCCGGTCTCTCAGCCCACTGCTCTCCCTCTCTGCTTTATAGATATTTCTTACCGACCAGCTGAGTTAGCTGCTGTTAGCTGGGTTCTCCTACCACCGCGGTGTTAACAGATCCACAGGGGTAAAATCCACCGGCTGACCGAGAAAAGAGTCTCAAAGTCGGTGAAGTTGAGCCTCTCGCCGTGTGGACAGCTCACTTTTTTGGCAGCTGCTACTTAGCAGCTAGCCTTTAACACAGCAGCAGAGAGCTAAGGGGCAGCTAGCTCCTGCCTGCCGCTCTTCTATTACCCCTCGACAAGATGGCAAGAGCGAAGTGCATCCTGGGTAAGGAGGTCAAGCTGGTTTTCTGTTATCGCAAATATAATTTTTTACAAATCACTGTTTTATTTCTGATCTAACTCACATTTTGTACTACCTTTTAGATGAAAATAATTATAAAATAGCTACATTGATTTTTCGCTTTATTAAAATATAAATAAATATATATTTCTTTCGCGTCGTCACTTCCGGTTAACGTCCAACACGATAATACGTTTTTAGCAGGTTTTTAGACGCTGACGACAGACTGTTAGTTTATGACAGATGAGTTAAATCTATTTCTAGTGGATTATTAGACCTAATGAAAGGCTATAGAAATCAACACAAAATACGTAGTCCTCAATGTAAGCTTTATATAAATGGCATTTAGTGTCTGGGTGACAAATGTACTGTAATCAAACAAATCAGAAATATTAGCGACACCACATGGAATATTTTTCTGGGACTCTCACTTTTAAGACACAAGTTGACGTAAAGCCTGCTCCTTTCACATTTTTAATATCAAACAAAATTAGAGAAGTTCATCTAAAAATATTACATCTATCAAATCACAGTACACCTCCCTAGATTTTTAGAAACAGATGAAAAATGATTTTTGTTGTTTTTATTGCAAAATTGAAGAAGACGAAGTTATTCATTTATTTTGCTGGTGCTCATTTTGTGTTGTATTTTTGAAGGATTGTCCTTTTTCGTACTAAAACGTCACATAATGTTTGTAATGACAAAAAAAAGCATTATTTCCTGTTTTGAGTATCAAATATCAATATTTCTGGCATTATAAACCTTTTTATTTTGTTAGGACAAATTTCATACCCACAAATTAAAAATGTCCAAAACAACCCCATCACTTGAGTTATTTTTAATTGAAATCAAATATTATTTTGAGTCTCTACACTGTATAAAAAATATGAAAAGTATCTGTTATCAAAATCTATTCTGTCTGTCACTTGTACGTTTACTTTTTATTCATTTAGTTATTTATTGTCCCTTGTTTCTATTAAAATGAGTTTATATTCTTCATACATCTTTTTATTTATTTTTTATTTATGAACTGGAATGACTGGTATTATTCAATAAAGTAGAGTACAAAAAGGGAAACATTGTTATGTTAGTTTTTGGCCCATACAAAAGCTGGTCATATCTTCTCTCACGTTTTGCCATTTTGATCAAATGTATTGTTTGCATTCACTGAATATGACAGGAATCTCTGCTTGGGGTTCTATAAGATGAATTATTTACTATTTGAGACCAAATTTTATATTCATAAATCCAAATTGTTAAACAGTAAGCCAAACTTCTCAGAGCTGACTGTCCATATCAAACAATACATTTCTTCAGTATATGAACATACAAACAAAAGAGCTGTTAAAATGTAAACACTGTAAACATTACAAGATGTTTGTTTTTTTATTTAAACTTTAGTCTCCCTGGTGTGTCTGTCATTGTAAACCCAAGCTTTATACACAAGATGCTGTAAACTTGTATGCTTCAATAAAGCTGTTTAAAAAACACACACACAAAATATATCCATTAAAGGGATGATAACATTCTTATAATTCAGCAATTAGTTCAGATGAAATTTAAAAAATTGCAAATTGGCCTATAAGTTAGTATTTGCTGTAGTTCATGTCATTTTAAATCCCCTAAACTTGACTGACAGGAGTTGAAATGAGTTTTGCTTGTACTTAATTGTGTTTAAAAAATCAGTTTCTGTCTTGGATTAAAGTCTGAAACATTTATTTGCAGTGACTCAATTCAACTAAGTCATGGCAGGAAGTGTTCCTTAATTAATCACTTTGCCACCGGAGACCACAGTCGTGAATGCAGAATGAAGTCTTCATGAATGTAAAGGTTTAACTAATACGTTTGTGTGTGTTATCAGTTTGATCAAAAAGGTGCACGTTATTTTAGCCTACCAAGCACAGAGCACACAAGTGATGTCAAGACATCAATTTCTTAGCTTGCTAATAAACATATAGAGTCTGATTTACTAAAGGTTTGCGTGTGTAAAAACGTGTGTAAACTTGACATCACCCGCAAAAAATGTGCAAGCTGATCTACTAACGCAGCGCACTGAGGTTTGCGTCTTGCAACTGCGCAAGATAGTACGCGCTGTCCATTTAGTACATTTACCATAATGAATATGTAATATGGGGCGTTTCAACCCCAGTGTGCGAAATACAAGGAGGAGAAAATGCAAATATGTTATTTAGCACACGCATTGTGATTTACCAAACCTGAAGGTATTTTTTCTGACGCTAACTATGTCTATAAATAATACCTTTGAAGGGCAGGTATTAACCAGCTGTGCACTGCACACAGATGACTGCTGTTACTGTGGAGAGGAGGAGACGGAGGCACAATGACAGAATACGCACAAGATGGGGTTTTTCCACCTGTGTTATAATTTTGGAGTGGAATATTTTTGGTTTTACTAACAGCATTGACTTCGTCACAAATAATCTCCCATATGTCGTTTTTTCTGGTAATATTTGTTTTTGTTATAACTCAATATACTTGTTCACCTCTTGCACTAGAACCTGATCACATTTCATTTTGTGCTTGCAGCTTTCTGCTCATCCAAATTCTCCATAAAGACACGCAAAACCCTCATTTAAATACTGCTGTCTCCACCCTGTTGCACCTGTTGTCATTTAAGCAGTTATTCTTAGTAGATCACCCGCAAAACACACGCAAACGAAACGCACATGCAATTTAGTACCCACTATTTGGGATGTTAGTAAATCAGACCCATAGAGTACTTTATTATTCCTGACTAAGAAATTGTTTTGTGACTAATGTGACTTAAGCAATTTCTTAGTCAGGAATAATTTCTTAATTACCTTCTTGAGGTTTGTTTTGTGACTAATGTGACTTAAGCAAACCTCAAGAAGGTAATTAAGAAACTCAGATAGACTCAAATGAACATAAGCTGAATCATATGAAAAAAATTCAAATCTTATTCAAACTTGTAATTATATAACCCATAACAGTGATTTGACACCATCACACCCAGCAATTTGACTGTCACTTTAAGGTGGACTGATCAAGCTGAAAGACAGGCTCACATTTTTTTCAAATGAGCATTAAAACCACAGTCAGGTCATCATATGAACACTGAAAGGTGGTTTTCCTTGCTGTAATAATTTCTCCTGTTCATTTTGACAATTAAGAGATATTCAAATGTGCTTTCAATGAAAGTGATGGAGGCCAAAGTCCACAATGTGTCCACACAGTCATTTTGTGCAAAAATGCATTCAAAAGATAATCTGATGCTTTTGTGATCAAACCATTAAATTCCCTCTTTCTGCTTCCTCAGACAGTGTTTCCCTGTTGAGCTGCAGTGGAAGTATAGTAACAAAACAAGGGACTTTGCTGCTAAAAAGAATAATATTGAACAACATCTATCTTATTTGGCTCCTTTGGATGGCTGAAACTTCATATTAGCTTCAGATAAAGTTCTAAATACATTTTTGTACAGAAGGAGGACTGTGGATTTTGTCCCATTGTAAGTACATTATCAAGGGACCTTCTAATAGCCAGTATGAACAAGAGGAATGATTAAGGCAAGGAAAACATTAGATCAGCACAGGCTTGGCAGCTGCCAAACTGGTGAGTAATATAGACAGAATTTCCAGTACAGAGCAATGATATTTGGCTGGTGGCCAGCTTTCACATCCAGTCCTATCCAGGAAGCAGGAAATATTTTATACATATGGTCAATGGCTATGGTGACCCCTAAGGGTAAAAATCACAAAACAAAACACATTCAATATGAGAAAAATACATTCTTGACGTTTGCAGCACTTCAGAATTAGGACAGTATTTTCTTCCAGTTTTAACTTACATTACGGCATGTGTTCTCACTTTAGAGTCCAATTTACACAACAGAAGTTTATTTTTTGAGATGTTTTTTTCTTGAGAAGCTTTCTCCTGCTTACAACCTCATAGCTCTTGCTGAACTTGTCATTCTCTGGGATCACAGGTCCAAAGATGTTTGATAATTGCACCTTTGTTCAATTGAATTTGCTCATCTGACATACAAACCAAAGTCATGTTTACGAGGAATGAGAAACGCCTTATTTTGCCTGATTTTTCCTAATATTGTGAATGTAATGTCACACAAGATTCTCAAGGAATAGTCATTTCTATATTACTGGGAATCCCAAACAACAGTAACAAACACACTAAATCATGACTACCAGTCTACCTACATCTAAAGGACAGAAATGACTCCTATATTCACAATTTGGATAGAAACTACATATGTTTGAAAGAGAAGTGAAGGATATTAGGCAGGAACCTGTGACACACCTCTTCATTAGAAATTGTAATGATAACACACCGCCCAGGTGATTTCCAAAGGCAGTACATGCTTCAATTCATATGACTGAGATTACTCATACTGTATGTGACCTCAGCAGCTCCCATGTTACGTCAAGGTGTAAATGACGCACAGAGATTTACATTATTTGGATCTGTTGAAGCCTTTTGGATGTGAGGAAATGTTTTCAACAATGTACTACATTTAACTTGGCACTTTTACAAACTGAGGCAACTCGCCGTCCTTCAACATGCTGAAATCTCATCATCCAGACCATATCTCGGACTTTATTCCTTGGTAGTGACTCATAGGCAATGAACTGATGACTAGAGGTTATTGTGTAAATCATGGACATCAAAGGCTTGTACTTGATTGCAGGACATTTTGTCACAAGATCAACATATGACGAAGAAAAATAAATGAGTCATGTGTTTGACCTATTTTTGAGTGACATCAGTTGCGATCATGGTAAAGTTAAAGTTAGATGTGGATCTTGATCAGTAATGGTTTTTTTAACATTGCAAGATAAGGCATGATTATACATTTTCACTATGGGTTCATTAAGTCCCCTTTCAGAGTCATGCTGGAGACCTCTTGCTGCATTTTCTGTCCAGTCTCATTTGTCTCATATAAATAAAGAAAAATACCATAAATAAACATTTCCAACTACTTTCTCATGAGCTGCTGCTATTATTGTACTTAAATTGAAGAATAACTGCCACTATGTACATATTCATGCTTATCCAGATGTAAATTAAGATATCTCATTTAATCTCATGAAAATAACTATTTTTTGTGCAGCCTTGGCAGACGTAATTTCTTTCATCTTTGTTTTTTTGTCTGTGGCTAAGGATGTATTTAGATTTTCAGTAAAGGCAGCAATAGCACAATGAAAAAAAACTCCATTACAAGTAAAAATCCTGCATACGTACATACAGTATGCAAATATTTCAGCAAAAGTCTCAGTAAGAAGTATTCATTATGCTGCAGAATGGCTACTGCCAGGTTTATATTATTAATGTATATATTACATTATTAGATATTTTTGATTTGAATGATTAAAAATGTGAGAAGTATTTTGATAATATATCTTTATATAGTAAATGGACTGCATTTATATCATTTTATGTCCTATTCCTAGTCTTCCAACCATTCAAAGTGCTTTCCACTACATGTCAATATTCATTCATTCATACACTGATGGCAGAGGCTGCCACACAAGGTGCCAACATGCTCATCAGGACATTGCACACACACACCAATAGCGCAGCCTTCGGGAGCAATTTGAAGTTTGGCATCCAGACTATAGGAGCGAGAAATCAACTGCTGATCTTCCAATTAGTGAACAACACACTCTACCTCCTGAATCACAGCTGCCCCATACTGCTGGGTACTTTCATCTATAATAATTGATCATATTTTGTAAAAAGATTGTATAGTTTGTGTGTGAAATTTTCATCTTCAAAGTAGAATTTACTATAATTGTCACTTCAGAAACATGGAGTAAAAAGTACAATATTTCCCTCTGAAACACAAAATCTGACCTTTGTTCAGAGTAAAGCTGAATGTCTCCATTTGGAAGAACTTAAATCACAAAAGCTAAAAAAAAAAAAAAAAGGTTTTCACAGCCACAGCTTATAGTGCAGCTAGGTTTTGAATGCTGCACACAGTCAAGTTAATTCAGGGCTACAGGTGTACACAATGGCAGTAAAAATAATATGAATCCCTGGACTGTGCTGTAGAGGAGATGATGATATTAGGTGCAGTTGTATTGCTCAAGGACACTTTGTCAGGCTCTGAGACTCCAAGGATCAAACTTGTAACTACTTTATCTCATCTTTTAAACCAACACGTCACCAGTTTTATGGTTGTTATAACACAATGATTGACATGACTGATATAACACAAAAAGTATTTTCATAATGTTTATTATACAAGTGATGAATATCGTGAGTGAAAATAGATTTGCCTTATATTCCCCCTCGGACATGACTGACTAATCATTGAATTACTGGTTACATAATGTCCGGTGTCGGATCACATGGTCTGTCTGACAAAAACAATTTCATGCAGTCCTCAGATAAGACAGAAGAGACAGAAAACAACCCAGTATATGGGCTGAAACTCAGACTGAAATTCATAATTTGATTTTTATTCCTGCTGCATTTCATAAAGGGTGGAATGACAGATAAAATGTCATGTAGAAGGATTAATGACTCTTTACACAAGATCATAGCCTACAAATAGAAATAAGATTACTTGTGTGGAAAACTACTTAATAGAAGCTCTTTTGTAGGCCTGGAAATGATTTATGAGACTTTATGATCCTGAACATGTATTTATCAGTTTGAGCATACACTCAAAAAACTTCTACAGTTCAGAATTCTACTTCAACAGAGGTCTTTACATAGTTTAATAATTAGATATGTTTTTATTTGTCAAATATTACCTCTTACTATAACTTAATGGAGCTGGATCCAACCTGCTGTAAAAACAATGTTGCGACATCAGCTCCAACAAGCCCTCTATACTTAGACGCTCTCCTTTAGTAGCGGGCTGTGCGTGGGCTTTCCCAGCTCCAGCCAATGTGTTTGTGTAGCTGGTTGTGTTTATTTACTCTGGTCTGAGGGCAAAGACTACCAGGCTCTGCTGCGGCGCGTCACAGTTCAACATGCTGGGTCCACTTTCAGCATACCACAGCAGTAACAAGACAGGCGTTGTGCTGTCTGTATTTTGGGGCCTGGGGTCCTGGCCAGTGGTCACCTTCAGCAGCCCAACCTGAGAGACCTCTGGCCTATAGCAAAGCACTGCGGGTCCGAGACTGCACGTTCAACAAACGAACTGACCAAACATCACTCAGCGCTTGCTAAAAAAAGGGCTTCCCTGGAGAAAACGGTACAAGGGGTTGCTTCAGGGCAACTTGACCAGGCTGAAACTGGAATAATGAAATGTGCACGTGAAACTTGTGCATGGTTTCGAGTTTACTGGGCTGCTTTTCCAGGGAAACACACCTATGTTTGTTAGTGTTGACCTAGCCCATTTATTTCCCTGTGTCTGACTGCTAATAAAAGCAAGTGTTAAATAAACTTAAATACCATCATGTGTGTGTTTCAAAGTGCAGCTCTGTCCCATTAAGCTGCCCGTTAGACTCCAAATATGCACGATTCACAGAACAAGCTTAGTTAAAGTCTGGTGTATTTCTGGAGATGATTGGGTGTATTTTTCTATTCTGCACTGAGGCATGTATGTTCATCCTGATATTTTTGACTACCTCATGAATTCTTGCAGAGGTAGCCTTTTGGGGGACTTATAGTTAAGTATTACACAATATCCAGAGGTTATATAAAACTTTGTGTGAGGTTTAATCCAAAAAATGTAATGCACTGTACAGTCTGTCAGCCTTTATGGCGGAACAGTCTGTTGCAACACAGACACATAAATATTTCAATGCTTAGCTATCTTTTTTTTTTCAAGCTCTCAGTATATAATGGCGTCATGCTTATATAACACATAAGTATATTACCTCAAACTCAAAGAGGAATGTAAAACTACTATAGAGTTGAGGCTAACATTTAAAACTCTGAATAATACTGTTTAATTGTCTTCTCTGAATACGTTCTTACGTACCTACATCTGTGACATTCTTTCTATGTGACTGGATAAACAAAGATGGGTTCATGATAACATCATTACATTGCACCAGGGAATAACAAGAATTCCCCTTCAGAGAATTTCACCAGAGGTGGATGAATCACTGGGTGGTGACATTTATCTTTTTCATGTGGTCATTTTAAGATAACATAAAAAAGAAAGAGGTGCAGCCGTTGAGAGAAGTAAAATGCTCATTGCACACATACAGTATATGCACACATTTAGTCTTCCTCAGGCAGGAGAATGTACACGAGCAGGCCCACCCCCAAGCTTAATAAGATCAGTGAAAATATGATCCAGTTCATGAAAATCCAATCCGAGGTGTGAATAGTCCCACAGCTATACGGTGGGTGGAAAAAATAAGATTTGAATTTAATACAGGAGGCAGAATATTTAGATGACTAATTAGTAATTTTTGGGGGAAAAAAACTCAAAAGATCCAGTTTTACTGGTGTCCTGTATGACATTTCTTTAGGTTTTGGACGGTTGGTTGGATAAAACGAACAATTTGAATATGTTAACTTGGGCTTTAGGACATTTTTCACTATTTTATACTGACTGCATGTCAGGAACCTCGCTTTAATTTCTCCAGAAAACTTCTTAGTAATGTATTGGCCC
The DNA here is from genome assembly GCF_027409825.1 of Scomber japonicus. Classification (NCBI taxonomy): domain Eukaryota; kingdom Metazoa; phylum Chordata; class Actinopteri; order Scombriformes; family Scombridae; genus Scomber; species Scomber japonicus. The sequence goes on along the minus strand of NC_070584.1, from coordinate 20,177,412 downwards.
ACCATGAACCTCCAGAGCAGCTTCAGTGCTCCTTGTCACACATGTAGATTCATTAAATGGCTTCTAAAGGACATTCCCTCATTTGGTATTTTAATGAGGTTGGTGGCGGCACTCTCTAACATGTCTGACCAAAATCTCCCTTAGTGTTCAATTGGTTTGAAATCTGGTGACTTGGAATACCAAAGCATAAGATTTAAATCATTTCTATACCAATCAAACCATCTAGTGAACCCTCATGTCCTGCATGGAAGCATCTACATGTGTTTTATTTCTCCTCTCATTTGTTCAGATTTTTATGTGTTACCAAAAAAAAGTACAAAGTTCAGGGCCTTGGACTGTTAAAGCCCTTACAACACAAACAATAATGCTAATTAGCTTTACTGAAAATGGGGCCCTAAAAAGGAGAAAAATAATAAACTCAAAGAAGGTACAACAACATTCCTGGTGAGCTATAATCCTGAATGACACAGAGCTTTGCTTCATTGTGTAAAACTGTAGAAGGAAAACAATAGAAATCACCCCTATTCAAACACTTGGACTGAAGGATTATCTCTCTTCAGACAGTTTTAGTCACATCAAGTGTCTGTGTCTGTGTGAGACAAACAATGATTCATGACCCTGGATACGTGTTGCTAAGCATGGAAACAATACTGTATGCTCACACACCCACGTGTACCCAAATGTGTATATTTTTGCAGGAGTGTGAAAAGGTTCTGAGTGAGAGTGGAACAATAACAGGCTAAATCCAAAAACCCCTCAAAGTGTTTCCTTTTCGGATTTCTTGCATTTTTTGCAAACTATTACAGTACATGATGCAATCCAGGAGGTCATGATGTCAGAACAGAGGGAGCAGGCATAAACAAGAATCAGGGAGGAAAAAGAAAGGAGATGTTTTCAGTGGAAAATTTACAGTGATTAATTCCAACTCAACCCCCTTGCTTTCGGTCAGATGATTATCTTGATCCATCAGCAGAACCATTTTTTGCTCAACTTGTTGTGACAAAAATATTGACTTCCATAGAAAAGGGTTTGCATTTGCGTTTCGAAACAAAACTCCCACATAGACATATTTTACCTGTCTGGTGTCTGTAGGTGTATTTGTGCTTTGTTTAATTCAATGGCTTCTTTGTATCTCTATTTACAAATTCCCCACACCTCATATCTGAACAAACAAAGCTCAAAAATGCATAAACTGTAAAATATGATGAACAACATTTCAGGTTTTAACAGCTCTTTGTCTCCAGGTAGTTATAAGTGTGACAGAGGTCACACACATTGTAAAGGTCAAAAGGTGAAATTTAATATCTCGGCTGACAGTAACTAATCTTCTCGTTTCCCCAGAGCACAGATTCCAAAGAGCTCAGCGGTTGCATTCATATGATGTACGTGCTGCTGGGCTGCAGCTCGAGGTGACACCAGGTCACTGATTAGCATGGCAGCAGATGTAAGCTTTCATCTCTCATGTCTGTCTTTTTCATTTCTGTCAAGTCCACTGGCACTTACTAATAATGTTTTTAAGGTTGATCTATTGGTTACATTTCCTTTTGTTTAAATGATTAGTATATAACATACCAAAATTAAGAAAGAATGCCTGTCATAAGTTAGAGGACCGCAGTCAGTAATCTAGAACTCTGAAGAAGATTAGGTTAGGGATTTTTAACTACTGATCTGCTAAACTTTTACATGAAAGGAAAAGCTGAAAGCAGATACTTGAATATATCAAAAACTTAAATATCATTTCTACACATATAGCAAAATTTACATTCAGTACATTATATATGAAGAAAGTATGCTGTAACCCTTGAGTGGCTATGTATGATGTGTATGATACAAAAAGTCATTGATGATTCTTGACTTTCACACACACACTCAGTCCATGAAATCAATGTCAAAAATACATTCTTACATCTTCATTGTGTTGTGTAAGCACTATTTCTCCCTCCCCTCCCTCCCAGTGTTAAAGCTTTAACACACCCTGTGACCTTTGACCCGACAGGCCATGACTGTTTATTCTAGCAGGTGTGTTTCCATCTTTTAATCTTCTCATTGTATTCCAAATCCAGAGCGATTTACTTTCTTAATTAACAGGTTTAGAAGGGATTATAGTGTTTTAAGGGAATCTAAGAGCAGCAAAGCCATCAGGAGACTTAGTGTGGGGTGAGAGGTGGTTGTGTCAAAGTGTCCCAACTGGCACTGACCGGACATAAGCAAAAGGGACAAGTAGTGTGGGTCCATATGACTGGTGCACTGATTAAAAAACCATGACAGAGAGTTTAAACAGTCCCCAGTGCGGCTTTTTGTCAGATTGCCTTCAGATGAGGAAGAAAATCATGTTGGTCTAGTGTATTATTTGAAGCCATGACCATCCTTATCTGCATAAATATGATCATGGCTTGTATTCTCCATCCATCTGTCCACACTAAGTTATTGACATAGCTGCTAACTCTTTGCAGCCTTCATATTAAAGGAGATGTTTTTCTTAAAGACAAAAATGTGCCACAGCAGTTCTAGAAAATAACCCTAAAAACGTTTAGAACGTATCAACATTATTGTGGAGGTGTGACATACTCTTTAAATTAAATACCTACAACAAGCATCATGCAGGAACTCCAACTCGTAACTCATTTAGATAGCATGGTGCAATTTTAAAATACTGTCAGTTTATAAAGAAAAGCCTTTTTTAATCTTTTGGATGCCAGTTTTTTCCATTTGTTTCTTGCCCCATCACACTAAGTGACAAATAATAACAATATCAGCAACAGTATGAACACTTAAGTGTACTTTAATTTCAAATATAAAATGAATAGTTATATATCAGAACATGTTTGGATTGATAAGCATAGCACCTTAAATGCCACAGGCAGTTCAAGTTCAATCATGTCTTGTTAAATGCCCATGTTGCTTGTTTGTAAATGACAGTTATGACAGTTGAGTGGTAGCATGTGTGGCATTTAAATTATCAATGGTTTCTCTGGGGTGATGACAGTTTGCGAGTGAACTTGCATCCCAAACCTTCCTACCTTACCTGGCAAGTTATAAGCCTCTGAAGAATCCTTTAATATGTTGTGACATAAACAACCTGACATTACTACCTCATGTTGATCTGCCATGTTCTCTCTAACCAGCGGCTCAAGTGCCATCAGTCAATCTCCAGCAAATGAAAACTGTAGTAAACAATTCTGACAGCAAGGTGTCGTCACTGAGCAATAAAAACAGCACTGCAAAACATGAAATAGCCTGTTGGGGTTTGTCACATTCTCTCTCTCTCTATCTACTTTATCTGCATGACCACAATTAGATACAGTCTTGCTGGGTGCAGTTTTACAATTGTTTCAAAGTTTACAATCATAGTATATCATAATAAAACTAAAAGGAACTAGAATATATTTATATACAGTATATAATAAGATGAAATGAAATGTAGCAGTTCAATAATGATAATAACCACAAAATGAGATACAAAAGAGACATTAAATCATATGTCTTGGGTGTCAAGGTATACTATAATTAAACCACACACACATACACATACACACACACACACACACACACACATACACACACACACACACACACACACAGTCCTGTACATTTAGTAGTACTTCATATTTATTATTTATTTGACTTGCTAATGACAGGAAGTCTTTTAAGAAGACTTATGGAAGCTGTGAAGTCTATGTAGATGTTGTTGTTGGTTGTTAAAGGACCAGTGTGTAGGATTTAGTGGCATCTAGCGTTGAGCTCTCCACTTGTAAGTGTGAGAACCTATGGTGGCCACAAAATTCATGAAAAACACAAAAGGCCCTCTGTAGAGCCAGTGTTAGGTTTGTCCATTCTGGGCTATTGTAAAAGCATGGCAGTGCTACATGGCAGGCTCCATGGAGGACAACCCGCTCCTTATAGATATAAAGGGTTCAGTCTAAGGTAACAAAATCACTTATTTTCAGGTAATTATTCACTAATTAAAACGCAATTATGACTATTTTATTCCATTTCTACCAAATCCATTTTGCTAGATGGCATTAAATTCAACATGCTGTACCTTCAGTGGATGTTTTTCATACATGACCTGTGCACACGTGTCCATATGAGTAGGTGTGATGGTCAAAGAACTAACCAGGTGCTCAATTCCCACTTTCAAAAGGAAGTTCATCTTTAAAGCAGCGTATGCAAAAACATAACTGCAGCATCAGTTTAGTGGCTTGCACGGCGCCAAGCTATCACAACTGGTCACCTTCAGTGTTGTGCTCACCTCACTGGAGGCATTTAGACATATGTTTACTGCTGGGGTAATCAAATGAGCAGTAGAATAAACAAAACACACACACACCACAGTGGTGCCTCTCAGTTGGTTTGCAGTAGCTTCCCCATAAATTAACACATTATATTTCTTGTTGTCCAGAAAATCCACTTATGAGCAGTTCAGTTCATTTTTTGATAGTGCCTGATGAGTTTAGAAGAGTAAGTATTAAAGATGGCAACATAAAAGACAGTACATTACAGTATACAGTATGACATTGCTCTTTTCCAACTGCAACACCGTGACAGGGAATTTCACTGTGATCTTTTACAGTCAGATGTGGAAAGTTAAAAGTGTAAAAAAGAATCATTAACATCTTCTGTGCATTTCAAGCACCAAGCTATGAAAAACACTTTTAATAAAGTTTTGTTTATTGCCAGTAACTTTATATTATACAGATTTAACATAGCAAATGTGCCAGGCCTCTTGAACTCTGATTTGAAGTGAGCATATGCAGCATTCGAAAGTTTGACTTTAGTGCTGTTGAGTGATAGCAACAAAAAAAGTCATAAACTATCACATTTCCTACAAATAAAGATAGAAGCTGGTGCATGAAAGGGTTTTGCTTTTGCTTTTGTTGAGAAACAGCATCAAGGCGGTGTACAAGCGAAGCAAGAAAGTGGCCACGGAAAAGACTGCCTCATTGTATGTCCCACTGTGTATGTGCAGATGGACCATCTCCGTCTCCCAGGCTGACCTCTCTCATAGGGCAAAGGTTGCTGGAGCCTGATTGTAAGCTTTTAGCCTCAAGTTGCTATGAAGATATGTTATCAAATGATAATGGTGTTTTTCTAGCTCTGCCCTGACCTTGTTGAGTAAATGTCATCCATGAGCATTTTCGAAGTGACACATATAACATATATGTTGTAAGGAGATATAAATAATATATCTATATATCTGATATATTAATGTGGAAGACAGGCCGGGGACCTGGTGAGCAGAAAGGAGACATTTTCTAGGAGCAGAGCATCACCAGTGCTCTGACTTCCCTACCTGCCGTTGTTCAATATTTAATGCATTGCACCCAAGCTGCTCCAGGAGAGAATGACAGTTTCTTTTAAATAATGGTTGTTAGGTTGAGATTGGTTGGGTAAAATGCAGTCACACTGATCCCAGCTCTGTCAACCTGTAGAGACAAACAGACTTCCTCTTTATTAGTTTTAATGCCAATTTATAGCAGCATTACTCACCAATATACAGTATATATACAAAGTTCAACACACTGAGATTAGTTAAAAAATAATGGCAAGAGGTTTAGGCAATCATGTGAAATTTTAAGAGATACAGCTTATTAAATATACACTACTAAGCATATCGAGACTTATGAAAGTTAAAAGTGAATGAATAAATAATTTTGTCCAATTGAAGTGTAAAACTGTCTTGAATTGTGTTTAGGCTATGTGACACAAATCAGAGCCTCCTGCAGAGTTAAAGAGAAATTTGGTATTTTTCAACCAATATTCAACCCTATTTTCCCATCTTTTTGCGACTATATTTGGGACAACAATTTTTGAAATTGGTCCAATATTTACTGAGAGTGCTTCAGCTGCCAGTCACCAAGCAGGCTATAAAGTAATCATTTGGGATTCAATACCTAAAAGTTCTTGTTTTTGCCACTGACAGGCTCAGATTGTTATTTTTAGTGCCTGCCAACATCATGGAAAGAGCCATACAGAGAAATGAAGCCTTTTTTTTTACCGTTCACTTGATCCAGTGTGTTTGTTACTCTGTCTAACCAAGTTCTGCTTTCAAGGAGAAGCCTTCTTCTGAAATGTTGCATTAGTAGCATTGTTGAAATTATCTGATTTAGAGAGAGAGTGGTGTTGAGAGGAGTTTGTTGTGTTGGAGTACAGACAGCATACCTTAGTGTTATCTACAAGATTTCCAAAGTCATGGCTGGATATATGTGTGCTAGTTAGGTATGCTATTGTTAGGCTATGTGATGTCCTGAGGTTTCAGAGTAATTCGATGTGGTAATTCACTAAATGATACCACACCATTTGTACAGTATAAAAACTGTTTGGTTTGACTAGAGTACTTGGGCAGGATTGGACAGGGTTCTTGTACAATGGAATGACTGAAGGTCCAGGAGAGAGATGAAGGGAGTCTGGTGCAAGGGGATGAGTGATGCGTCTGGAACGTGAAGGAACTCAGGGAGTAAAATTTTGGTTTATCATACCTCAAAGTTAGCCTTAAATGATGAAGCAAGATTTTCAGATGTTGTTGAGGTGGCTGTGGATGTAGCTAAGCTTGACCATTGGTTGAGACTTTTGATGGTGTGGTGTAAGTTTCCCTGTCTGAATGCTTATGATGGGTCCATAAAGACTCAGATATGAATTCAGGTTGAAGAGAAATATGGGGTGAAAGGGGCAGAGATGATCAATCCTGGTTTGTGTGAGATTAAATAAATAATCAGCTGTGGAGGAGAGAGCTGAGGAGCAGAGCCAGAGAATCCTTCATTGCTGCATCTGCAAGAAATAAACACCAGATTCTGCTCTGATCCAGAGCAGTTAACGAGCAGGAGTTTATTTTTTTAAACTTTTGTGATTAAGTAGCTTTATCTTCAAACTCACCTGTCAAGGCAAACCTGTTGAGGCTCAGTTAGCTCTATAGTCACTCACTACCTGCTGTCATCAGTAATAACATATTAAATGTAGGTGGGTTTATGCCTTTAGATGACGTTACTTTGGTGTGGAAGCAGCGGCTAAAATATTATCATAGCCCTGATGGATCTGAGTACCATAAGAAAGACAAGCATATTAAAGGTTGTTTGCTTGTTTTCTTATGGATAAAACTGACAAAATGTGAATTCAGACTTTATAAAAAATTAGAATCGTGATGTAGTTATTTCACCATTTGACCCATTTATTGCAATGAAATCACAGCAAAATCTGTTTATTTTGGGTTGATTCAGACTTTCAGTTTCAGCAACATCACCATGCTAGTTGGGGATTTGTCAGTGCCTGTCATTGCCTGTTTGGGGCAAACAAACGCAAACATTCCTGCAGTTAAACTTGTGCAACAGTTTCAACAGTTGCCATGATGGCCAGCATACACTTCAGGAGAAGGGAGGTGTGGTGGGGGAGACACTCAAACTGTCCATTCTGAACAAGATTGTTCAGACAGGGTGAGAACGCTACTGTGATGCTTGCTCCTTGTGGTATCTGGACCAAAGTATGTCAGATACAAGCTATAAAGACTCCAGGGAACTGTGTTAGCTTGTGGAAGAGGGGTATAATATAGACCCTTAAAGAGGGAACTTGCAGATGATGTAGAGTGATCAGATTGATCTTTGTTTATGATGTTGACGACAATGTGGTTGTCTGTCTGAAAATGTGTCTCACACACACACACACACACACACACACACACACACACACACACACACACACACACACACACACACACACACACACTAGTTATGTATGCAGGCACTTATTTACCAGGATCTCATAATAGGCTGCCATGTGACATACCCAGCTCCAGTAGCAATAACTCCTCCACAGTGGTGCACCTGTCTGGAGCTTCTCACTGACGCCAGTAGGGGATATTATGGCAGGGCTAGCATGTCTAAATGTCACAGATACAGTATCTGCCAACCTATAATTCCGTCTTTCTCATCACATTTGGCTGTGCACGTCCACAAAATGCCAACATGAGTGGTATCTATGGCACCAACACCTCCTTTTTCCTCTAACCCTTGCTCTGTTCTGGTCAAAGCCTCCTCAACTCAACTCAACTTTATTTATATAGCACTTTAAAACAACCACAGCTGAAACAAAGTGCTGTACATAAATAGATTAAAAAAACACAGGAACATAAAACAATTAACAGGAAATAAATACTAAAATAATTGTTTATTGTTTTTAAAACAAATTAAAAACAATAAAACAATAATTAAAAACAAACCATTAAAACACTAAAACAGGATGCCCGGTTGAAAGCCAAGGAATAAAAATGGGTTTTAAGACGAGTTTTAAAAATGGACAGTGAGGAGGCTTGTCTAATATTTAAAGGAAGCTCATTCCATAATTTAGGAGCAGCACCAGAAAATGCTCTATCCCCTCTGAGCTTTGTCCTTGGTACCTCCAGGAGCAGCAGATCAGCTGACCTGAGGCATCGAGCAGGAGTGTGGGGGTGAAGGATCTCAGAGAGGTAAAGCAGGGCCAGACCATTTAAAGATTTAAAAACAAAAACAAAAAAAGAAAAGAATCTTAAAATGGACTCTAAAGTGCACAGGCAGCCAGTGGAGGGAGGCCAGGATGGGTGTTATGTGCTCCCTCTTACGTACTCCAGTTAAGAGGCGAGCGGCTGCATTTTGCACCAACTGGAGATGTACGATGGAGGACTGACTGACTCCAAAATAAAGTGCATTACAGTAATCCAGCCGAGATGTGATTAAGGCATGGCATACCTCCATAACATCCTTTTCTCTCGCTCTTTCTTTTCTTTCTCCTCCTATTTTGCCAGGTGTCTAATAGGTCACAGTATTTATGTCCCTTGATGTCCTTTGGTTACCTGCCGTCTTTACTACTTCCTGCTCCTGGCTACTTTAATGGCCTCAGTGGGGCTCCCAGCAGACAGACAGAGCAGTCTGGCTACTGTACAGACCAAAGTATGATGTTATACAAGAGTACTACAACCTCATCCTTTGTAGGTTTTATCCTGAAATTATAGGAAACAATTAGATTCTATTATAACACCTTAACAACTAGAGTTTTTTTTATTTTTATTATTTTTATTTCTTAACCTCTTATTCTCAAACTGTTTCAGGTATCCAGGCAGAGTAGTTTGGTTGCTGAGTAGGGTAAGGGAGCTGAAACCTTGAAAAACAACTGTGTGTGGTGGTGAGAGGGCTTGGGTTTCCTCAGTCAGCTGACAGTAAAGACGGTCATATCTGTGAGATAAGTTTCCCTCCGATTTTACTGCAACTGCTGCAAATTGTTTTCAAATACCCCTTTCACACCAAAACAGTTCCAGTGCTGGTTTGGGGCCAGTGCTTAATTTGGAACCAGTTTCCTGTTCACACAGACAAAGAACTGGCTCCGGGCGAGAAAAACTGGTTCCAGAGCGGCACCAGTTCTTTAATGGACTAGAAGAAAGAACCGCTTATGTTAGGGGACAGGGGGCAGGGTTATTGAGACCAACCACAAACAAACAAGACCACGTGGTGATTAGATGAGGAGTGAATTATCCCTTGAACATTTGACTGATGGTGAAATTCATGCGTTGTGAGTTAGCTGTGCTCTGCCGGCTAACAACCATCTCAATCCTGCCGAGCACAAATACGTTGTATCTGCCGTGTGGATGCGAGCCAGGAGCAACAGCTGTACAAACGCTAGTCTGCCTTGTTGTTGTTGTTGCTTCGGAGTTGGCGCAGGTCTTTATGGGGAAGCAGCGAACATAACTGCCGTATGCGGTGACGTCATTACGTGGCACCGCAAGAACTTTGAGCAGTGGGAAAGCAAACTGGTTCTCAGCTGGTTCGCAGTTGAACTGACTGCGAATCAGCACCAGCACCAGTCCAGGAACTGCTTTGGTGTGAAAGGGGTAAAAGAGGATCATTCATTTAACAAGTTCAGGACTGGCAGATTGGAAACATGCGAGCACTTGACTCACATCACATGACAATAGTACGGAACACCTCAATTGCATGAAAGCATGAAAGGCACTGGCAGTGAGGTTGACTTGTCTCACTGCTATTGTGCAGTCACTGGCAGTTCAGAATTTGGCTTTGAGGGGACAAAGAGGTCGAACTTATGGCCAGGTTTGATCCCATTATGAAAGATCACCAAGAAAGATCATGTGTCCAAAGAGGAACAGCCAGTCATACAAGCTACCTAGGCCATCATGTGCAAAATGAACTGATTGATTTGTTGAGTAGCAAAATTATTTCTGCTATAGTGAATGACATCAAGCAGGCAAAGTTTTTCTCCATAATTCTGGCCTGCACTTCTGATATAAGCCACACAGAACAGCTGTCAGTTGTGATTAGAGTAGTGTCACTGATGGAAAAGCCATATCAGGGAACACTTTATGGGATTTTTGGAGGCAGAGGAGTCCACAGGCCAGCACTTGGCATCCCTGATATTGACCAGACTGGAGGAGCTCAAGCCAGGCTCTTAGAGAAGAATCCAAGAGCTCTATTTGTGCCATGTGGGGCACACACATTGAATTTGGTGGTTTGTGATGCTGCTAAGGGATCTGTTGATGTTACAAGTTATTTTGGTATCCTTCAGAAGCTGTCAACTTTGTTTTCAGCCTCAACCCAAAGATGGACCAAACTGAAGAAACATGTCAGCATTACCTTGAAGATGTGGTCAGAAACAAAGTGGGAGAGCAAGATCAAGAGCATCAAGCCCATGAGGTACCAGGGAGCTGCAGTGAGAGAGGCTTTAATGGAGGTGAGAGACCACACCAAGGACCCTGCTATAAAGGCTGAGGCCCAGTCTTTGTCTGAGGAGGTCGGTTCTTACCACTTCAACATTTGCACTATTGTTTGGTATGACATCCTAACTGCAATACAGCATGTCAGCAAACTCATGCAGTCTCCCACCATGCATATGGACTTAACTGTGAGTCTTTTGAAAAAGACACAGCGAGGTCTCAATGACAGGGCAAGTGGCTTTGTGACTGCACAGATGGTGGCCAAAGACATTTGTGCAGACATTAATGTCGAGGCTGTCCTAAAACAAAAAAGGTTGAGGTCCACAAAGCGCCACTTCTCTTTTGAGTCGTATGATGAGCCTTTCAGTGATGCGCTTAGGTAGTTGGAGGTTGCATTTTTTAATGTGGTCGTTGATGCGGCGACGTCATTTAACAAGGAAAGATTTTTCACATTGGAAAATGTGTGTGAGAGAAATTAGGGGTATTGACACATTTCCCAGCCTTTTTAAATGAGGAGCTGGCAGAGCAATGCAAGGCACTGGGCACAACACTGCACTTCCAGGGGCACTTTGATTTGGAGCAGAGCTTTGGCAGGAAATTAAGAAGTTCCCCAACCTGCCACCAAAGACCATGAGCCTCCTTGAGCTTATTACATTCATGCATAATAAGGATCTATCAGAGATCTACCCTAACTTATTGACTGCTCTCAGAATTGCTCTTACTCTGCCAGTCACTTGGCTCAAGCAGAGAGGAGCTTTTCAAAGCTCAAGTTGATAAAATCGCACCTGAGGTCAACCATGTCCCAGGAATGTCTAACTGGCCTTGGCATCATTAGTATCAATCACGAAATAAGGGAGCAGATTTCATATGATGACATCATTGATGACTTTGCATCAAGGAAGGCCAGAAGGGTCAGGTTTTAGTTGGCTGTTGAGCCATTTAAACTGTGTTTGCTGTTCTAAGTGTAATAGTGTAATAAGTTGTGTAAAATGGATTGGTAAGAAGGATTTATGCTGTTAAGAATATTTATTCTCTATTTTATTTGTATTATATTATTATTGTTGCTTTCTGCTCTTTTTACATTTCTGATTGTATATTTTTGGCATATATACAGTATGTATATATAGTATATATTTATGGATGTCCTTGTGATTCTCTAAGTTCTGATAACTTATACAGTCACAGATTGTGCAGAAGTGTAATCACTGGATACTCTTAAGGGTGTTTTTCCATTGTTTTCCATTGTTCTGGAAAAACAGAACAAAAAACTTGGCAGAGCAAGTGTGAAGCTTTGGAGGAGAACTTCAGTAAAACACTGGCGGAGAGAGAACAAGCCTGGGAGGCCCATGTTCAACAGCTGGAGGAGGAGAAAATGACACTTGAACTATGCTTAAAAAAGAAATATAAAAAGAGTCTGATTAGACGTCTGGGCCCTTGCAGGAAAAAGGCAAAGACTGAAACTGGTTTCGAAAATGCCGGACAAACAGAGAATCAGAGAGAAAAAGAAGGGAACCCTAAAAAGAAAATGGGTTTTTGGGGCTGGTTACACAGGAAGAAGTGTAACGAAAGTGTGGAAAGTGGGCACAATGGTACGGGGGCATATGGAACTAAAAATAGAGGGGAGACAGGAGAGATGGTGGGGGTGTGGGAGAAAAGGTAGGGGGAGTGGCAAGAGGATGAGGGTGTGGAAAGAGAGAGGGCAGGGGTGTGGGAGGAAAGGTATGGGGGTGTGGGAAGAGAGAGGATGGGGGTATGGGATAAAATATAGAGAGGTGGAGTGTGGGGAGTGTGGGGGGGGGTTGAGGGGTGGACTAAGGGTGTGGGGGGTTGAGGATGTGGCCTAATGGGGTTGTGGGGGTTTGGCAGGTGGTGGGGTTTGGGGTGGGGGACAGTGGGGGTTAACAGGTGACAGAATTCTGTGTAAGTCCCTTCCCACCCTTCTCACCCCTGGGTGGGAGGGGACTTACATAGAATTCATATTAACAAAAAAAAAAAAAACGTATTTGTTTTAAAGTTATGATTTAAACAATTTTAAAGCTTCAGTCAGACAGAATGGACATCACAGGAGGAGATGGAGAGTTAAATATTCTCTGTGCTTCTCTTTAATTGAGGTAATAGTTCCTGACAGCATTTTAACTATGAGGAAATGACAGTTTATGGCCTGTAATAGAGATTGACAGGAGAAAGCCAAAAGCTATGAATATCAATACACGTCCATGTTTCAGACATAAACTCGTATTGACATCATTCAGTGTGATTTCTCACTGTGTGGACACACTGTGGACTTTGGCCCTCACAACTTACATTGAAAACACATTTGAAGGGGATATCTTAATAGTCAGTTTTAACAGGAGGAATGATTACATACAGAAAAACCTTTGAGTGTTCATATATATAGATAGATTTGAAAAACTGTCAGCCTATTCTTTAATATTATGTTCATGCTCTGTTCTGCTGCCAGTTTGCCAATGAAGATCATTCAAGGTTAACTTAAGTATTACAGTGATTATAAAAAATAACCTTTAAAAACGTTCATGTAGCATCCTTGACTTGCATATATACTGTACATATAGAACACATTCATTAAACATTTTGACAAATAATTTTCTTCAAAAAATTATACCTTTATATCGATCTTTGTCTTTGCAGAGTCAAATTAATTTCATTTTTCATTGAAATAAAGCTGTGTGTTTCCTATATTTCCCTTGCCTATTTTAGTTTCATGATGAAATAAAGAATCATGTCAAGGCTTGATCTATAAGGTTTCACAATTTGAAATGAATATCCTCCACCCAGACAGAAAAGATTTTGCCACATAAAACCACGCTTATGTGAGCCTTGTAATAACATTTATTATTTTGAGCACTTACATAGTTTCTGTCACCTATTCATTTTCCATGCTATTTAAATCATTACATTCTTAAAAAAGCACCAGAACTCTCAGTTGGAAACAATAATTGCAACTCTTTGATATTGTGCCTGAGTGCCTGTTTCATACTGTGACAAGTCAGAATGTCGCCTTGAAAAAGGAAAAAAGGCCTGTTGAAAGTGTGAGATAAATGTGTGGAGAGTGTAAAAAGCTAAACTCACAGCTCCACCTGCAGGATAACTTTGTCTGTTAGCACCACCTGCCGCTCAGCCTGAATGTTGGCAGTTTCTTGACTATACAACAGAGTGAAGCAAAGGGCCATGCTATGCCTGTATTTAAGTTGGAGTGATGTTCAGACTGTTGCTGTGAGTGAACACAAGGCAGAACTGAGTTGTGAGCACTGACTTGTTCAGAGTCTGTTTATTAAAGTATAAACATATAAACTAATGTACATAAAATATCAGACATCAGTAGAATATAACACTGTTGAAGTGTGCTTGATAACTGGAGTTGAAATAGCACTAAAAGCTGGAAATCAGAGGGGCAAAGTGTTCCTACAAAGTTGTAATCAATACATTTGAACATATGAATGCTATTTTCTATCGTTAGATTTTAATACAATAATAAAATAAAGCTTTAACTACATTTTAATTTAATCTCCATCTATCTCTGATCACTTGTATAACAGTTTAAATATTTCCAAGCCTGGAAAACGCATCGTAACTTTTACAGTTCACACTTTTCTGAGTTACCCATGACTGCTGTGAAACATGCAAGAATCCAACCCGCCCGAAACAAGAAAGATTCCTGAAGAACATGGACTCTCTCAGCAGCAACTCACATCTCTCTGTCCTCTCTCTGCAGTTTACTGTTTTTTCTCTGCTGCCTCTGAAACACACACATACAATATTGAGCGCTAGAAATACAGAATTATCCTATGCATTACATATTTTACAGGTGAGAATTGATTGAATTGTTCTCTCTTGACTCTTAGTTTTTAACTCAAAAAACATAATTATGTATCTGTAGCTTTAAGAAATAGTAAGTTACAGTTAAGTTTACAGCTTGTTTCCCCTGCCCCAACATGGCCAATAAAACATTTTGATAATCAATCATGTTTATAAATCAAAAAATTACAAATACATCCATAATGAAAACAATATAACTCACTTTGTCATTCAGTTTGGTGCATTTTTTACTCAAAATCTGACCAGAGAAATTCTGAATCAGTTTGAATTATTGAATTGTATTAAATTAATCTACCTTTTTCCTCACCGAAACCTCACAACAGCATTTAGGGTATGGGCCTATCTTGTGTGATCTTTCAGTTTGAGAGCATGATTTAGTGATTTCACATTCATTATTTTCCTGAAAGCCCTGTCTGTTCTGTTTTCCTTCTTCAATGCATTGTTTCTTGGACTTAATGAAAGTTCTGTCTGCCCTCTTTCCATAGAACATTTTTATTTTGTCCTTTTCTGTAAAGGTGTCTGATGGTATTTGAGAGACAAGGAAATACCTGTGATAATGTTTTGTTCCTTTAATTTCCTAATTTTAGCAAGTTTACTTACAAACTGAGATATTTCACTGTCATATTTAAATAACTCCCATTTTAAAATGAAGGATCTTTACATTTCTGCTTTGCTAAGGAAGTGTCATTAACTGCAAGGTTTTTGTTTTCACTTCCTCACATTAAAGAGGAGAGTTGTTCAGTTTCTGATAATTTGCTTTATGACCACTACTGTATCTGAGGGAAATAATTTAACATAAATGTAGAGCTTATGCACACTTAAAGATGCTATATGTAAGACTATCCCGTCCTGTTTTGTAATACCAATTTGACCTCAAGAAAAAAAAAATATATAAAAATGTTTTTTGTGTGTGTGTGTTCATTTGTTTCTTTTCTTCTTATGATGATGACTATTATTAGCTATTATTATTAATATTATTATTGTTATACTGTACTCTAGTTTTATTTTATTTATTTTATTACATTATAACATTAACATCACACCCTCTGTCTTTCATCCAGACACCCCTACGCACACACACATGCATGCATGCACACACACACACACCCTACTCCCTTCAAAAACTCAAAAACTGATGTAAGCTGCTATATGTTTTGTCTTGTTTTGTTTTTATTACTTTCTTGTCTGCTTGTCTTGCACTTAATTTGTCCTGTACCACCTTGAAAAAAAAAGGCAATAGTGAGTCACTGTAGCATCCAGTCCACCCTCAGTCTAATGGCGCTTTTCCACTATACGGTTCTAGGACTACTCAGCTCGACTCGGCTTGACTCGGTACGTTACCAAGAATGACCTTTTCCATTACAATAGTACCTACTCAACATGGGTGGGGTCGTCATAGCACGGCTCTGCGAAACTGCCGTGACTTCGTTTTATACGCCACACAAACACATAAACAATGGAGGACATGGAGGCAGTGGTGTACTTGCTGCTCTGCCTGTGTTTTCTGTCACACACAAAGCCGAATCGCTATAATGCTGTTGCCGGTATTTAAGAATGCCGGGTTTGATTCTTGTGTGGGACGGCTCTTCCAGTGAAGACTCTCTGACCAATCAGTGGCCGGCAGTCTGTTGACGTCACATTTAGTATCAGCTCGGCTCGCTTGGAACCTCGGCAGAGCAGGTACTAAAACAGTACCAGGTACTATCCCTAGTGGAAATGCAAAAAGAGTCGAGTCGAGTTGTGCTAGAACTGTATAGTAGAAAAGCGCCATAACATGACAGTATCAAGAAATGCCCCTGAGCAACAGGCAGCAATGATGGAGACTTTAAGCTAGGCTATCATTATCATTATTATTAGTAGTAGTAGTATTGTTATTAGTATTAGTATTATTATTGTTATTATTATTATCATTATTAGTAGTAGTAGTAGTATCATTCTTATTATGATTATATTTGATGAAATTTAGGTATGCTTGAACAATCCTAAGAAGAGTCTTAATTTTCCAGTGTATAGTTCATCGTCTGTGTCTCACTGTGCTCATGACTCAAGTCAGTGGATCTCCAGCACATGAAAACTGTAGTAAACGGTTCTGGCAGCAAGGTGTCATCACTGAGCAGTACAGAGAATAGTCCTGCTAGAGTTCATCACATTTTCCCTCGCTATATTTCTACATTATCTGCATGATAATTAAGTACAGTCTTGGTTTACAGTTTCAAAGTTAAAATCAGAAATAATTTAGCAATTTAAAAAAATGATGAAAACCATAGAATATATAGAACCATAGAAAATGGATGCAGTGTCACATAGAATCACATTACTTGGGCACCATGATATCATAAAAAATACAATTAAACCAGACAGCAGTGTTGTATATTTCAGTGGTACTTCCTAATAGTTATTTATTTGATTAGCAAATGTCAGAAAGTATTTTAAGAAGACTTTCATGGAGGCTGTGAAGTCTGTATTTGTTGGTGGATGTTGCTGGTGTTGCTAAGTGAGTGAGGATATATGCTCAAGTGTGGGTGTTTTTCATACATGACCTGTGCACACGTGTCCATATGAGTAGGTGTGGTGCTCAAAGGACTAACCAGGTGCTGAACTGTTGACTCACACCTTGTAAAGGAAGTTCATCTTTAAAGCAGTATATGAAAAAACAACTGTGATGTCAGTTTAGTGGCTTGCACAGCGCCAAGCTATCAAAACTGGTGACCTTCAGCTCACCTCACTGGAGGCATTTAGACATATGTTTACTGCTGGGGTAATCAAATGAGCAGTAGAATAAACAAAACACACACACCACAGTGGTGCCTCTCAGGTTTGGTTTGCAGCATTTTCACCATAAATGAAACATTTTATTTCTTATCATCCAGAAAATCCAGTTATGAGCTGATGTGTGGTTCTCTAAGTTCAGTTCAGGTTTTGATAGTGCCAGATGAGTATAGGAGTGTAAATGTGAAAGAGGGCAACATAAAAGACAGTACATTCCAGTATGACAGGGAATCTTCTTTTAAAGTCGAGGTGTTGGAAATTAAAAGCTTAAAAAGCATCATCAACAACTCCTGTGCATTTTAAGGCACCAAGTTGGGAAAAACACCTTTGATAAAGTGTTGTTTTGCGCCAGAAATATTATATTATAAAGATTTAACACAGCAAATGTGACAGACCTCTTGACTAGGATGTCATGTTAGCACCAAAAAAGTGAGCAAATGAATCATTTTCAACAGGACTCAGGTTTTGATGTAGCCCACACTCAAACACAGCAGTATATGATGGTGATTAAATATTGACTTATATTGACATTTTGTTCTCTGTAGTTGGATGTCATAAACTATCATATTTCCTACTAATAAATATCCATTTACTTCCTTAACACTGATAGACACAACATAATTGTCATTTAACCTGCAGCTGGTGCATGACCGGGTTGAGCATCAGCTACAGTAAACCTCTCCTGGAAACAGTCCTTTGGTGCACAGAAATTTACATTTTGAGCTTGTTTTGAATAAATGTAAACAGCAAGTAATAGGGAACAGCGCCATCTAAAGACACTCACAATTCATTAGAACCCAAAAACCCAACAAATACCTTGCAGTGGTTAACAGACAACACACTGAAGCTGTGGGCACTTTATACCATAAAGGATGGAGACAAAACCAGGGGAACTTGTGTATTCAGTGGATACACAGTATGTTTCCATTATGAGCTATAGTAATACTGCTAGTATAAATCTATATAAAGTATAATGGTACTTTAGCCATAGTTTGTTTTTTTAAGGTTGAAATCACCTCATTCTCAGAGTCTTTGACGTCACATGAAAGGAAACAGCCATGTTAATTCAGAAATCACTCACATATAAAGGGAAAGTCTACAGGGTGAAAGAAAGAATCATCTACAAATTGACCATGAGTTTCAGTGAAACAGATGTACTGAAAATGCAGATAGGACCATGAAAATGTCTGTCCAGAGTAAGACTCACTTCATGCTTCACTATGAATCATGACTATTCATCTGTGTAGAACAGTGGGGCTTTATATCCAGTCTGTGCATTATCATACCACACAACCAGTGTAAGAAGGACTGGATGTTAAGTAGCTGGAGAACCAACAACACTGTCCTCCCTTACAGGCTAAGAATGAAGATTTCCCTCAAATGTGTTTCTAAATGTTTTTAAAATTCTAATAATTGGTCTTCTTAATGTGCATAAAAGAGAAAAAACTGACACAAATACCAATACCATTTCTCTCTCTCTGTCTCTTTTTGTAACTGCAACTGGATGTCTTTAAGAAAAACATGATGGGTTTGGATGATCCACATTCCTGAAGGGTTTTTATGAAGAGAGAAAGAGAAATAGGAGGTTTACAAACCAGAGGAGGAACAGGAAACAACAAGACAGACTGTGTTTCATAGCAGAGCAGCTGAGGCACTGAGGAAGTGCTTTTACTACTCATTTCTGGGAGCATACACACAATCTGATGGATTTATTGCTCAGATTTTTTAAAAGTGCACTTTAGCATTTGTAAAGATAAGTGTATAAGTGATAAATACCTTCTGATACTTGTATTATTATTGTTGTAAATAACTCCATGGAGGGGATAATCAGTCTTTTTTTCCCTCAAGGCTGTGTTATTAGTAGTTCATCACTTCTGTCCATTGCAGGCGTGTCTTTCTGGATACATCATCACTATTCAAATTCACATTAACCCACTGCCCCCTGTGTTAAGTAACAGAGTGATACTGTTTACGTAACAGTATTACTCACCTTGTGTGTGTGTGTGTGGTGGGTCTGCACTGTGTGTATTTGCATATCCTCATATTACATGTCTATTGATATGAGAAAATGTATGCATGTGCTTTTCAGATGTTATTTGCATGTGTGTGTAACATCCACGCGTAGCAGCAATGATCAATGGTGGTGTTGATCCATTACACAGATGTGGGAGGGTACAAGCAAGGCCAGAGGGTTGCCACTGAAAAGACTGCCTGATTGTATGTCCTGCTGTGTCTAACAAATGCAGGCTGTGCAGATGGACCACCTTTGATCTCCCACACTGACCTCTCTCATGGGGCAAAGTTTGCTGGAGTCTGACTGTCACATGTTTTAACCCAAGTTGCTATAAACAATAGATACTATATTATCAAATGATGATGGTGTTTATCCAGCTCTGCCCTGACCTTATTGAGTAAATCTCGTTTATGAACATTCTTCAAGTGACACTCATAACATATATCTTTTAAGGAGCCTCTGGAATTATTTTCTGACACCTCATTTGTCAAAGATTTTCCACTGTATCTCTTAAATAGGGAAGACATGTGCCTCCTTTGTTTTCCCTCAGCCTTGCTATTGATTTCCTTTGTGTGTGACAGGCCGGAGACCTGGTGAGCAGAGAGGAGACATTTTCTAGAAGCAGAGCATCACCAGCGCTCCATCCTTACTACCTGCTGCTGCTCAATATTTAATGCACTGCACCCAAGCTGCTCAAGGAAAGAATGACAATGGAAAGCTCAATTTCTTTTATATCATGACCGTTATGTCGAGATTTGTTTTGTAAAAACCGGCAGTCACACTGATAAAGCTCTACAAACCTGTACGGACTAACATGCAGAATTCCTTTTTATACATTTTTTTATTTAGCAGCATCACTCACCT
Source organism: Scomber japonicus (assembly GCF_027409825.1). Classification (NCBI taxonomy): domain Eukaryota; kingdom Metazoa; phylum Chordata; class Actinopteri; order Scombriformes; family Scombridae; genus Scomber; species Scomber japonicus. Next base: position 20,157,241 of record NC_070584.1, on the reverse strand, counting down.
TGGGCAATATACAGAGATCAACACACTCAAATTAGGGATGTCCGATATTATCAGCCCTCCGATATTATCGGCCGATATTTACTTTAAAATGTAATATCAGGAAGTATTGGTATCGGGTTTTTATAACCAATGTTTGTTCTGTAGGCTTCAGCATTTCCAAGTCTGCATGAACGCAGCTTGGGAGGTTTACCGGCGCGCACTTGATGACGTAAAACAACAACAACACCCTAGACCCGTGGGTCGCTAACTCTATGGTCGCTAACCGTGGCTAACTGTGGCTAACAAGTTCATAGCGTCCACCACCATGTACACGAACACACAAACCAGAAACGAGGTTTACCTCCTCGTTGTTATTTTCTGTGTTGTTTTTTCGGCGAGTCGCCTCTGTGACATCACCGTCAGAGCCTGGTAGGCATAGACGTATATATGTCTATGCTGGTGGGTCCTATCTGGGTCCTAGGGTCTGTTCGAAACCGCATAATTTCCTACTACTCGTACTAACTCTGACGTCATTTGAAGTATGTAGTGTGTTTCAACTGCGTAGTATGCGATTTAGAGTACGTGAGAAGTTCCCGGATGGTTTACTAGATTCGCCAGAAATGCGGAGTATGCATCAAGAGCTGACTACTCACACTCAAATTACCCAAGATGCAACGTAACTTCTGAAAAAAACCCAAAATACAACACAGCCCTACTCTGCTGTGGAGACACAACAGCTGAGAAGACCAAGTGAGAGGACGTTCCTGTAAAGGTCAAGCCTCCAGAAACGGGGCTTATGTCTGTGGTTTGGAACTATTTCCAAGTGTGTCCTACAGATAGTAAATTTGTAATTTGCAATGACTGCAAAGCAGCATAATAAATATGGCAGTGCCATATTGGCACTTTTTTCCATAACTTAAGTTGAAGTTGTTCTCTTATTTTACAGACAGTGTTTACATTTAGAAAACCATTATGCATTTACGTATGCATCCAGTGGGGCATCAAAATAAAATAGGATATATGTTATGTTGTTACCGTAACAGTTTTAGTGTAAAAAGCCTGCATATATTGGTATCGGGTGATATCTATATCGGAAATTAAGAGTTGGGGAATATCGGATATCGGCAGAAAAGTCAATATTTTTTTAATATATTTTTAATATATTAATATTTTTAACTCAAATTAGTTCAAAATTGATGAAAATGAAAAATAAATGCCAAGATGGTGTGATTTGAGCACAGACTCATACGTCCAGGCAGTCGTGACATGGAGTGAAAACAATTTCAATTTAGTGATATGTCTTATTGAAAATACACCAAAGCAAGTTGTCCTTTGAGCGTCTTATAGAAGTTAAAAATAGGCCAACTTATACTGCTATGAAAGACAAAAAGTGAACTGGGGTCATGAATAAATAATTTTATCCAATTGAAAAACTGGCCTGAATTGTGTTCAGGCTACACCACACAAAAGTTGACTTGTTCACCACCCTGTATATGTAGCGTGTGACAGGGGATCACAAGTATGCATGTCCTTGTTTTATGGTGTCACAGGCCATAATGGCGAAAATGCTGGCTGTCAGCAGCTTCAGTGCAGGTATATCGGTATAGCTTTGGTCTTTCAAAAACTTTAATCTGAGTGAAATTGAATCACTATTAATTACTTTCTGCATTCATTTTACTCACAGGGTTTTCTACTTTTAGAAAGATGGGAGAAAGGACAATCTGCTGCAAGGCAACATGCACTTCATGTTGTAAATCAACACCAGGGACATGGTATCTGCTTGCTGAGCCAGGTGTCAGTATGCACATTAACACTGAATGTTATAAAGTGTTTTATCAGTTTGTCAAATACAGATATCAGTGAGTTCAGTGAAAATTTAAAACTGCAACTTACTCACTTTCCCTCTTATCTTAAAACCTTTGAACAAATGCTAATCACAAAATACTGTGCCTTAAAATCAGTGCATGGAAAAACAATATAACCATGAATCTGCAAAAAAGAAAAAGAAATCAGAGCAAGCCTGACGAAAAATCAGGGAGCTCTTGCTGTGTTTATCGCTGTGTTATCCAGCTGTTATGATGAATATGCTGAATGCTAATAGCCTTGACCAAAACCGAGCTACTTCTAAAGCAAACAAGTTATCCCTTTTCTGCATCTCCATGACTCATGCACGGGCTGAGTGGTTGGACTGTGAGTGGTAATATTTTGACAGAAGAAAAGTACAAAACAGAGGTGGCCATGGAAACTGACGGCATCCAATGGGAGAATAGGATACGGGTGTGGCTGGCTGATTGAAAAGGATTTTGTGTGTGCCGCTCACTTCCTTTAGCCTGGTCAATTAGTAACTTTTTCTGCACTCATTTCTGAACAAGCAGGGAGGGAGAGGATTCACTGGAAGTTTCTACACAGAAATAAAACTGTCACATGATGTAGAGCTTGAAAAAGACTCAGATGAAGGAAGCTGTGTTTGTGGCTTGTAAAAATTCATTCCTGCAGTATCTGTGCAACATGAACTGACTAAAGTTGAAACAGCTCAGTAAAGGTCCTAAACAGAAATTTCGGGCCTGGAAATGCTGTCATGTTTTTCACTTACACCAGTCTGAGTGTAAATGATTCTTCCAGTGACAGTGTATTAGATTTAGCTGTTGCCAAAGTCTACAGATGTGTAGTAGTGTGTAGTGAGGCTTTGAGCATGACTGTTTTCTACGTGTATCACCTCATTGAGAGACTGGTTGATTTGGGCAGTGATTAAATCCTGTACTCCTTAACTGTGGTTAATTTGCTATTAATCAAGGTGCCTAGCTTATATTTGTTCCTGTACATCCACCCAGTAAAAGTGGGACTTGTACTACTACATAAGTTTAAACAAGTGTGCACTGCTCTGAAAAAGAGCCTAGGCACCTAGAAAATAGGAAAAAAAACATCCCTGGTTGAACATTAGTCATAAATTCCCAAAATAAGAAAAGCAGTGCAGCTTTTCAGATAAACAATTAAACATATGAACCTTTCTGAATCTACAGTTTGTCTTTGTATTAATCTAATTTTACAGTTAGTACACACTGATGAAAGAGGGAGAAAGGATAGCAAAAAGTCATGTGGCACCCATATTAATGGTCTCCATGGAGCAAACACAAACACAGATATAGTCAGTGCATAGCCTGAGTCACAGTCACAGCTTTGATCTAGCAACAGATAAAAATTCATTAACAATTAAGTGTCTTATGGGGGTGCTCTTGAGGAAGTTCTGGCACTTATACAAGCTCAGCCTATCATGTAGGAGAAGTAGGGTGACCAAGTTCTGCAACAGCACTTACCCAGAGGCCATCATTATTATGCTTGTCCATAGGATACTGTAATGGTACATATACAATACTATCAATACTAAACATCAATATATAAATAAATAAAACTAGCATTCCCAAAGGGATGCCATCATCTCAACAAACCAACAACCAACGGAAATAAGCCTTAGGGCTTTACTGTGTTATCCTGACTTTATATGTAAGCACTCATTGTCCTGGCAAAGGTAGTGTTTTATTTTATATATAAAATTGGAAAAAAAGAAAAGGAAATCAATCAGTCAATCAGTAGTTTCAACATGATATGAAAATAAGTTAAGAACAAATAAGATAAAGAAGATTACAAACTATTAAACTGAAAAAATATGAGATGGGTTTCTTTAGTTGAACTGTGTTGAGGGGCCATATAGAAATTGCTTGGCTATAAGACAAAAAAGGTTGGGACCCAGTGCTATTCATCAATATTGGTTTGTGAAGCTGACAGCATTGATATGGGAATGCTTGTTTTATTGATTATTATTACTATATTATTCTTTTATGCTTAGAGGTTTTATTGTTTGACTTTAGTAGGTTATTGGGTTATTGTTTTTTACCACTTGTTATATGTCTTAGTGTACTTACTGTGTGTGATGTCCTGAGGTTTTAGAGTACTTTGTTGAGGCAATAAAGTATTGAAGTTGGAGAAAGGTTAACAACTAGTGTAAATAATACCAAACATATTTTCAGATAAGCAATTTCCCCTTAAATGAGGCTAATTCCAGACATAAACAAATCCCAGATGAAAATGGCTGGTAGCTCACTCAACAAAAAAAGCTGTTCATAAACTATACTACCTTCCTGCAGCTCACTCTCTGTAACACTGGAGTGTCAGCTATGCTTATAATGTAAACTTACACACTTATATGGAAATATAGCCTCTCTCCAACACAAGGCTTAGGATGGCAATGAGCCCCATGGCTATTGTTTAAGGATTCAAAAATGTTTATCAGCATGAATGAGAATGTATGGTTGCCCCAGTGTGTTTTGCCCTGTGAAGAGCTAGTGACCATTTTTGGGTGCTCCATTCCTTTCAGTGCATAATGGAGTGACCCGGGAAATTCTGACCTGTCAGGTAAAAGTAAAAAAACAACAACACATAAATAATGACTTGAGTTGTTGTGGGTAAGCTCATGATAAATGTGCTGTGCTGATTAAAGCAAACCTTACATTAATCTTAACTCAAGAACTGAATAAAACTGCGGTGATGTGAAGTATAGTAAATGACCACGTGAGTTCGTCCTTACTAAAAAGAGGTGGTAAAATGATGTTAATTCAATGATCATCATGAGGCAAAACCGAATGTAATTCACCTCAGCCTGAAACAATTACTAAATTCTGCTTTGCAAATTAAGGGCTGTTCAGACTTATAGGTGTATATTTGACTGGTTTCACCTTCAAAAAAGTCACTAATTAAAAAATATACTCTACATAGGATGGACAAGTTAAAAAATCTTTGATGTACCAGAGAAAAAATAGGCTGTCTTGCTTATTGGCACCATGAACGTATTCCTCCGCCGCCTAATATATTATGCAATGAAGCAGCCGGCAAACAACCACCCTCGCGGAGTGATTTTCTAAGGACTACACCCAAGCGCTTGTCCGATTGCAGCGGCTTCTCTTCGTTGCCTAGACCAGAAGAAAGCCGGGACGTGACGGAGCCGGGGGGGTTTTGCTTGCTGGAGGCCCGTTAAACCACCGATAAATACAGCTTCCTCGCTGTTTCTTCGTCGCTCAAGAGACGCCTGTGATCTAACTTTGACCCAACGTACTTTTTTTCATCTTAGAACTAATTTCACAAACATGTCCTGGCAAAGCTACGTGGACAACCTGATGGCTGACGGCAGCTGCCAGGACGCGGCCATTGTTGGGTACACGGACGCCAAATACGTCTGGGCATCACACGCCGGCGGTACCTTTAACAACATTACGGTTAGTATACTCCGTGTTTCATAGTCTTGCGTTAACACAGGGACAGGAATTGTACATTTTACACGCCGGTGCGTTTGTCTGCATCGCCAGGCCTTGTTGAATGAGGATAAGGCAAGCGGTGTGGTACACATGGTGTCTGGTGGTCGCACACAACATGCATTGGAACGTATACGGCGTTGCTTTTTTAACATGTACTATAACCACTGTACAACTTCCTAGAAAATAGGACCTACTTTGTACTATTAAGACTTGTGGATTTATTTGTCCAAGAAATGGCCGCCGGCGCTAACCCAAGCCGTACCGCGAACTCAAGCTAAAAGAGCTAACCTAGCAACGCTAACTAGCCTTGCGATACCGGTCAGATAAGGGGGCTTAATTTCAGTAATTTATCGTAAGCATATACACTTATGAAATATTTCCTCGTGTATTGTGTCGTTTGTATTGCAAAATGGCTTCGTAATCTTGTTTAAGCAGACAATAGCCCATGCAGTAGTGCTGAGCAGGGTAACGTTGCCGCTGATTAGCTGGAATCAGGCCGGGCATCAGCCGTTGGAATATCGTTACTAGCTAACGCAAATAGCGCAGCGTTAGCGGCGCTCGCACGCGTTCTTGACTTGCTGGCATGCAGCTACTTACACTCTTTTTTTTTTCTTATCCGTCTTCTGTGAATCGGAGCGCCGCCGCTACCGCCCCTTATTTTCCAAGATGGCGGATACACTCCCCTGTTATTCATTTTTTTGTTCATGGGAGCTAGACGAACAGTGTAGCCACAAGACAGCTTTTTTCAGCAGCAGTCAAAATCTGAACATTTTAAAACGATTTCATTACACACAAAAATTAAATCACAACACGAACACCCGAGTCTTTTTGCGGCCTTTACATAAATCTTACTTGGCGTTGGCTAAAGACTCTTGTCCTTCGCTTTCCTTGAGCCTCCATTTTGTCTTGTTAAATAAATTATTTGTCAGTAATTTAAATATTTGTGTGCCGGTGATCTCAAAACATGTTGTATATATTTGGCATTCTGTCGAGCATGTTTGGTAAGAAGAGGCTACAGGCGGATGAACTATGAGCGAGTGTGTCGCTTATATTCGGTGTGGGGAGTGTCCGCTCGGGCTGAGTAACGCTATTCTTTGAAGACGCCAGATGAATAAATGCACAATTTTGTTTTTTCTTGACCAGTATGAAGCCAAAGCTAACTGCTTTAGCAGCTTGCTATCAGGACTAGCCAGCCTGGTGTAGCCTATTAAACTTGCCACATGTTAGTCGGCGGAATGCAGCAAGTTGCATGTTAAATGTGTAGAAACTGCGGTACACATTTCATGTCGGTAGAAAAAATAATTAATTTAATAAGCTAAACGCACCACAGACACACAGCTAAGTTCTCAATGCTAACATTATCCTACCAAGAAGAGGGAGTCCTTTTGAGTTACCTTTTTTTTCCTCCTGAAGGGTTTGGTGTGTGTGTGCTATGACTGTGCACTTCTGGAGTTGAGGGGCGACGCCTTTTGTTCTGCAGATTGGATCAATAATGACTCCATTTTTATATATACTCTTAATAACAGTATGGTGATTTAGAATATAATTTGTGTAACTATGAGCAGTAGTGTGAACAAAGTGGGATATTAGCAGTAGTGAAAGCCTAGCTGTTTTCTCAGCATAATGTTTTTGTTAGCTGCAGTGGGCCTCTGAGATTTCAGGACTACCATGTAATGCAGACAGCTGTTCCTTTTTAAATACTTAATACACATTTTTAACCTGCTAAGATTGGATATCTTAAGTCTTGAGCAACTGGGAACAGAATAATACATTTTTAAAAAAGACTAAATAAGGTTAACACCATGCCTGATTGCAAGATTGTGTTACATATTTATCGCCTGATTTGAAGTAATGTTGAATGTTAATTTACTTTAAAAAATTGAACACCATTTTTTATAACATTTTGTTAAATAGAAAAAAGTTATTTCTCACAAAAAGACCAGAGAATATAACATATCACCAACATTTTAATTATTACAGGAGCTTTGGACTGGAGTTACATTTTCCTTCTCGATGAGTCAATGAACAGTACATTCCTGTTAATTGAAGTTCATCATATCTGTACTCACCATCTTGCCCGGTTACAGAAGCAGTCCCTTGCTGCATTTGACTTACAAATATCCTTTCCAGCAGAGTTGTAGTCCCCCCCCCCCCCCTTTTTTCCCCCCTTTTCTCTTTTTTAAAATGTGTAGTTATATTTGATATATGCAGGAGTCCACTGTATATTTTAAAGAAATGAGACTTACAGGATCAGGATGTGCTTATCTAGTCAAAATGTATGTAAAGCATTTATTTTAAAGAGTAGGTGTTACACTTGGAGTGATGTAAACAGGTGCTTCAAAAGTACACGCTACACTATTTGACTCACAGCAATGAGTGGATTCAAAGATGGCCTGCAAATGATACTCATCAGCTCACTCTGTAAATGTATCTAAATATCTATGTATTATTTAACGCATTAATCGAAAATCTTGAGACACCTAATCTCCTGCCAAGCATTTTGTGTTTTCAGAGAGTAAAATGAGCACAATAAATTCCTGAAATTGTTAAAGTGCACCCCAAAAACCAACCACCAGTGGACCCCTTGTTCTAATTTTCTGCATTTTGAGTCCCAACCTTTCCACTGCATGGTTAGCAAAGCTTTTTAAGCAACATATAACTTGATGTTTCTTTAAGAACCACAGCGCAGGGCTGCAGGTGAGTTTATGCTGTGTAGGAGTGAGGTGTTGAGGTGCAACAGACTTTTTTCTTTTTTTTTTTTTTACATTCGATTTAGTTTTTAATAAAAATCAACCAACACATTTTGTCTACAAAGGCAGCTTTATACTTAATTTATGTTGTGGGATAATGGCTTCAACAGATCAGTTTTTAACATTGCTTTAAGGGATGCAGGAGTGCTTCTAAATAACAGTGGAATATCAACATAAATATAACTTCTCAGCAGCCTAATATGAAACTTTGAAATGGGAACACATTTTTGCTGTCCTGATTTTCATTCATTTAATATTTATATGAATGAAAAAATGTAACAATCACTCTAAATTTGAAGATATTAAAACTAATTTTCGTTGCTCTCTATATAAGACACAAACTTCAATCAGGGTTGTGTTTAGTACTTTTTAATGGTACTGCAAGTTAAAATAGAAAATTGAGAGGCAGAGGATTTGAATTAATGGTCTCAGAAGGCTTCACAGCACCTACACAAGACAAATGAACAATAAATATGATCAGCGTGAGCAAAGACAAGTGTTTGATGAAGAAGAAAAAGCTGAATGCACACACTTTGCATTAAGATTACATTGAAAGTAATGCACACATGTCTAACTTCTTGATGTCTTCCTCTAGCCTGAAGAAATCGACGTGTTAATAGGAAAGGACCGCGAGGCATTCTTCACCAACGGGCTGACCTTGGGCAATAAAAAGTGCTCCGTAATCAGAGACAGCCTCCAAATTGACGGCGACTGGACAATGGACATCCGGACGAAGAGTCAAGGAGGAGAGCCAACATACAACGTTTCTGTAGGCAGAGCCGGCAAAGGTGAGTGCTGTGTTCAGTGTCATTGTTAGCCGTGTACATTTTTAGTAGTGCTAAAGTGCCACCGTAGCCTGCTTTTTGATTTTTAGTGCACTTTAGTTTTTAAAAGTGCCACTTTTTAAAGTTCTGTGTTGTCTGTGCATGTGGGATAGACAAATGCACCTTTCCTCAATATATGATGATGCTTGCAGGTGTTCAGGCATTTGTGAATGATAGGATGATATTTTTAATGATTTATGATGGGGAACAAGTGTATCTGAGCTAAATATTACAGAGTAGGAATAAAAATTCAAATTAAGTTGTCCATTATGTCAAGGTAAAATATACTGAGTCTCTTTTTGATGTCATTAGTTGGATTCTCCCTGCAGGTTTATTTAACAACCCCCAAGCTCCATTTACATCTGTTTTGTAGATAAAGTGCTTAAAGTGTGAAATGTTTGGTCAGTTAATGCATTGAAATTGCAGTAGGTATCAAATTTAATGCATTAATTATGTTCTAATGTGTTAAATCATAGCACCTTTACATATTTTTCACAACAAATGACTGTAAATACTCTTAGCACAATGAAATTAGACATATTTAGAAGTTACAGCCATAAATTCTCATGTTAGGAATGTAAACTTGAAAGAACTCAAAGTTCAGTCCCTTGCCTAAGAGTTGTGCCAGATTTCATGTTGCCTGTATGGGCCCCAACGCTCCATGCTTCCCAGTCTTCCCAGTCTACTAAAGCTTTACAGGTGAGACTGAAACGGATTCTCATTCTCCACACGAGGTCCAGAGAATTTCCTAAAACCTTTCCTTGAACTGCATGCATCTTCTTCCTTCCTGGTTAACTCACCCCTGAAAGTATGAATCTGTTCCCCCTGCTCACACGCTTCCACTCCTGTTTCTGGTTTTAAAAATATGTATTCAGGCACTTTAAGTTTTACATGTATTGAGGAGAGGTACCACAAGCATGCTGCTGTATCTGCATATGTGCTACATTAGTGATGGTTGATAAGTAGTCAGTAGAAGCATTCACTTTCCTGATCTTTGCTGCTGACACGGTGCTTTGTTACTACTCAATCACTAATTATATGATTTTTAAATAACTAGACTCTTGAAGTGGAGTCCAGTAACGTCAGGAATACCAACAGGGAGATCATCACCAACATCACCAGACACTTAAAACAAGGTCTAGTTTGGATGTGGTACTAATGTAGCAGAAAGTGGCTGATTAGCAGCCGTCTTTTGGACTAGTGAACCCAAAGTTACCTCCTGTTCAGGGTGCATTTGTTGAAGTGTTTCTGACCAAATACATCATGATCAGCTGGTAAATGATGGTAACTAACATTTGTGCTTTTTAGATGAGATTTTCACACAATACGTTAAAGATCATCATCAGTTATGTGAATGTGATCAAACTATTCGAGGCTTTAGTTTTGAACTTCAATATTTTGCCTCATTATTACATAAATATTGATATTTAAGAGATAAATCTGAATTAAGCAGCAAGTCTATTCAGTCAAGATTGGTATGTCATAACTAAAGGACTGCAACCAGTAGTTGTCATGATCAGTTTAATCTACTGATTATGTTCTCGATTAATCGTTTAGTCCATGAAATGTGAAAAATTACATGAAACATTTCTTACATTCCATGTTGATGTCAAAACCTGAAGATATATATAAGTCATATGACCAATATTACAAACATTTGACATTTCTGCTTGGAAACAACGACTGAAATGAATCAATGATCAAAAGTTCATTTTGTGTGAACGATCGAGGCGGAGTCATCTGAGAGCTTCACCTGGAGACTCCACCCGGTTATAAAGTTGTCACAGGTGTACAGACTGACGCAGCTTTGCATGCATCCTTCACATTTATTCTCCTGTACTCACTCTGTCTTCTTACTGTAATGTGAGATGTGTCGTTTGTTTCGCCCGCAGCAGCACCGAGAAGAAAATGAATGTTTGGGTTTGATACGGCCGCCACTCCAAAGCGCTGCTTAGCTTTTTTTTGTGCCCATGTCCTCCTTCGTAGTTGTCAAGTTCGTCTGCCTGCTTTTGGCTCTGTGCTATTTTTTATTTTTTTTCCACTTGTGTGATCTTCGCACCTTTTCTCTAAGTGTCCCTTTTCTGTCTGTTTTCTTTCAGTCTTGGTCTTGGTAATGGGCAAAGAAGGGGTCCATGGAGGCGGATTGAATAAGAAGGCATACTCGATGGCAAAATACTTGAGGGATTCAGGGTTTTAGTTTAGTTTTGACGTAGCTTAAGTGGTGTTAAGTTGAGGGAGAGGGGGAAAAAAGAAATAAAAAGGAAAACAAAAAAACACAAAATTCAAAAGTAATTAAAAAAAAAAAGAAAAGCAAAGCAAATTACTGTCAAGCCTATGTTTCCCGAACGGTCCCGATTTAAATAAAAAAATAAAAAAAACAAAAATCCCAGGAGCATTTCTAACACAGCGCAGAGTCCAGGCTCTGTCTTCATCTATGTAGCCCAACATTTAGCAAGGTGGCAATAAAAAAATAATCTAAAAAAATACAAGTATCTTCTTCTTTTCTAGCCCTGCTATCATCATGTCTGTTCATTTATTTTTGTTTTGTTTTTCCTTTGTGTACTCCAGCATTGGTTTTTGTCATGGGGAAGGAAGGTGTCCATGGAGGGCAGCTCAACAAGAAAGCATTTATGATGGCTGAGTACCTGAGGAAGTCCGGATACTAAAGCAGCCTGTTCCCAGCCACCTAGCAGCTCACCCTACCACCCTGTTGCATTTCATCACTACTTCCAGTCCTAGTTGGTAGTTTTTCTTTTTCTGCCTTCTCTTTTCCTCAATTTTTTTCTTTTTTTTTATCCCCCTTTTTATTTTTGTCATCTTCCCCTAACCCACCCCCCCCTCTCAACACACTACTTGCGCTGTGTATTTTTCTTCTTCTCCTTATCCCCCTCCCCTCACCTTTTTTTTAAGCACTATATAAGTTGATCCATAGCAAAGATGAGCATGTTGCTAACAGGATGTCATGACAAATCTGTACTTTAACCGAGACCAGCAATAAAAAATAAAAAAAAGTTAAAAAAAATAAAAAAAATCTGGCCAAAAACTCGGACAATGAAAGCTATAGCGTCAATTTGAAGAAGTAGGTATGTCTTTCTTTTCTTTCTGTCATGGTGCCCGAACTCAATCTCATACACTCCCTCCCCCTCCCTCCACCCGAGCAGCTGATGCCTTTGGAGCACTTGAGTGGTAACCAAGCTCATCATGTCTTCCTCTTTCTTTTTAGTTTAGTTTTTTTTTTCTTTTCCCTCCCATCATGTCTGGGAGAGGAGACTGCATGCATACATCAGTCCACTTTAGTCCCCCCCCTCCCCCCCACATCCCTCCCTTACCCTCCAGTACTCCACCCAGCCAGCACTACCACACATCCTCCTGCCAAAAAAATTTCAGGCCCCCCTCCCTCCTTCCCCCTGGTTTCCTCATCCTGTTTGCTCAAAAACAGGCAACACTACAAACTTCATGAAGCACTCATCTTCAAACACTTCACCTCCACTCTCTTCTTTTAACCCCCCCACCCCCTCCTCTCTTACTGCTCTGTCCTCAACACCCTTTTGTTTTTTTTTTAAAAGGGGGGGGATAGCATGTGCAGGATGGGGTGGGAGGGAGGGGGTAATACTTGGATCGGCTGAGTTAACGATTGCGAGCGTTGGCGTCCAGATGCTGGTAGCCTGTCCTCCTCCCCACCGCCATGACGTCATCACGACCTGCCCCAGCAACACGAGAAACACCATGGACATTCCACAGTAACAACGGCTCAGGCACTTAATACTGTTTTTGTTTGCCAGCTCCTGTAATATATTTTCTTTTTAATTTAGTTTTTTTTTTTCTTTTTGAAAAGGCTGCCATTTTTGGACAGTAGATATCCCAGCATATAACCATCTGAAGTGTGTCCAGTTTGAATAATTTTTTTTCTTTTTATAGGACCAAGTGTAGTCAAAGCTCGGGTGTTTATACAGTTGCTCTAAATCATGTGAAGGATGAATGCTAACTAATTTTTTTTTTTTTTTTTTTTTTTTTTTCTGATGAAGGAAACACTAACCTGGCAGTTACGCTTACTATGGTTTAAAAAAAAGAAATTAAACTACAGGGGAGGTATGGGGGGGGAGTATTTGATGAAAAATTAAAATCTCATTTCATTGTTTTTTTTTCTTATGTTTAGAAAACAAACCTGCATTTGTACAAACCCATGCTGTGTTGACAACTACAAAAACTGTGGAATAAATTGCCTTTTACTCTATTATAGTCAACTGAGCTCTGGGGTATCACATGGTCTGTCCACGCTCAGTACTGCTAATGTAACGTCCAACTGACAAAAGAAAAACTTTCAAAAGTAGAAACAACACTCAATGGGAGATGATGGGATTGGTTGCAACGAAGACGTTAATGGTTGTCTTGTCGAAACTTAAACTGCAGAACCTGTGTATCCTGTGCCATAATGTAGAGAGATCTGTTGCTGTTGTAAGATGGATATTACCCACTGTCCACTAAGGAGTCATTTCTTTTTTCTTTTTTTTAGCTTCAGCTCCACTGTTTAGGCCTTGTGAGATATGTGTACTCATATAAAAAAAAAAGAAGAAAAAAACCTGTTTCAAGTCCTGTTTGCTGATTTATGTTCATTTCCTTTTTTCCTCACCACTTTTTTTTTTTCTTACATCTGGGATACAGTCTCTTTAATGCATCTGATTTCATATGCATAAAACCAAGAAATGCCATAAATTGATTTATCACCTTGTTTACAGACAGATCAAATAAATTTATTCCAACCAGATAAGTTTATGCCGTCCTTTTCTTGTCGTGTTTCACCTGATCTCTGCCCCCTTTTATTAAAAAAATATTTTGGCAAATGCTTTAATTTGCATTCTTCAGAGTTAAATGAGAAGCTCTTTCAAAGCTGCAGCTGGTTAACTCAGTAATTGACTGGAAATTGACTAAAATACAAACAGGTTTTCTCTTTATTTATAAAGTGTAAGAATTTCAGGAATTTGAATTTTGAGACCAAGAGGAAAACGTACTCAGTAATCTGAGCCTTCTTGACACAGACAGGACGTATCATTTAACTTTTAAAAAATGTAATTGGACTTTGGTTTCATGACTAGTTCTGAGTCAGCAAAGTAGATGGTTTGAGGTTTTAGCCGCATGCATCTGTGCTTCACATGTGATGTTCATGAGAGTTGAAGTGGTTTTTCCTCTTTCACACAAAGGCCACTTCAGAAAGTTGCCTCATGTATTAAAACTGCTCTCAGTATCTGAGAAATTGATTAGATTTGACATGAGTGTAGACATCTCGTGATTTCCATGCTTGAATTAGACAGAGTTGATTTGTATCAGATCAGCTGTTCAGTGGAATGACGCAAAGCCGTGAGAAATGTCGTCAGGTGTCATTTTCATTTTTATTTAAGTGAATTCATATTGAGAACAGAGCAGGAAAACACAAGACAAAATACAAACTGAAAAAGGCAACATGATTTGTCAACATAAATGAAGTCATGTAATGAAAAAAGAGAGCATACTTGCTATGAACAGTATTAAATGAGATACGGTCAGTTATATGTGTATTATTATAATAAGGCCTATCAACCAATAACTGCTTGTGTTATATGAAGTGATAGGTCTGGAGCAGGCAGCGAAGACACAGTCACCACTACACCGTCTCTCCACACCTTTTTTCCCAACATGGAGATCACGTTTGTTCGTTCGTTGCACCGGCTGGATTGGCTTCAGTTTCTCTTTAGAGTGAATCAATGTAACAGATAAACCGTGGCACGAAAAAACACAGGACAGGAGCATCTTAAGTCTCCTTGTTTTACACCAGGCTAGAAATAAATTGGCAAAAACCATATCGCTGTGGCTTTTAAATGTTTCTATACTTTGCTCGATGTCAGTTTAATTTTACAAAAAAGAAAGAAAGGATGCTGCATAGGTGTGTCAGTTTAGCATGAACATATATGTACAAGTAAAGAAACTTACCCATTCTCTGAAGAATGTACAGAAACATAATCAAAGGTAAAGAAGAAATGTACGGTGATCTACAGTTTTTTTTATTTACACAGTATTTCTACTGAACTTTGTGTCAGGTGTGATCTTGTGTCTTGGGAGATTTTCGCTCATCTGTGTGTCATCTTTTTTTTTTATGATGAGAGTACAGTATAACAGTCTACTGTACGTCAGCATCATCAGTCCTGTCACACCTGCCAAGCAGCCGCTAATATAAGCACACTGACTTCCTGTCAACACACCTGGAAATCAGCACTTTCTCCGTAATCGTGTTCAAATAAAACTTAAATTTTTGAGCTTGTAGGGAGGATACATTACGATGTATTTTAAGCAGTGACGGAAAAAACTCGGATGATGAATCGGTTTCGTGCCCCCCGACTAAAGTTTCTGCTGCTGTGAGGTTGGAGAGGGCGGGGGCGGGTTTATTGACCTATCAGGCCAGCCAACAGTCAGTCAAGCTTGGAGCAGGTCCTGGTCGTGGTCGTGGCCGTCGGAGCAGGGCTGCTGCATCTGGACCACCACGGTCTCCACGGTGACCTCCTCCTCGCTGTCGCTGCTGTCCAGCTCGTCGTCCTCGTACTCGGAGGACTCCTGGTCTTGCTCCGAGCGTGAGCCTCCGGACATGGTGCCAAAGGAGTGGGCGCTGGTGGAGGCCAAGGAGCGCAGCAGCGGGGTACTCTCTGACACCTCCTCATTCTCATCAGGGCCGCTCTCCCCCTCCTCTGAGTCGGAGTCAGAGTCGCCCTGAGAGGGGACCACCTTCTGCTTGCACACCGGACACGTCTTCTTAGTTTTGGTCAGCCAGGGGTCGACACACTTGCTGTGGTAGGCTGTAGGCAATAAGAAAAAGTTAGTGTTTCTGATTGAACAGCGACTTAGCACCTCATTTTATCATCATTCAAAGACCTCATGACTAGATCTGCAAAGTTATTTTCACAACTGATTCATCATTTAAGAAATGACAAAAGTTGCAGCTTCTTAAGTGAGCAGATTATTTTGTTTCTTTGCCTAACAAGATAAGATCTTTGGGCTTTAATCAAAAATAAAAAACAATTGTGACTTTTACATAGAATTGATTGAACTAGAAGTGGATTTAGTGTTAATTGACTCTAAACAACCAAATCATACGTCACAGTTCAACATCCACAATGCATTTCACTCTGGTTAAAAGCTATAAAAACAGTCAAACTGGGTATTTGTCATCTACTCAATGTCAAATATCCAAATCAAAAAGCATACAGGGAACAATGTTTCCCTAAGAGGTTTTATTAATTCCTTCTTTTTTACCATTATTTGATAGCAGACAGGAAATAAACTATCATGGAGCATGCAGGAGTGTTCAGACTCACCGTGAGAACACGGCAGGACTCTGAGTTTGTCTCCTTCTTCGTACTCATCCAGGCAGATGGCACACACATCGTAGTTGTCTCCTAAAGAGAAAACCAACATTTATTCACTGCTTTAAACACATTTATACTTTTTTGAACATTATACTGTACTGTGGCTGATTGGCCAGCAGAAGTGCAATATTTTTGGATAACTGTACAGCTATCAAAGAAAAGCAGACTCCTCACTATTATAAATTATTATTACCAAAAATGATCATTTAAAACATTTTGATTGCTGCCTTTGACCATTCTCTTATGAAAAATAATGCATGAGATGGACTAAGAACAGGATCTGCATAGTGCATTATTTCTTAATAACTGCACATCTCATGGATCATAATGAGTAGAAGTGAGAAAGTCTAAAATATAACAGCGTGACGGTTGTTATGCACACAGATGATTCATTTGTTTTGATGTCTTCCTGAAGGTCACTAACATCAGGTGGGTCCGTGACGTATCACATAGCAGGAACCGCGTCTGCCTCACAAGTCTGATATCCTTAAATAAATTCTTAGTGTCACTTTTCCAAATATGTTCTTGTGCCCACCCCCTTCCATCCTCATCCTCTAAACCGCCAGCGCTGCATTTCCTTCTAATAGGGGCACTAAAAGCTCAGGAATGTATTAATGCACTCCCTTTCAAATTCCACAGAGTTCTTCTCCTTTTTCCTTCGCTTCCTCTTCCCTTGCCCGGCCTGAGAGGAGGAGAAGAGGTGGAGGAGGTGGGAGCAGGCTCAGAGTTGTGAGCCGGTGTGTTTATGTAAGCTCTAAATGAGCATGTTTTCCCCCGACTGGGCTCTGTGTGTCCGTGCCAGGGCTGCATGTGACCGTATAAGGATGGGGAGTCACATCGACCAGGGTCCTCCTCCTCCTCCTCCCTCTTCCCTCTTCCTTTTCTCTCTGAGCGTCAGCAAAATCAACTCAAAGCAATGTTATAAACTCAGCTTCTTTTTTTTACTTTTTCACACTTTCTGTTCAGTTTAGGTTTTTTTTTTTTTGCTGCTTTTCCCCAAACGGTCACTGTCAGTCCCAATCTGTCTTCAACAATCTTCTCCTGACATTAGTCCAGAGGAGACACCATCTTTTTCTCCTTTTTTCTCACTCTCTCAGGGCCAGTGCTGGACATTTGGGGTGAGGGGAAGAGGGAAAGTTTATGCAGGCACGGATCCAGTATACACTCAGGAAATGCTGAACTGTGGCACTGAAGGAGCTATTCTGAGTGAAGCCCGAGCGCAAAAGGTCGAGTGACTTGCTGAACTCAAAGACGGCCCTGGGGAGAAAATTATACTTGGTACTGTAGGAAATGTTTCACTACGTATGTTATTACGACACCTTGTAGGAAAATTCGACTTTATTGCAACTTGGGTCTTCGTTATGTCATTTTGGAATAACAGGAATAACACTGAAGAAACTTTAAGAGTCAGACTGTCATTCAATTTTTGACAAACAAAACAGATGTGAATGTTAAAATAAGTGTGCTAATTTCAGTTTTACCTCTAAATGAAGTGGTTTAGTTAATCTGGTTGTTGGCTTGTTTAAACCCAAGCTGATAAGTAAGTAAATTCTTTCTCTGTCAGACCTCACTGTACCGATGTTGCTGCGTTCCCAGATCTTAACAACTCTTTTGAAAGGTACAATGTTATCATAACTAATAGGAGCCATATGGAGCCATAAAAAAGACTCAAGTTGTAATGAAGCAGAAAGCCTTTAATGTTCTTTTATCTTACTTTAAGTGTCAAATATTTTTTTCAGTTATTTGTGGACATCTCTTTTAAAAATGTAATGTAATCTCCGCCTGTTGACTGTATCGCGTTCCATCTTGTGCTAGCTCAAAGTGTTTAGTCAGTCTATACTGTAATGATAAGCACGTCATCATTCCTGAGCGCTGACGTCATCAGGACAAACTGTGTGTAATCTCACTGAACCTGGTGAACTATGTGTCTGATAACACTCACAAAAACATATTTCCTGTTATGTTTTTCAAAACTAACCAATGTGCCCTGTTGGCTGTAAAGGTTAAAGCTGACTGAACACACACCAGTCAGTTGAGAAACATGCGGCATGGCTGTTCTGCGGCAGATCATAACTCACAGTCTGGTCCGCTCATCCCTTTTTCCACGGAGCAAATTACACCGCTCCCGCTGATCAAAGGCCCCGCTGTGGACATTACTCAATCCTCATTTCTAGAGTCTCTTACCACAGATCAGCTTAGTAATGTCATTACAGTGACCTGCACATGTGAGCTGAGATTCCCCTTTGATGAAGTCTCTCAGGTATGGAACACATATCAAGAGCAGCCCATGTCTTAAAAAAGGGAAAATTAAAAAACGGTTATCCTTCTCTAATCAAGTGTGTTTTGGGTTAGCTTCAGAGTAGGCGGTAAAATGTGTTTTTCAGGGCAAAGAAAGAAACATTTAGCTCATGTTTTGGCAGTGTGTATAGTTTTTAGATGCTGGGAATCCCTTACATTTATGTTTCAGGGCCAGTAGCACATCTTAAAAGGAGTTTATAGAGCATGTGCAGCTCTTCTCCCCTCTATTTTTCATAAATCTGCTTGCCTGCCAGCATTCCTGGCTCTCAGAGGAACCACGCTGTCCTACTGAACTTCAGATGAGCAGTGAATGTGTGTAGCAGAGCGAGCGAATGAAATAAAGGGTGACATAAAAATTGAGTAAAAAGGGGAAAAAAAAGCTTTTGCACAGTTCGTCATTGCTTGAGCCAACCAGACAAGGGCAACTGGCACTGAGGCCAGTGCACTAAGAGACAGAGAGAGAGCTCCTCTGTCCTGACATCAACATGCCTCACACACCGACGGCTGAGACACTGCAGCTGCTCTGTTCAGTGTGTGTGTGTGTGTGTGTGTGTGTGTGTGTGTGTGTGTGTGTGTGTGTGTGTGTGTGTGCTCCTAAGGCCTGAAAGCGGAAAGCCGAGGGGAAGGGTGGAGTGACTCATCATACGTAGGGAGGGATCAGACTGGAGGTCAGGGGTCAGAGAGAGAGTCTCGCCTTTTCTCGCTCTAAACGAAGAAGCCACAGCCATGACGGGGGGGGAGAAAAAAAATCGCCCTCATTTCCTCAGCTAGTTTAGTTGTGTGTTCACAATTTTATGGTCGCTGGTGAAACCTGCCACCCAGAGGGTTGAACCTCACTGACAAACATCAGACTTACAGGCTAAGTATGGATGACGCAAGGTACTGCAATAAAACCAGAGTGTAAGTCAAGTTAATGGCAGCGCTGTATGCTGACAGCCGTGGCAGCTGCTATTACATAATCCTGTATACTGACACAGATCTTATGTTGTATGCTGATGCTCAGACTGGTATTGTGCAGAAATTACACAGGCACCGTGGTTTTCATTGTGAACCGTCCATACAGACTCCTTTTGTATTATTCATTTCAGCCCATGCACGTCTGACATTAACCAACGCCTACCATCGCCATCTGCAGAACAAGATCTTTACCAGTGCTGTCAGGTGCCTAACTGCTAAAATAAAATATTACTTTATTATAAGAATAAAGTAAATATTAAACTTGATACAGATCAAACACATGCTCAACAACAGCAGAAGAAAGTGTACAAAGAATGTGAAAAACAACTCAGTAAAAGCTTTCTAACAAAGAGTCTGTAGGGGTGAGAGGTCTGATTTAGCCAGTTGGAGCTGCCTTGCCAGAGAAGGTAGATGGTGGGCAGATACACTCATCAGCAGGAAGGCATCCTGCCAGCACAGCAGCAGTCCAGGCTTTGGCTGATCAGCTGGTTAACATGACTTCACTTACTGAGAAAAGAATTCACACCCCGCTGCAATCACAATTACTCTCTCTCACTGAGTAATGCAGGACAGAGGCTTTAGAAGCATCGATCTTAGAAAAACACTGGTGTAGTGTCCGTGATGGCACCTATTTTGTTAATAATGAGAAGTTTTGGATTGCTTGGATTTTCTTCTTGAGTATTTTGGCTCTTTATGCAGCCAGAAAATTCAAATTTGGACAAAGATGGTGCAGTAGCCTCTATAACTGAGTGTTGAGGTGAAACTCTTTTAATCCTTTTCATAAGCCCTGTTATTGGAGGCAGCGTCTAATGGCTACTGTGGGAACTGCAGCTGCAGACACTTCCAGTTTGAACATGCAGATTAATTATTAAAAAATCAATTTATATATATATGGATGTTCTTTGATCTTTACCGTAGACTTTGAAAGCGTGGAAGGTTTCATGGATTGCAGCTTTGAAAGCAACACTAACATTAACACATCCTCACAGTGTTCCCGTTCACTCTGGCTGTGTCTGTTTAAAGCCGCTGGAGTCCAAGCTCAGCATTATCCGTTGTAGTTGAGGCCAAGGGCGCCATTAGGCATCCTTCCCAGTCTGCTGTGTGCACAAACACACATACAAACACAATCACACTGAACCCCAAGTTCAGGCACGCTACCTGACAACTTTAGGATGGAGAACTGGAACAGCGATGAGTCTTGAGCATCTCTGTGACTGGTGTGGCACTGAGCTGCCCACAAAGAAACGCTACAGCTAAAAATTCCTAATGAGTCACAACACGGGGCTTATGAAAAAAAAAAAATCAGCATGCTGTAAACAATGAACACTGGTGGTCTGATGAGCTAATGCAACAGTATTAGTGATTCTAGGTCATCATTGTTTCTGTATATACAGATGTACAGTGAGCCTGTGGTATTACTGTGCTGCCACAAACCAACGGTGGCACATTTCATTCAATTATATTTAACCACACATACTTTTCATATTCTGACCCTTCACAGTTTCCTCTCATAAATTACTCTACATACCAAACAATTGAGCCACAAATCAATTTAATGTATTAACACCTTATCAGTCGTTAATAGGTGATTAATCCTTAATAAAGTTTTCGGAGAGCAGAGAGAGGGTATACTTCACAATCACTGCTTTGGTCCTATATTCCCTGAGCATAATCACCTGCACAAACATTTCTTTAAAAGATGAAATATTTCCTTTTTTTAATATTCTGGGTCACTCTGTCAAATTTGAAAACAGTATTTAAGAGTTTAAAGACTAAAAAGACTTGTTGCAGCACAACCAGGAATATCATCTTTTTTATTCCACATACTCTGCTTCGTTGTCATGATAGGGTGCCTATATATAAACTAATTTTTTTTAAATGTGCCTACTGGCTCCTAGCAGTGGAATCGACCTTTCTAGAACATGAGTCATTATCAAGTTTTCTATGTCATTTGTACGAAATGACATTGAATAAAAGTGTTTGTTTGTTGGGTGTAGAGAAGCCTCTTACCTGAAGTAAACACTACCAAACAATAAAGCCTATTAGACAACAGAGGCACTGTTACACCCCTCTCAGGCCCTCTTGTTACAACCCCCCTCTGCCCCATGCTCAAACCCGGCCACTCGGTTTCTTGCCAAGCTAGCATTGCTTCAGAGTGCAGGGCTTAAAAGGTGATTAGGTAGAGATTTGGTGTCCCCTTCCTGTGTCGCCAAAACTCTGACTCAGCTGACAGGAGCGCAGACGCCACCCCCAAGGCTGTTTCCTGGACATCTGAACTCCCTGCAGCGGCCAAGGTCGACTGCAGCGGTGCATGTGGAAACCCTGAGTCAGAGTGGGCGCTGCTCACAGAGGCAGCCACAGAGCCTGACGTGACAAAAACAGCTATCTGAGTAACACACGCCGCTTTGAGCTTGTGAGCTGCACGTGCGTCTGTTACTGTCAGGTGGGGAGGAGCGCCTCGGCTCATGACCCCTTCAATTAGCAGCTTTACAAGGGGGTTACTTATTATGCGCCAGCCATACTCTATAAAGCTCACCCTGCACAGCTGATTGCAGTCAGGGGCCTTCCAGTCTGCAAAAATACAGCTGCTGGAGGAAATACAGCCGGCATAAATACACACACAAAACTAGTAATAGCACAAAGTGGATTTGCAATGCAAAACAATGTTACAGCCGGTCTGACCCTTGTTCACAGACAGAAGAGAGAAACCAGAGGTGGAATTCGCTTTAAGAAGTTTTATAGTTTCTATTAACGCTCAAATCTGTATATCTACTCAACAGGTTTCAGCATACATTTAACTTTCAACCCAGTCTGGCCTATGGCATGACTGAGACTTCATTTTAAAGCATCAGTCATGTGTCCAGTCTCAGCGGAGAGGAGCTCTAATTTGCCGAGGAGAGCTTTGTGGAAAAAATCAAGTCCATATTAATCCGATTAGCTCCAAGGTGCAGAGCTAAGGGGAGGAATGATGTGTCGTAATGCATTGATGACATCTCTCTTCTGGGCCAAATCATGTGAGAAAGAGCAGCACGGCAGAGAAGTAAACAGCATCTACTGCAGACTAAGATGTGAGAGTCAGGATGAAGCTGAGTTCAGGGCGACTTCCTGGTGAACTCTTTTAACCACTTAGTGAACAGACCCTCACATTTACAGTCAGATGACTTATTTTGTTCTGCTTCCATACCTTTTTTGTACTTGTGGATGGGAAGTTTCTTTAACTGATCTTTGCGCAGGCGGCTCCTCCGAGCACGGTGTCGGTCTTGGACAAACTTTGTGATCTACGCAGAGTGGGGAAAAAATGAAACCAGTCAAAATCATTTTAAGTCAGTATGTAAAACACATGCATGTCTTCCTTGTCTAGGAGTCCAAAACTAGTAAGTAGGATTTTTGTATGCTAAGCAACACTTTTACAACCAGAAAAAGTACTGACAAAGGGCTCATTTGGGCCCATGACATACTTTTCCTAATATGAAGCAGAAATTTTTGGAATGGTTAACAGTGTTGATAGTCCTTGGGGGGAAAACACCCATAAGAATACCACTTTTCTCCTCTGTAGGCATTTTCTACTTCACATTTGCATTCATTAACAGTTCTGTAAATAGTTCCTAAGGAGGTTCTCAATACTTTGAGTTACAACGGAGATTATATGAACCTACCATGAAAACAACAATGAGGATGAGGCAGATTCCCACAATGATGAGGAAGGGGATCAAGTAGTATTCCAGCGGCAGGCTGAAGTCTGGCATGAGGACCACATGTCCCCTAAAAAATAAACCAGGTGGTGGCAGAGGTTACAAACAATGACCTAAACAGAGGCTGTGCAGCAGCATTTCATGATGACTCGGCGTTAACAATGTAGAGATTCATTTTAGTGTCGTTTGTGGTTAAAAAGAACTGCAATGTGGCACACAAAGGGTCCTATATCAACATGATGACATTTAGGTAATGGGGTTATGGGACACACACACAACTCCCTTTTGCAGCATTTCTCCACTCACATTTGTGATCACGCTGACAAAACTCTGCCAATACCATGTTTGGTGTTCATTCCACAGCAAAGAAGTTGGAAATAACCCTCATGTATTTGGATGGTATCTGACAACCACCACCCATACACACACACAAACACACACCAGCACACACCAGCACACACACACACACACAAGCCAGCAAAATATAAAAGTGGTAGAAATGGGACTTTGATGCAGTGACTCTGGGCTCATCTGACAGTCTGAGACATTTCATTACCAGATTATCACCTCAGCAGCAGAGCGCACAAAGTGACAACACATCACAAGATAAATCCTCTGCCTTGATATATTACAGTATGCGCTGCAGGCATTACTCAACAATATTAGATCATATGGTAGAGCTGGGAAGCAAAGAATAGCCAGTAGACAGTTTTGAGGGAAGCTGCTGAATATCTTCATGTTACACTGAAGGAGCTGTTAGGAGCGCGGTGACGGTGAGAGGCCGTGAGAGCCGCCGTGCTGCTATTTATACTGATGAGCAGAAAAATGAGATTTGGGTGTACACTTACCCCTTGTCATACGTATAGTCTTCTTTCAGAGAGTTGGCAGTCTCCTCGCCCACAAACACAGAGGGAATATCTATCTGCTTCATAACATCCACTAAAAGGAAAAGAAAAAAAAACCAAACATAATATATCATGTGACTGTAAATCAATGTCCACGGAAACATCGATATTTCAACCTGGCAGTAAAAAATTAAACCCTGTGATCACAGTAATACAAAAAAATAAGATTTCTTTATAAAACACTAAGAAATAGTTATCTAAATATCTCAAGATTTAAGTTAAGATGACTTTCTAACTTCTTTTGGAGCTTTTGATTGTATTTGATGGTCTTTATGAGCTGATGTGGAGCTCAAATGTTAACAACTTAATGAATAATGTAGCTCATGTCCAACTTTATTTGAGTCATAAGAGGTTTTAGTCTCACAACAAACTTGTTTTGTGCTAACTAAAAGTGACAGAAGTGGCTGTGAAGAACAAACAGAGCTTTTGAGAGAGAAGTTCAAACTCCTCTCAACCCATTATGACCTGAAGCGTTCTCTAAAGAAATATTCTAAAACCTAAGGCACTGTTTGAAAACAACCTCCTAAAACCAGAGGCCGAGATGGGCTAAGAGCGCTGAAAGAAAGAAACCAACAAAAATGTATCCCATAATGCTTTTCGCCTTCCCTGTGTCTGTATTTGAGCAAAGCACAATGCATTTCATCGGTCACGTCATCATCTAAAATGTGCTCATGCTGCTCTAAAGGGAGAAGCATGTAAACGCTGCACCCAGTCTTAAAGGGACATAGACTCAAATGTTGTGCTAAAAACACAAACCAGGGCACGAAGCCTGGATAATCTAATACTCTGCTGCACCTCTTGAAGTGAGGACTGGGGACAAAGGCTATCATATCGAGTAAGTGGGTTACAGCAGGGACAATATGGGGTCACAGTCAGTGAGTGCTCTGCTGCTGTAGTGCATCACATCCTCACTCAACACCATCTTGAGACTTGAAATGGATTATAAACTACACAAACAGCCAAATCTTCCCTCAGGGTGGGGATGACAAGAAAAAGGGGCCATTTTCTGTCATCAACAGGCAGCTGTGTAAGATGCTAGATACTCATGTGTTGGTATACAGAGAGAAGGAGAAGGCGGTGACTTACAATCGTTTGACCCCATGCTGATTAGGTCCTCAGAGTCTACATTGTGGACAATGGCGGCCTTGTACCCGGCTTTCTGGGCATTGAGGACCTGTGAGGAGACATAACATTTTACAACATGATTGTCAAAAAAGGTGAAAACATCTGGTGGTTTTTTAAAAGATTACAATCAGCTGCTGCAATAGGACTAAAAACTGTCCTGAGTACAGGTGGTATGTGTGTCAGATAATTTGACCAAATCTGATTTCCACACTCCACAAAAGACACAGCAGCATCAAACCACATTAACCATGACAGAAATAGAAGTCGGTTGTGGTTGAGAAGAAGAACGTTCTCTTATTCTATGTGAAGGCTGATTGAGCCATGGCTTTGTACATGTAGAAACATACCACTTCCACTTTCAGGATGCTGTCTACTGCTGATATGAACTAATTTATGAGCTGGCCTTGCAAACTATACTCCCATCAGAACAATAAATGTTTGAGCATTCTGTTTTTACAACATCATAATTACAAAAGCAGCCAGAGAGGACTGACAGAGGAGACTGCACATAAAGGAACACTGTGACTCCACGGTAGCATTCGACATATCGGCCAACAACATGTTTGCTACTCATTTCCAAGAAAGTGTTTGTGAGAGACAAGATGTTTGCATTTAAACACCCAGACGGCACGCTCGTCCATGATAAACACTGACTGTGGCTGCTATGGATGATCCAAGACAAGAAGTAGTTGATGACTGGACGGACAACAGGGAGTATGAAAAGTTGAGAAAGTTCATCTCACATGATCCAGTATGCTCTTTATCAGACATCTGATCTAGCGTGCTCAAGAGTGTACAAACATTTGGGACTCATATTTTATGTCCAGCATCTGTTCCTCATGTATTTAGACTCACTTCTGTTTTCTTTCTTTTTTTTCCTTTTCTTTCTTTTTTTTTTTTTACAAAGGTCACAGGTTTTGATCTCCACAGGAAAGGCCAGACTTACTTCTTCAAGCCAAGTTGTGACTATCAGATGAGAATAATTAAAAGCACACCCCCCCCCCCCCCCCAAATTCACCACTCCACCACCCACAAACCACAGAATTGAAAGCTACTATTACCCATATACTGACTGACAGTTCTTTTATAGCACAGGGACATTAGAGACAATAACTTGATATAAATCACTTATGTTTGTAGAGCTCATCATTTCATCATTTCACAAACTAGTAAAACAGACTCCTTGACCTAAAGTAATAGTCAAGTAATCATTTATTCAATTTTGATGATAAATCTGTTCAGTTTTCAGTCATTTTCAAGGAAACATATCTGGTTCCAGCTTTTTAACTATGGAAATTTGACGCTTTTCGTTGTCTTCTATAGTGGGAAATCAAATATATTTGGGGTTTTGAAGAGTATGCTGGAGTAATTTGGACACGTCAAGTTAGGCTGTAGAAAATTATAATGAGCAAACAAAGAATTGAGAGAATAATCCCAAGATTAATGGATAATGGTACTAATCATTAGTTACGCCTCAACACATTTCTATCTGGATATTATTTCCTTTTCTGGGAACAACATTGTTTTGGACTCTGGCTCATACTTCACAGTGCTTATGGGCGTGCTGCTTTTCTCATAATCCAGGACAGGCTAAAAGATACTCGCTATTCCAGTTTGTCAAAAAAGTCCAGTCTTGAGCATGTCGGTGCGTGCATGTGTGTGTGTTCAAGTCCGTTTAAGCTATTGCATAAACATACCACCATGTTCTCATTATCATTCATCACAGAGGTGTACAATCCTGCTGCTTTAGTGAAAAGTTAACCCTCTCACTGCAGCATAAAAATAGACACTACAGTTCACACCCTTGCACAACCAGTTTTTTCTTTTTGTGTGCAGCAATGCAGCATTTATCCTCTAAAAGACCATTTATTTGTCTTTTTAAAATCAGGCACCACATGTATATTCAAATTGCCAAAATTTGTGGGGCTTGGATGAAAAGTCTGGGTCGAGGCTCATTTATTCTTGACAAACATCGCCAAAGGCTACGATCAAACTGGTGGTGAACAGTGTCTGATCTTAGGTCAACACACACTGTTTTTTTTCTCTCTGCTGGTAGCTTAAAAAAACATCATTAGAATGCTACATAAATAGCTTGCCAAATAATTGAAGCCATAGTTGTGATTACATAAATACACTGAGACAGAAATATGTCATAAAAGAACAAATTAGTGTTATTCTGTGTATATGTGAATGCTTTAATGACAGTCATGCTTTGATTCAAGGACAAATTAAGCAACACAAATCTCCCATTAGAATAAATGGAAGATAAGTTACCAGAACTCCAACAATCACCTGTAATTTTATGAATGTGGATCAAGTGACAAAGTTTGAAGGACAACTGCAGTTGGCTAAAGTTACTGTAGACTATTTTCACTGAAACCTACCATAGCAGATTATGCTTTTAGCTAAATGTAATGCTGAAGACGTTAAAAAAAGGATTTAAACTGGGATCTTCTCAGTGGCAGAAGGCCATGTGTGCTGCAGTGTGGGTAAAGAGGAAACTGATGTAATGAGGATCTTCCATCTGTGTGGCTGTTTTTGTGGTTCTGACACACTGTTGCAGCTTCAGTATCCTGTATTGCTATTGTTGTGGGTGATCGCTTTCTGCAGATGTGGTAGAGGAAATAGGAAGTGACAATATAATCCTGAAATGAATCATTATGTGTTCTTACACAGGCAGAGATAAAGTCGGCATGGAGAACGTTTCCCTGTGAAATTGAGAGGAAAAACGCTTTGCATCGAATCATGTAAATGTCACTCAAAACCCTGGGAGAAAATAAGAGGGGTGGAGACTGTGATCCTACTCTTTATTCTTTGCATTTGTCTAGTTGTGCTGCTCCATTTCAGAGACAGACTACTGCTGTTAGGAAGGAAAACATATTCTAACTGAATAATTAAGTCACATCTGGAACAAAAACAACCCTATTGTATAGAATGAATGGATTTAATTAGTTATATCATCCAGAGAACAAAGTTGTTTCTTTAATACGACACAGCTGAGTTAAATACTAAATAAAAACCTGAACAACAAAGATAAGGGAGGTATATACATTCTGATTGATTTTAAGGCCAAAGATGGACAGCATTAATTTGATAATCAGGCCATTATGTTTTACTTCATTATTCAGTATAACAATATGTGGGGGTTATTCTGCCCTAACCAGTAAATAGTGAGTGCTGTTTCTGTGGTGGGGGTTGCTCACAGCACCTAAAAGTTAAAGTAAACTTAAAAGCACTTATCGTGATATATTGTGATTTAAGAATTGAGCATATACAACTGCTACAACCTCACTCACTCTCTGACTTTTTGAGACATTGTATTTCTGGCTCTTTTCAAACCAAAAACACAAAGCTCTTACTGGCTCTGCAGTTTCTCCAGCTGTCCATGAGCAAAACACTGAACGTCACATATTTATGATATTTAACATAGCGAGGCGATCCAAGGGTGTTTTCATTGCTTTAAGTCACAGAGGAAAAGACTGATGTCAATTATTAAACAGAGCATGTGCCACGCCTGCGGTGGTAAATTAACACCCAGACGCAAAGCCAGACGGTGAAAGTGAGACAGAGGTGCAGCTGCCTGTGCCGTGTAAAGGAGCAGAAAGTGAGAAAATATTGTTTTAGTTTGGGTCAAACGCTGAGCGATGTGAAAGTCATCTGCTCTGTTAAACAATAAAAAGAGGGTCATTGACCCTAACCTGAGGAATTAGGGGCTGTGTGAGTGCAGTGTGTAGGTCCTGCAGCTCAGACAGGCCTCTATATACGAGCATTGTACTCCAAGGAAATCTATTTAGACCTGAGGGGTGAACAGTGTGCATGTGTGTGACTGTGTGTGTGTGTGTGTGTGTGTGTGTGTGTGTGTGTATTGTGGCTTGCATGGATGCTAACACAGAACAGTACTGTCTTCTGTCTTTCCCTTGTCATAGTAATTTTATGCACAGGCATACGTGAAGCAGCGTGTATGGCAGCCGAAGCATTGTGATCCCATGTGTTTGCCTATGAGGGTGTATTGTGTGGAGGTTATCAATGCCTACTGTGTGTGTCCGAGGGCAGGCCGTTTGAGTAAGTGACACACACACACACACAAAATACTGTGTCTGGATGTTTTTGTGTGTGTGTGAGAGCGAGGTAGAAGGTGATTCCTGATTATTTTGACCTTTTGTAGACATTATAATTAATCAGTAATTTACCAAAAAAGATACGGAAAGTATTGACAGTAAAAAATGATTATGGTTGCAGCTTCACATTTTTGGCACTGATTGGATTTCTGCTGTTAAACCCCACCCATCTAGAGCTCCAGGTAGGTTAAATCAAACATTACAGTGTGTGGCATGGATGTTGTAATGTATGTGTATGTGCTGTCATGCACCATATTAGGCCACAACATGCTAGTCAGCTACATTATTGGAAACGGACTCACACAGAATGGGAGACTAACCACATTTTTGCCAGTTGTGTGTGTGGCTAACACATTATTAGTCAGTGTACAAGTCAATTTCCTGTATTACTAATAAACATTTGTAGATCTTGTTTTAATCATAGTGTCCTGGTGAGTAAAATAGTCAAATGAAGATGGTGTTGAAGCAGCAACTAGCAGCAAGCAGCTTGAGGCAGAAGCCAGTGCGGAGGTCCCTGTCACTGAAGTAAAAGTGTCAACTAATCTCTAGAAATACTAACTCAGTCTTTTTTTGTCATTATGGTCTCAACTGCTAAATTCAGGCCCTCTAATAAATGTGCTGGTGGTCATTCTTGACATTATTGCTCCATTAACAAGATTTAAAGACTTTGAAGTAGGTCTGATGTCTGCTGTGTGGGTCTTGAGTGACAGCTGTGATTGACAGTTGGCTCGCCTGCTGCTCTCCCCGGTCCCAGGATTCGTCACTATCGACTATCTTTGCAATATTTCAATACATTTTAACGTTACTTGATTAGGATACCTGCCCTGTTAGCACAATTTAGCTAAAGTAGCAAATGTGTGTAACCAGAGTGAGAAAGGAATCACCCTGCACTCCTTATTTAGAAAGTCCTGCCTCCAAACTGAAAAGATGACGCTGATTATAAGCTGCAACTGTGGGCGTCGACCCTGCTCCAAAGCAAACCAATCGGTGACGTCAAACCTCGCTACATCCATCTTTATATACAGTCTACAGTGTTAAATGTAGACAAAGAAGTTAGGCTGCTGCCCTGCTCTTCTCTTCTCTTCAGTTTGGTTCAGTATGTTTTTACAGTGAGAACACAGAGCCATTCTTGCTAGAGGCTTTGTAGATGCCAGTGTGTGTGGTGTGGTCTGTCTGCCTGGGATCTGCAGAGGAATTCAACCTCTGCTGCTGGCTCACCCCTGTGTTTGCATGGGCAAAGATAAGGACATTCAATGCATTCCTGAGACTGAGGAGAGAGAGAGGGGAACACAAGAGGAGAGGAGAGAGGAAAAAGACGAAAAGGAGAGAAGGAAAATGAGACATAAAACCTCTAGAAATAAAAATCAATAGTGGAAAAGTGTGTGTAACTAGAAACTTATACAAACACACACACACAGAGAGAGTGAATCATCATGGGATAATTTCTGCACTGCTTTTCTACCATCTGCAGACCATCATGTTGAGTTGTAGCACATCTTCCATGTCAGTTTAACAGCTGTCATTAAAACACTTAATTGCTATTACCCCAGAGGGATCAAACATGAGAATCCTGTTCACTCTGCAAACATCCCACTTGATTATGACAGTGTGATGAAAAAGAGACTTACTTAACATAACTTCAAACGATTGCCAAATTTTAAAGTCATTTTGATAGTAAGAACATAAATCATGTAGATTGTCACTTTTTAGGTCATACCTTTTAATCTCTATTGTAGCAATGCTGACAGAGCAGCGTCATGTCTCTGTACTTTGTCATTCATGGTCAAAGTTGCAGCTCTCCTCTGCTGCTATTGTGCAGCTACACTGGTAAAGCTGGAGGCTAAGTGCTCTTACTCAAGGGCATCCTGACATCTTTTGTTGGCATGTGACGGCATGACTTGACTCCATAAAAGGTCTATCTTTGGTTCTTTCTTTCTCTGCCCTTCAGATTCCTCATTATTTTCTGGAAATAATACCAGATTAGGCCATGGACTTAAAGCAAAACTGCATTTAATGACTGTTTTGTCCTCATGGCATACTGAGTTTATTCATTAGATTGACCAATTATTGACTTTTAAAAGCAGATTGAACTTAATTGGCTGTTGCTTTGGAGTCTGGACCAGAACAGGAAGAATCAGGAAGTTAAAAACTGTGTGATAATTAAGACCACAGTGAAAGCAGAAATTTGCTAAAGAATAAGACTGATTGTGTTGCAATTAATGTGTGATTTATCAACTCATGGTGTTTATGAAATTGCAAACAAAAAAAATCTTAAAAGTGTAATCACATATAGTGTGTTTTAATTGTATTATACTTCTAAAAATGACAGAAATCAACTCCTCTGATCTTCTTCTACCTTCATTTTCCATCTTCACTTCCTGGTTCCAACAGAACTAAATATGAACCATTATTAGTATGACTAAGAAGTTAAATGCTGACCATGAGATCATATGATAAAGCTGGAAACAGAGGCACTGAACTGGAAAATAAAATTCCCCAAATACATCCAAGCATTGTATTTTAGGAAAATTGCAGAGTCACAAGAGTGAGGGCCGACATACAATGAACTGGACCACTTTGGGCGGTGATTGTGAATGCTGTCAAAGCTACTGCTGCACTTCACCTGTTTCACAAATATGTCCATTTGTCTGTACAAACCTGCTGAACTCTGTTTCTGCGTTAAGTACACAGAAGCCTTTAAGAGTTTCTGCGCCCTTCAGTGAAAAGGTTGCAGCTGCTCGGAGCCCGGCGGCGGTCGAATGTGTGTTTGTATGGAGCAGCTTCCTGTGAATGTGTGGGACTGCAGAAATGTGAAGGAAGGTGATGCAGGGAGAAAAAAAAAAAAACTTGTTTCCAGTCAAGTGTTAAATTGAAAAAAGGTATTTCAAAATAGTTTTTCCGTGATAGGTCACTGCATTATCGATGCTTGTATGTGAATGTGAGTGTGTGTGTGTGTGTGTGTGTGTGTGTGTGTGTGTGTGTGTGTGTGTGTATATAAGACCTGACCCCTATTGGTCACAGTTGACTGGAGGTTTGTAAACGGTGCCACCTGGAGTTGCATGACTCATTGACGCTGGACTTAACCATTTGGATTCCAAACGGAGCAAGAAGTACTTTAATTAGATCTGTACTTGTGTCTCCAGTTGTGCTATAAACTATTTGTCCCGAAAATATTCTGTTACAGCTCATTAACAGAATAAAACATGACATAAAACTCGCTGAAAACACAAGTTATATCTGCCTTCCAACTCCTGTATAACGATTCCCAACACTTGTAATGTGGACAGACTGCTGATAGCATCATTAATTATTGCTGCATCACCACTGTGTGTGTGTGTGTGTGTGTGTGTGTGTGTGTGAGTATGTGTCAATAATATCTGCATCCTCACTCCTGTGTGTGTGTGTGTGTGTGTGTGTGTATCTGCAGCCAGCACTGCACTGTCTCGTCATGCAGTGCTGCAGCTGAAACAGGTTGATGGGTCTTCGCTGCCTCTCCTGTTTTCCCCCTCGTCATCGTTCTCTTACTCCACTGACCATTTCTTGACCTCCCGTCCCTCCCTCACCAGTCTTTCCTTTCACGCACTCCTGTCCTCGTCTTAACATACCTTTCAACTGCATGCGGACAAATGCCTGAGCTTGGTGCTTGGGCAGTGTAAATTAGCGTCACGGAGTGTGCTGCGTTCACTGGTATGTATTTGCATGGGGTGGACTTGACCTCAGCTGTGTGTAAATGAGTGTGAGCAGCTCAAATTAAACTGTTCAACTATCACAGGTCGAGTATGCATCAAGAGAAAGTAGTTCTGTATGTCCTCTGTCCTGTTAATCACCCTTTTCTCAATCTTTCCTCTACTTTATCCTCATCTTCTACTTCCCCATAACCACCTTTATTCCTCCTCCTTCTCTCCTCCTCCTGAATTCCACCCTTTGAATTCTTAAATGAGTATTAAAAAAAAAGAAAGACGAATCATGAGGAGCATCTAAAAAAAGGCTGTTAGCACGTCTGTAAAAATACAAATGTGAATCACATACAGGTGAGCTCTGCTGCTCTGCTGTTCGGACATCAGCTCCCAATCAGATCCTCATTTCCTCCTTTACCCTCCCTGAACTGTCTCCCATTTTATTCCTCTCCCCTCATTATGTCTGCAGCCCCTTTTCCTTCTCCTCATCCTCTCTTCTCCCCCTTCTCATTCTCACTTCCTGTCCACAAGCTTTCTCCTCCCACCGTTTTTCGTCTTCTTGCCACCCGTCCATTTTTTTTTTTTTTTTTTTTAAATCTCCTCCCCTTCTTAGTTACCCTCCCTCTTTCTCTTCCTCTACCTCACCTACCCCTCCTTGGACTTTAAACACCTCCTCCTCTTTGCCCTCATTATCCTTGTTATATCACGCTGACTGCCAACTTCTCCAGAATTTTTGCCCTGCCCCTTCCTCTTCTGATATTTCCACCCTCCCGCCTTAGTTCTCCCCCTCCCTCTTTCTAATTCTCTCTCTCTCTCTCTCTCCCTCTCTCGTTTCAGAGGAATGTTGTGCGGGTTTTTTAGTTTCAAGGTCCAGACTGCTGATTAGATAAAGACTTCAATAAAACTGCAAACTGCAGGGAGGAGCAGAGTATGTGGATAATGCCACACAGCTGCAATTCATGCAAAGCTCTTCTGTTTGTCTGACAGTTATTATATAATTTTGCAATAAAAAGGTGTTACAGATAGAACAAAACCACATGCCAATGATTTTTTTCAGCACCAATTTGTACTTTCTACAATTTTTGCTCGTCTTCCACTTAAATATTAATTTTGGGGTTTGTTTTTGAAATCCTGATTTTGAAAACTGTGATAAAAACAAAGTTTTAAATATAACTGTGAATGTTGGAACAGTGCGACAACACCAAATACTGTAGTGTATATATAAGCTGTCTATGTGCATCTGTGTGTGTGTGTGTGTGTGTGTGTGTGTGTGTGTGTGTGTGTGTGTGTGTGTGTGTGTGTGTGTGTGTGTGTGTGTGTGTGTGTAAATAATAGGATGCACATTTTCAAGTAATGGCAGATACTGATATTTAGGGGAACAGAGATGGTTGGATCTGTGCTCCTGAGTGTGTGTGTGTGTGTGTGTTTGTGTGTGTGTGCGCGCGCACATGCATATGCATACACACAGGATGTGTGTGTGTTTCATGCCCTATAAGCCAAAGAGAGCTATTTGTTGCCACAACAAATTGCAATAGACATAACAGCAGCTCAGAGGAACGAAACACACACACACACACACACACACACACACACACACACAAACACGCTAGTCATACATCCAGTCAGCCATAGTCATACCCTGTCATAAGACTGAGTGAGCGTGTAAAGGAAGCTGGATCATCGTTTGAATAAAAACTGAGGTCTGTGTGTGTGTGTGTGTGTGTGTGTGTGTGTGTGTGTGTGTGGGCGTGCGTGCAGCTCGAGGGCTCTGAGGTCACTGTAGTACAAACAGCCTGCACAATGAAATGCACTTACTGTAAAGCAGAGGTATGCAGCAAGGTTAGATGGGAAATTACCAGCCACCAGAACAAATGCTGACTAACTTGGTCACTGGCTGATAAAAGCAAAGTCATATTTTTTCACTCACTCTGAGGTTGAGTGGACAGATGTGACTGAAAATAACATGGCCGTACTGACCACTCCCAACTCAGAGAGGAAATAACTTTGCCACACCTAAAGATACGCTGGAGGACTTTCACCTCTGCCTCTGTCCCGCAGCAACATTTACACTGGATGGGTCGGCTATCAATCGATGGCTTTGTAACTTATCACGGATTACATCACCGCATGAACCAGATTCTTCTTTCCGCAGTGTATTTCCACTCAAATTGAGTGTATGTGTCGCCCCCAAAATCAAACATTAAGCTTCAACAGCAAGCTATGAGCAACAAACAAGCTAACATAGTAGCCTCACTGTCATTTGCAGTCTGGATTTAAAATTGGACTTTAAATTTCCAACCACTTCTGGCCTTCTCTGCCCCCTTCTGTTTAAAATGATTAGGAAATCACAGCAGGTCTGGTAGTGTGAGAGTCAAGCAGAAATAGAGGAAAAACTAGGTCAGGCTATTATCGAACAGAGGTCTTTATTTCTCATTTTTAAGTTGTTAATGTTGTGTGGAAATAAACAACTGTGCAAAGTTTTAAGCACTTTCGATTTTGGTAATGCAATACCTTTAGGCAGGCTGATTGTTATTGCTATTGTGTGTTATGACAATGACCCCAAATATACAGCCGGAGTCATAAAGATGTACTTTCACCTACAAGAAGAACAAAGAGTCCTGTAACAGATTACATGGCCCCCACATGGAGACCTTATCTCAATATCACTGAGTCAATCTGGGATAATATGAGGACACAGAAGCAACTGAAATGACCTGAAACTACTAAAAACTAACTTCTAACTAACTTCTACAAGACGCAGGAACAACCGACAGGCCGAGCACCTTTAAAAACTGTGTGCAGGTGTACCGAGGAGAACTGCTGCTCACCCCAAATACTCATGTTCTTTAGATTTACTCTGTTAACTGTACTTAATATGAATTAATTAATGAATAAAAACAATATTATATGGCAATATTATTGAAAGCATCCTCACTTTACTTTTAGTGCATGAAACTTTTACACTATTTCATGCAGATTTTACAGTGTGAGCCTTTACTTTATTTATTTATGTATTAACCTTTGTTTTAGCTCAAAAGACCATTGACGAGGAATCTTCATTTACAATGGTGTAAAGAAACTCATTTTAAGGCCTTTTGCAGATTGTTCCAAGTGTAAGGTGCATTATAAGAGTAGAGCTTTATAAGAATAGTTTAATTTTCTCCCCTTTTTCCATCCCAGTCTGTATTTGTTCCAAACAGCCAGTTCATGAACACTGTTTTCTCTTTTCGAGGGACTGCAGTGTAAATTTTCGATCAGTTAAGGATCCAAAATTTAAGTTCCTGAACTTTTTATATGTTTTTTTTCGCTGCACAAACATAACAGCACAATTTCAAATACAAGGAAGGATGTCCAGTAATTCTGTTATAACAAATGTTACTTCAACATAAAAAAAATATGTGACTCACAACTGTAGGGGGAACTCTAACGGTAAACTTAGTGAATGAGAATAGTTAGTCTAATCTCTGCGCTGTCACCTGGAGTACTCAGCTTCCTGCCGGGACAAAAGGTATTGACACCAGACTAGACGTTTAGTCTGAACCAGCCTCTGCCAGACAGGTTTTGGACAGTGTCGTAGCTTGACCTCAGGCCTCAGATGGGGAATTTTCCACCAGACCAAAAGCAGCGTAGACACATACACACAATACTTTGGTCACCGGGAATCTATGAATACACAGAGCAGGATAACTAAGACCCTGAATTGTTTCTGTCTTCTTTTTTTGAAAGCACCTTTCAAAACTTTTTTTTTTTTAAATCTTTCTTCTGAGTGTTATCAGCCACATAATCACTCCAAAGAAATAAGAGGAAACAGCCTTCATGAGTTGGATTTAAACCACATTCAACCACACTATGATTTTTTTCTTAATAAAAAAAGACAGAGGGCAGTAAAGAGAGACTGAGTGAGTGAAAGACAGAAAATTCAGGAAGAGAAGAGAGGGGAACAACGTGGTTCCACAGAGCTCTCCATAATCCCAGTACACGTTACATAACCAGGACATTATGTCTCAATGTATAGACATGATGTGTTTGTGGAGGGTAGTAGCTGGACGGACGGACAGTCTGCAAAGAATCTTGCAAAGCAGGAAAGGGGGCATGGGAGGGAGAGAGGAGGAAAAGGGTATTGAGTTTCCTGTCCACCCCTCCATCCCCCACCCCCCCAGTGTACAGGAATCTCTCTCTCTCTCTCTCTCTCTCTCTCTCTGAAGACACAAAGGAATGCTTTCTCGTCTTTTGTTGTCATCTTCTGTCAGTTCCTCCTCATGACTGGACTACTGCAATCCACTTTTCACAGGGATCGCTGGCAGGAGCATCCAGAAGCTCCAGAAACATGCCAGGATCCAGATGAGAGTGCAAAAAAACTAAATAATAACACCAGTCCTGTTTTCATAGCACTGGCGCCTCGTCTCCTTCAGGATTGACGACAAAGTCCTGCTACTCACATGCAGATCTATCTACAGACATGTGCCTCCTGACATACAGGAACTGATCACACCACAAACATTCACTCGCACCCT